>NC_136429.1:467563032-468763032 GCF_052849685.1 Lactuca virosa
CATATGTCGTTTATTCTTTACTCACTAAGTCTAAAATATGATGATATTCAGGAATGGGTTATGTAGTGCCACTTTTCCAAAAACTAATATGGAATGGATCGGGTCGGGCCGGATAACCTTACTTTGGAATGGTCCATTGCAGACTAGATGGTCATTTTACAAAAAAAATAAATTAGAAGTGGTTATTTCTTAAAAAAATCAATACAAAAGTGATTAGATTACTCAATTTTCGTATTTTTTATAGAGATAATGACTTATAAGGGCAACATAGTTTAATGTTGTACATATTTAGTCTTTTTAGTTTTTTATTGTCCATATATTACCATTGAACTTGTTTGAACTATTCTGATTACATCATTTTAAATGGTTGGTGTAGGTAACATAGTTTAGGTTTTGTTTACATTTTGTCCCTTTAGTTTTTTGTCCACATATTACCATTGAACTTGTTGAGACTATTCATATTACATCATTGCGAACTTGTTTGGACTGTTGACATTACATCCTTATGACCCGACAAGTTCGTTTGTCTTCTATGTTACCATTGAACCGTATTTCTACTAGCTCGCATGGGATGTGTTTCAGTTTGAGCTCGGTCTTAATAAATCTTTTCATCTTCTTTAAAATGCTATAACTCTTTTATTTGAAGTCAGAATGCCATAATTTTTTTCTGTACATTTTAGACTATATACATATGCCTTATTTGGTTACATGTGGATTGAGATTTGGGTCCTGGAATATAGGGTATCAAAGAAAATTTTTTATGTTATTTCCACATTGACTTTACTGCTTGTACTTCATTTTAGACTATATAAACACCTTATTTCTATATATATTGGGTTAACTTTTGTTGGTTAATTTGGTATTATTCTAAGCATTGGGCTCGAAGCATTAATTATTTGTACCTACTACATAAGAACATGTACTAATTTCAACTGAAAACCAAGAGCGACAATGGAAGCTGTGTAGTATAGCCGGTTCGGTTATCGATTCATATTATTGGTCTAAACTAGTTCTAGTTCCAAACCGGTTTCGGCCTGATTCGGATTGCTTGCTCATTAAACATTGAGATGGTCCCAAAAATACCAAATCTTTCTCTAGTGACATGAATAAACTATTGTAGAAAAGGTTAATGACTTACACATGTAACATAATTTAGATTTTGTTCACATTTGGTTCCTTATGTTTTTTTGTCCATATATTACCATTAAATTTTTTGGACTGTTCAAATTATATCCTTACGACCGGCTAAAACCTACACCAACTGGTCATAAGGATGAAATATGAACATTTCAAAAAAGTTTAATAGTAACTAGAGGGTGTTCTCCATACTTCACGTGGAACATATGAGATTTATATTGCGTTTAGAGACAAAATAGGGGTTACATAGAAAATCCAAAAGACATTACAAAGGTGATCTAGGACAAATGTTAGCAAAATACATTACAACCATGAGTAAACATGGCATGTCCTAATCAATTTAAAAATATTTTGTTTTGTAAATAATGTACATGTTTTTATAATAGAAATTGTTAATGACAGCCTGCAAGAAATAGCGACATACTTTCATTACTTTATTTAGTATAGCATTTCATTTTAAAGTACGATGCATTAATAAGAAAGAAAGTGAAAGTAGAATGCTTTAACCGGGAAGAAATGAAGTGAAAAATGGTCACCTCCAAATTGAGTGATTTTCTAAATGGAGTTTGCTTGAATAACCAATTTCTTTCGTTGTCTTCGTACGAAATGATCCTGGAAACGCAAAAGCAATTGAAAATCAATTATATACTAAGAAACAATATTCCCAGGCATTGCACGAGATGTTTCACCAATGGAGCCTTCATATCTACCATTGTATTAAAAATAAAAGTTTTAAAAAGGCAGTAATAAAAATAAAACATAATATAAAAAAATTGTTGGTTTTCTTACAAGGAAACAAAGAGAAAAGATGGTGTCTTGTAGACCATAGCTCCTTCAGCAACAAGCTTTGAAGTGTTCACGCACCTTCCATAAAACCATCTCTCGTATATTAACGTAACTTCGTCTACCACCATAACCAAAACTGGTAGTTAGATATAGGCTGTTGTAACAAAGAAACAAATAAAAGTCTATTTCTTGCATTTACCTCTTTGATCAAGATTTAATGTCTTTTATACCTATATGAATGTAAGTAAACACTAAACACATAAGTAATATATAAAGAATATGTTTTTTAAACAAAGTGCTTAAAAACAATATGTTTTTTTTATAAAAAAGTCTTTGTGTAAACCTAGAGCCATTAAACCACCACAACCATGTTCTTCCCCTGTTAGTAGACGATCTGTTACAAAATTAAGTTGTTTTTCTTATACTAAAAATCATTAATCTACACCATAACCTAAGTTTTTCATGCTTCCTACTTCTTTCTTTACAAAGATACTCATGTCTTCAAGTACCTATTACTATTTCATCCTCATGAGTTAGGAGAAACATAATTATCCATTTCTACCTATTGATAGCGCATAGGGACAGGACTGTCATTGACATGATCAAATTTATACATACAAAACAATTTGGAAAAAAAACAAATAAACAACCATTTAATTATATTTCATAAGAAATGATATAAAATAAAAGGGTAAAAAGGTAATATGAGATATACTTCTCAATAAATAGTTTTTGGTGTTGTTTTTCTATGTAAGTGAAGAACTCTTCAATTTCAACTACTGTAGGAATAATTCTTGATCAGAAGCAACGAATCCCGATAAGAAATACACACATACACACACACATATATATATATATATATATATATATTTATATATATATATATATATATATATATATATATATATTTATATATATATATATATATATATATATATATATATATATATATATAGAGAGAGAGAGAGAGAGAGAGTTAGGATCATATATAACCAACAAATTATGTGTGAATGTATGACTAATTTTGGACCAATCAACATCTAGGGGTAAAATAGTCAAATTTTAGAATTCAATTATAATTTGTATTAACCAACTGATGTGACAACCCGAAAAGATAGCCCGTTAACGTAACCCATGCCGTTAATAAAATTTATTTTATTTTGGGTTTTCCGTTAACTTTCAAATTAAATAATTCAATTAGAATTATTATTATAATTTCGTATGTGTCGAATTGAAATGATATCAAGTGTAATCGCCCTCGATAATCTTTTTGAAAAATTTCTAAATTACGACTAAGTCGGGTAATGGTTATTTAACCGGGTAAAATATTTAACTCCGTTTAATGTCGGTATTGGGTGTATCCCCACCGGGCCACTAACTCTAGACATATATAAAGGTTGAGTGGGCACTTTTGAGCCTTTTTCCCACCTTAAACTTTCTCTCTCTACTCTCTCTCTCTCTCTAAAATCGGAATTCTCTTAAGGATCTTCACTTTCAAGCTCCAATTTGGTAAGTGATCCTTCCTAACTAGTTGTTTATCCTAACATGCATGCAAATCCATGTCTTAAGCTCTCAAAATCATCAAGAACTCGTGTTTACGGTTTGGGGAGCCTCCCAAAACCGTAAACTCCCTCAATGGGGGTTTTGAAGCCCCAAAACCCTTCCAAACCTCTTCTAATGTTTAGATTCATACATGCATGGAGTTAGAACCTCAAAATCATGACTTTTTGGCTATGAACATGAGTTTACGGTTCTTGAATGTTCAAGAACCGTAAACACCCTTTCATGGGGTTTTGATGCTCCTTAACCCTTCCAATGCATGTCTAATGGCCTTGAAACTTGCTTGGATGATCTTAGAACCCTAAAACATGTCCAAATGAGCATAAACTTGAGTTTACGGTTTGGGAACATCTCCCAAAACCGTAAACACCTTCCAAGGGTGTGTTAATGCCCTAAACACCTTGCATGGCTTGTATATGAGTCTAGAACTTGCATGAATGGCCTACAAACCACCAAAACACTTGGAAAATGGACAAACATGGACAAGGATGGGTTTACGGCCGTAAACCCATGTGTTTACGACCGTAAACTCCCCAAGGGTGGTCCAAGAACCGTAAACCCTAATTCCTAGGTCATTTCATGTCCCGATCACTTCCTAAGCCCTCGAATCAACCTTAGATCCTTCCTATGTGCAAGATAAGGCCTTGGATCACTCAAACCACCACACCCATGAGTTTACGGCATTAAACTCATGGGGGATGTGGTCGAGAAACCGTAAACTCCCCCAAGGGTTTACACTTAAAGAGTAAACCCTCCTAACTAGGTCACACACTCCCTAAATGCAACCCATATCATTCCTAACACTTGGAATCAAGTGTTTTCTCGCATTGAGTGTGTCTACTTGTTTAATTAGTAGTATAATAACTAATTAGATACAATTGTGTATCACCTCATATTACTTAGGACCTTTGCGTGTGTTCAAGTCCTAAGTTGCCTTCTAGCATCCTACTCGGCACATTCTCGTCAGGTGAGTTCATACCCCTACACCTTTTCCACGTTTTTCATGTTTTCAGGGGGGAATACAAGCAAAATCATAAAGGTTTTCATAACTTAAAAACTGATGTAATTATACGATTCTCCGATGAACTTATGATACTTTATCCCTCTTGTAGTATGCAGAGCATAAGGGATACTTTCTAAATATAATGACATAGTTTTCCTAAAACTGTATGGAACTTATCAAACCTTTCAAATCTAAATGGGAAAAAATTATCAAACTGTGCAAATTATTATGGGAATAATTTGGGATCTTTATCACTTATCATACGAATTCGATTTCATGCAAGGTCAAATATATAAACTATGTCTGATCTAGTTTATCCATGTCTAATCTAGAGTATCATGCTAAATAATTATGTTGTATTTAATTATTTATACTCTAATATGTTCCAAACAAATTCGAAACTCGAAAACGATTGAATTATCCGAAAAATAATAAATACTAGCTTGTGAGACTTGTCTTTGCTATATCCTTCGGGATACCAATAAATCCTCTCCGGAAGTATAACCAGAGTCTCCTGGAGGGAGAACGTGAAATTTGTGGATAGATCTATTCGGGACTGACAATCCCACACCTAAACTGCTAGCTACAGTTAGGCGGGCACGCCTGGGGTGACAAATTTTGGAAATCGAACGACGCCTGAAGAACGTCAAGGAGGTCACGGGTCATATCAGTATGGTTATACGGCTCACAATATGTATTAAACAAACCAACTTGGTCACAAATTTTCTTACTTTATTTCAACTATAGTTTTATGTATTAAAACTACATACTTTCGTACTGGATGGTATTCCAGGGATCTAATCTATAGTTTTATGTATTAAAACTACCTACCTTCGTACTGGATGGTATTCCAGGGTTCTAAACCTATAGTTTTATGTATTAAAACTACCTACTTTCGTACTGGATGGTATTCCAGGGATCTAATCTATAGTTTTATGTATTAAAACTACCTACCTTCGTACTGGATGGTATTCCAGGGTTCTAAACCTATAGTCTTATGTATTAAAACTACCTACTTTCGTACTGGATGGTATTCCAGGGATCTAATCTATAGTTTAAAGTATTAAAACTACCTATTTTCGTACTGGATGGTAAATCCAGGGTCATAACTTATGGTTTTCATATCTAATTCAAAACAACTTACATGTTAGAAAATATGGGATTTTCTGGGAAAAACATGCCTATGTATTCATAACTCAGTAACGATGGCTTTTCGATATTACAGTAAATCTGTACAAAAAGGAAATGAATTATTTATCACTAGATTAAATAAACGATTTTTCCTTAACAAAATACACTTATGAACTCACCAGCTTTATGCTGATATTTTAAAACTGCTTGTATTCTCAGGTTCTCATTAGACAGGTACTCTTGTCAATCTTTTGGAGAAGACGGAGCATATAGAAGACTCGTCTTTACTTTTGTTCTAACTAATGTATCTAAGAAACTTGTAGTACCTTGTTTTCAAACGAATGTAATTATTTCTATGTAATGTAATGGTTGTGTTTACTATGCTTACTATGTTCATTGGTTATGATACTACACATGACGTCGCCCCACCCCGGAACGTTTCCGCCATCGGTTTCGGGGTGTGACAACTGATTAAATAACCCTAATTAAAATCCTATAATTAAGGAATTTAACCCATATCACGCTGTGTCATAGGGTTTATTTTCTTTTCGTTTATCTTTTAAAAATTGACGAGATCACAAGCAACCATATGAGTTCGGCTCACCTTCTTTGCTGATATGTATAGTGGTTGTTGGTATACATGAGTCATCCATGCTTCATCCTCTGTGCACTATGTAGGAACTCCGCCGCCTGCACTAATCTTCCACAAGAAATCTGATGCCTTTCACTCTATAGGAACTCCATGTTCTTCGTTCAACCTAATCTTCTTCATTCTTCAGGTAATCCAATCCCTTTCCCTCTAAATCCTTCGCCCCTTTTCATATTATGATTGTTGGTCTAATTATTGGTTCGATTTTTTGTTTCGATTCTTTGATTTTTTTTAGAATTATGGAATTGTGATTATAGTTTACTGGTTCTGTTTTGAAAGTATTTTGAAATTGTGATTATAGTTTACTAATTTAGTTTAGAATTATGAATTAGTGTTTACCGATTAAGTGGGTATTGAAATATGTAGTTCTGATTTAGTGTTTACTAGTTTAGTGATATAGTGTTATGACTGATATAGTGTTTACTCGTATGTTTTTTATATCATTATTAATGAATTTGATCACATTCTTACAAATTATGTTTAATATCTTATAATAATCTTCAAATTCTTAATAAATCTAAAACCCTTCACGTAGAATATGCTCAATTTCTTGTAATTTCATTCAGCTTGAGAGGTGTCGTAAAGAGTAGGGTACTAAAGATATGGTAACCTATGCTTGAAAACAACATAGATTTTTGAATGACAGAACATAACTATAGATTAGATTTCCGGTTCTTTACATTTTATGCATGTTTTTTAGGATGTGAAACAAGAAATATATGGAGTAGTCACTATGCATAATTGGTTTTTTGGTTCTGTTATATTTCTTACTTTCTATGATTGGTTTTGTGTTGTCATGAGAATTGAAGCTTTATTCTACAATTTGGAGATGATACAAAGTGCAAGGTGTTGACTTGCCTATTATCCCAACTTGAAGAATTTTGGTATGCTGAAAAAACTATCTGTGAAGAGAAGAATTATAAGTGCATTAGTAATAACTCATGTTTGAAAGAAGTCATGTAATGTGCTAGTAAGGATTGGCTACCAGAAGTACTCTCCGACATAATGAATAGATGAAACGTTGGTACCTATGTTATGTTGGCCCTTGGGTACACTTTATTCTACATGAAAATGCCTTCCCAGACGAGTCATTGCTTCGATTTGAAAAGTTTGAGCTACTTTCGTGTTCTAGATTCAATGGTTCCAACATAAATCATATATGGTTCTTGATGCAGCTGATTTAGAGCATCTTGAAGTTTTTGAGAATTTTTTAATAATTCTTTTAGAATGGATTAGACTTGTACTCGATTAGGGAAAAACCAAATGTTTTTTATTCTTTAAAAATTATTTCAGAATGGATTACACATGTACTCAATTGTAGAAGAACACAATGTTTTTTATTCTTTAAGAATGTTATTTATTCTTTAAGAATTCTTACATAATGGAGTAGACATGTACCCAATTGTAAAAGAACACAATCTTTTTTATTTTTTAAGAAGGTTATTTATTCTTTAAGAATGTTATTAATTCCATTCTCATAGAATATTATAAGAATGTTTGTTATTTTTGAAGAATGTCAAGATATAATTTACCGAGTATCTAAGTATTTTTAACATATATTCTGAAGAATATAAACACACATATCAAACAATTACATAATTTTCTCATGAGAATTTGGTTCAGTGTTTTTAAAATAATTAATAAACAACGTATTCTTAAATAATTTAATCTAATTTCAAATTAAAAGAATGATAAAAATGAATAAAACTAATAAGAATAGGTACTTAAAAAATAAAAATAAAAGAATTGATAATTACAATCCCTAGAAATCGTCCATGCATAATCCAATAAGATAATCTACTAATTCCTTAAAATTTGCATTTTCTATATTTGATGGTAGACAATTTGACTAGTTTACCCTTATGGTTGTTTAATAATAGAAAAACAATTAATTTTTTTCCATTTAATTACCATCATGCCATCATCTATCTTAACCATTCATTTTCTAAATCTAATGGTCATAAATTGGTCATACAATCACACTATATTTAGAGTTCATATTTAATCCTAACCCTATATATATATATATATATATATATATATATATATATATATATATATATATATATATATATATATATATATATTAAATTTACATAAAGTCAAATCATCATTTTGAAATCAAACCCACGTATATATGCTAATGTAAAACCAAAGTGATACTATCTTTGGGCAAAGTTTTAATGAGACTTACAACATATTCCATCAAGGCACATTTGCATTCTTACAAACACCTAGTGTGCATTCACTTTTTCATATTCTCCTCTCACAAAAATACATAAATTTTCAAATGACGATCTTATAATAACCATTAATTGCTAAAACTGAGAATCCATATATATATATATATATATATATATATATATATATATATATATATATATATATATATATATCCGGTAAGAAATTTTTTTTGGTAGGAAGGTAAGAATTTTTTTTTCTACATATTTTTTTGACGAACAAAATAAATGAATCACTAGATGATTCATTTGTAAGATGATTCACAAGAAAAAAAATTCCCAAAAAAACATCTTTATGATTCATTTTTAAGTAAATTAAGAAAAAATTCACTTTTATTACAATTTTAGTGAATAACAACAAAATCATTGTATAAATCAATCATCGAGATGTTTTTTTTGAGAATTTTTTCTTGTGAATCATCTTACAAATGAATCATCTAATGATTCATTTTGTTTGTTAGCGAAAAAAATATGTAGAAAAAAAACTTCTTACCTTCCTACCAAAAATTTCCTTCTTATTTGATCTTGACTCTATATATTGTGACAACCCAAAATTTCCATTTGAACAAACTCTACCGTCTAGCACTTCAATTAAAAGTCAAATTCTTTTCTGCTAATTTTTAGCTCGGTTTAAAGTCCGGTTGGGTATTTTTAATAATTATTTTCTTGAGAGAAAAAATTGGAGGAAGTATACTTTAGGATTAATTGTGCAACATTTAAGTCACAAAACTCCAAGAGTTAGGAGTTTTCGGCCCAAAATAGTGTTAGGGCCGAAAACCCTAAAGAGTATATAAATGACACTTAGTCATTTTTAGCTTTTTCCCATTTCCAAGTCAAGAACAATTATCTCTCAAGTATCATCCGAATGTTTGTCAAGATCTTCAAGATTGTAAGTGTTTCCTTCCTTGTTTAGTTGATCTCTTCCATTATCTAGTGATCTTACATGATTTCATCCATGAAATCATTCCATTTTCTTAGATCTTCAAGTGTTCTTCATTTCACCAAGAACACACACTAGTGTTTTGGGCCGAAAACACCCTTCTTTGCTTCCATATTGTAAGTATCTATCTCCTATACTTGTTATCTAGTAAGGATACTTGATTTAGGGCCTTGAAAACATCCATTTATCAAAGAACAAAAGGTGTTTTCGGTCTAGTGCATCTCCTTAGACCGAAAACCCTAATAAAGGGTGCAAAAATGACTTTAAGCCTTTCCTAATACTTAGTAGTGAGTCTAGAACACTTCATTGATTGTTGAAAGCCCTTGGAAATCACCTTATGCATCAAAGACCATGGGTTTTCGGTCAAGACCATTTGGACCGAAAACCATATGGACCGAAAACCACAAGAACCGAAAAACATATGGACTGAAAACCATATGGACCGAAAACCACAAGAACCGAAAACCTACTTGGACCGAAAACTCCCTTAAATGGCTTTACAACCCTTAGATGCAACCCTAATGTACTCCTAGCACTTGAATCAAAGTGTTATACATGTTTTAGGGTATCTTTACTTAATTAATTAATTGTTAAGTGACTAATTGGATACATATATGTGTCAATATATGTTAAATAGGATCCGTGTGTGTGCTCAAGTCTTCACTTGACACTTAGCATCCTATACCATCCGTTCATCCAAAACCACTCACTACAGGTGAGTTCATACCCCTTAATCAACCTTTTAAATGATTTTAAATGCTTTTATGGGGGGGAATACAAGTTGAACTATTATAGTTATTGTAACGCCCGTAGATCCGGGCTAGTCAATTTAGAGGCAATGAGTGTCGAAAACGAATTTTTGGAAAAAGATTATTTATAATAAATAATCTTAACCAAGTTGTAGAATATTTCTCAAGGTTTCCGTACATATAAAGAACTCCGAAATCCGAGTTATAACGAATAAGTTATAGCCCGTCGAAGTTTTACGGCAAAACCGGCACGACACCGGGAAGCGTAAATAGTGAATTTACGATGGAGCGACTTTTAGCCTTAGTGATCTAAACAAAAGTCATAGAAAACGTTAAACCGAGAGCGTCCATAAGAAGAACGCCCAAATCTGACTTTGTATGAGGAAGTTATGATTTTTCGAAGTTTCGGCTTAGTAGTGTACAGCCCGAAACTCGAATTTTAGTTCGAGCGGTTTTTGGCTTACGAGGTCTAAATGAGAGTTGAAGATCTCATTAATAGGAACTCAACGGTAAAAAGACAGACAAAAACGGAGCTCGTATGCGAAAGTTATGGACGAAGCTTAGTCTCTACTTTTCGAGCGCGACGAATTCGATACAGTTTTGTAAATCCGAGATAGAATGAGAATTAGCCAACGAGGTCTAAATGAGAGTTGAAGATCTCATTAATAGGAACTCAACGGTAAAAAGACAGACAAAAACGGAGCTCGTATGCGAAAGTTACGGACGAAGCTTGGAGACTACTTTACTATACAATTCCTATAAATAAGAGATGAACTCTTCATAATTTCCTCACACCTTCAAACCTTTCTTTCTCTCTCTAACTTCTCTCTAACCTCCCTAAACTCCTCCCAAGTCTAGGGAACCTCCCTAGCACGAGAAGAAAGCCCCGGAGCGCCCGACGGCTCCGAGAAGAAAAGCTTTCGGCGCGGAAACGCTGCTCCAGCGAAGCCCGGTTTTTAATAAAAACTCGTTGTAAGTGAGCTACGCCTACGCTATTTTTAATATAACTTGTAATTAATTATAGTAACATTATTAGGACCTTAAAACAATTATTTGGGATATTATTATGAGTTATATAAGAGTGTTTTTTAACGCTTATATAATAATAATAATAATAATAATAGTTAGACTATTAATTAGTCGCGGTTAACGTTAGACTAAACCCTAGTGGTATTGATACTAGGTTTTGTCGATGGAAATTGTTTTAAGAGTAACGATCCGCTGTCTGAGTTTGGAATCATCACTTTAACAGGTGAGTGCATGGTCCCTTTCATCTTACACATAGATATGAAGTATTTTATATAAATTACGTGCTGTGTGTGCATATTATCTGAATACTTGCTGTCTATGATGGATGAATGATTTATACATGTTTTAAATGATTTAAATATATATTTATTTTATATCTACAAATACGTTGGGATAAAACATGGGTAGATGAAATAGTTGGTGTGTGATGAAATAAAATGATGAGAGATAGGTGATGATAGGAAGGTGATGATAATTAGGTGATGGATAGGTGATGATGAATCGGTGATGTAGGATGAAAGATACTATAACCTTGTCCGACAATTTGGAGTTGTAGTCATCTACTAGAGTATAGATGGCGACCACGGAATATTCTAGACAACCCGTGGAAACACCAGCAGACTTATAACCTGTAGGTGATGAATTACGAGTCCAGGTGATGTGGTGACTGTATATTCATGCGATGATACTCTAACCCTTACTATGAATTACGAGTTCAGGCGACGTTGTAACTACGTATTCATGCCTTAGGAACGAGCATATAAGGAAATGTGAGGTAGAAAGATGAGAGGTAAATATGATATAGGAGATGACCCTTAAGATAATTCTTTAAGGAATATTAAAGAAGATAACGGGGATGGGTAATCGGGTTGATTGTTTGATGTTTAAATATAATAATTATATTATTGTGGGTTGAAAACCCTATGTACTCACCAGGTTTCCCAACCTGACCCACTCCAGCTTATTTGTATCACAGGTGTCGATACGAAGCTACTTTGCACTGAGAGATTTAAAAGAGATGTAGATCACTAGTGTAAATGAATGTAAGTTCTGTTTATGCTTATGTTTCTGTATCGACGATGACATCCCAAATGTTTTAAATGAATAAAAATACATTTCTTCGGAAATGCTTTGATAATGTATTTATCATGTTTTTCTGGGAACAAATTCCGCAACATTTTTATTAAAAGAAGTACTCTGATTTTTATAAAGCATAAACAAAAATCGGTCTTTTCTGGCCGTGAAAATGGGGATGTCACAGTTGGTATCAGAGCATTAGTTTAAGCGAACTAGGAATATGGATTTATTTCTAGACTTAAACTTAGAATGCTAAACAATGATGGTGAGGAGTGTGTCTAATAAATTTTAGGAAAGTACACCTAAATAGACATGAGCACTGGCTCATTTAGGGAAGATGCCTAAATTGCTTTATGTGCTAAATGATTGTGATGTTTTATGATGTTATCATTTGATCGGATCTATGGTCTGTTGCCGACCGGATCTGGAAATTTTATGTGTTCAGATTTCTAAACGTTTAAATACGGTATTAGAACTGGCATGTAACTTTTCAGAGTAATAAGCAGGATTACGCGTCTAAATCTTCTCTATCTATATTCTCGTCTCGATGCAATGAATGCATGCTTCCGTGAAAATAACGTCATGGTGAAAGACTCATAGAGAATTGAGTAAATAGAGGAAATGAAAAGGATTATGATAGTGAATGACACCTATCGGAAGATATTGTAAGAGTGGTATCTTGGCTTTAGAAAATGTCAAGCGGTACGTTTAGAGGAGTACGGTACGTCCGAAGTACACCTTCGATCGGCAGGATGATGGAACGATTGGTGTAATTCCTGAAGTTGTCCCATCGTATGGAGTTTCCACCACCAACCGAGTTGAAGCAGAATTGACGATCAAAGATACGCATGGAAGAAGTCCTAGTAAAGTCTAGGAAAAATTATATGATTGTTTGGACACATTTGTATACGTTAAAATTGTTTTTGTGATAATAAGTTGGGGAACTGCGAGACAATACTTGGGACAAGTATGAGTAGGTGTGAATGGTAGTAGATGCCTATACTACCGGAAGCACAGGACTCACGCTTGGATCAGGGAAAGTCACAAGGTTACCAAGAAGCTAGTAATTGATTTCGTTTTATTCGAGTATGTCGTTACCATCGAAGATGATTGTTATTCCGACCCTAGTGGTCATATTAAATTGAGTTCGACGACGATAAGTAGATTACGTGGTTCAGAGAACCAAGTTTGATGTAGCGTCCGACTTAAACCAAAAGATTGAAATCAAAGCGATCAATAGAAGTATCGCGATTGTCGCTAAAAAGGCTTGTAGCTAGAGATACTAAGTTTTAAGATGTGATTATGTCACATTAGAACATGAAGGAAGGTATAGTCTGTTCTGGAATTTAACTCTAAGAGATTTGAGTTTAAGCACACGATGAGAGGTCATTAGAATATGACACATCGGTACGTTGTAGTAACAGAGGAGCTTATCTTAAGCTTTCTAAGAAGAAGAAGGAGTCTCCATCAAGGATCGAGATTGTGACTCGAATGTCATAGTTTGGAGTCTAACGAGCAGGTGCAAGTTCGAGCACCGCTTGCAGTCAAGAAGACCAAGAGTTAGATACACATTTGAAGGAACATAGAAGTTACGATTAATACCTAGGATGAAGAGATAACGTATGGAGTCATTATACAACCCTGTTTCGTTGATGATTCCGGGACGTAATCATCCTAAGGGGGAGATAATTGTAACGCCCGTAGATCCGGACTAGTCAATTTAGAGGCAATGAGTGTCGAAAACGAATTTTCGGCAAAAGATTATTTATAATAAATAATCTTAACCAAGTTGTAGAATATTTCTCAAGGTTTCCGTACATATAAAGAACTCCGAAATCCGAGTTATAACGAAGAAGTTATGGCCCGTCGAAGTTTTACGGCAAAACCGACACGGCACCGGGAAGCGTAAATACTCTACAACTTTCTTTTTGACGGTTATAACGAAGAAGTTATGGCCCGTCTAATCTTCGGAAGGTTATAACTTCTGCATACGAACTCCGTTTTTGACGTTCTTTATATCCACACGTAGGTGGAGAAATACTGTACAACTTTCTTTTAGATCACTAAGGCTAAACAGTACGTTATCATAAACCCACTTTTTACGATTCCCGGTGTCGTGCCGATTTTGTCGCGAAACTTCGACAGGTCATAATTTCTTCGTTATAACTCGGATTTCAGCGTTCTTTATATGTACGGAAACCTTGTGAAATATATGAAAACTTAGTTAAGATTATTTATTATAAATAATACTCTATCAAAAAGCCATTTTTGACGATTATCGTCTCTAAATTGACTAGCCCAAATCTGCGGGCGTTATACTAAAGTCCTTCTGGAAGTTTTGGATTGAAGACTTCATGGATTAAGTACTTAATGGTCTAATACCATACATTAAGTTGCCTTTTTGGACCTTAGAATTTGGATCTAACTTAGAGGGATGTGTCAAGGGATAAATTTGGAAACTTTATCCATTAAGACCTTGGAAAGGATAAGATCTAAGCTTTGGAGCTCTTAAAATCGGAAGAAAACAGATTAAGCTCGATTAAGTGGTTCAGACCAGTTCCTACGGCATGGCCTTAGGCTGCCACGTCGTGGCGACTGGGGAATCATTGACTGTTTTGGCGTTTTGTTCCCATGACATGGCCAGGGGAGGCTACGACGTGGAGGGTCGCTGTTGGAAAATTTGGCCTTAGTATTGACCTTTGACTTTGAGGGTTGACTTTTGACTCGTTGACTTTTTGTCAGATTTCTAGCTTTAGAAGATAACCTAAGAGTTTATCTTGTGTGGTGATCTAGGTGGTGTTTATCACCTATTTCTGATTGTGCAAGCCATTGACTTTTAACTTCATTAGCGAGGTGAGTCTTCTTACTATACTCATGGGTGGAAGACACCAATGTTGGCCCACTAGTTTGTGCTAGTTGTGTTTGTGACTCTTTCATATGAATGTTGGGTTGGGCCTATTTGTATGCTAGCCTGGGCCCACTATTATACATGTTGGATTGGGCGCATTCGTATGTTGGGCTAGGCTGAGCCCATTTGTTTATTGGGATAAGCCCATTTATTTGTTGGACCGGGCCAATTATTTATATGTTGGGTTGGACGTATTTATATGGTATGTGATATTTTGGGGGAACTCAGTAAACTTTGTGCTGACGGTTTTGTGGTTTAACAATTTCAGGTACTTCCAGTTCGAAAGGGAATGACACGACATGATCACATATCATCCCCTTGCGATTTTCACCTCGATGATCATTTTACTCTAATGTTTTAGATACAATTGTATTATCATGGTTTTCAGACAAATGATGTATAGTTTTGATGATCTTAAAAATAAAAAAATATTATCACTGTTTTTGGGATGTTACACATTCACTAATAGTGAAGATCGATTCTTATCAAGAAAAGGAATTATGAAAGTGTGTCAAGGTTCATCATACCAGATTTCATGCTCTCCGGCACTACTCCAAGCCTCAAAGCAAATATGGGAAAATAAAAATCAAATTTCACTCTATTCAATGATTCCTTTCCTTCAATGCCCTTTATTCGGCTATGATTCCAGAAAATAAAAGCGAACCACTTTCGTTATTCCCTCCATACATGCAAGTCCATCGGCGCTGTGTAGTCTTCCTCTCCATTATGATTGTTAGAAATAGATGTCGAATAGATGCCGAAGAAGAAACAACATCGTCGATTCGTCGCCAAGCTCCAAACATAAATATGAGATTTTATTGGTGGTATTGAATTGAAAGAATAGTAAGAAGGCGGTGGTAATACAACTGTAAGACAGAGGCGGTGGTCCAATTTCAATGGCAGACATGTGTAACTACTTGTGTAAACATTTGATTGGAAACGGTGGGGAAGATGATCGGCTGAAAGGACTGATGTGTACTGTTTATAAGTGTGATGAGAATTAATATAGTATATTAATATATAAGCATAAAATAACTTTAAAGAATAAACACGAAGAAAAGCTAAACGATATTACACTTATAAATCATGATTTTTTTATACTAAATTTCGATTGATATTTATTGTTAACAAAAAAAAAGGGAAATGATACATCTAATGTAACTTTTTGGTTATCGTAAAACTTTCAATATTCATTTCTTATTTTTCATTGGTTTTCTAAATATTTAAGAAACATTAACTTTTTGGGTGAGTAAATAACTACTTATAATCAGTTTTTTCGGAAAACGGTTCAAATTTAACCAATAAAAATATTTTGAAATTAACTTAGGATGTCTATATGATAAAATAAGGTGTTTTTTAGCTAACCCCGTTAGAATATTTTGTCACATATGTATAATAATGTTGACCATGTGTTTATTGGGCGATTCCCCATTGATGACAACATACATAAATTTGTAGTTTATGAATTAAATTAAATTAAGTGCCGTTTCAACATTAAATTATTTGGCCATCATTATTCGATAAATGTATATTGTACCTGAAAAGTTCTGACGTAGGTTACATAGGTTACAGTAGGCATCTACATTACAGTTTTGTTTAATTTTTTAATATTTATTTTGGAGTAAATGGGTTTAATAGTCATTTTTTTAAGTTTAACTACAATTTGCATGTCACTATATGAGAAAATACATGTGGCCTGTGAAAAATACATGTGGCCTATAAAAAATGACCCGACCTTCAAAAACTAGGCTGCGATAATTATTTTTTTTTTCTTAAATTTGAAGCTCTAGAATTCTTTCATACGAAAGAGTTGGAGTATGTTTTTTATTGTGTTTTTTAAAAAATAATTATTCTAAGAAATCATACATTTTTAGCTTTAAAATAGAATATTCGGTATTTTTAGCTTTAAAATAGAATATTCGGTGAATAACGTAAAAAAAATCAACTTTAATCCTTCATATATTTTACATACGAAGAATATTTGAGATTCATTTTTATATTGTATCCTTTTAAAACAACTACTATCCATAAAAATATCACACTTTGATATTTAGATATAGTTGTTGAATATCATGGAAATTGGTAATTAGGGTTGCATATATTGCTATAAATATATAAGGATATAATGTTATACAAAGGGTCCCTAAACTATACAGAGATGTGGAAAAAGATAAAAAAAAACAATAATATTTAACACACCCCGTAGTTTGATCAGAGGGAACTCAATGTTCAAACGATTTCTAACTCAATGTTCAAACGATTTCTGAAATCAATGAATAGTTGTGTAGGTTGCTAAACCATTTGTAAAATATTTGCATATAGATAAGACGACGGTACATGCAAAACACACACATGTCTAATCGCAAACACCCTTTCTAACAAAATGTAAATCAATTTCCACATGATTGGTTCTTTGGTGCTGAACAAGGTTGGATGCTAAATACATGGCACTGACATTATCACAAAAATCGACATTAGCACGGGATAACATATACGATAACTCGAGGAGAAGATTACGAAGCCAAGCAGTTCAAGCAACCATATTGATTACCCCCGATACCCGGCTTCGTCACTAGAATGAGAGATGTTGTGTTAGCATTTGGAGGAGCATGAAAGGAGGTTACCACTAAGATATACACATAACCCAGAGGTGGACCGACGAGTAATAGGAACCCAAGCCATTCAACGTCGGAATAGGCAACCAAGCGATTAAGGACTGATGCTCGAATATGAAGACCATTTATTAGAGTACCCTGAAGATATCATAAGATGCATTTTAGAGCATTAAGATGTGGAACACGCGCGTCATGCACGAAAGGAAGAACTGTTGCACAACATAAGCAATACATTGGAGAAGTGTTGGTTGCATTGGAGCTTGTAGATCCAGACTTTATTCATCTTGATCTTTCTTCTGGAGGTATAAAGCTTGAATTTTGATGATGCATTTTGTTACATTCCCATTTTCACGGCCAGAAAAGACCGATTTGTTTATGCTTCATTTTCAAAACCAGAGTATACTTTTAGAGAAAAGTGTTGCAGAATTTTTGTTCCCAGAAAAACATGATAAATATGTTATCAAAGCATTTCCGAAGAAATGTATTTTATTCATTTTAAAACTTTGGGATGTCAACGTCAATACAGAAACATAAGCATTAACATAACTTACATTCATTTACACTAGTGATCTACATCTTTTTAATCTCTCAGTGTAGTGCAGCTTTATATCGACACCTGTGATACAAATAAACTGAGTGAGTCAGGTTGGGAAACCTGGTGAGTACATAGGGTTTTCAACCCATAATAATATAATTATTATGTTTAAACATCAAACAATTAACCCGATTACCCATCCCCATTATCTTCTTTATTCTTAAGGATATACCCTAAGAATCAGCTATCATTCATTCATTCATTCCTAAGGTTTATCATAGGGAATACGCGCGAAGTCCATTACTGCTAATGTCATCTATTAGGCACAACTGCCAATATTATCCTTTAGGCGCAGCTGCCAGGATTTTGTTGTTCTCAACTAGGTGCAACTGCCAAGATAATCTATTCAGCACAACTGCCGGATTTATGATGTTCTCTATTAGGCGCAACTGCGATATTATCCTATAGGCGCATCTGCTAGGATGTTTAGAGTACATTGCGTTTCAAAATCATCTACAAGTTGTGGTGCAGCTACCAATATTCATCTATATCATCTTTCATACCCCATCATTTATCTACCCATGTTCTACCCAACATTTTTGTAGATATAAAATACATCTATAACTTTAGTTTTGAAGAAAAAAAGGTTCAGATCTGAAAACAAAATACATCTACTATCCAGATCTGAAGAAAAAGGTTTAGATCTGTAAATAAAATACATCTACAACCTAGATCTGAAGAAAAAGGTTCAGATCTAGAAACAAAATACATCTACAGCCTAGATCTGAAGAAAAAAGGTTCAGGTCTGAAAACAAAATACATCTACAGCCTATATCTGAAGAAAAAGGTTCAAATCTGTAGACAAAACACATCTACAACATAGATCTGAATAAAAAGGTTCAGATCTGTAAACAAAACACATTTACAGCCTGGATCTGAAGAAAAAGGTTTAGATCTGTAAACAAAACACATCTACAACCTAGATCTGAAGAAAAAGGTTCAGATCTGAAAACAAAGAAGTTTAAATCTTTCATCAAGCACATATCTCAAGTAAATATGCACACATAGCACGTAATTTATTTAAAATACTTCATATCTATGTGTAAGATGAAAGTAACTATGTACTCACCTGATAAGGAGTGATTCGGAAAGCACTTCGCTTCTTAAAACAATCTTCTTTGATGAAATCGGGAGGTTTGCTTGAAAACCGGGCTCTGCGGGGGCAGAGTTTCCGAACCGAAAAACTCTTTTTCTTGGAGCCTTCGGGCTCTCCAAGGCTTTCTTCTAGTGCTAGGGAGGTTACCTAGGCTTTGGGGGTGTTTTGGAAGGCTAGAGAGAGAGAGTAGAGAGTGAAAGAGAGTTGAAAAAAGTGTGAAAAATGGGGCTGCACCTCGCACCCTTATATAGGCGAGAGGCCTCGCAGTACGTTGGGCGTACCCTCGGTGGTACGTTGCACGTAAGGGGAAGATGTCGGAGTTTCGGTGGAGCGACGTGGATGGCTTCGGACCGCAGAAGTAGAGAGACCGTTGGGCTTACTTCGTTCAACGCGGGGCGTACTCATACGCGAGGCGTCTGAAGGTCTATGCGGAGCGTAGCCTCGCATCCACTTTCGCAATTTACAACTCTGACTTCTAAAATTCGTAACGTTCGAATACGAGCTCCGTTTTCGACGTTCTTTATATCCACGCGTAGGTGGGACCGTACTCTACAACTTTCGTTTAGACTCCGTTGGCTTATTTTCAGTCTATTTTTAAAGTTATATTTTTAACAGGCCGGGACAGGAAAAGTCCGTTAAAAATTCATAACTTCTTCATCTGACGTTCGTTTTCGTCTGTCTTTTTACCGTTGCGCTACTATTAATGAGATCATCGATTCTCGTTTTGGTTGTGTCGGCTAGAAATTGCTCGGTCTAATATTCGAACTCCGGGTTGCATATTGCTACGCCGAAACTTAGAAAAATCATAACTTCCTCATACGAAGTCAGATTTGGGCATTATTTTTATGCACACACTCGGTTTAACGAACACTACGACTTTCGTTTAGATCGTTAAGGATAAAAAGTCCGATATTGCAAATTCACTATTTACATCTCACAGTATCGTGCTGGTTCTGTCGCGAAACTTCGACACGTCATAACTTCTTCGTTATAACTCGGATTTCAGTGTTCTTTATATTTCCGGAATCCTTGTCACGACCACTACAACTTTCTTCATCGATATCGGGCTTATCTAACATTTTATTTTTGACGCTTATTTTTATTATGTCTTTACAAACAAGTATATAATCACATAATTCACATAATATTAAAGTGATTCATCTTTATTACTTTAAAATAGGTTACAACGGTTGACCTAGACTATTACATCATCGCATCAATGCTTAGCCTCGAAACACGGGCGTTATAATTCTCTCCCCCTTAGGATGATTCCGTTCCGGAATCATACATCAACAAACAAATGCGGATAGCGACTCATCATGTCACTCTCCGTTTCCCATGTGAGATTTGGCCCATTCGAATGTTTCCATTGCACAAGCACTAAGTCGACCATCTTGCGTCTTAACTTCTTAGTCTTACAGTCAACGATTGCATTGGGATCTTCGATTAGCCTCTTATTCTCATCCATCCTTAACTCTGAGATTGGAATTATGTCGGGAACTTCTCCCGCAAACTTCCTCAAATAACACACATGGAATGTGTTATGAATAACATCTAGTTCTTTTGGTAGTTCTAGCTTGTAAGCTTGGTTCCCAATCCTCTGAAGAACTTTGAACGGTCCAATGAACCTTGGACTCAACTTTCCTCTTTTCCCCAAATCTTATAAGTCCCTTACATGGTGAGACTTTAAGCAAATCCGAATCTCCAACTTCGAATGTCACCGGTCGTCTCTTCTTGTCAACATAGCTCTTTTGACGATCCTGAGCTGCTAACATCCTTTCCCTAATTACTTTCAGCTTTTCAGCGGTCTGATGAACTTTCTCGGGGCCCATAAACTTCTTTTCTCCAGCTTCAAGCCAACAAGACGGTGTACGACACTTCTGTCCATACATACCTTGGTAAGGTGCCATCTTGATGCTCGAATGGTAATTATTATTGTAGGAAAACTCTACTATAGGTAAGCGCTCATCTTAGTTACCTTGGAACTCTAGGGTACATGCTCTTAGCATATCTTCTAGTGTTTAAATCGTTCTTTCGCTCTGATCATCAGTCTGTGGAGGGTAAGTTGTACTTATACACAACTCCGTACCCATTTCCTATTGTACACTCCTCCAAAAACTTGATATGAGACGACTATCACGGTCTGATGCAATCGTTAAAGGAACACCGTGAAGTCTTACTACCTCCTTCACGTAAGCATTGGCGAGCTTATCCATAGACCATCTTTCATTGGTTTCTATGAAGTGTGCACTTTAGTGAACCGATCAACGACCACCCAAATCATGTCGTGACTGTCCTTTGTTTTCGGCAGTTTAGTTACAAAATCCATGGTGATGTCTTCCCATTTACCCATGGGTACAAGTAAAGGTTCTAAACTCCCATATGGTTTCTGGTGTTGTGCATTAACTCTCGCACATGTCACACAATCGGCTACATACTTTGCAACATCGAGCTTCATCGTCAGCCACCAGTAGTAGGGTTTCAGATCCCTATACATTTTTGCGATGCCGGGATGAATCAAGTACATGGTCTTGTGGGCTCTTTCCATCAGAAGATCTCTTACTTCGCCCATCTTTGAATACCTTCAATCCTTGATTATTCGTACCGAACAACAACGTTTTGCATAAACGTTTTTCCTTTCGGTCATTCTCCTCTAAATCTTCCTCCCGAGTTTTATTGATGCTTTCCACGATCGTTATGACAACCTCTATTGATTGTTTCAATTATCTTTCACTTCAATCTTCTTGCTTAGGTCAGATGCTACATCGAACTTGGTTCTATGAACCACGTAACATACTCATCCTATTCGGACTCAATTGATATGACCACTATGGTCGGAATAACAATCATCTTCTTAGTCATTACCGAAATGATGGTAGCGACAGACATGAACAAAATGAAAGCATTTACTAGCTTCTTGGTAACCTTGTGACCTTCCCTGATCCAAGTGTGAGTCCTGTGCTTCCGGTAGTATAGGCCTCTACTACCATTCACACCTACTCATACTCGTCCCAAATATTGTCTCGCAGTTCTCCAAGTCACCATTTAAGAATTTCACACAATCATTTAACACATCAGATGACAAAATCAAGGTTTTATATTATCTCTTGAAACGATTACATAGATGTTCAAGTTCACCCTAGACTATGCCTTCTATATTAGGCTACATCACCTGATCCTATTTATACGAATAATTTATAGATTCTTCCTCTTAATTCCTTACATCGTCGCCTGCTTCATCAATGATCATCTGAAAGGCTCTTGCCTTTAGCGGTGCATTTGGCTTTGTAGCTCCTTCCCTCTTTGGGTATTCTTGCTCGTACTGCCCTTTTTCATTACATCCATAACACACCCTTTTGTTAAATGTACACTCATTGGCGTAATGCCCATGCTTCCCACACTCGAAACATGTCACCTCATCGCCATATTTTCCATATTGTTTCTTCTTGCACTTATCGCACAATCTCACTTCACCTTTTCCTCCTTCGAACTTCTTCGAACCAGACTTCGAGAATTTTCTCTTATCGTTGGACCTTGAGGATCCATCGAACTTCCTTTTCTCACCGACTTAAGTTCCCTCCAGACCCCTTTCTCTTAACTGGGTCTCAACATTCTTGGCTACTCTAATGGCTGCCTTCAACGTGCTTGCCATTTTGACTGTTGGGCCAAAGTCAGATGACAATCCGTTAGCAAAATTTTCTATTTTGGCGAGCTCAGTCGGCACCGGGTATGGAAATAACTTCATCTTCTTGGTGAATGTAGTAACATAGTCATCAATGCTCATTCTCCCCTTCTTCAAGTTCTGGAACTCATTGTTTAGATCTATCAAATGTATTTCGGAGCAGTACTGCATTTTCAAATGCTCGATGAACGCTTCCCAAGACATCTTCAGAGCTTCTCCTTGTGGCCTCGTATCTGCTAATAACTTCCACCAACTTAAAACTCCGGTCTTCTGTTGTCTAACCGCAAAGACGGTTTTCTGCTTATCGCTACAGTTGCAGCTTTCAAATACCATCTCCATTTCGGAGATCCAGTCCATAATCTCTACTGGCTTTGGACTTCCGGAAAGACTCGGTGGTTTGGCACCCAAGAAGTTCTTATACATACACCAATCTTTGTCGATTTCCCTTTCCGAGTCATTTCTTCTCACCATTGAGGGTTCCACTTGATTGACAGTGCGGCTGTAATTCTCTTCCTCTGACTGTCCGTCATTCAGTTCTGGTTGTTCAACAGGCATTGAACGTTCGTCCATGTTATTTAACAACAGTTTTCTCATTTCTTCCCTCTGTTCATCCATCATAGCCCGAATCATGGCTCGAACTACAACCATTGTTGATTCCTGTTTTTCATTCGCGTTTCCAGCTCCGCTTCGGGTTCCCACCATGTTGATATATACACCGAAGTAGGTGAACTTAGATCTTTACTTACGATTGACGTTTAAATCCCCCTTATCACTTCGAAACGTTACATGCTAGTTCTAATATCGTAATCGAACGCTTAGAATCCTAAACACGTAAGGTTTCCAGATCCGGTCGGCAACAGACCATGGACCCGAACAAATAATATCATAAAGCATTTAGCACATTAAAAGTATTTTAGACATCTTTCCTAAAATAATCTAGTGCTTGTGTCGAAAATGTAGTAGACACTCATCTCACAATCATCGCTTAGCATTCTATGTTTAAGTCTAGAAATCCTACAAATTCCTAGTTCGCTTAAATTAATGGTCTGATACCAACTGTGACATCCCCATTTTCACGGCCAGAAAATACCGGTTTGTTTATGCTTCATTTTCAAAATCAGAGTATACTTTTAGAGAAAAGTGTTACGGAATTTTTGTTTCCAGAAAAACATGATAAATATGTTATCAAAGCATTTTTGAAGAAATGTGTTTTATTCATTTTAAAACATTGGGATGTCAACGTCAATACAGAAACATAAGCATAAACAGAACTTACATTCATTTACACTAGTGATCTACATCTCTTTAATTTGTAGGATAATCTATTCGGCGCAACGGCCGGATTTATGATGTTCTCTATTAGGCACAACTGCGATATTATCCTATAGGCGCATCTGCTAGGATGTTTAGAGTACATTGCGTTTCAAAATCATCTACAGGTTGTGGTGCAGCTACCAATATTCATCTATATCATCTTTCATACTCCATCATTTATCTACCCATGTTCTACCCAACATTTTTGTAGATATAAAATACATCTATAACTTTAGTTTTGAAGAAAAAAAGGTTCAGATCTGAAAACAAAATACATATACAGTCCAGATCTGAAGAAAAAGGTTCAGATCTGTAAACAAAATACATCTACAACCTAGATCTAAAGAAAAAGGTTCAGATCTGGAAACAAAATACATCTACAGCCTAGATCTGAAGAAAAAGGTTCAAATCTGAAAACAAAATACATCTACAGCCTATATCTGAAGAAAAAGGTTGAGATCTCTAGACAAAACACATCTACAGCCTAGATCTGAAGAAAAAGGTTCAGATTTGTAAACAAAACACATTTTCAGCCTGGATCTGAAGAAAAAGGTTTAGATCTGTAAACAAAACACATCTACAGCCTAGATCTGAAGAAAAATGTGTTGGAACCTGAAAGTGAACCTCTAGCAATCCTGTCCTTATTCCGAAGGGTGTGACTTCCAAAGTGAAGAGTGGCCTGAAATCTGTCTGGACCAAATAAGGAGATAAGAAGAGTGAAGGCATTCCGGATTTGACCCTTTCGTCCGGAATGCATGCTGATCCGGAACATCTTGTTTTGTCTCTTGTGCATTTATTGTTTTTGTCTTGTTATTGATGTAACATTTCATAGGACTAAGTCTATAGTTGTATTAGGACAATCAGAATGTCAGACTTATGCCTTTTGTCCGGTCCTAGGTAAACACCTGGGTTAATTCGCTGTAACATTCACTCCTATTTAAAGGAGCTTTCAATACAAGTCAACAACGAATTTTTCACTCACTTTTGGAATTTACTCTTATCATATTCAAAACATTCTTCTTGTTCTTCATTTATTAACTTTACCTTGGTCATTTTACTACTTGTCTTCAATTAATGTCTTGATCATTTGTTGAACATATTATCTAAGACTTGACTGGTCTTTCCAGCCTCGACTTGAACATCTATTTGCAATCATACATTGATCTTAAGCATTCACTCAAGGTTTGAATTTTCAAACCTTGTCCCTGCGCATCGATCTTGTTCTCACAATTGGTATCAGAGCTTGAGTGGTTGTCCTTTGAATCCATAAGATCAGTTTATAGTTGGTTTGAATTTACCTTGGTATCTCAACCATTTCTGTGATAAGGATAAAAGTTCTTTTATATACCACTTTAGCTTGAAGATATCTTGAATTCAATGGCTGCTTCTAATCCTCAGCAAATGATTTCAATGCAAGTCGCAAATAGTGTGGGTGGCCCTACACGTGCCCCATTGCTAGTTGTGGAATAATATGATCACTGGAAAGTTAGAATGGAAAGGTTTTTATTAGCCAAAGATAAAGGTGAAAAAATCTGGAGATCCGTCCAAGAAATCCCTCATGTTCCTGTAAGAAGAGTTGTAAGAGATGCAGCTGCTCAGCTCATGCGAGAAGATGAAGTTCGTCCAGCTCCTCTAACTGCAGATGATATCGAAAAACTGCATGTTGATCAAGTCGCCTTCTCAGAAGTGGTGTTTGGTGTTCCTCCTTCACTCTTTGAGCATATCAAGCTATGCAAATCAGCCAAAGAGATTTGGGACACTCTTCAAGATCTGATTGAAGGTTCGGAAAATATGAAGGACAAGCGCCTCACCTCAGTTGTCAACGACTTTGACACCTTCACCACTACTCTAGGTGAATCTGTGGCCTCTGCCTCCAAACGTTACCGAATTGTTGTCAACAACATGACTGCTCATGGGATTGTCCGAACTCCTCTGGAGTACAATCTTAAGTTCATAAACAGTCTTGGCAAAGGATGGGGAAATGTAAAATCTTGTCTTCAAAGCAATAGTTCCTTGAAAAAGTTAAAACTCTATCAACTTTTTGATGAGCTTCAAGGACAGGAATCAAACGTTGCTCAAACCATAAGGGAACTTTCCGGAGGTCCTCTTGCCCTCGTCAGTTCTTTTGAATCAACCACTCCGAATCAGTCTGCTCCGGAACCTTACAAACCCACTGTTCCATTGATCCAGTCAACCGTACCTACCTTACCCACACAAATCTATCCTGCTGATGATTTCGAAACCATGGATTCTGAATTCCATTTCCAACAAGAGTTCGCCTTACTCTCAATGAAATACAAAAGTCCTTTCAACCCCTCTTACAAACCATACCAAAACAGATTCAGTGCTCCTCACCAAACCAATCCCCAACCATATTCCCCTCCGGAACTGAAACCAACTTCCAAAAATCCTCCTGCATACAAGCCTAACCTCACTAAACCAAACTCCGCTCCGGAATCCTCTCAAAATTCTAAATTGGACACACCAAAGATCTTGTGTCATAAGTGTGGACATGCAAACCACTTTGCCAAAGATTGTCTGGCTGATGCTTCACAAAAACCAAAAGTCAAAGACTCAGCTTACTATGTCCGAAGAGCACAAGAAATGGCTGAAAGTGAGAAAGCCTTTGTTACAACGGTTTCAAGAGATGTTGAAGGATATTGGTCATCCGGAGATGATGATGACATGGTGACTGGAAGGAATATGTGTTTGATGGCAAGACAAACGGTTGAATGTGATGAAGGTTATTGGTCTTCTGGGTCCAAAGATGATGATGATGTTGCTGAACCTCACTACTGCTACATGGCCACCAACGATCCACCAGGTCGAAGCATCGTTCAGCAGGTAAAATCTATGATCTCTGATAATAATTTTGATTTGACTCTTTGTAAACCTTATCTGACCCAAATCCAAACAGATATGAACACCATCTATAAAGCCTATGAGTCTGCCATAGAAGCCAGTGAGAAGAAGGACTGTGAACTAAGTCGTCTTAGGTTACGTTTTGAGGATAAGAAATTGAAAATCGAGTCTTTAGAGCATGAACTTGTAATGTCAAAAGATGAATGTATCATTTTGAAAGATAAATGTGAAATCACTTATTCTGAACGCAATATTTTGATTTCTGATAACAAACGTCTTAATCCTAAGATAGATGCTTTTATAACTCTGTAGACATACTTGAAGCGGACATTCGGATGACTCATAATTTTCTTCATCCATGGTCCAAAGCTCCTGGTCTCGGAAGCGAGTTTCCAAAACCAATTGTTAGTCCCCTGAAGGAATTACATAATTTGACATTTATGGGAGAAGTTCCGAACACTAAACATTCGAACACCCCTGTTTCTCCCTTGTCACCACTTCCGGAGACTACAGACCGCTTTGAGTCCCTAATTCCTGAGTTTAATCCAATAGTTGTCAAGTGTCCTGATTCCACGCCTCTTCCGCCTTTGATAAACCTGGACCTGAATCGGACCATGATATTTCATCATAGTCTCACAAATTATGTAGACTATGTTCCTAGAAGTAATCACGTGAACAATTGTGTGCTTGAGGAAATTATTCCGGAGACAATTGAAACCAATGCCTTTGAGTTCGTATGGGCATCTTTAGATGGTAAAGTTGAAATCTCAAGCCACACGTCCTCTGATTCATGTGAATCAGATTCCTTAGTACTTTCAAAGACTAAATTGGTTCCCATTACTCCTGAGTTTAAGAATCCATCCAAAGGACAAACTTCTAAATCCTCACCTCATCTTAAGAAAAAACCAATGTTGAATAGGAAGGATGTTGTGGATCCCAAAGTAGAAGCTCGAAATGCTCACAAAAAGGAGGTTATGATTAGACAAAATTCTAGGTTTCTTACCAACTCTAAATCAAATTCATCCCAGAATTCCAAAGCACCAACTCATCGTAAAAACTCCTTTGTTCCTACTAGGATCCTAAAAAGACCATCTGAACCTCTTGCTCGTATGGAACCTAAGGAAGTTATTAGCTCTACTCAGTCTCAAGCTCATGTCAATGCCAAAACCATCCGGAACACTTCACTGGAATCTCGAACTGTTTCATCTATTTTTATTGCAAAATCTGATAGCACAATTTTTAAACCTAAGTTTTCAAAAAACAATGTGTCATCAAAAAAATCCATAAGTGCAAAGATAACAACTGTTTCAAAATCTTCAAGAACAAATCTTGTGTGGAAAGTCAAAACATCTGTTAATGAAACACCGATTCCGGAGGTAACAAAAGTTACAAATCCTCCGGAGGTCATATATCCGAAGAAGTCAGTTCGTAACCCTCAAGTAGTTGAATATGACTACTGGATAGATGAAAAAACATTGGCCTTCTGTCTGTTCCCAAAAATCACCAAGAATGTCACCCAACAACACAAAGTTGTTCCCAAGTCACAATCTAAGTCCAAAGCCCGTGCCTATGTCCCAAAATCTAATTCGGAGCCTAAAAACTCTATTACTCATTAATCTTTGCAGGCACTTTGTTCTTTGGAGCAAGAAACAATATGGTATATTGATAGTGCTTGCTCCATGCACATGACGGGGAAGAAAGATTTTTTGCGAGATTTAAAGCTTTCTCCAAATGCTGGTTTCTTGACATATGGCAACAACTCCAATTCTCAAATTTGTCGTTATGGGACTCTCACCAATGGAAACTTCTCTATTTCACATGTGGCCTATGTAGCTGATTTGAAACATAACTTGATAAGTGCTGCTCAGCTCACTGATTCAAGTCGTCGTGTGGAATTTTGCAAGAAATTCAGTTATGTAATGACTGAAGACCGGAAAGAGTGCTTAATAAAGTCACTTCGCAACAAAAACATGTACTCGCTTGACATCAACATGATTATTGGCAAACCGCAACTCTGCCTTCTCTCCAAAGCTGTTCCTGACGTCAGTTGGTTATGGCACCGAAAGCTCGCCCATTTGAACTTTTGGTACATGAATGATCTTGTATCCGGAGAAATGGTAACAAGTTTACCTCTTCTCAAGTTCGAAAATGATCATTTATGTGCTGCGTGTGAGTGTGGTAAACAATCAAAGAAGGATCAACCTGTTATCATAGAAAAGTCCATTTCGGAACCATTGGAACTTCTACACATTGATCTTTGTGGACCATCCACTGTAGAAAGTCTTCATCATAAGAAATACATTCTTGTGATTATTGATGACTTTACAAGGTTCACCTGGGTCTTCTTCCTAAGGCTGAAATCCGAAACAACCTCTGAGCTCATCAATTTTATCAAAGGAATAGAAGTTCTTATCAAACTCCCGGTTAGGAGAATCCAAAGTGATAATGGTTCGGAATTCGTTAATTCCACCATTGAGAAATTTCTCACAGAAAAAGGAATCGACCACAATTTCACAGCTCCCTATACTCCACAACAAAACGGTGTAGTTGAAAGACGCAATAGAACCCTTGTTGAAGCCGCTCGATCCATGCTGAACTTTGCAAATCTACCACTCTATCTTTGGGCTGAAGCTGTATCCACTGCTTGCTTCACTCAAAATCAAAATATCATCAATCGATGCCTCAACATGACACCGTACGAAGCAATGAATGGTCGGAAGCCAACAATCTCGTTTTTGCATGTTTTCGGATGTAGATGCTTCATAAAAAACAACCGTGATCAGCTTACAAAGTTCCAACCTAAAGCTGATGAAGCCATCTTCCTTGGGTACTCTTCCAAATCAAAAGCTTACAGAGTTCTCAACCGGAGAACTCGTGTTCTGGAAGAAAGTTTTGATATTACTTTTGATGACAACTTTGTTCGAAATTCTGGCCTCACTCACATCATGGAGTCCGATGCTCCTCCTCCAGGGTATCCGAACCCTCAAACAATTATTGAGGTTGACTTTGAAACTCTCTTTGGTCCTTCCGAAACCGCTCTTGATTCGGAATCTCAATCAAGACCAACTCTAATTCCAATTCCTCCTTCGGAAGCTCCAGTTTCTGAAAATCTCTCAGGTCCGATTCCAAGCCTCCCTCCATTTGATTCCGAACCATTTCAACCTTCTCAGGTTGAGGGGGAGAATAATGCCAATCCCTCTCTTGAATCAAATGGATGGCTTCCAAGATGCAGTTGCTGATTTCGATGACTCTAATCCTCTCAACATTGATGAAAATGAAAAATTCTTTGAGTTCCCTTATGATGATGATGTCAACCTCTCTGGTTCAGAAGTTCAGGGGGAGCATCATCCCAATATTCAAATCATTCAGGGGGAGCAAGTCAATTCCACTGTTGATATAGGATCGATGGCTGCACAAGAACTCCCACGATTACATGTTTGGATGAAGGATCATCCTCCGAATCAAGTAATCGGTAATCCTAATGTTGGTGTACAAACTCGTTCAGCTACCAACATCCAAATTGAATGTCATTTTTCAGCATTCATATCCATGGTTGAACCCAAATCCATCAAGGAAGCATTGGAGCATGCTGATTGGATTACAGCCATGCAAGAAGAACTGACAGAATTTTACCGAAATGAAGTCTGGACTCTCGTGCCTCCTCCTCAGAATCATCCCATTGTCGGTACAAGATGGGTATTTCGCAACAAGCTAGACGATGCAGGAGTTATCATCCGAAATAAGGCAAGATTGGTAGCTAAAGGTTTTACTCAAATTGAAGGGCTCGAATACGATGAGACATTTGCTCCTGTTGCATGACTTGAAGCTATCAGAATCTTTCTTGCTTATGCTGCTCACAAAGGCTTCAAAGTTTACCAAATGGATGTTAAGAGTGCCTTTCTTAACGGTGAACTTGACACTGAAGTATACCTTCAACAGCCCCCAGATTCATTAATCTTTCCTTTCCAAACTACTGATATAAACTCCGGAAGGCTGTCTACGGACTCAAGCAAGCTCCTCGGGCATGGTACGAGACTCTCACTGATTTTCTCAAACGCTACGGTTTTCAAAGAGGAATTATAGATCCCACTCTATTCTGAAGATCAAACGGAAAGCACCTCATGCTGGTACAAATTTATATGGACGACATCATTTTTGGATCTACGAATTCATCTATGGTTGCTGATTTTGCTAAACTTATGATCAGTCGATTCCAAATGAGCATGAATCGAGAATTAAGCTTCTTTCTCGGCCTCCAAGTCAAACAGACTAACAGTGGTATCTTCACTCACCAAGAGAAGTACATTTCGGAACTTCTCAAGAAATACTCAATGGACACCTGTGCCTCCGCCAAGGTACATATGGGCTTCGGACACAAGATTTTTGCCGACCCTTCGGGTGTTTCTGTTGATGAAAAGATGTACCGTGGAATGATTGGATCCCTACTCTATCTCACAACAAGCCGTCAGGATATTATGTTCTCAACATGTTTATGTGCCAGATATCAAGTCAACCCAAAGATGTCTCATTTTTTGGCTGTGAAACAAATATTCCGATACGTCAAAGGTACAAAGAGTCTCGGAATCTGGTATCCAGCTAATGAGAGCTTCCTTGTGCAAGCTTACTTTGATTCAAACTATGGTGGTCTTCAACTCGATAGAAAAAGCACTTCAGGTGGCTGTCAATTCTTAGGTGGTCGATTGGTCAGTTGGTCATCCAAGAAACAGAACTGCATTGCACTTTGTACAGCCGAAGCTGAATACATTGCTGCTGCCAGCTGTACATCTCAGGTTCTATGGATGAAATGTCAACTTTTGGATTATGGTTACCGCTTTCAACACAATCCTATCTATTGTGACTCTCAAAGTGCTATTGTAATTTCTCATAATCCAATTCAGCACTCCATGACCAAGCACATCGATATAAGGTAACATTTCATAAAAGATCATGTACTTAATGGTAACATCGAACTCATTTTTGTTCAATCTGACGATGAGATTGTTGATGTCTTTACCAAGGCATTAGACGAAACCAAATTCAATGGTTTTCTCAACAAAATGGGTATGATGGTACCGGATCCTCAGTTCTTTGAAGAGAGTTGTTCTCTTTGATAGACGTATTTGAAAGAAATCTAGTTCCGATCTCAAAATCTTTTCATCTCGGAACTACTTTCTCCTGGAATACTTAGGATCATTTTACTCACCTTTGTTTCTGACCTTCACTTGAGTTTCTTAAGTTGTACAGTTCATCCTGATCGTTTGCAATTCTAAGTCCTCTTTAGTGCTTAAATCATCATCTTGGAATACACTTCATGATTGGATCCGAAATTCTACTCCGGAAAGGATATAAAATTCAGCGCTCCGGAATCTTAAAAATTTGCTCCGAAATTTTCAAAAATTGCTCCGGAATGTCAAATTGCTCCGGAATTATCAAACTTGCTCCGGAATTTCAAAAATTGCTCCGAAATTTCAAAATTGCTCTGGAATTTCAAACCTTGCTCTGGAACTCCTAAATCTCACTCCGGAAGGCTTTCACAATTTTGATCCGGAACCATTTACAAATCTGCTCCGGAATTATCAAACAAACTGAATTTTTGCTCCTAAACTCAAACTTGCTCCGGATTTACTTCGCATTCCGGACCTCTTTTTAGAACCAGTATGTTCCGGATCACAACTCTTTATTCTCCGGATCATACTCTGTCCGGAACAGCTCATCCGGAATACCACCGGACATTAAGGTGAAACAGTTTTTCTCAACGGTTACTTTTTAGGAAGATCATATCCTATCCTCCTCGATTTGCGTGACACGATCGCACGCCCCCATAAAATAACCAATTAACCGTCGGTTGAAATTCTCCATTTTTAGCGTCAAATTACCTCACCTTTCACCTTCCCTGTCCAATCAACGTCTCTAACATTAAATGCAACCTATTTTCTTCTCGGATCGTCATCATTACACTCCTAACCCGACCCATTTCCCTTACCTATAAATACTCATTCAAAACCCCTTTTACCTATTTACGCTCTCTAAACCCTCAATCTCCCAAATTCTCTTTACTGTTCTTCGTGTTCTTCAAGCTCTCATAACCTGCAACAATGGCGTCTACTCAAGAATTCAAATCCACTGCTCCAGTCCCCAAGAAATCGATTGCCAAGAAGAAGACCTCCAAAGGATCAAAAGGATCCTCCTCCTCTGCTGATCAAGAACCTTTCTTGAGAGACACTACTTAGTTGTTCTCTCTGAACCCAATGGATTATGACGAATTGATAAGGGTGATGATTGAGTTCATCGCAAACCACCCCATTTCAGTTCCTCTCACGAAAACCCCAGAACTGCCACTGCCTCTTCATCATGTTCATTGCGCAAATTCACCAGTATTCGACTTGTCGATGGTGCCCTCGAAACTACGATCATTGGGGACATAATGGTTCCCATCTACAAATCGACCTTTCTCAAGGCGATTGGTGTCAAAGCGAATCCACGAGGATTCAAAGTAGTTGAGCCAACGACTGAAGAGTTTCAGACATTCCTCAACTACATCGGGTACACTCAAGACTACAGAGCCAAAGATTTCAAGAAGACGATTGTGTCCGGACTATGGACTGTTCTGATGCACATCATTCTTAGAGGGTTATCCGGAAAGCATGGAGGAACGGATACCCTAAGCAAAGACTGGCTCAATGTTGCCTTCAGCATCTACTCCGGACGGGAGAATGCTGTTGATCTTCCGGAAGTCCTGTGGCAAGACTTCTGCAAGTTTGCTACCAAGTGAAAGCCGAACGAAATTTCAAGCCCTCGATTCTGGGCACTGACGCTCCAACAAGTCTTCAAGGAGCTTTCAGAACCGCTTCCGGTCAACACCATTCCTCCGGAGGTATGTGTTACTTTCAAAACTGTTAAGGCCTATAGGATTCCGGACCAATCCTCCTTTAGTCCGGTCAGACGTGTTCCGAACCACATGTTGGCCCTTATCCCTTCCGATTCCGTTTCTCTCAAACAACATCTAGAGACTTCGGTTGTGTTTGACCCAATACAACATGCCCCTGTCTCTGTTGAGCCTATCTCGGAAGAGGCCAAGCCTACACAGTCCGGACCCAAAATCAAGAAGACGACCAAGAGAAAGGCTTCTCCCACTAAGCCCAAAACCAAAAGGAAAACCAAAGTCAGTGCCCCCTCTCAACAGGAGGGCACCCATGACATTCAGGCTGATTCTGGCCATCCGCACACCCTACCTACCCACTCATCCGAGGTACACCTCGATGTTTCAAAAACACAAGCACACACTCACGGGGCGTCTCCACATAATCCACCCTCACCTTCCCAAAAAGGTGATGCAGGTGTTGAACATAGTTCCTTGCAGCCCCCTGGAACACACTCACGAGTCAATTTTGATACCCCCATTGTTTCTTCGACATGCACACACTCCGGAACCACTGTTCCGGATACCAAGCTTTCAGGAGGAGGAGCAGTCCTTCCACCTCCGGAAGCCTCAACTGGTCTGATACCCGGAAGGCGTACAGGACGACCAGGTGTTAACGATCCCCTATGGGAAGATTTTGTAAACAGGGCCGCATCCAAATGTCCGGATCTCACCAGAGCTCAGGTGGAGTCCACGCTCATTTCCATGAGGAACAGGGCTATCCAAAGCAATCTGACCTATGTTCCTCCCACTGATGCAGATGCTATCAACAAGCTCACTGTAGAACTACCTCCCATCACCACTCATCAAAGTATTTTTCACACCGATTCGGAAGAAGAAATCTCTGAAGAAATCATGCTGGAAGAAGATGCAAAAACCATTCCGGATGCACATCTCATAACTTCAGTTCACTACCAATCGAAGGCATCAGCCTCCAAGTCTGCCTATGACTTTCGATCCTCTTCTTCAACCACTCCGGACGGAGGTTCCAACTCCTAACTTCACGAAGATGATGCTACCACCAAACCGGGTCCTTCCACCAATCCTTTCTTCAACTAATCTCCTCCGCACCACTAGAGTTCTGACATGGAATCCAATGCTGGTGACTATGTTGACCCCTTTGCTCTGCTAGAAATCCGCACAAATGTCTCCGACACCATGAAGAAAATGTCATCTGTGGAGGCATTCGTAATAGAGCTAAACACTAAGTTGGATCAGAAAGTTTCCGGACTTGATGCCAAACTTGATTCCATTCTTCAGTCCCTGTCCCAGCAATCCGGACCATCTTCTGCGGAAAGGGAAGCCCAATTGGATCAACTGATCTCCCTCTGGATCAAGCATACAATGGAGGAAGTCGACACCAAATACTATATCCTTGTTGATCACTACCTCAACACCATCACTTCAATGCTCAAGGTTCATGATGACTTGGTGTTTGCTACCAACGACCTAATCAAGCAGACCCGTGTTCGTTATGAGAAACAAATTCAACGGCTGGAGAAGGAGATCCAGAAGAAGGATGAGCTGAACCTCATTATTCAACAAGTCCTCATCAAACTCTTGCGCTCAACTTGGAACATTATTGATGTTCCAAACCGGAAGTTTGATGAGATGATTGCCATCCTCAGCAGCACATTCAAACATTTTTCTGAGCAAGCCCCCACTGCTGACGCTTATGATGCTCTCACTCTTCAACTCACCTCCGGTCTTCAGAAAGTCTTCTTAAAATTTGACGATCTGAAAGATGTTTTGCAGCTTGCACCGGTTCCAAGATTCACCGATGCAAGAGGGGGAGAAGGCCCAAGCAGAATATGGAAACCAGCCACATAATTCATACTCCGGGATGAGGACCTGGATTCCGAAGATGAAGACGTTCAAATCGTCTCCGGAATCCTAGGTATCACTGAAGAAGAAGGAAGCATAGATGAATACATATATGTTTCGGATGAAGCTCCCAAAGGAGTTCTTGGTCTTCAAGCTCCAAAATTGTCCATTCCGAAGGAGATGTCTGAAGAACAAAAGAGGATATGGTCCGCTGTCTCCTGGCCATCCTCTCTTCCGGAAGCTTTTGAAATGGCTGTCAAAATGGCTAAGGCAAAATCTTTTCTGACTGCTCAAGCTTTCCGAGCCACTCCCTCAGTTCAATCTCCCATTCCGGAACCCAAAGTTGCTCCGATCGACCATGGCTCTCCTCTCCGGACCCCTGATGATATTCTAGAAGAACCACTTCCAAATCCCACTCTGGAATTTTCGATCGACGAGAATATGAAGATTGCCATAGCTGCGCTTCAACGAGACAAAGGGAAGAAACCGATGACCGCTGAACAACAAGCCTTTCACTCCGGACCTCCCCCCAAGCACAAACATGGATGGTCTCAGGAGGAAATAAATCAGGCACTTGAGGACAGCATTCGGATGCAAGCTCTGAAAGACAATCCTGATCCGATGCGTGGCATCTCTCCTCTCAGCTGTGAAGGAATTCTCAAGGCTCAGGAAATTGTTCCGTGCCTATATTATGATCTTCCCTCCAATGATGCGGATCAGTTGGATCTTCCTCTCTCTCCTTACAACAAATTCTACACTATGTTTTCTCCTCTTCACCCAACTGATAATCTGGAAGTGATCATCCGGGCAGAGCGAGAAAGGCTCAAAACCTTGTATGAAAAGAATGCTCAACCCTTCAAGGAAGTGTGGACAAGGAAGAGGATCACCAAAGTTCAAGGCTTCGGAAGAAAAATTTTAGTGAACTTTGAGCTGAACTGTCCCTTATTCCGTTTCCACCTCCTCCGGAACAAGCCAACTCCCCGGATCGTTACTGATGCGGATTTTCCTTCAATGAATCTGAACGACATCCTCACCCTAGCTGCTTATTTCTGAGAAAACCAAAAGTATGACATCAGTATGGGTGCTTACCACGCAACTCTCAGATTTCTTAAAGATTACGTTGCTGAGTTTTGCCGGTGTGACTACGAGCTTGCACACCTCTACGGAACAGAACAATTCATTGCCAAGATCGACTTTGTTCTTCTAGAAGCTGAAATTCTTGCAGACGGTCCCATTGAAGAACTGGTTCTAAGGTTTGTCTACACCACAAGAAGAACAAACAAGAAGGATTTCTTCCGAGTCCTTGACAAACACCTTGTTCCGACCAAAGCTCTGAAGAAATTTATATCCCGGGCGTCCAAGTCTGATGCTCCGGAACAGGTCAAGGCAAAGTTTGTAAGTCAACAGGCGTGGTATATTGCGGTGCGAGAATGGTTGTTCAGAGCCTACACCTTCATCAAGGAAGAAATGAAGTGAGCTTGCTGGATTGCTAAGTTCACTTAGGGGGAGATTGTTGGAACCTGAAAGTGAACCTCTAGCAATCATGTCCTTATTCTGAAGGGTGTGACTTCTGAAGTGAAGAGTGGTCCGAAGCCTGTCCGGACCAAATAAGGAGATAAGAAGAGTGAAGGCATTCCGGAGCTGACCCTTACGTCTGGAATGCATGCTGATCCGGAACATCTTCTTTTGTCTCTTGTGCATTTATTGTTTTTGTCTTGTTATTGATGTAACGTTTCATAGGACTAAGTCTATAGTTGTATTAGGACAATCAGAATGTCAGACTTATGCCTTTTGTCCGGTCCTATGTAAACACCTGGGTTAATTCGCTGTAACATTCACTCCTATTTAAAGGAGCTTTCACTACAAGTCAACTACGGATCTTTCACTCACTTTTGGCATTTACTCTTATCATATTCAAAACACTCTTCTTGTTCTTCATTTATTAACTTTACCTTGATCATTTACTACTTGTCTTCAATTAATGTCTTGATCATTTGTTGAACATATTATCTAAGACTTGACTGGTCTTTCCAGCCTCGACTTGAACATCTATTAGCAAGTAGACATTCATCTTAAGCATTCACTCAAGGTTTGAATTTTCAAACGTTGTCCCTGTGCAACGATCTTGTTCTCACAAAATGTTCAGATCTGAAAACAAGGAAGTTTAAATCTTTCATCTAGCACATATCTCAAGTAAATATGCACACATAGCACGTAATTTATTTAAAATACTTCATATCTATGTGTAAGATAAAGTAACTACGTACTCACCTAATAAGGAGTGATTCGGACAACACTTCGCTTCTTAAAACAATCTTCTTTGATGAAATCGGGAGGTTTGCTTGAAAACCGGGCTTTGCGGGGGCAGAGTTTCCGAACCGAAAAACTCTTTTTCTTTGAGCCTTCGGGCTCTCCGAGGCTTTCTTCTAGTGCTAGGGAGGCTACCTAGGCTTTGGGGGTGGTTTGGAAGGCTAGATAGAGAGAGTAGAGAGTGAAAGAGAGTTGAAAAAAGTGTGAAAAATGGGGCTGCACCTTGCACCCTTATATAGAGGAGAGGCCTCGCAGTACGCTGGGCGTACACTCGGTGGTACGCTGCGCGTAAGGGGCAGGTGTCGGTGTTTCGGTGGAGCGAAGTAGATGGCTTCGGACTGCAGAAGTAAAGAGACTGCTGGGCGTACTTTGTTCAATGCGGGGCGTACTCGTACGAGAGGCGTCTGAAGGTCTACGCGGGGCGTAGCCTAGCATCCGACTTCGCAATTTACAACTCTGACTTCTAAAACTCGTAACGTTCGAATACGAGCTCCGTTTTCGACGTTCTTTATATCCACGCGTAGGTGGGACCGTACTCTACAACTTTCGTTTAGACTCCGTTGGCTTATTTTCAGTCTATTTTTAAAGTTATATTTTTAACAGGCCGGGACAGGAAAAGTCCGTTAAAAATTCATAACTTCTTCATCCGACGTCCTTTTTCGTCTGTCTTTTTACCGTTGCGCTACTATTAATGAGATATTTGATTCTCGTTTAGGTTGTGTCGGCTAGAAATTGCTCGGTCTAATATTTGAACTCCGGGCTGCATACTGCTAAGTCGAAACTTAGAAAAATCATAACTTCCTCATACGAAGTCAGATTTGGGAATTCTTTTTATGCACACTCTCAGTTTAACGAACACTACGACTTTCGTTTAGATCGTTAAGGATAAAAAGTCCTATATCGCAAATTCACTACCAATATTATCCTTTAGGCACAACTGCTAGGATTGTGTTGTTCCCAACTAGGCGCAGCTGCCAATATCATCTATTAGGCGCAACTGCCAGATTTATGATGTTCCCTATTAGGCACAGCTGCCGATATTATCCTATAGGTGCATCTGCTAGGATGGTTAGAATACATCGCGCTTCAAAAGGTTCAAATCTGTAAACAAAACACATCTACAACCTAGATCTTAAGAAAAAGGTGTTGGAACCTGAAAGTGAACCTCTTACAATCCTAAGTCCGGATTCCGAAGCACTTGTATTCCAGAATAAATGGTCCGGAGTCAAATGTGAAGAGTGGTCCGAAATCTGTCCGGACCAGAAGAGAAGAAGATGCGAAGCTGAAGGCATTCCAGAATGATTCTCATGACCGGAATGGATGCTGATCCGGACTAACAACATTTTGTCTTTGTGCATTTATTAAGTTTGTCTTTATATTGATGTGACATTTCATAGGACTTAGTCTTTTGTTATATTTGACAATCAGAATGTCAGGAACATTTCTATTGTCCAGTCCTATGTAAGTTTTCTAGCTAATTCGCTGTAACATTCACTCCTATTTATAGGAGCTTTCAATGCAAAGTCAAAAACGGATCTTTCACTCAACTTTTGGCATTTACCAAGTTATTTTTGAAACATTCTTGTTGTTGTTCATTTATTAGCTTTACCTTGATCATTTATTCTCATTCTCCATTTATGACTTGATCATTTGTTGAATACATCAACTTAGACTTGACTGGTCTTTCCAGGCTTGACTAGAACATTTATTAGCAAGCAGACATTGATCTTAACCATTCACTCAAGGTTTGAGTTATCAAACCTTATCCCTGCGCATCAGATCTATTTTGTTCTCACAAAAGGTTCATATCTGAAAACAAAGAAGTTTAAATCTTTCATCTAGCACAGATCTCAAGTAAATATGCACACATAGCACCTAATTTATAAAAAATACTTCATATCTATGTGTAAGATAAAAGTAACTATGCACTCACCTGCTGAGGAGTGATTCGGACAACACTTCGCTTCTTAAAACAATCTTCTTTGATGAAACCGGGAGGTTTGCTTGAAAACCGTGCTCTGCGGGGGCAGAGTTTCTGAACCGAAAAACTCTTTTTCTTGGAGCCTTCGGTCTCTCTAAGGCTTTCTTCTAGTGCTAGGGAGGTTCCCTTGGCTTTGGGGGTGTTTTGGAAGGCTAGAGAGAGAGAGAGAGAGAGAGAGAGTAGAGAGTGAAAGAGAGTTGACAAAAGTGTGAAAAATGGGGTTGCACCTCGCACCCTTATATAGACGCGAGGCCTCGCAGTACGCTGGGTGTACCCTCGATCGTACGCTGCGCGTAAGGGGCAGGTGTAGGAGTTTTGGTGGAGCGACGTGGCTGGCTTCAGACCGCAGAAGTAAAGAGACCGATGGGCGTACTTCGGTCAACACGGGGCGTACTCGTACGCGAGGCGTCTAAAGGTCTACGCGGGGCATAGCCTCGCATCTAGCTTCGTAATTTACACCTCTGACTTCTAAAATTCGTAACTTTTTCATTCGAGCTCCGTTTTTGACGTTCTTATATCCACGCGTAGGTGGGACCGTACTCTACAACTTTTGTTTAGACTCTGTTGGCTAATTTTGAGTCTATTTTTAATGTTATATTTTTAACAGGCCAGGACAGGAAAAGTCCGTTAAAAATTCATAACTTCTTTATCCGACGTCCGTTTTCGTCTGTCTTTTTACCATTGGGCTACTATTAACGAGATCTTCGATTCTCGTTTAGGTTGTGTCGACTAGAAATTGCTAGGTCTAATATTCGAACTCCGGGCTGCATACTGCTAAGCCGAAACTTAGAAAAATCATAACTTCCTCATACGAAGTCAGATTTGGGCATTCTTTTTATGAACACTCTCGGTTTAACGAACACTACGACTTTCGTTTAGATCGTTAAGGATACAGAGTCCTATATCGCATATTCACTACCAATATTATCCTTTAGGCGCAGCTGCTAGGATTGTGTTTTTCTCAACTAGGCGCAGCTGCCAATATCATCTATTAGGCGCAGCTGCCAGATTTATGATGTTCTCTATTAGGCGCAGCTGCCGATATTATCCTATAGGTGCATCTGCTAGGATGGTTAGAGTACATTGCGTTTCAAAATCATCTACAGGTTGTGGTGCTGCTACCAATATTCATCTATATCATCTTTCATACCTCTTCATTTATCTATCCATGTTCTATCCAACATTTTTGTAGATATAAAATACATCTATAGCTTTAGTTTTGAAGAAAAAAAGGTTCAGATCTGAAAACAAAATACATCTACTGTCCAGATCTGAAGAAAAAGGTTCTGATCTGTAAACAAAATACATCTACAGCCTAGATCTGAACAAAAATGTTCAGATATGGAAACAAAATACATCTATAGCGTATATCTGAAGAAAAAGGTTCAGATCTGAAAACAAAATACATCTACAGCCTAGATCTGCAGAAAAAGGTTCAGATCTGTAAACAAAACACATCTACAGCCTAGATCTGAAGAAAAAGGTTCGGATCTGTATACAAAACACATCTACAACCTAGATCTGAAGAAAAAGGTTCAGATCTGTAAACAAAACACATCTACAACCGAGATCTTAAGAAAAAGGTCTAGGAACCTGAAAGCGAACCTCTAGCAATCCTAAGTCCGTATTCCGAAGTACTTGTATTCCGGAACAAATGGTCCGGAGTCAAATGTGAAGAGTGGTCCAGAATCTGTCCGGACGAGAAGAGAAGAAGATGTGAAGCTGAAGGCATTCCAGAATGATTCTCATGTCCGGAATGGATGCTGATCCGGAGTAACAACATTTTGTCTTTGTGCATTTATTAAGTTTGTCTTTGTATTGATGTGACATTTCATAGGACTTAGTCTTTTGTTATATTATACAATCAGAATGTCAGGAACATTTCTATTGTCCAGTCCTATGTAAGTTTTCTAGCTAATTCGCTGTAACCTTCACTCCTATTTATAGGAGCTTTCAATGCAAAGTCAAAAACGGATCTTTCACTCAACTTTTGGCATTTACGAAGTTATTTCAAACATTCTTGTTATTCTCCATTTATGACTTGATCATTTGTTGAATACATCAACTTAGACTTGACTGGTCTTTCCAGGCTTGACTAGAACATTTATTAGCAAGCAGACATTGATCTTAAGCATTAACTCAAGGTTTGATTTATCAAACGTTGTCCCTGCGCATCAGATCTATTTCTTTCTCGCAAAAGGTTCAGATCTGAAAACAAAGAAGTTTAAATCTTTCATCTAGCACAGATCTCAAGTAAATATGCACACATAGCAACTAATTTATATAAAATACTTCCTATCTATGTGTAAGATAAAAGTAACTATGCACTCACCTGCTAAGGAGTGATTCGGACAACACTGCGCTTCCTAAAACAATCTTCTTTGATTAAAGCGGGAGGTTTGCTTGAAAACCGTGCTCTACGGGGGCAGAGTTTCTGAACCGAAAAACTCTTTTTTCTTGGAGCCTTCGGGCTCTCTGAGGCTCTCTTCTAGAGCTAAGGAGGTTCCCTAGGCTTTGGGGGTGTTTTGGAAGGCTAGAGAGATAGAGAGTAGAGAGTGAAAGAGAGTTGAAAAAAGTGTGAAAAATGGGGCTGCACCTCGCACCGTTATATAGGCGCGAGGCCTCGCAGTACGCCGGGTGTACCCTCGGTGGTAGGTTGCGCGTAAGGGGCATGTGTCGGAGTTTCGGTGGAGCGACGTGGATGGCTTCGGACTGCAGAAGTAAAGAGACCAATGGGTGTACTTCGGTTAACGCGGGGCGTACTCGTACGCGAGGCGTCTGAAGGTCTACGAGGGGCGTAGCCTCGCATCTAGCTTCGCAATTTACACCTCTAACTTCTAAAATTCGTAACTTTTGCATACGAGCTCCGTTTTCGACGTTCTTTATATCCACGCGTAGGTGGGACCGTACTCTACAACTTTTATTTAGACTTCGTTGGCTAATTTGAGTCTATTTTTAAAGTTATGTTTTTAACAGGTCAGGACAGGAAAAGTCCGTTAAAAATTCATAACTTCTTTATCCGACGTCCATTTTCGTCTGTATTTTTACCGTTGCGCTACTATTAACGAGATCTTCGATTCTCGTTTAGGTTGTGTCGGCAACAAATTGCTCGGTCTAATATTTGAACTCCGGGCTGCATACTGCAAAGCCGAAACTTAGAAAAATCATAACATCCTCATATGAAGTCAGATTTGGGCATTCTTTTTATGCACACTCTCGGTTTAACGAACACTACGACTTTCTTTTAGATCATTAAAGCTAAAAAGTCCTATATCGCAAATTCACTATTTATGTCTCACAGTGTCGTGCCGATTCTGTCGCGAAACTTCGACAAGTCATAACTTCTTCGTTATAACTCGGATTTCAGTGTTCTTTATATTTCCATAATCCTTGTCACGACCACTACAACTTTCTTCATCGATATCAGGCTTATCTAACATTTTATTTTTGACGCTTATTTTTATTATGTCTTTACAAACATGTATATAATCACATAATTCACATAATATTCAAGTAATTCATCTTTATTACTTTAAAATCGGTTACAACGGTTGACCTAGACTATTACATCATCGCATCAATGCTTAGCCTCGAAACACGGGTGTTACACATTTGTTAGATCTAGCTAGTTTTGGGTGTTAGGAGCTTTTGGTCACTTTAATGCATAAAGTTTAGATCTTGAAAGTTGGTGACCTTGGTATGGATAAACTTGGAAACTTTATCCATCTAAACATCATTTTGATTCAGATCTGAAGGTTGGAGACTTGGGCTTAAAGGATTAAGTTGAGAAAGATGCACTTTTGGTCCCTTTGAGACTTAAAGACTATATCTTGGTTGTTTGGACTATTTTAATGGATAAATTAGGAACCTTAAAAATGTGATATTGGTCCTTCTATCCCTTCCATGCAAGAGTTATGATGTCTTAATGGATTAATAAGTTAGGGTTTTGGCTTTTGGACCTTTTCTAGCAATGGAAAGTCAGAAAGGTGGAAACTTTATGACTTAAGTCGATGTTTTGAGTCTAGATCTTGGCTCGGATAAAAGGCTTAACTGATAAAGTACTTAATGGAGAAGTAAGAACAAGTCGCGTATGTTGGGCGTACGAGGAGTACTTTGGGCGTATTCAGCTGCCTTGGACTTTGACTTTTGTTCACTTCTGTTTACCGTTCACTTTTTGACCAAGTTTAACTTTGGGTCAAAATTGAGGATTTTGGACTATTGATTAAGATTCTATCTGGTTGTGGTGTTAGTGGATTCGCGGGAGCAAGCAGTGCTGAAAAGGGATCGTACAATAGTGTTTCAGAGTTCTTCTATTCAGGTGAGTTTCGCCTCATTGTACCATGGGTCGAAGGCACAAATTTTGGTTATCTTTTTGTAGAGGGATGCCATAGGGACTGTATATAGTCACGTAGGATAGACTCAGGACTCTTGATCTAGGCTTTATTGTTTGTTCCTTGTTTGGTTGTGGCTGTAGAGTAGGATCACCTGTCCATGTGTCTATCTCACCTCTGAGTATATACGGCTATGCATTCCTTGGATTGTTCGCTATGTATCCTTATGTATAGTATGTTGCTGTACTCTAGTGATCTGGTAGATCTGTGCATATATCCTTATATGATTGAATGTTGTATTAGTGGTATGATGGTTAGAGTTCTAGTAGACTAGTTATGATCTAGTGGATTGCCCTAGGAGCTGATGTAGTCATGTAGGATAACCTGAGAACTCTTGATCTAGGCTTCCTTACCTATTCCTTGTTCGGTTGTGGTTCTAGAGCAGGATAATCTATTCAAGTGGCTATCTCACCTCTGGTTACTTATGGTTATGCATTTAATTGTGTTTGATTACATTACTATATTATATGTCCATTTATGTTTATATATATTTGTTTATCTTTGTTCGCTTATGTTCATTTGTTTATGTTCATTTAGCATGTTCACGAACATAAACGAACGAACATGAACAATGTAATTTGTTAAACGAATGAATATGAACAAGAAAACTGGTTCGTTTAACCGTTCGTTTTCGTTCATTTATTAGGTAAACTTGAACGAACGGACATGAAAAAGCCCTATTCGTGTTCGTTCGGTTCGTTTATAGCCCTATATGTGGCAGTGGGTTGCGGCGGTCCTGTTTTGTGTTGTAGGCCAAAATACCCGGTGCAGGCCGTAGGAACAGAGGCTCAAGAAGTGCGGTTGGTTTGAGGCGGTAGGTATTAGATACCATTTTATGCATCTTTTAGGGACATTTTTTTTATCAAAATTCCCGTACTGCTCGTGTTTTATGTCATTTTCAGATAGTTTGAGTGGAACAATACTTTGTGTGATATCCTCAATTTCACGGCCACAAAAGACCGATTTGTTTATGCTTTATTTGAAAATCAGAGTATCATTTTAAAGAAAATTTTGCGGAATTTGTTCCCAAAATAAAATATGATAAAGATTTTATCAAAGCATTTTCGAAGAAATATGTTTCATTATATTAAAACCTCGGGATGTCATTGTCAATACAGATCAGACCATAAACCGAAACATAGGCCTTACAACATCTATTTATTCTAGTGGCCTATAATACATTGATCTCTCATCAGACTATCACTCTTGTGCTCTCCTGCCACTACCTGTATACAAGAAACTGAGTGGGTCAGGCTTGGGAGCCTGGTGAGCACATAGGGTTTTCAACACTTAATAGTTAAGTTCATTAACTTTGTCAAATCATACAGCCTGATTACCCATTCCCGTTATCCTCACCTTGCGTCCCTAAAGCATCTAATATAAGGGACCTAGCCTAAGGATTTTCGTCGGGATGACAATACTTCTTAGGGGATTCCTGAACAATACATGTCAAATAAGGAAACCATGAGGGGGATGGAGTACACCTGGTGAACACGTAGTTCAAATAAACACCTATAGGTTGCGAGCCTGCCAACGTTCCACTGGACTGTCTGGAATAGTTTGTGGTCATCATCTATACTCCGCTAGATGACTGGATCGTCGTCAACATCGAGGCCTCTCATCATTTATCACACATCAACTATTTCATCTACCCATGTTTTACCCAACATTTTGATAGATATAAAACACATATACAATTTAAATAATTTAAAACATGTATAAAATTGTCCATCCAACATAGAAATCATGAATATAGATAATATGCACACATAGCACGTAATTTTTATTAAATACTTCATATCTATGTGTAAGATGAAAGTAACTATGCACTCACTTGTTAAAGTGATGATTCCCAACTCGGGCAGCGCTTCGCTTCTAATAATTTATTTTACTTCGACGAAACCTAGTATTATTAACACTAGATTTTAGTCTAATAATTATCGCGAATATTTACGAGCGTTATTATTTTATAAGTGTTAAACAATACTTTTCAGCCACTATGTACAGACAGGGGCCATACATAAAACACCGGAGGGCATAATCATTTTGGCATATAGCACTTCTGAGTTCCAACAACCCTATGCGGCCCTTTAAACCAGATTCCCCGTACCGCGAGTAGTTAAAAATTATTATAATAACACCTTTTTATATCATATTTTATAATATATATTGTTTGTAAGTTCCTAATAACGATAATAAATTTAAACATAAGCTATAGTTAAAGCAGGGTAAGCATAACTTACTTACTAGGAGGTTTGGCTAGGAATCGTGATCTGCGGGGGCAGAACTTCCGAGCCGAAAGCTCTTCTTCTTGGAGCCTTCTGGCGCTCCGGGACTCGCCTCTAGCACTTAGGAAGTACTAGGGAAGGGGATGGAGGGTTTGGGAGTAGTGAGAGACAAAGAAGGGTGAAGGTGTGAAGAATTGAGGAGATTTACGCATCAATTTATAGGCTGAGAATTTGGCCAACACGTTGTGTTTGAGTCCAAAACATCGTGGTGGAGTACCCAGACGTGGGGAGGAAGCAATGGTCAGGATTGTGCCATGTGTCACTCGCAGATCACTCCAAAAACTAATTATTTTCTAAAATCCGTAACTTTCTCATACGAGCTTCGTTTTTGATGTTCTTTATATCCACGCTTAGGTATCGACATGATCAACAAGTTTCGTTTAGACTATGTCGGCTAATTTTGACCTTAATTTTTAAAGTTATAATTTAACAGGCTTAGACAGTTAAAGTCCGTTAAAATTCATAACTTTGTCATCCGACATCCGTTTTTGTCTGTCTTTATATCACTGAGTTACTATTAATGAGATCTTCAATTCTCATTTAGGTTGTGTCGGCTAAAAATCGATCGATCTAAAATTCGAATTCCAGGCTGTGCACTGTTATGCTAAATCTTAGAAAAATCATAACTTTCTCATACGAAGTCATATTTGGACGTTCTTTTTATGTACGTTCTCAGATTACGTTACGCGGTGTCGTGCCGGTTTAGCCGTAAAACTTCGACAAATCATAACTTCTTTGTTATAACTCGGATTTCGGCGTTCTTTATATCTCCGGAATCCTTGTCACGACCACTAAAACTTTCTTCATAGATATTGGGTTTATCTATTATTTTATTTTTGACGCTTATTTTCATTCTTAATTTATTATACCTTATAAATGAGTATAACACACATAAAATCATATAATTCACATAATATTCAAGTAATTCCTCTTTATTACTTCAAAGTAGGTTACAATTGTTGACTCTAACTATTACATCATCACACTAATGCTTAGCCTAGAAACACGGGCGTTACAATTCTCTCCACCTTAGGATGATTCCGTCTCGGAATCATGCATCAACAAACAAATGTGGATAGTGACTTATCATGTCACTTTCTGTTTCCCAGGTGAGGTTCGGCCCATTCGTATGTTTCCATTGCACAAACACTAAGTCGACCATCTTGCGTCGCAAATTCATAGTCTTACGGTCAACAATTGCCTCAGGATCTTCGATTAGCCTCTTATTTTCATACATCCTTAACTCCGAAATTGGAATTATATCGGGAACTTCTCCCGTAAACTTCCTCAAGTAACACACATGGAAAGTGTTATGAATTCCATCTAGTTCTTCTGGTAGTTCTAGCTTGTAAGCTTGGTTCCCAATCCTATGAAGAACCTTGAATGGTCCAATAAAACTTGGACTCAACTTTCCTCTTTTCCCAAGTCTTATAAGTCCCTTTCACGGTTATACTTTAAGAAAAAACGAATCTCCAACGTCGAATGTCATCGATCGTCTCTTATTGTCAGCGTAGCTCGTTTGACGATCCTGAGTTGCTAACATCCTTTCTCTAATCATTTTTAGATTTTTAGTGGTCAGATGGACTATCTCGGGGCCCATAAACTGCTTTTCTCCAGCCTCAAGCCAACAAGACGGCGTACGACACTTCTGTCCATACAAAGCTTGATAAGGCGCCATCTTGATGCTCGAATGGAAACTATTATTGTAGGAAAACTCTACCAGAGGTAAGTTCTCATTCTAGTTATCTTGGAATTCTAGGGTACATGCTCTCAGCATATCTTCCAGTGTTTGAATCATTCTTTCGCTCTGACCATCAGTCTATGGATGGTAAGCTGTACTTAAACACAATTTTGTACCCATTTCCTCTTGTAGACTCCTCCAAAACCTTGATATGAAACGACTAGCACGATCTGATATAATCATTAACGGTACACCGTGAAGTCTTACTACCTCCTTCACGTAAGCATTTGTAAGCTTATCCATAGACAATCTCTCATTGGCTGCTATGAAGTGTGCACTCTTAGTGAATCGATCCACGACCACCCAAATCATGTCGTGACCGTTCTTCATCCTGTGCAGTTTAGTCACAAAATCCATGGTGATATCTTCCCATTTACCCATGGGTACAGGTAAAGGTTCTAAACTCCCATCCGGTTTCTGATGTTGTACCTTAACTCTCGCACATGTTACACACTTGGCCACATACTTCGCAAAATCGAGCTTCATATTCGACCAGTAGTACGGTTTTAGATCCCTATACATCTTAGTGCTACCGGGATGAATCGAGTACATGGTCTTGTGAGCTTCTTACATTAGAAGATCTCTTATTCCTCCCGTCTTAGGTACCCAAATCCTATCTTGTAATAACTTTAATCCTTGATCGTTTGTACCTAACACCAACGTTTTGCCTAAACGCTCTTCCTTCCGGTCATTCTTCTCTAAAGCTTCTTCATGAGCTTTCTTGATGCTTTCTACAATCGTTGAGACAACTTCAATTTTTAAAACTCTTGCCCTTTTTCTTTCAAGGTTTACTTTTCGGCTTAGATCATCAGCTACAACATTTCCTTTAACAGGGTGGTAAAGTATCTCATAGTCGTAATCCTTAAGAAAATCTATCCTGGTCTCATGTTCAATTCCTTCTGATTAAAGAGATAATGGAGACTCTTATGATCAGTGAAAAGTTTGCACTTTGTACCGTAAAGATAATGCCTCCATATCTTTAATGCAAATACTACCGCTGCAAACTCCAAATCATGAGTGGGGTAGTTGTTTTCATGCTCTTTTAATTGTCTCGATGCATATGTTATCACCTTATCTCTTCGGGTCAGAACACAACCTAACCCAACTCTAGATGCATCACTATAGACTGCGAAGTCTTCAACTCCGTCAGGTAAAGAAAGAATTGGTGATTCACACAACTTCTTCTTTAGTTTCTCAAATGATTCTTCATGTTTCTCACTCTATGTGTATGTAGCTCCTTTATGGTTCAAAGCTGTCAATGGAGTAGCAATCGAAGAAAAGCCTTGGATAAACCTTCGGTAATATCAAGCTAATCCCAGAAAGCTTCAAATCTCCGTGGGACTTTTTGGTCGTTCCCATTTCATCACAGTTTCAATCTTTGCTGGGTCAACCATTATTCCTTCTTGGTTAACCACATGACCCAAGAATTGGACTTCTCGAATCCAAAAATCGCATTTAGAGAACTTTACGTACAACGTCTCCTTCTTCAGAACTTATAATACTTCTCGTAGATGCTTGCCATGCTCCTGTTGGCTCTTTGAGTAAATCAGACTATCCTTTATGGTATTACAGATTTATCGAGAAATGGTTTACAAACCCTGTTCAGCAAATCCATAAATGTTGTTGGAGCATTGGTTAGTCCAAATGACATAACCAAGAACACATAGTGTCCGTATCTCGTTATGAGTGCGGGTTTCTCAATATCTTTTTCTCTCACCTTCAGCTGATGATATCCTGACCTGAGATCGATCTTTGAGAAATAGCTCGAACCTTGCAGCTGATCGAATAGGTCATCAATCATTGGCAATTGATACTTGTTTTTCACTGTTGCCTTATTCAGCTCTCTATAGTCTATGCACATTCTCATGCTCCCATCTTTCTTCTTCATGAATAACACTTGAGCTCCCCAAGGTGATGAACTAGGTCTAATGAAACCATTGTCCAACTACTCCTAAAGTTGCATCATGAGCTCTTTCATCTCTGTCGGTGCTATTCGGTATGGCGCTTTCGCTATTGGTGTCGATCTTGACAACGAGTCTATTCGAAACTCTACTTGTCTATCAGGGGGCAATCCAGGAAGATCTTTGCGAAAGACTTCCGGATAGTCACACACCACTGGTATTTGTTGCATCTCTTTCTTTTCTTTCTTGGCATCAATCACAAATTCCAAGTATGATGTGCATACTTTGGACAAACATTTTCTAGCTTTCATCAGAGAAATGATTCCAGAATTCACTATGCGTTTGTCCCTGTACACCATAAATGACTCTTTCCCAGGTGGGTTTACTCTCACCATCTTCTTCCTGCATGGTATCTCAGCATCGTTTTCTCTAAGCCAATTCATTCCCAGTACGATGTCGAAACCATTCAACTCAATGGATAACAACTCTTTGTGGAATTCTTTTTCGTTCAAGTCGATGACGATGTTTTTAATGCAATCGCTAACAGGTATGAATTTTCCACTGGCAACTTCTACAACTAGAGCATTATCAAGTTTATCTACAGGCAATGCTAGTCTTCCACCAAATTTGTCCGATACAAAGGAGTAGTTGACTCCCGAATCAAACAATACATTGGCAGGCAATCCATTTAAAAGAAAGGTACCTGAAGCGACATTTGTTGCACCCTTTGCGGCTTCCAGGGTCATCTGGAAAGCTCTCGCCTTCGACCTTGGTGGAATGTTGGGCCTTGCTACCTCCTTCTTCTTTGGGCAGTATTTCGAAATGTGCCATACTTTGTTACATCCATAGCACGCCCTCTTGTTGGATGCGCACTCGTTGGCGTAATGCCCAGTCTTTCCACCCTTGTAGCAAGTCACCTCCTCGCTACATTTCCCGAAGTGTTTATTTTTATACTTCTCGCACCACTTAGCTTCGCCTCCTCTTCTTTCAAATTTCTTTGAACCAAACTTCGAGAATTTGATCATCTTGTTGGAATTTGAAGATCCTTAAAACTTCCTCTTTTCGCCAACTTCAACCTTACTGTCCGCTCTTCCCTTGATCATTTCCTCAACATACTTGGCAGCCCAGATAGTTGCCTCAAGAGTAGGTTCCTGGAGCACTGGTACAACGTACTCCCATGGGAGTCCCTTTGCATACTTATCGATTTTCGTTAGGTCTTCAGGGACGATGCACAAACAAAACTCCATTTTTCCTGTGAAGGCATTGGTGTATTCATCAATGGACATGTTGCCCTTCTTCAACGCAGGAATTGGTTCTCCAGTTCTAGCAGGTTTTGGGCCGAGCAGAACTTGCGTTTGATATGTACCAAAATACTCTGCCCAAGTAAGTTGTAGTGGCTCATTGGGGCTTATGGTCTTCCCTAGAGTGTTCCACCAGAAAACAGTGTCACCTCTGAACTGACGCACTCATATGTGGTTTGTAACTTTCCCTTGCAACCACATCATATGAAGGCTAACTCGATCTCCGAGATCCAGTCCATAACTCCGATTGGATCTTCCGTCCCAGTGAAAGTCGATGGCTTGAAAGTCGTGAAGTCCTTATACTTGCATCTGTTCCTCTCGATTCCATCATCTTGGTTATTCCTTCTAACCACTGGCGGACCAGCTTGACCAACAGTTCCATTGTAATTCCCTTCTTCTGACTGTCCGTCATTTAGTTCTGGTTGTTCAACATGCATCGTAGGTTCATCCATATTGTTCAGCAACATCTGCCTCATCTTTTCGCTCCGTTCGGACATCATAGCCCGAATCATAGCTTGTACTCCAGCCATTGTGACTGGCTCAGGTGCAGCTGCTACCACCGGTACTTGCTCAATCACTTGGGGTTGAGGCTGTTGATTCCTGTTCCCATTTGCGTTTCCGAATCCGCTTCGGGTTCTTGTCATTTCGATCTATACACCAAAGTAGATGAATTTAGATCTATATTTACGATATACGTTTAAATTCTCCTTATCACTCTGAAACCTTACATGCTAGTTCTAATATTGTAGTCGAACGTTTAGAATCCTGAACACATAAGGTTTCTAGATCTGGTCGGCAACAGACCATATATCCGATCAAATAATAGCATATAAGTCATCTTTATAGCTATAACATAATGTTGGATAAGGTGTCTAAGTCCATAACTATATATCGTACGTACTTGACCCGACCCAGCCTGGTCCATTTGGGTTGCACTTCACCGAAACAATTTGTATGGATAATCTTTTGAGAATAGTATATTTATAATTTATTAATATATTATAAATTATAATATATTAATATGAAATCATATTATTGTTGGATTAATGTCTAAGTCCAGAACTATAATTGCTAAGACTTGACCCGACCCAGCATGGTCCATTTGGGTTGCATGGCATCATGCATTTGGATAGACTATAATGAGATAAATAACACTTAAGGTTGGTTAATATATTATAAGTTCTAATATATTAATAAGGTTATTTAATTAGTATTGATCAAGAATTAATTTGGAATTAATTAAGTGATCAAAAGGAGACTAATTAAATATATGGGTTGATTGTGTAAATCATTCATTCTTATATATGTGGGCTTGTGATCCAAGATTCCTTATGTTGGACTAAGTCCATGGGGTGACCCATGGATACTCCATGGAGGTTAAAATCCATGGAGCATAAGGAATGTGTAAAGTTATGAGTTACATGGTGTAACCCTAATAGCCACCATATAAAAGAATCCCATGTCTCAAGAAATCGTGCACTAATGTGTGAGTGTGAGGGATAGACGATTTCAAGGAGTGTTCAAGTTTCTCTCAAGTTATTCCAAGTGTATTTGGTGTTGTGTGAACCATTTGAGGTGTCACACTTGGGGCACTAGGCACTCAAGCTTCATGAAGACATTCTACATCAAAGAGGTATGTATTCTATCTTGTTATATTTATTATTTTGTATGCTAGATTAGGATAATACCTTGGATGTTCATAATTGTATGTATAATAGAGAAAACATAGATCCAAGGTATTTAGGGTTGCATGTACACTTAGGAGTGTTAGAATGCTCATAACCCAAGAGTGGTATCAGAGACTAGACTTGTTTTCTTGTTATACTTGCAAAAGTAGCTGAAAAATCGAGTTGGATGCATATATTCGATTGTTTTGGCTGGAATTGGACTAGGAACATTACCCTAAGATGTTTTTGGACTTATAAACTTGTTTTTGATGTGGTAATGTTCATGCTAATCCAATTTCTAAGATAATTGTCATAATTTCAAGATTTGTATTAGTTTGTATGTTCATGCTAATTTCTTGAAGATTGATGATTTGAATTATCTTGTTCTTATGAGGTTCTTAGATTAATAGAAAAGTTGTGTGAAATAGTTGTTTTCAATCCATTTTAATCTAAGAGTTGATTCCAAAGTGTGTTTTTGTAACTTGTCCTCAAGTTATATGAAAAGTCACATTTAAGAATCATAAAACTCATAAAAGTTGGCAAAGGTTACAAAATGAAGAGTCTAGTTCTAATTAAATGGTTTTATGACTCCATAACTTTTCCTCAAGTTATGGAGGTTCAAGAGTCTCTTCATTAAATTAAAAAAAAAAAGTGTAACCTTAATTAGTTCCATAAGTTACAATAAAAAAAAAGTTATTTTTTTTATTAATTAGTTTAAAGTCTTCCATAACTTGTCCTCAAGTTATGGAGCTTGAAGAGTTTTTTTTTAATTAAAACTACTTTAAACTCATAAGTTATGGAATTAATTAGTTTTGAATAGTTTCAAAACTTGCCCTCAAGTTTTGGAATTTGAAAAGTTTTCACTTATGAATACTTTAATTCCAAGTTAGCCCTTAGAATTTTAAAAGTTAAAATTCAACCCTTATACTTTATAATATTATAAGTTAATAATATTTATATATATGTATAAGAGTAAAGTCAGTCTTACCGTTAGTAGGCCTCATTCACGAAGCCGGTCTCTGAGGGGGGTATAAGGTTACTGCCTATAAAATGGCAGTTTAATGGGTGTCCACTCTCACCCACCGCTTCCTTGACTGGTAGAGGGTCGTTAGCCGAACAGGTAGGACAAGGACTATAATTCTCCTTTCATTAAAAGTATTAATGATAAATACTAAGTAACTAAACTCTTATTAATACCCAATCTTAGTTACTTAGGAAAATGTGAATTTGGTGCTAACCCATGAAATTACACTTTGCACTTTGCTTAAGTCATTAGTGGAGCGTGTGTGGTTAACCGGCACACTAACCTGGACTTAACAAGGTAGGCAAAGGGTAACTTAATATTTATCATAGTATCGGTGGAGCGTGTGTGGTTAACCGGCACACTGATTAAGGGGTAAATATTAAGGGTACCAAGTATATTTGCATGGTTATTCACACCTTGTTTTGTGATCCTCGGCATCCCAGTCACAAAACCTGAAGGGCACACTCGAGATTGAAACATGCCTTTGAACAGTTCAATGAATCTCAAAGATCTAGGACTTTCAAATCCAATTAAAACCTAATAAATTATTTCGTTTTTCATGGTGGAAATTGGTGAATCGTCATTCACCTACCTTCAAATATTTTATAGCTTGGATTACGGCATCCATCTTCTAAGTTATAAAATAGTTTGTTGGGTCCTAGCCTTAATATTTCATATTGGGTGTCATATTAAGGACTTTAAATCAACTATCTTGAATATCTCCCAAAAAGATGTCTGGTCTAGACATTTATGATCTTCCCAAATCTCTTGAAACAAGCTTTCCTAAATGAAGATGATGTCCCATGGATATCATACTTCTTTCACCTCCTGCAATTATTCTCCCTAACCCACAAGTTCCTAAAAAGTTTAAGGTCACTCAAGCCCTATTGGCAAGGCAAGGTCTAGGTGTGATCACATCTTGGAGATGTAGTCACATATTGACAAGCCGGGAGAGTTGGGTGTCAATGTCTGGAGAAAGTTGGTGGCTCAACTACTTTCTAAGTCACATAGTGAGTTCTTTTGGGAATCCTATGAAACAGACTAAGACAAGACCCTTAATGATCTTATCTATTTGCTAAGATCAACTTCCTAAAATGCTATGGACATTGACAATGATGCCATTGGATATCCAGTAAAGCTCTCTCTTCCCAATGGAAAGGGATCGGCCATAATCAACTCTGTTGACCCAATGGTAAAGAGAGAGGCGAAGTCTGAGATAGTCCCATTATCAAGGATCCATAGGTAACTATTGCCAAAGGAAGGGGCATTGGTTACGAAGCTGCCAAATTTACCGAAAGATGTTAAAGTCAATAAGTTTGGCTCTACTTCAGGTAAAGTCCGTTGTCTAACTCTATTAAGTACATGCTGATTCTGATCGCGAAGATGGATTTCAATCGCATGGTTCGGTGATCAGAATTTTGGGCTATTACTTAAGAGTTATGATATTTATATTGCTTAGGAATAGATAACAACAAGGTTTTCATATGGATTGTAAGGATAAGTTTTTCCGCAAAGTTTTAAAATAAAAGAAAAAGGTTTTGATTTTATTTATTTTAAGTATCCTTACAATGGCATTTGTGAAAAGTTGTTGCTTATAAGATTCCATTGATAGCAATATTGGAAAAATGGATTTGATTCTTTCGGTTGTGGTAGTGTCTAATATTACCAAATAAGGAAAGATTCTCATCACCCAAGGTTCAAATGGACCGAAACATGGAATCATGCAAGTTGTATAGTATGATGAATGAGAACTTTCAGCTTGGAAAATTAAGACTAATTCCTTATGTGAATAAGGAAAGGACTAAGGGATCGAGTACACATTCTTGTGCACTGGTCAAGTCCACCACAAAAGATTAAGAAGACTATTCGTCATGATTTACTTAAGTTCAGTAAATATGGTTATACTTATAAGTTTAAGTATAAGTTTGTAGCATTGGAGAAGTTTCAATGTGAGACAGAACGAATAAGAAGAATCAAAGTATGGCAGAAAGATAAAAGTTTCTCAAATCTGAAAAGATGGGAGAGTACTTTAGTATCATGTTTATGATCATCTTAATGATTAAGATACCATATCACAATTGGTCCTCTAAAGTCAAGAAGAGGAGTCATGAATTGTTGAAATGGTTAAATCAAAAAGATGAGTCATACTTCGTTCCAAAACAATTCTTAGAGTCATACTCCAAGATTGTAACTTGAGTGACATATCTTAAAGAGGGTTTGTTAACACTAGTCAAATGTAAGAGTAAAAGGTTATCTACTCTTGTACATTTGAAATTGGTAAGTGGTGATGTTTTGGATAAAACAGAGACCAACTTAGGCCAATTGTGTAAAGTGTTAGTCTTGATAAAGAATCCACACTATCTCTTGAATATTTGACAAGGGAGTCTTATATGTCAAGAGGACAGTGGGAGTCTTAAAGCTCTTGAAAGTTTCAAGACTTAATCAAGAATAAAACCTAAAGTCCTTCACTAGCACACGACTTGAGGTTTATAACCTATCGTGTTGAAATTTTTGTGCCTATTCAAGTTGGCTTGCATAGGAGTTCTGAGAGTTCTCAATTGGTTGCACAACTACTTGGAAGCAATGGCAGGCACCTGAGCTGCCAAATGGCAAGAATTTAAGATTGCACAAGTTTAATCAATATGAGTTTGGATTTGTCACTAACCTTGTCTTGTGATTATGGTTTTGACAAATTCACATGGATAAGAACACATACACTATTAAATCTAAGTGTCATAAGGTTTCTCTCCGATTCATGAAAATGATGGTGAGGAAACACTTTCACTAAGTAGATTTTAGCTAGATAGCAATTGTGATATTTGCATTCTCAAAGTCGTTAGTGGAGCGTGTGTGGTTTACCGGCACACTAACATGGACTTGTGAGAAGTGGCAAAGGTCTAAACAATTGAGACTATGATTACGGCATTCCTTTTCATAGTTCTAAAATTGTTTAGACATACATGTGAGCTATCTAAGAGAGGTGTATGATTTTGATAAAGTTTTATCAAAACAATCTAGTATCAGAAATCTGAACTTTGGTAAGAAAGTCAGCTGATTTCTGAGTACATGTCAAAGCTAGTGGGAGCATAAGTGTTATGCTAATAATCATCATGTTAGTGGGAGCATGATAATTATGACAAAGGTTGCAAGTTAGCAATGTTAATTATAGAAAACAAAAGTTTCAATTCGTGAGGTTGCAGGGGTTGAAAAAGTTGTTTTGGTATAATTAAGGGAGAGGAAATTATACTTCATTTCAATTCTAAAAGCTTAGATTGAGATTTTAATCGTATTTAATCAAGGATATATATATGAATTTCATGTTGGAATGGCTCAACATAAGGAAATTCTATATATGGGTCCATTATTTGCGTTCTAAAATTCGATTATGATTACGGCATCCCTTTTCATAATCTGAATTTTGAGAACTTGGCAAATTGAAATGGAAATATTATAGCAAAAGAATGGTTTAGTCTTTATGTGAGACATCATGAATCGTGTCCCATATGCTTCGGATATAAGATCGATTACATGTGCTATATTCATCCTTTCTAAAATTTTCCAAATGCTTGGGACATTATGAAGGGAAAAGGTCTAGAATTGGATATGACTAAAATGATTAAGCAATTGTCGAGGACAATCTAAGGTTTACCAAAGATTGGTTGCTCAAGGACAGTTGGAAGTATAATATTAATTCTGGAAGGACCATATTGACATAATCTGTAAGGAGGCAACTCTTGTTCAGAAGTGATAGTCAAAATGGAATATGGAAATGTTTCAAAGTTAGAAATTATTCAATCTGTGTAAGATTAGGAAACTTAATGAAAGAAGGATGTTTCCAAGGAGCTGATCTCCTTTGGAATGCTCTGTAATGATTGTTGTCAAGTCTTTCTGACTTCGTGCATAATCATTAAGAGGATCAATGCATATAAGTTTAGAATCTAACAGATTTCAGTAAATGGCATGAATTTGGAATTCTTGCATTTGCAGTAAGGATTTGGGACTGTGAAAAGAGGATCATTGGAGTGATGTTCAATTGATCTATTTTACAAAGTAAAGATCATAGCCAAACATAGTATGCATACTTGGTGTATGGCATGACTAGTGTTTAGAAAACATAGTGTACATGCTTGGAGCATGGGACAACTATTGTTTTAAATTCAAGTATAAAGTTGAGAAAACCGAAACAATGAATAATGAGTAATCAGTATGGTGATAAATAAAAGTGTTTATTTATATTCATAGGGTTTGATACCATATTTGATTCATTTATTCTTGTGTTTCACTTTGCATGTTTTGACTTCCAGAATAACTAAGTCGCTCTTCCTGAATGATTAAGTTATTTAAACCATCCACAGTCGGTCATATGTTGGAAGTAGATATGAATCAAGACTGTCATGGGTTGGTTTGTAGAGGTCCAAGTTGGTGGACAAAGTGGTGCTACAACACTCATGAGTGCTCATAAGTTCTGAGTATTGGATTCAACCCGCGCTCATTTGAATCACTTCATGTATTTTATCACGAGTGATCATGAGACGATAATATCTTATATTCTTCAAACCTAGAGATATGAGTTGTTACTATGAGTTGGTTATACATTGATTGCACGAAAACGCATTGGTAACTCGATGTTATAAAACGTGCCTTTGTGTATGATTCAACAAGTAGTAGAACAAGCCATATGAGTCGAAGTTTGTCCATTCCTTTTACCTTCGGGATAAAAGCGATATCTGTGGGCCCCTCGAGGATTTAAAAATGATACATGTGAGTGCTTGGCCAAGCCAGGACTGATTTGATTTGTTTAATCAGTCAGTCATCATGAATCGGAAATCGGGAAATAACAAATGGACAGAGAGAATGATTGATAATCCATGTCTCAGTCCATATGATATCTAGAATGGAGGAATATATGATCCCTTATCTAATGGACAAGTCATTGATAAAGGTCAGAGTTCATCGACAAGGTCAGAGTTCGACAGAAGCTTTTGAGAGCTACGATTGCTGATCGGTTCCTGAAGTCATACGCAATAATAGTTTTAGACTTATCCAAGTGGGAGACTGTTGGATTAATGTCTAAGTCCATAACTATAATTGGTAAGACTTGACCTGACCCGACATGGTCCATTTGGGTTGCATGGCATCATGCATTTGGATAGACTATAATGAGAGAAATAACACTTAAGGTTGGTTAATATATTATAAGTTCTAATATATTAATAAGGTTATTTAATTAGTATTGATCAAGAATTAATTTGGAATTAATTAAGTCATCAAAAGGAGACTAATTAAATATATGGGTTGATTGTGTAAATCATTCATTCTTATATATGTGGGCTTGTGATCCAAGATTCCTTATGTTGGACTAAGTCCATGTGGTGACCCATGGATACTCCATGGAGGTTAAAATCCATGGAGCATAAGGAATGGGTAAAGTTATGAGTTACATGGTGTAACCCTAATAGCCACCATATAAAAGAATCCCATGGCTCAAGAAATCGTGCACTAATGTGTGAGTGTGAGGGCTAGATGATTTCAAGGAGTGTTCAAGTTTCTCTCAAGTTATTCCAAGTGTATTTGGTGTTGTGTGAACCATTTGAGGTGTCACACTTGGGGCACTAGGCACTCAAGCTTCATGAAGACATTCTACATCAAAGAGGTATGTATTCTATCTTGTTATATTTATTATTTTGTATGCTAGATTAGGATAATACCTTGGATGTTCATAATTGTATGTATAATAGAGAAAACATAGATCCAAGGTATTTAGGGTTGCATGTACACTTAGGAGTGTTAGAACGCTCATAACCCAACAATTATTTAATTAGTATTGATCAAGAATTAATTTGGAATTAATTTACTGATCACAAGGAAACTAATTAGATATGGACTCTCTAATATATATAGAATGGGCCAATGTTCATTTAGGATGAGCTAAGCTTGCATGGAAGTCCATGGATAGTCCATGGAGATTTTAACCCATGGATCCTATGGAAATGAAAGGTCATGTGTATTAGGGTTTATATGGATGTAACCCTAATCTACCATACTATATAAAGAGGTCTTGTGCACATGAATTGGCACTAGTATGTGTGGTCTAGAAGGTGGGCCGATTTCTAGTGTGCATTACTATTCTCTCAAGTTTTTGCAAGTTGTGTGGTGATTTGTGATTCCACTTGAGGCATCCACATTATTGGTGCTAGGCTCTCAAAACTACAAGCAATCAACCACAGAAAAAAGGTATGTCATTCTACTAGATTTTATGTTACAAGTACCCCATAACATGCTAGTTAGGATGTGAACCTTGGAAAAATCAAATTTGCATGTATATTAGAGAAAAAATAGATCCAAGGTTTCTAGGGTTGCATGTACACCATTTGAGTGTTAGAATGCTCAAAACCCATCAGTGGTATCATAGCGTAGGCTTGTTTTCATTATACTTGATGCAAATTGCTTGAAAAAATCGAAATTGTGCTCGCTGTTTAGTGGACTCGCCGAGTCCATGGGGGGACTCGACGAGTCCAAGGAAAAATTCATCCTACTCGTCGAGTAGGTTCATGCACTCGGCGAGTAGGAGGCCCTGTGTGCAGATTTTCGAGTTTTGTTGCTGGAATTGGACTAGAATCATTACCCTAAGCTGTTTTGGACTTGTAAAATCTGTTTTTGATGTTGTAATGATTATGCTAATCCAATTTCAATGATATTTATCAAAGTTTCAAGTTTTATATATGTTTATATGATTCTTGAAATTTGTTGATATGGATGTTCATGCTTATGAGTTTTACTAGATCATAGGAATTATTTACAAATTGTTTGTTAGGGTAATTCTTGATCTAAATGCCAATTAATGGACTCCATAACTTGTCCTCAAGTTATGGAATTCCAAAAGTATTTTCTTTAAAAACCATTAAAACTCATAAGTTATAGTAATGAAAAGTTTTTGAATAGTTTCAAAACTTGCCCTCAAGTTTTGGAATTTCTGAAGTCTCACACACACTTTAATTCCAAACCCTAGAGTTTTAAAAGCTTAAAATTCAACCCTTATACTTTATAATATAATAAGTTAATAATATATATATATATATATATATATATATATATATATATATATATATATATATATATATATGTATAAGATCGAGTCAGTCTTACCGTTAGTAGGCCTCATTCACGAAGCCGGTCTATAAGGGGGTATAAGGTTGTTGCCTGTAAAATGGCAGCTTAATGGGTGTCCACTCTCACTCACCGCTTCCTTGACTGGTGGATGGTCGTTAGCCGAATGGGTAGGATAAGGACTATAATTCTCATTAATAGTGTAGTGAAAAATATAAAGTAACTAAACCTTTTATAAATTCCCAATCTTACTTAATTAGGAAAATGTGAATTTGGTGCTAGCCCATGAAATTACACTTTGTAACGCCCGTAGATCCGGGCTAGTCAATTTAGAGATAATAGGGTCGAAAACGACTTTTCGACAAAAAGATTATTTAGAATAAATAATCTTAACCAAGTTGTAGAATATGTCTCAAGGTTTCCGTACATATAAAGAATGCCGAAATCCGAGTTATAACGAAGAAGTTATGACCCGTCGAAGTTTTAAGGCAAAACCGGCACGACACCGGGAGACGTAAATAGTGAATTTACAATAGAGCGACTTCTAGCCATAGCAATCTAAACGAAAGTCGTAGAAAACATTAAACCGAGAGCGTCCATAAAAAGAACGCCCAAATATGACTTCGTATGAAGATGTTATGATTTTTTGAAGTTTCGGCTTAGTAGTATACAGCCCGAAACTCGAATTTTAGTTCGAGCGGTTTTTGGCTTACATGACATAAATGAGAGTTGAAGATCTCATTAATAGTAACTCAACGATAAAAAGACAGACGAAAACGGAGTCCGTATGAATGAGTTACAAATTCTTCGCGGTCATTTAACAGTCTAATCTCCTCCTACTGTTAAATTTAAGATCGGTCGAGAATTAGCCGACGGAGTCTAAATGAAAGTTGTAGATCTTGATTTTACGTACGCGTGGAAAAAAAGAACGTCAAAAACGGAGGTTGTATGCGAGAGTTATGATTTTTCTAAGTCGGGAGGCTGATACGCGAGTTTGGGTGACGTGGCACCACCAGAAAGAGGACACGTGGCACCACCAGAAGGCTGCCACATGCACCAAATCGGCGAGTTTGTGTCAAGACTCGGTGAGTCCATCAGATATTTTCACTATAAATAGAGGTGCCGGGTCTTGCCATTTCTTCACACCTCCCAAACTCTAGTGGTAATGATACTAGGTTTTGTCCGAGGAAAATTGTTTTGAGATAACGAAGTGCTTTCCGAGTACCGAGTCACCACCTAATCAAGTGAGTGCATAGTTACTTTCATCTTACATATAGATATGAAGTATTTTATATAAATTACATGCTATGTGTGTATACTGTCTGAATACTTGCTGTCTATGCTGGATGAAACGTTTTATACATGTTTTAAATGATATAAACTGTATATGTATTTTATATCTACAAAATGTGTTGGGTAAAACATGGGTAGATTAGAGGTGAGATAAATGATGAGCGATGAAAGATGAGATAAATGATGAGTGATGAAAGATGAGATGAATGATGAGCGATGATATATGAGTGATAAAATATGGTGCGAAGCGATGACCTAAGCGATGAGCCAAAGCAATGACCTAAGCGATGAGCCAAAGCGATGACCTAAGCGATGAGCCAAAGCGATGAGCCAAACGATGACCCAAGCGATGGCCCCATCATCTAGCAGAGTATGGATGACAACCACAGACTATTCTAGACAGTCTAGTGGAACACTAGCAGGCTCGCAACCTGTAGGTGTTGTGAACGATGTGTTCACCCGGTGTACTCTAAAAAACCTGTTGACAGGTATTACGAGTGGACTCTTAAAAACGATGTTGTCAATAAACGAGATAAACCCTGGCGACTATGCAGACATAGTGCCGATTCCTTAGGATACTCCTTAGGAATGAATGAACGAGGAATAACTGAATCTTAGGGTAGATCCTTAAGAGTAAAGAAGATAATGGGGGATGGGTAATTGGGTTGATTGTTTGATGTTTAACATAATAATTATATTATTGTGGGTTGAAAACCCTATGTACTCACCAGGTTTCCCAACCTGACCCACTCAAGCTTATTTGCATCACATGTGTCGATATGAAGCTACTTTACACTGAGGGATTTAAAAGTGATGTAGAGCACTAGTGTAAATGAATGTAAGTTCTGTTTATGCTTATGTTTATGTATTGACAATGACATCCCAAGGTTTTGAAAATGAATAAAAATAAATTTCTTCGGAAATGCTTTGATAACGTATTTATCATGTTTTACTGGGAACAAATTCCGCAAAACTTTTATTAAAAGAGATACTCCGATTTTTATAAAGCATAAACCAAATCGGTCTTTTCTGGCCGTGAAAATGGGGATGTCACACACTTTGTACCTTACCAAGTCGTTAGTGGAGCGTGTGTGGTTAACCGGCACGCCAACATGGACTAGTAAGACTGGCAAAGGGTAACTTAATGTTTATCATAGATTGGTGGAGTGCGTGTGGTTAACCGGCACATCGATTAGGTGATAAAATTAAGGGTACCAAGTTAATTTGCATGGTTATTCACACCTTGTTTGTGATCCTTGGCATCCTAGTCGCAAACTTGAGAGGGCACAATCGAGATTTAAACATGAGATTGAAAAGTTCAATGAATCTCGAAAGAATCTAGGAATTTCAATTCATTAAAACTTAATAATTTATTTCGTTTTTCATGGTGGAAATTGGTGAATCGTCATTCACCTACCTTCAAATATTTTATAGCTTGGATTACGACATCCCTCTTCTAATTTATAAAGTATCGTTTAACGCTTATATAATAGTAATAATAGCTAGTCTATTAATTAGTCTTGGTGAATATTAGACTAAACTCTAGTGGTAATGATACTAGGTTTTGTCCGAGAAAAATTGTTTTGAGATAACGAAGTGCTTTCCGAGTACCGAGTCACCACCTAATCAAGTGAGTGCATAGTTACTTTCATCTTACACATAGATATGAAGTATTTTATATAAATTACATGCTATGTGTGTATACTGTCTGAATACTTGCTGTCTATGCTGGATGAAACGTTTTATACATGTTTTAAATGATATAAACTGTATATGTATTTTATATATACAAAATGTGTTGGGTAAAACATGGGTAGATTAGAGGTGAGATAAATGATGAGCGATGAAAGATGAGATAAATGATGAGTGATGAAAGATGAGATGAATGATGAGCGATGATATATGAGTGATAAAATATGATGCGAAGCGATGACCTAAGCGATGAGCCAAAACAATGACCTAAGCGATGAGCCAAAGCGATGACCTAATCGATGAGCCAAAGCGATGACCTAAGCGATGAGCCAAACGATGACCCAAGCGATGGCCCCGTCATCTAGCAGAGTATGGATGACAACCACAGACTATTCTAGACAGTCTAGTGGAACACCAACCTGTAGGTGTTGTGAACGATGTGTTCACCCGGTGTACTCTAAAAAACCCATTGACAGGTATTACGAGTGGACTCTTAAAAAAGATGTTGTCAATAAACAAGATAAACCCTGGCGACTATGCAGACTTAGTGCCGATTCCTTAGGATACTCCTTAGGAATGAATGAACGAGGAATAACTGAATCTTAGGGTAGATCCTTAAGAGTAAAGAAGATAATGGGGGATGGGTAATTGGGTTGATTGTTTGATGTTTAACATAATAATTATATTATTGTGGGTTGAAAACCCTATGTACTCACCAGGTTTCCCAACCTGACCCACTCAAGCTTATTTGTATCACAGGTGTCGATATGAAGCTACTTTACACTGAGGGATTTAAAAGTGATTTAGATCACTAGTGTAAATGAATGTAAGTTCTGTTTATGCTTATGTTTCTGTATTGACAATGACATCCCAAGGTTTTGAAAATGAATAAAAATACATTTCTTCGGAAATGCTTTGATAACGTATTTATCATGTTTTACTGGGAACAAATTCCGCAAAACTTTTATTAAAAGAGATACTCCGATTTTTATAAAGCATAAACCAAATCGGTCTTTTCTGGCCGTGAAAATGGGGATGTCACACACTTTGTACCTTACCAAGTCGTTAGTGGAGCGTGTGTGGTTAACCGGCACACCAACATGGACTAGTAAGACTGGCAAACGGTAACTTAATGTTTATCATAGATTGGTGGAGCGCGTGTGGTTAACCGGCACATCGATTAGGTGATAAAATTAAGGGTACCAAGTTAATTTGCATGGTTATTCACACCTTGTTTGTGATCCTTGGCATCCCAGTCACAAACTTGAGAGGGCACAATCGAGATTTAAACATGACATTGAAAACTTCAATGAATCTCAAAAGAATCTAGGAATTTAACTTAATAATTTATTTCGTTTTTCATGGTGTAAATTGGTGAATCGTCATTCACCTACGTTCAAATATTTTATAGATTGGATTAAGACATCCCTCTTCCAATTTATAAAGTATCGTTTAACGCTTATATAATAGTAATAATAGCTAGTCTATTAATTAGTCTTGGTGAATATTAGACTAAACTCTAGTGGTAATGATACTAGGTTTTGTCCGAGGAAAATTGTTTTGAGATAACGGAGTGCTTTCCGAGTACCGAGTCACCACCTAATCAAGTGAGTGCATAGTTACTTTCATCTTACACATAGATATGAAGTATTTTATATAAATTACATGCTATGTGTGTATACTGTCTGAATACTTGCTGTCTATGCTGGATGAAACGTTTTATACATGTTTTAAATGATATAAAATGTATATGTATTTTATATCTACAAAATGTGTTGGGTAAAACATGGGTAGATTAGAGGTGAGATAAATGATGAGCGATGAAAGATGAGATAAATGATGAGTGATGAAAGATGAGATGAATGATGAGCGATGATATATGAGTGATAAAATATGGTGCGAAGCGATGACCTAAGCGATGAGCCAAAGCAATGACCTAAGCGATGAGCCAAAGCAATGACCTAAGCGATGAGCCAAAGCGATGAGCCAAACGATGACCCAAGCGATGGCCCCGTCATCTAGCAGAGTATGGATGACAACCACAGACTATTCTAGACAGTCTAGTGGAACACCAACCTGTAGGTGTTGTGAACGATGTGTTCACCCGATGTACTCTAAAAAACCCATTGACAGGTATTACGAGTGGACTCTTAAAAACGATGTTGTCAATAAACGAGATAAACCCTGGTTAGTATGCAGACTTAGTGCCGATTCCTTAGGATACTCCTTAGGAATGAATGAACGAGGAATAACTGAATCTTAGGGTAGATCGTTAAGAGTAAAGAAGATAATGGGGGATGGGTAATTGGGTTGATTGTTTGATGTTTAACATAATAATTATATTATTGTGGGTTGAAAATCCTATGTACTCACCAGGTTTCCCAACCTGACCCACTCAAGCTTATTTGTATCACAGGTGTCGATATGAAGCTACTTTACACTGAGGGATTTAAAAGTGATTTAGATCACTAGTGTAAATGAATGTAAGTTCTGTTTATGCTTATGTTTCTGTATTGACAATGACATCCCAAGGTTTTGAAAATGAATAAAAATACATTTCTTCGGAAATGCTTTGATAACGTATTTATCATGTTTTACTGGGAACAAATTCCGCAAAACTTTTATTAAAAGAGATACTCCGATTTTTATAAAGAATAAACCAAATCGGTCTTTTCTGGCCGTGAAAATGGGGTTGTCACACACTTTGTACCTTACCAAGTCGTTAGTGGAGCGTGTGTGGTTAACCGGCACACCAACATGGACTAGTAAGACTGGGAAAGGGTAACTTAATGTTTATCATAGATTGGTGGTGTGCGTGTGGTTAACCGGCACATCGATTAGGTGATAAAATTAAGGGTACCAAGTTAATTTGCATGGTTATTCACACCTTGTTTGTGATCCTTGGCATCCCAGTCACAAACTTGAGAGGGCACAATCGAGATTTAAACATGACATTGAAAAGTTCAATGAATCTCGAAAGAATCTAGGAATTTCAATTCATTAAAACTTAATAATTTATTTCGTTTTTCATGGTGGAAATTGGTGAATCGTTATTCACCTACCTTCAAATATTTTATAGCTTGGATTACGACATCCCTCTTCCAATTTATAAAGTATTATGTTGGGTCGTAGCCTTAATATTACATTTGGGTGTGTTATTAAGGATTCTTTATCTAATTTAAACTTTGTTTTTCTTCTTTTCAGATGTCTTCCAACAATGCTTCAAGCTCAAACCCTACTGGATCCTTCTCTCTCATGAACCTTTGTGGGAGGGTCATTTTTTATGGAACTAATTTCAATGACTGGATTAGGAATATCAGAATTGTCACACGCTAGGAGAATTAGGAACATCAGAATGGTCACATCAGAATGGTCACACGCTGGGAGGGTCATTTTTGACTAGATCCTTCTCTCTCATGAGTCGTCTGCTACTCATCAAGAAATTGCTGACTTTAGGGAATATGAGAAAGATGCCACCAAGGTAGCTTGTATCATGCTTGCCACTATGGCACCTGAACTCCAAAAGTCCTATGAGGACTTCTACCCTTTTGAGATGCACCTGGATCTGATGGAAAGGTACCATCAGAGTGTACGTCAAGAGAGGTATGAAATAATCGCCTCCATGATAACAACTAAGATGAAGGATGGAGAGTCCATCACGGGCCACCTACAAAAAATGAAAATATTTGTGGACCGTCGGCTCAAACTGAATGTGAACTTTGATGAGGAGCTGGCTATTGACATCATACTGCACTCCTTACCTCCCTGTTTTGACCAGTTCTGCATGACCTATCACATGAATAAGGAGGAGGTCACCTTGAGCGAGCTTCAGGGACCTTTGAGGACTGCTGAAAGCAATCTCAAAGGGAAAAATGTTGTTTCTATTCCTACCACTGCCCCTGTTCTGGCAATCGGGCATGGAAAAGGGAAAGAGAGGAAGACCCCTTCGAAGGGTACCAAGGGAAAGTCTCTTGAAGGCTCCTCTTCAAGTGGAACCAAAGGTGGTTCTCATACTCCCACTTCCAACCCAAAAGAAGCACAATGCTTCTATTGTCAGGAAAAGGGGCACTGGAAACGAAGCTGCCCCAACTACTTGCAGGATATAAAGGATGGGAAGATCAAGCCCTCTTTTGCAGGTATTTACACTATATTGTCTAATAACTCACCACATACTAATTCTTGGGTCCTTGATACAGGGTGTAGAATTCACATTTGTTCTGATTTGCAGGGACTAAGAAGAAGTAAGGAAGTGGAGCACAGGAATATAAACTTAATCATGGGGAATAGGAAAGTATCACCTGTTACCAAGATTGGAGTTTACTCTTTATTGCTAAGTAGTGGGTTAACAATAGATTTGAATAAATGTTGTTACTCGTCTGAAATGGCGAGCAATATTATTTTGTTTTCATGGCATGTACAAACAAGGTTATAATTTTTCATTTGATAATGAATGTGGTGCAATTAATGTTTTTTATAATGATGTGTTTTATTTTAAAGCATTACCTTGCAATGGTGTATATGAAGCTGTGAATGTTGTAGATAACTTAGGAAATAATGTGTTGCATATTGATTCTTCCACTAGTTTGGATAAGGCATCCTTGTGGCATTGTCGTCTTCGACATGTCAACAAGAAACCCATAGGCCAACTCCAGAAGTCTAGAGTTTTGGAATCATTTGACTTAAAGTCAGATGATATTTGCGAGTCTTGTTTACTTGGAAAAATGACAAAGTCACCCTTCACTGGTACTTGTGATAGGGTGAAGGTTTGTTGGATCTCATACACACAGATGTGCGTGGAACCTTCAAAACCGCCACAAGGAATGCTAACCGCTTCTATGTGACTTTTACTGATGATTATAGTAGATATGGTTATATCTACTTAATCAAGCATAAGTCAGAAACCTTTGAAAAGTTCAAAGAGTTTAAACAGGAAGTGGAGAATCAGCTGGGCAGGAACATTAAGATGCTTCGATCCGATCGAAGTGGTGAGTATCTTAGCACAGAGTTCCTTGACTATCTTAAGGAATGTGGAATTGTTTCATAATTGACACCTCCCAGGACACCACGGCTGAATGGTGTGGCTGAGAGGCGCAATCGGACCTTGTTGGACATAGTTCGTTCCATGATGAGTCGAGCCTCGTTACCAATCTCATTTTGGGGGTATGCCTTAGAGACTGCTGCCCATATCTTGAATCTAGTCCCTACCAAGAAGGTTGCCAAAACACCTCACGAGATGTGGACTGGGAAAGTACCCACTTTAGACCACATGAAGATTTGGGGTTGCGAGGCTTTCGTGAGGCGCGAGACTCACGATAAGCTCGAACCTCGAAGTGAGCGGTGTATTATCATCGGCTACCCACAAAAATCCTTTGGTTACCTCTTCTACAGATCCAGTGAGAATGTGATCTTTGTGGAAAGGAGAGGAGTCTTTCGTGAGATAAAATTCATAAGCCAAGGAAACAGTGGGAGGCAAATTGACCTTGAAGAGCTTCAAGATTCAAGCGGTGAAGGAACCTCCAACCCTAGCAATCAACCTAAGGACGAAAATCCTGTTGAATCAACTGATGAGCCCATACCTCTGAGACATTCCACTAGAGTTAGGAATCCACCTGAGCATTATTATGGTTTCCATATTGCTGCGGAAGGTGATACATTTATCAGTGACAGTACACTGGTAAATCTGGATGAACCTAACAACTATAGGGAAGCCATGGTAGGCCCAGAGTCTGCTAGATGGAAAGAGGCTATGGACAGCGAGATCCAATCCATGTAGGACAATGAAGTTTGGAACGTGGTTGACAATGCACCGGGTTGTAAGACAGTCGGGTGCAAATGTATCTTCAAGAAGAAGACCGACATGGATGGGAAGGTACACAATTACAAGGCACGATTGGTTGTGAAGGGCTTCACTCAAACTCCAAGAGTTTACTATGATGAAACCTTCTCGCCAGTAGCGAAGATTAAGTCTATTAGAGTTATGTTAGCCATTGCTGCATTTCATGATTATGAAATATGGCAAATGGATGTCAAAACCGCTTTCCTTAATGGAAAGTTGGCTGAAGATGTTTACATGAGTCAGCCAGAGGGTTTTGTCAGTGCAAAGCATCCTGATAGAGTCTGTAAGCTTGAGAAATCCATTTATGGATTGAAACACGCATCTCGCAGCTGGAATCTTTGTTTTGCTGAGAAAGTCAAAGAGTTTGGTTTTTCGAGAAGCGAGGATGAGTCCTGTGTATATGTCAGAGCTAGTGGGGGTATAGTTAGCTTTTTGGTACTGTATATGGATGAAATACTACTCATAGGAAATGACATCCCAACATTGCAGGAGGTTAATTCCGTTGTTGGCTTGATCATGTATGCTATGATTTGTACTCGCCCTAATGTGGCCTTTGCTTTGCGCATGGTTAGTAGATATCAGGGGAACCCTGGCAAAGCCCATTGGACTGCGGTAAATAATATTCTCAAGTACCTATGAAGGACTAAGGACTGGGTCCTTAACTTCGGTGGGAGTGATGACTTGAGAGTGATAGGGTACAGTGAAGCCAGTTTCCAGACTAATAGGGATAATTTCCGCTCTCAGTCGGGGTGGGTCTTTACCTTAAATGGAGTAGCAATTACTTGGAAAAGTTCCAAACAGGAGACAGTAGCTGATTCGATATGTGAATCAGAGTACATAGCAGCAAGTGAAGCGGCGAAGGAGGCCACATGGCTGAAGAACTTCACTGGAGACCTTGGAGTTGTACCAGCTATAAAGGAGCCTATGGAGATTTTCTGTGACAACAATAGTGCGGTGGACTTAGCCAAGGAACCAAGAGATCATGGCAGATCCAGACACATTGACAGAAAATATCAATTCATAAGACACAAGAGAGAAGAAGGACTCCTCGTGGCAAAGAGGGTATCGTCAGAAGATAACCCATCAGATCCCCTCACGAAGGGACTAACTAGGGTTAAGCATTTGCAACATGCAAGGAGCATTGGGCTGAAGGACGATATTAGTTTTAATAATTAGATAGCTTTTTCTGAAACTTGTAAAATGTAATTGACATTTGGTGATTAAATAAAAGTTGTTATTTGTTTATGAGTAAAGTGTTACTATCTTGTGTCAATCGTTTACTATTGTTTCAATTTTGCATGTTTTGACTTCCAGAATAATTACTTTATTCAAAATCTCCACAGTCAATCATACTTTGGAAGTAGGTATGAATCAAGACTGTCATGAAATGGGGGCTTGCAGATGTCTAAGTTGTTTAGACATAGCAAATGTTGCTGCAACATTCATGAGTACTCTTAAGTTCTGAGTATTGGATTAAACTCACGCTCACTTGTATCACTTCATGGAATTTATCTCGAGTGATCGTGAGATGGTAATATCATATAAGTCTTCAAACCTAGATATATGAGTTGTTGACCATGAGTTGGTTGTACATTGATTGTACGAAAACACATCAGTAACTTGATGTTATAAAACGTGCCTTTGTGTATGATTCAACAAGTAGTTAGTACAAGCATATGAGTCGAAGTTTATCTTTTCCTTTTAGTCCTTGGAGGATTAGAAGCGATATCTGGGCCCCTCGATGATTTTGTTTTGACTTATGTGTCGGACCCGATCAGAACCTAATTGATGTGTTCAATTTAGTTCTATGTAAAACAAATCGAAAATAACTGTTGGACAATAAGTACGATGTTGTTCAATTTATTTGTCCGACTGATATCTTGAACAGAGGATTATGTGATCACTTATCTAAAATGGCACTTCATAGTTCAACAGAGTTTTAAGAGTTACGATTGCTGGTCGGTTCCTGAAGTCATGCTTGCAAATATAGTTATCAAACTTATCCAAGTGGGAGACTGTTGGATAAGGTGTCTAAGTCCATAATTATATTTAGTATGTACTTGACCCGACCCAGCATGGTCCATTTTGGTTGCACTTCACCGAAACAATTTGTATGGATAATATTTTGAGAATAGTATATTTATGATTTATTAATATTCTATAAGTTATAATATATTAATATTAAATCATATTATTTAATTAGTATTGATCAAGAATTAATTTGGAATTAATTTAGTGATCAAAAGGAAACTAATTAGATATGGACTCATTTTATATATATAGAATGGGCCAATGTTCATTTAGGATGGGCTAAGCTTCCATGGAAGTCCATGGATAGTCCATGGAGCTTTTAACACATGGATCCTATGGAAATGAAAGGTCATGGGTATTAGGGTTTACATGGATGTAACCATAATCTACCATACTATATAAAGAGGTCTTTGGCACATGAATTGGCACTAGTGTGTGTGGTCTAGAAGGTGGGCCGATTTCTAGTGTGCATTACTATTCTCTCAAGTTTTTCCAAGTTGTGTGGTGATTTGTGATTCCACTTGCGGCATCCACATTATTGGTGCTAGGCTCTCAAAACTACAAGCAATCAACCACAAGAAAAAGGTATGTCATTCTACTATATTTTATGTTACATGTACCCCATAACATGCTAGTTAGGATGTGAACCTTGGAAAAATCAAATTTGCATGTATATTAGAGAAAACATAGATCCAAGGTTTCTAGGGTTGCATGTACAACATAGGAGTGTTAGAATGCTCAAAACGCATCACGTAAATCATTTAGCACATAAAAGCATTTTAGGCATCTTTCCTAAAATAAGCTAGTGCTCGTGTCTAAAATATAGTAGACACTCATCTGATAATCATTGCTTAGCATTCTACGTTTAAGTCTAGAAATCCTACAAATTCCTAGTTTGCTTAAACTAATGCTCTGATATCAACTGTGACATCCCCAATTTCACAGCTAGAAAAGACCGATTTGTTTATGCTTTATTTGAAAATCAAAGTATCCTTTTAAAGAAAAATGTTGCGGAATTTGTTCCCAAAAGAAAATATGATAAAGATTTTATAAAAGCATTTCCGAAGAAAATGTGTTTCATTATATTAAAATCTTGGGATGTCATTGTAAATACAGATCAAAAGCATAAACCGAAACATCATAGGCCTTACAACATCTATTTATTGTAGTGGCCTATAATCCATTGATCTCTCATCAAACCATCACTCCTATTCTCTCTTGCCACTACTTGTATACAATAAACAGAGTGGGTCAGGCTTGGGAGCCTGGTGAGCACTTAGGGTTTTCAACCCACAATAGTTAAGTTCATTAACTTTGTCAAATCATACAACCCGATTACCCATTCCTGTTATCCTCACCCTACATCCCTAAAACATCTAATATAAGGGACCTAGCCTAAGGATTTTTATCGGGGTGACAACACTTCTTAGGGTATTCCTCAGCAATACATGTCAAATAAGGCAACCATGAGGGGGATGGAGTACACCTGGTGAACACGTAGTTCAAATAAACACCTACATTTTGCGAGCCTGCCAGCATTCCACTGGACTGTCTAGAATAGTCTTTGGTCGTCATCTATACTCCGCTAGATGACTGAATCATCATCAACATCGAGGCCTCTCATCATTTTATAACACATCAACTATTTCATCTACCCATGTTTTACCCAACATTTTCGTAGATATAAAATACATATACAGTTTAAATCATTAAAAACATGTATAAAATCGTTCATCCAACATAGATATCAAGAACGCAGATATTATGCACACATAGCACGTAATTTATATTAAATACTTCATATCTATGTGTAAGATGAAAGTAACTATCCACTCACTTGTTAAAGTGATGATTCCCAACTCGGGCAGCGCTTCGCTTCTAGTAATTTATTTTCCTTCGACGAAACCTACTATTATTACCACTATATTTTAGTCTAATAATTATCACGACTATTTACAAGAGTTATTATTTTATAAGTGTTAAACAATAGTTTTCAACCACTATGTACATCCAGGGGCTAGACATAAAACACCGGAGGGCAGGACCATTTTGGCATATAGCACTTCTGAATTCCAAGAACCCTATGCGACCCTTTAAACCAGGGTAAGCATAACTTACTTACTATGAGGTTTGGCTACTAGGGAAGGGGAGGGAGGGTTTGGGAGTAGTGAGAGAGAAAAAAGGGTAAAGAGGTGAAGAATTGAGGAGATTTACGCATCTATCTATAGGCTGAGAATTTGGCCAACACGTCGTGTTTGAGTTCAACACATCGTGGTGGAGTGCCAAGACGTGGGGGGACGCAATGGTCAAGATTGTGCGATGTGTCACTCGCAGATCACTCCAAGAACTAATTATCATCTAAAATCCGTAACTTTCTCATACGAGCTTCATTTTTGACGTTCTTTATATCCACACGTAGGTATCGACAAGATCTACAACTTTCTCTTTGATTCTATTGGCTAATTTTGAATTTATTTTTAAAGTTAAAGTCCGTTAAAAATTCATAACTTTGTCATCCGACATCCGTTTTCGTCTATCTTTATATCGTTGAGTTCCTATTAGTGAGATCTTTAATTCTCATTTAGGTTGTGTCGGCTAAAAATCGTTCGATATATAATTTGAATTCCGGGCTGAGCACTGTTATGCTAAATCTTAGAAAAATCATAACTTTCTCATACGAAGTCAGATTTTGACGTTCTTTTTATGTACGTTCTCGGTTTAACATATACTACGAATTTCGTTTACATTGCTAAGGCTAAAAAGTAATTTATCAAAAATTCACGTTTTACGTTATGCGGTGTCGTGCCGGTTTAGCCGTAAAACTTCGACATGTCATAACTTTTTTGTTATAACTCGGATTTCATCATTCTTTATATGTCCGAAATCCTTGTCACGCCCACTACAACTTTCTTCATAGATATTGGGTTTATCTATTATCTTATTTTTTATGCTTATTTTCATTCATAATTTATTATACCTTATAAATGAGTATAATGCATATAAAATCACATAATTCACATCATATTCAAGTAATTCCTCTTTATTACTTCAAAGTAGGTTACAATTGTTGACTCTAACTATTACATCATCACACTAATGCTTAGCCTGGAAACACGAGTGTTACACTTTGGGAGCAGCTGGATGCATATTTGGAGCCTAAATGGAGTTGGAACTGAAGGATTATTGAGGAATGCTTGGAAGATGTTTTGGTCAAGAAAAATCTGATCGAATTGATCACACGAAGATAGATTCTACAATCTGAAGCTAAAGGATGTTGCTAGCAGCTTTGACCCCCTGTCAGTATTTTGACCATATCTCATGAATCGTAACTTTCCTTGACGAGATTCAAAATGTTATGAAAGCTAGAAACAATTTGGGACGACTTTCATGTTTGTGAAAAGACAAAATCTGCGATTACATAGCCCAAAAATGTGATAGAAGGTGTGATCGCATGTTTGTTATGCGATCGCATGTTTGCTATGAAGCTTCCTAGGGCCAAAATAAGTCGCCTAGAAGTCATCTGAAGTAAAAACTCCAAAAATGCGATCGTACATACCCATACCTGCGATCGCATGTTGTGCATAAAATCCCAAAACAAAAATGTACGTCATTAAATCGGTCTGGTATGCGTTTTGAAGAAAACCTGCGATCACATAGGACCATCCTGCGATCACATGTTACCAGTTTCTTTTTCTGTAAGTTTCCACCTAGCCTATAAATACAACCCTCATTATCATATGAGGAAGAGAGACGGTTCCAAACGAAGAAAACCACTTCTGAAGGCGATTTCTGATATCTTTCAACGACTTTTGGAGATCTGAAGACTGCGAATCATCTCATTCATCTAGTTTATCAACATTGATCTGTAAATCTTTCTTTTATCTAGGTTAGTTTTGTTTTTAGCCATGTCTGAATAAACTTTAGTTTTTAGGTCTGTATAGACTAGTACTTTTCATGTGATTAGTTTTCAGATCCGATTTTCGTTTTGTGTTTCTATCTAGATTTTTCAGTTTTGAGCTTAATGAATATTTAGTTTTAGATTCTTGTTAGTCTGACCACCTGGCTAGGGTTTTATCATTCCAGTTAATCAGTTAATAGAATCTGTAATAGTTCTTGTCACTGATAAGAGTAACATGATGGGTTTTAGTATAATACAACATCCTATGGTGCACATACAACCCTAAATACCTTGGATCTATGTTTTCACTAATTATACATGCAAATCATTTCCAAGGCATTAAATCTATAACTAGCATGCATTTTCATATAACTTGTAAGATACTAGTTAGAGCAACATACCTTTTTGTGTGGTAGCTTGATTCCATAGAGCTTAAGAGCCGAGTGCCTCAAGTGTGACACCTCGAATGGATCACACAACACCAACAACAACTTGGAATAACTTGAGAGAAAAGTCATTGTGCTCAAATCGGCCAGCCCTCTCATATGAAACCTTAGGTGGTACCGATTTCTTGGGCCATGGGGTCTTTATATATTGTGGCTACTAGGGCTACGCTATGTAAGTCATGTCTTTCCATATTCTTCATGCTCCATGGGTTAAAATCTCCATGGAGTATCCATGGGTTACTCCATGGGTTTAAGCCAACATGAAGAACTATGGATCATAAGCCCACATATATAAGAATGAATGATTTACACAATCAATCCCCATATATTTAATTAGTGTCTTTTGATCACAGAACTAATTCAAAATTAATTCTTGAACAATACTAATTAAATAATATGATTTATATTAATATATTAGAACTTATAATATATTAATAAACTATATATATCCTTTTCTCACAAAAGTCTATCCAAATCGTTCCGATGCCATGCAACCCAAATGGACCATGCCAATTCGGTTCGAATACATACCAATAACAGTTATCGGCTTAGACATCTAATCCAACAGTCTCCCACTTGGATAAGTCTAAAACTATTATTGTGTATGACTCCAAAACCCGACTAGCAATCGTAGCTCTTAAATCCGCTGTCGAACTCTGAACAAATGAATGACGCGTCCATTAGATAAGGGATCATATATTCCTCCATTCTAGATATCATATGGACAGAGACATGGATTATCATCATTCTCTCTGTCCATCTGTTGTTTCCCGATTTCCGATTTATGACGACTGACTAATTGAATAAATCAAATCAGTCCGGGCCCGGCCGAGCACTTACGTTTGTCATCACTAAATCATCGAGGGGCCCACAGATATCGCTTTTATCCCTCCAAGGGTAAAAGGAATGGATAAACTTCGAATCATATGCTTGTTCTACTACTAGTTGAATCATACACAAAGGCACGTTTTATAACATCGAGTTACCAATGCGTTTTCGTACAATCAATGTATAACCAACTCATAGTCAACAACTCATATCTCTAGGTTTGAAGAATATAAGATATTATCGTCTCATGATCACTCGTGATAAAATCCATGAAGTGATTCAAATGAGGGTGGGTTTTATCCAATACTCAGAACTTATGAGCACTCATGAATGTTGTAGCAACTCTTGCCATGTCCAACACCTTAGACATCTACAAGCCAACTTCATGACAGTCTTGATTCATATCTACGTTCAACATATGACCGACTGTGGAGAATTTGAATAACTTAGTCATTCGGAAAGAATAACCTAGCTATTCTGGAAGTCAAAACATGCGAAGTGAAACACAAGAATAATACTAATCCTCTTTGGTCCCAAGCACCTTTGAGAGTAAATAAAACACCTTTTATTTAAACACCATATTGATTACTCATTATTCATTGTATAATGTTTCAAATAATCAACTTTATACTTGAATCGGAACAATAGTCATGCCATGCTCCAAGCATGCACACTATGTTTGTCCAAACAATAGTTATGCCATACTCCAAGTATGCACACTATGTTAGTCTATGATCCTTACTTTGTGAAATAGACCAATTGAACATGATTCCAATGATGCTCATTTCACAATCCCAAATCCTTACCGTAAATGTAAAAATTCCAAATTCCTACAATTTACTGAAATCTGTTAGATTCTAAACTTATATGCATTGATCCTCTTTTAATGACTATGCACAAAATCACAAAGACTTGCCAACAGACATTACAAAGTATTCCAATAGAGAGCAATTCCATGGAAACGAAGTCTCAAATTCGAAGTACATTGCTTTGAACATCCTTCTTGCATTAAGTTTTCTAATCTTACACATGTTTAAAGAATAACTTCCATCTATGGAAACATTTCCATATTCCCATTTTGACTATCGCTTCTGAACAAGAGTTACCTCTTTCCAGAATATGTCAATATGGTCCTTTCCAAAAATTTACACCGTACTTCCAACTGTCCATGAGAAACCAATCTTTGGTAAACCTCATATTGTCCTCGACAATTGCTTAATCATTTTAGTCATATCCAATTTTAACCCTTTCCCCTCTTAATACCCTAGGCATTTGGAAAATTTAGAACGGATAAATATTATAGCACATGAAATCGACTCTATACCCGAAGCATATGGGACACGATGATGTCTCACATAAAGACATGAACCTTGATCAGTCTTTTGCTACAATAGTTTTTTATTTGCCATGTTTTCATAATTCGACTATGAAGAGGGATGTCGTAATCATAATCGAATTTGAGAACGCAATATATATATATATATATATATATATATATATATATATATATATATAGAATTTCCTTATGTTGAACCATTCCAACATAAAATTCATATATACATATATATATATATATATATATATATATATATATATATATATATATATATATATATATATCCTTGACTAGAGATGATTAAAATCTCAATCTAAGCTTTGAGAATTGAAATGAAGTATAATTTCCTCTCTCTTAATCATAGCAAAACAACTTTTCCCAATTGAAACTTTTGTTTTCTATAAGTAACATTGCCAATATTGCAACACTTATCATAATTATCATGCTCCCACTAACATGATGATTATTAGCGTAACACTTATGCTCACACTAGCTTTGACATGTACTCTGAAATCAGCTGGACTTCTAAAAATCAATACTTTATTGACTTTCTTACCAAAGTTCAGATTTCTGATACAAGATGCTTTGATAAAACTTTATCAGAATCATACACCTTTCCTTAGATAGGTCACATGTGTGTCTAAACAATTTCCAGAACTATGAAAAGGGATGTCGTAATAATAGTCTCAATTGTTTAGACCTTTGCCATTTCTCACAAGTCCATGTTAGTGTGCCGGTTAACCACACACGCTCCACTAACGACTTTGAGAATGCAAATATCACAATTGCTATCTATTTAAAATCTACTTAGTGAAAGCGTTTCCTCACCATCATTTTCATGAATTGGAGATAAACCTTATGACACTTAGATTTTATGGTGTATCTGTTTCTATCCATGGGAATTTGTCATAACCACAATGGGAGGTTAGTGACAAATCCAAACTAATATGGACCGAACTTGTGCAATCTTAACTTCTTGCCACCTGGCAGCACAAGGGCCTGCCATTGCTTCCAAGTAGTTGTCCCAACAATGAGAACTTGTAGAACTCAGATGTATAGTCAACTTTAACTTGAATGGGCACAGAAATAAGAGTATGTCAACACGATAGGTTACAAACCTCAAGTCGTGCGCTAGTGATAAACTACAGGTTTTATTCTTGATTAGTTCTTGAAACTTTTTCAAGATCTTTAAGACTCCCACTGACCTCTTGACATATAATATTCTCTTGTCAAGAACCATTCCTTGACAAAGAAAATATTCACGAGTTAGTGCGGATTCTTATCAAGACAAACACTTCACACAATTGGCCTTAGTTGGTCTATGTTTTATCCAAAACATCACAACTTACCAATTTCAAATGTACAAGAGTAGAACACATTTTACTCTTACATTTGACAAGTGTTATAAACCTTCTTAAGAATATGTCACTCAAGTTACAATCTTGGAGTATGACTCTAAGACTTGTTTTGGAACGAAGTATGACTCATCTTCTTGGTTTAACCAATTCAACAATTCATGACTCCTCTTCTTAGCCATAAGAATGCACTAAGATGTCCTTAGAGGATGAATTTGGATATGGTCTCACAATCATTAAGATAATCATAAAACATGATACTAAAGTACTCTCCCATATTTTCAAATTTGAGAAACTTTTATCTTTCTGCCTAATTTGATTCTTCTCATTCGTTCTGCCATACATTGAAACTTTTCCAATGTTTCAGAATTACACTTAAGCTTGTAAATATAACCATATTTACTAAACTTTAGTAAATCATGATGAATAGTCTTATCGATCTTTGTGGTGGACTTGACCAGTGCACAAGAATGTGTACTCGATCCCCTAGTCCTTCACTTGACTCACATATACATGTAAACAAGGAATTAGTCTTAATTTTTCAAAGATGAAAATTATCATTCATCCTTACAATGCAAATGCATACGAAAACTTGTTGTTATCTATTCCTAAGCAAAATATCATAACTCTTAAGCAACAGCTCAAAAATTCTGATCACCAAATCATGCGATCGAAATCCATCTTCGCGATCAAAATCAGCATATTCTTCCTTTAAGCTTCCTCTTTTCTTCAATTCTTAAAACATCAACATGTGACCTAGTCACATCATGTATAAGAATCTCAAAATAGGAACTTAATAGAGTTAGATAGTGGACTTTACCTGAAGTAGAGTCAAACTTTGACTTTTACCATCCTAGTGAACTTTCAGGTAAATAGGGAAGCTTCGCAACCAATGCCCCTTCCTTTGGCAATAGAAACATATGGACCCTTTGGGAATGGTATGTGGGACAATCTCAGACTTAGCCTTTCTCTTTACCATTTGGTCAACCGAGTTGACTATGGCCGATCCCTTTCCATTGGGAAGAGAAAGCTTTTCTGGATTTCCAATGTTACCATTGTCAATGTCCATGGAAGTTTGGGAAGTCGATCTTTCAATCAAATTTGCTTTACCCGTGCTCCAAATCATTGCTGATTTAGCAGCATCAAGCAAATATGTAAGATCATTAAGGGTCATGTCATGGTCTGTCATGTAGTAGCCCTAAAGGAACTCACTATGTTACCTAGAAAATGATTGAAGAACCTAGTCAACAACCAAAATCCTCAAGAACTTGACACCCAACTCTCCCAGCTTGTCAATATGTGACTTTATCTCCAAGATGTCAGCACACATAGACTTTGCTTGCCAATAGGGCTTGAGCGACCTTGAACTTTTCAAAAACTTGTGGGTTAGGGAGAATAATTGGAGGAGGTGAAGGAAGAGAAGTATGATTTCCATGATCCAATCGCGGAACATCATCTTCCTTATGAAAGCTTGTTCCAAGAGATTTGGGAAGATCATAGTTGTCTGAACCAGACATCTAAAATGGGAGATATTCAAGTTAGTTGATTTAAGTCCTTAATATAACACCCAATTTGAAATATTAATGCTAGGACCCAACACAATATTTTATAACTTGGAAGAGGGATGCCGTAATCCAAGCTATAAAATATTTGAAGGTAGGCGAATGACGATTCACCAATTTCCACCATGAAAAACGAAATAGGTATTAGGTTTTAATTGGATTGAAACTCCTAGATCTTTTAAGATTCATTGAACTATTCAATGGCATGTTTTAATCTCGATTGTGCCCTCTGAAGTTTGTGACTGGGATGCCGAGGATCACAAACAAGGTGTGAATAACCATGCAAATATACTTGGTACTCTTAATTTTTATCACCTAATCGATGTGCCGGATAACCACACGCGCTCCACCGATCTATGATAAACCTTAAGCCACCCTTTGCCAACCTTGTTAAATTCAAGTTAGTGTGTCGGTTAACCACACGCACTCCACTAACGACTTAAGCAAAGTGCAAAGTGTAATTTCATGGGTTAGCACCAATTCACATTTTCCTAAGTAACTAAGATTGGGAATTTATAAGAGTTTAATTACTTAGTATTTATAATTAATACTTTTAATGATGGGAGAATTATAGTCCTGTCATACCCGTTCGGCTAACGAACCTCCACCAGTCAAGGAAGCGGTGGGTGAGAGTGGACACCCATTAAACTGCCATTTTTTAGGCAGTAACCTTATACCACCCTTATAGACCGACTTCGTGAATGAGGCCTACTAACGGTAAGACGGACTTTGTTCTTATACATATATATAATTATTAACTATTAATATTAAAATAGTATAAGGGTTGAATTTTAACTTTTAAAACTCTAAGGGCTTAACTTGGAATTAAAGTATTCATGGGGAAACTTTACAAATTCCAAAACTTGAGGGCAAGTTTTGAACAATTCAAAAACTTTTCAATTCCATAACTTATGTGTTTAAAGTAGTTTTAATGAAAAACTTTTCAAGTTCCATAACTTGAGGACAAGTTATGGAAGACTTTAAAGCATTTAAAAATGAGACTCTTCATTTTCATAACTTATGCAAATCTTATGAGTTTTAAGAATAATAAATGTGACTTTTCATATAACTTGAGGACAAGTTACAAAAACACATTTTATGAATAACTTTTAGATCAATTTGGATTGAAAACACATTATCACATAATTTTTCTATTAATCTAAGCAAACTCATAAGAACAAGATAATTTATATCAAACAATTTTCATGTAATTAGCCTAACCATTAAACTAACACAAAACATGAAACTATTGACAATTATCTATTGAATTGGATTAGAATGAACATTACCACATCAAAAAAGGTTTATAGGTTCAAAAACAGCTTAGGGTAATGATTCTAGTCCAATTCCAGCCTTAAAAGTCGGAAATATGTTGTCAGCTTAGGGTGATGATGATGGGTTTTGAGCATTCTAACACTTCCTAAGTGTACATGCAACCCTAATAACCTTGAATCTATGTTTTCTCTATATACATGCAAATTTCTTTTTCAAGGTTATTTCCTAACTAGCATGGCATGGGGTTTACATAAAACATAAAAACTAGTAGAAATACATACCTTGTTGTTGCTTGGATTCCTTCAAGACTTTGTGAGCCTAGCACCCCAAATGTTGTGCCTCAAATGCTTCACACAACACCACAAGACTTGGAATAACTTGAGAGAATACTTCTAGCACTCAAAATCGGTTATGCCCTCTCTAGTAACACTAGGTCACCTTAGATCACCATTTTGCTAGCCATAGGGTTCCTTTTATAGTGTTGTCACAATTAGGGTTTACACATGAATGCCCTTAATTGTCATGACTCTTGATTTCCCATGACCCATGGATTTGTAACTCCCATGGACTATCCATGGAGCTCCATATGGTTACATCCATAACCCATAAACCATGGATCATTAATCCACCATAAAAGTATTGATGATTGTCATAATCAACCCTATATATTTAATTAGTCTCACTTTGATCACCAAATTAATCCTAGATTAATACTTGATCAATACTAATTAAATAATACTATTATTAATATATTAGAACTTATAATATATTAATAATCCTAAGTGCCTTATTCTCTCATTTAGTCTATCCAAGTATTGCAATGCCATGCAACCCAAATGGACCATGCCGGGTTGGGTCAAGTACATACCAAATAAAGTTATGGACTTAGACACTATATCCAACAGTCTCCCACTTGGATAAGTCTAATAACTATATTTGCGAATATGACTTCAAAATCCGACTAGCAATCGTAGCTCTTTCAAAGTCTCTCGGAACTGAGATGATGATGATACGCCATTTAAGATAAGTGATCATATAATCCTCTGTTCTCACGATATCAGCCGGACAAACACATGGAACATGGTCTTACTTATTGTCCAGCATTTGTTTCTCGATCTCTGATTTGTTTCGACATAGAACTAAATTGAGCACATCAATTAGGTTCTGACCGGGCCCGGTACATAAGTCAAAACCAAATCATCGAGGGGCCCAGATATCGCTTCTATTTCTAGAAGGAACAGATAAACTTCGACTGATATGCTTGTACTAACTACTTGTTGAATTATTCACAAAGGCACGTTTTATGACATCGAGTTACCAATGCGTTTTCGTACAATCAATGAATAACCAACTCATAGTCAACAACTCATATCTCTAGGTTTGAAGATTTATATGATATTACCATCTCACGATCACTCGAGATAAATTCCATGAAGTGATGCAAGTGAGCGTGGGTTGGATCCAATACTCAGCCCTTATGAGTACTTATGAATGTTGTAGCAACCATTGCATTGTCCAAAGCACTTTTAGACAAATCATACAAGCCAAATTCATGACAGTCTTAAATCAATACTTACTTCCAAAGTTTGACTGACTGTGGATGGTTTGAATAATAACATAATTATTCTGGAAGTAAAAACATGCAAAATTGAAACATAGTAAATAATCAACACAAGATAGTAACACCTTACTCATAAATAAATAACAACTTTTATTTATCATCAAATGTCAATTACATTTTACAAGTTTTAGGAATCTAATTATTGAAACTAGTATCATCCTTCAGCCCAATGCGCCTCGCATGCTGTAAATGCTTAACCCTGCTCAGTCCCTTCGTGAGGGGATCTGCCGGGTTCTCATCTGATGATACCCTCTTAGCCACGAGGAGTCCTTCTTCTATTCGATGTCTGATGAAATGGTATTTTCTGTCAATGTGCCTAGATCTCCCGTGATCTCTCGGTTCCCTAGCCAAAGCAACTGCACTTTCGCTGTCACAGAAAATTTCCATTGGCTCCTTTATAGCTGGTACAACTCCAAGGTCTCCGATGAAGTTCTTTAGCCATATCGCCTCCTTAGCTGCTTCACTTGCTGCTATGTACTCTGATTTACAAGTAGAATCAGCTACTGTCTCCTGCTTGGAACTTTTCCAAGTAATTGCCCCTCCATTTAGGATAAAGACCCAGCCTGACTGAGAGCGGAAATTATCCCTATTAGTCTGGAAGCTAGCATCGCTATATCCTTCCACTCTCAAGTCATCACTGCCTCCGAGGGTAAGGACCCAATCCTTAGTCCTCCGCAGATACTTGAGAATGTTCTTTACCGCTGTCCAGTGTGCTTTGCCAGGGTTCCCTTGATATCTACTGGCCATGCTCAAAGCAAAGGCCACATCAGGGCGAGTACAAGTCATAGCATACATGATCGAGCCCACAGCGGAAGCATATGGTATATGACTCATCTCAGCTATCTCAGCCTCTGTACTCGGACTCTGAGTCTTACTTAGCTTGGCATTACTCTGGATTGGTAATTCTCCTTTCTTGGAATCTTGCATACTGAACCTCTTCAGTACCTTATCCATATAAGTACTCTGACTAAGTCCAATTAGTCTCTTACTCCTATCTCTCAATATCCTTATCCCTAGGATATAGGCAGCTTCCCCAAGGTCCTTCATAGCGAAACACTTCCCAAGCCAGGACTTAACCTCCTGCAAGGTTGGGACGTCGTTTCCTATGAGAAGTATGTCATCCACATACAACACCAAGAAGCTAACTATGCTCCCACTAGCCCCAACATACACGCAAAGATTCCATCTGCGAGATGCTTGTTTCAATCCATAAATGGATTTATCAAGCTTACACACTCTATTAGGGTATCTTGTATCGACAAAACCCTCTGGTTGAGCCATGTAAACATCCTCAGCCAACTTTCCATTAAGGAAAGCGGTTTTGACATCCATTTGCCATATTTCATAATCATGAAATGCAGCTATGGCTAATAATACTCTAATAGACTTAATCTTAGCTACTGGTGAGAAGGTCTCATCATAGTCAACTCCCAGAGTTTGAGTAAAGCCCTTCGCAACCAGTCGTGCTTTGTAAGTATGTACCTTCCCATCCATGTCGGTCTTCTTCTTGAAGATCCATTTGCACCTAACTATCTTACGAGCTGGTACATTGTCAACCAAGTTCCAAACTTGATTGTCATACATGGACTGAATTTCGCTGTCCATAGCCTCCTTCCATTTAGCAGACTCAGGGCCTGCCATGGCTTCCCTGTAATTATTAGGTTCATCCAAATCTATTAGTGTACTATCACTAATAAATGTATCACCTTCAGTGGTGATGTGATAACCATAATAAAAATCAGGTGTGTTCCTCACCCTAGTGGAACGTCTTGGAGGTACAGACTCATCTATCGGATCAACAGGAGTTTCCTCCTCAGGTTGGTCGATAGCATTTGAGGTTCCTTCACCACTTGACTCTTGAAGCTCTTCAAGGTCAATTTGCCTCCCACTGTCCCCTTGGCTTATGAATTCTCTCTCACGAAAGACTCCTCTTCTTGCTACAAAAACCACATTATCACTGGGTCTGTAGAAGAGGTAACCAAAGGATCTCTGTGGGTAGCCGATGAAAATACACCTCTCACTTCGAGGTTCAAGCTTATCACGAGTCTCACGCCTCACGAAAGCTTCACAACCCCAAATTTTGATGTGGTCCAAATTGGGAACTTTCCCAGTCCACATCTCGTGAGGTGTTTTGGCAACCTTTTTAGTAGGGACTAGATTAAGGATATGGGCGGCAGTCTCTAAGGCATACTCCCAGAAAGAGATTGGTAACGAAGCTCGACTCATCATGGAACGAACCATATCCAACAAGGTTCGATTGTACCTCTCAGCTACACCATTCAACTGCGGTGTTCTGGGAGGTGTCAATTGTGAGACAATCCCACATTCCTTAAGATAGTCAAGGAACTCAATGCTAAGATACTCTCCTCCTCGATCGGATCGGAGCATCTTGATGTTCCTGCCCAATTGATTCTCAACTTCCTGCTGAAACTCTTTGAACTTTTCAAAGGTTTCTGACTTATGCTTGATTAAGTAAATATATCCATATCTACTGTAATCATCAGTAAAAGTCACATAATAGCGATTAACATCCCTTGTAGCAACTCTGAAGGGCCCACACACATCCGTGTGTACAAGGTCCAACAAACCTTCACCCCTATAACAAGTACCTGTGAAGGGTGACTTTGTCATTTTTCCAAGTAAACAAGACTCGCAAGTATCATCTGACTTGAGGTCAAATGATTCCAAGACTCCAGCCTTTTGGAGTTGGCCTATGCGCTTCTTGTTAACATGTCCAAGACGACAATGCCACAAGGATGCTTTATCCAAGCTATCTGAAGAATCAATATACAACACATTATTTCCTAGATTGTCTACAACATTCACGGCTTCATATACACCATCACAAGGTAATGCTTTAAAGTAAAATACATCATTTTAATAAACATTAATAGCACCATTTTTATTATCAAATGAAAATGAAAAACCTTGTCTGTACAAGCCATGAAAAGAAATAATATTTCTCGCCATTTCGGGCGAGTAACAACACTTATTCAAATCTAACATTAACCCATTATTAAGCAATAAAGAATAAACTCCTATCTTGGTAACAGGTGATGCTTTCCTGTTGCCCATGACTAAGTTTATCTTCCCGTGCTCCACTTGCTCACTTCTTCTTAGTGCCTGCAAATCAGTACAAATGTGAATACCACACCCTGTATCAAGCACCCAAGAATTAGCATTAGATGAGTTGTTAGACAATATTGTGTAAATATCTGCATGGGTGGGTTTAACCTTTCCATCCTTTAGATCTTGCAGATATTTGGGGCAGCTTCGCTTGAAGTGTCCCTTATCCTGGCAATAGAAGCACTGTGCTTCCTTTGGGTTTGAAGAAGGAGTAATGGGACCTTTCTTTGTCCCACTTGAAGAGGAACCATCAAGAGTCTTACCCTTGGTACCCTTCGAAGGGTTTTTCCTCTTCTTACCCTTTCCCTTCCCAATAGCCAGAACAGGGGCTGTTGAAGGAGTAGAAGTAACAACCGCTTTACCCTTAAGGCCATTTTCAGCTGTCCTTAAGAGTCCTTGAAGTTTGCTAAGCGTGACTTCCTCCTTGTTCATATGATAAGTCATACGAAACTGATCATAACTTGGAGGTAAGGAATGGAGAATGATGTCAATCGCCATTTCCTCAGGAAAGTCAACATTTAGCTTCAGCAACCGGTCAATGAACCTTTGCATCTTCTGCAAGTGACCGGTGATGGGTTCACCATCCTTCATCCTTGCGGTTATCATGGAGGAGATGATTTCATACCTCTCCTGACGCGCGCTCTGATGGTACCTTTCCATCAGATCCAGGTGCATCTCATAGGGGTAGAAATCTTCATCGGATTTTTGAAGTTCAGGAGTCATGGTGGCCATCATGATGCATGCTACTTTAGTAGCATCCTTTTCATGTGCAACAAACTCCGCAAACTCTTCAGGAGTAGCAATGGCTTCATTTACAACCTTAAGCTCCTTATCTAGGACATATTCTTTGTCCTCATAGCGGGTAATCATTCTGATGTTTCTGACCCACTCATTGAAATTGGATCCATCAAAGATGACCTTACCACACAAGTTCATAAGGGAAAAGGAGCCTGTTGGGTTTGAGCCAGAAGCATTGTTAGAAGACATCTGAAAGGAAAGAAAGACAAGTTTCATTAGATTAGGAATCCTTAATAATTCACCCAAATGAAATATTAAGGCTAGGATCCAACAAACTATTTATAGTTGGAAGAGGGATGCCGTAATCCATACTATAAAATATTTGAAGGTAGGTAAATGATGATTTACCAATTTCCACCATAAGAACGAAATATTTTATTATTAGGTTTTATTGGTTTTGAAACTCCTAGATCTTTTGAGATACATTGAACTTTTCAATGGCATGTTTGAATCTCGATTGTGCCCTCTCAAGTTTGTGACTGGGATGCCGAGGATCACAAACAAGGTGTGAATAACCATACAAATTGACTTGGTACCCTCAACAATATTACCTAATCGATGTGCCGGTTAACCACACACGCTCCACCGATCTATAATAAGGTCAAGTTACCTTTTGCCACTCTTACTAGTCCATGTTAGTGTGTCGGTTAACCACACACGCTCCACTAACGACTTGGTAAGGTACAAAGTGTAATTTTATGGGCTAGCACCAATTTCACATTTTCCTAAAGTAACTAATATTGGGAATTTATAATGTATAGTTACTTTATAATTCATTATACTTTTAACGAGTATTTAAAGTCGTATCCTACCCGTTCGGCTAACGACCCTCCACCGATCAAGGAAGCGGTGGGTGAGAGTGGACACCCATTAAGTCACCATTTTATAGGCAACAACCTTATACCCCCCTTATAGACCGGCTTCGTGAATGAGGCCTACTAACGGTAAGAATGACATATTCTTATACATATCTATATAATAAAATTATAATAATAGTATAAGTGTTGATTTTTAAACTTTTTAATAATCTAAGGTTTAATTTGGAATTAAAGTATTAAAGTATAAGACTTTTCAAATTCCAAAACTTGAGGGCAAGAATTGAAACTATTCCAAGTCTCTTCAATTTGTAACTTATGAGTTTTAATGGTTCATAAAATGAAGACTCTTCATTTTATGAAACTTCTTTAGTTCTTTAATCACAATTTAAAAGAAGTGACTTTTGGTTATCCATAACTTGAGTACAAGTTATGGACACCATCATAGCCATTAAGATCATGAATTAAACACACATGGAGGTTACATATAATTCCTATGATCTTCTAAAAACTCATAAGAACACAAATTCATGTCAAGCAATTTGAAGAAATCATATAACTATATACAATAGTTGAAAATTGATAAAAGCCATGTAAAATGGGTTAACATAATCATTATCATTTTGAAAAACAGATTTTACAAGTCCAAAACAGATTGGGATAATGATCTTAATTCATTTCCAGCAACAAAACTCGAAAACACTGCCCAGCACGCTCCTACTCGCCGAGTGCATTATTCTACTCGCCGAGTAGGATGAATTTGTTCATGGACTCGGCGAGTCCTCCCCATGGACTCGGCGAGTCCAGTCGTCAGAATGCAGAATTTTCGATTTTTAAGCAGTTTTGCATCAAGTATACAGAAAACAATCCTAGGCTCTGATACCACTGATGGGTTTTGAGCATTCTAACACTTCCTAAGTGTACATGCAACCCTAATAACCTTTAATCTATGTTTTCTCTATATACATGCAAATTTCTTTTTCAAAGTTATTTCCTAACTAGCATGGCATGGGGTTTACATAAAACATAAAAACTAGTAGAAATACATACCTTGTTGTTGCTTGGATTCCTTCAAGACTTTGTGAGCCTAGCACCCCAAATGTTGTGCCTCAAATGCTTTACACAACACCACAAGACTTGGAATAACTTGAGAGAATACTTCTAGCACTCAAAATCGGTTATGCCCTCTCTAGTAACACTAGGTCACCTTAGATCACCATTTTGCTAGCCATAGGGTTCCTTTTATAGTGTTGTCACAATTAGGGTTTACACATGAATGCCCTTAATTGTCATGACTCTTGATTTCCCATGACCCATGGATTTGTAACTCCCATGGACTATCCATGGAGCTCCATATGGTTACATCCATAACCCATAAACCATGGATCATTAATCCACCATAAAAGAATTGATGATTGTCATAATCAACCCTATATATTTAATTAGTCTCACTTTGATCACCAAATTAATCCTAGATTAATACTTGATCAATACTAATTAAATAATACTATTATTAATATATTAGAACTTATAATATATTAATAATCCTAAGTGCCTTATTCTCTCATTTAGTCTATCCAAGTATTGCAATGCCATGCAACCCAAATGGACCATGCCGGGTCGGGTCAAATACATACCAAATAAAGTTATGGACTTAGACACTATATCCAACAGATGATTCATGGACTCGGAGAGTCCATCAGTGGACTCGGCGAGTCCAATCCCCAGAAAGCTAGAATTTTCGATTTTTAAGCTATTTCAGCAAGTATAACTTGAAAACAAGCTTTGGCTCTGATACCACTAATGGGTTTTAGTATAATACAACATCCTATGGTGCACATACAACCCTAAATACCTTGGATCTATGTTTTCACTAGTTATACATGCAAATGGTTTCCAAGGCGTTAAACCTATAACTAGCATGCATTTTCATATAACTTGTAAGATACTAGTTACAGTAACATACCTTTTTGTGTTGTAGCTTGATTCCATGGATCTTAAGAGCCGAGTGCCTCAAGTGTGACACCTCAAATGGTTTACACAACACGAACAACAACTTGGAATAACTTGAGAGAAAAGTCCTTGTGCTCAAATCGGCTAGCCCTCTCATATGAAACCTTAGGTGATACCGATTTCTTGAGCCATGGGGTCCTTATATATTATGGCTACTAGGGTTACACTATGTAAGTCATGTCTTTCCATATTCTTCATGCTCCATGGGTTAAAACCTCCATGGAGTATCCATGGGTTACTCCATGGGTTTAGCCCAACATGATGAACTATGGATCATAAGATCACATATATAAGAATGAATGATTTACACAATCAATCCCCATATATTTAATTAGTGTCTTTTGATCACAAAATTAATTCCAAATTAATTCTTGAACAATACTAATTAAATAATATGATTTCATATTAATATATTATAACTTATAATATATTAATAAACCATATATATCCTTTTCTCACAAAATTCTATCCAAATCGTTCCGATGCCATGCAACCCAAATGGACCATGCTAAGTCGGGTCGAATACATACCAATAATAGTTATCGGCTTAGACATCTAATCCAACATAACAAGTATCACATTGGTTCCGTTTTGGGATTTAACTCTGATAAAAACTGAAAAAATCATGCCTTTCCGCTTCCGAGCTTGTGAGAAGTATTGGTTATTGTTGGGAATTTTACATAGAAGTTAATGAAATTTTTCTGATTTAATTAAGAGCTTATTTAATTAAATAGTAAAAAGTTAGGGTTAATTCAAAGAGCTTGTTTTGATTAACCAGTTTAGGTAAAATAGATTATACTAGAGCTTATTAGTTTTTCTCCGTACCATCTTAGATAGAACGCATTCTGATTAACCAGATCTAAACTGATTATATGATTAGGAAAGTCGCAACAGAAGTGAAATCGTTTTTAGTTTTAATCAAAATCCCTCTTTTATATTTATATTTTGACTAAAATGTGTCTGATGCAAAAAGGCATTGAATGTTAGGCTGTGTCCCTGAGGATTGGACCCTGCTCCCCTGTACTATATTTTTAGTGCAACCAGCAGTGATTATTTTATCTGTTTAGAGCGGGTGCGACAACCGGTCTTAACAAACTGGCGCCGTTGTCGGGGACACTGTGCTTTGTAATAGTTTTATGTCCAGAGTTTTGTGTTCAGGTACACCTTTAGCTTTTGATGCAAAAATCGATCGAAAGGCAAGGAAACTGAAGAAAGAAGCAGCTAAAAAATAACAATCAACTGGTTCATCATCATCTTTAGTACCTCCAGAAATCATCACACCACAAGGCACTTCCTTGTGGAACGAATCAGATCTGTTTTTCCAAAAGTACCCCCATCTTCACCTTCTGATAGTCCATATAAAACATATTCCCCACCCTCGTCCGTTAAATATGAAGCCACAGACTCTTCAGAATCCAAATCTAAAGAATCAGACATGAGTAGAGACGAAGCAGAAAAGACTCCCAGAGAGTGAGCCACTCAAGAAGTCAATCAACAGTCCCTTTGTATTACTCTTCTGGAAGCCTAGAACTTTGAATTGAAATCTGGGCTGATACATCATCTTCCCCCGTTCAGAGGTCTAGGAGATGAAGACCCACGTAAATTCCTCAAGGAATTTCATTTGGTTTATTCAGGAATGAAGCCACATGCGATAACTGAAGACCATACAAAGCTAAAGGCATTCCCTTTTCACTTCAAGATTCAGCAAGAGAATGGTTATATGAACTCCCATATGGTTCCACACTACTTAGACAGAACTTGCTAATATGCTTTTAGAGAAATATTTTTCAGAAACACGAGTTTTTAGTATCAAGAGAGACATCATTGGGATCAAACAAGGAAAAATAGAAACTTTACATACTTATTAGGAAAGGTTCAAGAAGCTTCTTGTTCGGTGTCCACAACATGGGATCAATGATTATGAGGTCCACAACTGCTTTTGTGAAGGCCTGACACCCATGGAGTGGTGCCTTATAAGTGCTTCTAGTGGTGGTTCCTTAAGAGATATGACGCCAACTAAAATTCAGGAGTTGATCGAGAAGTTGGCAATAGAGTCAAAACATTCCAGAAATGAAGACGAATGATATCCGGATCAGCCAAGGGGTGTCAAGGAAGTCTGCAATGATCATATGGAGTCTCAGATATCTGAATTAACAAAGGTTGTTCTGCTCCTGAAGAAAGAAAAAATGGCTACAAAGAAACCAAGTGGTATCTGCTTGCAGACGGAACATCCAACAAACATGTGCCTGATTCTACAAGAGGATGTTGCTCCAGTCAAAGCTGTCGGAGGATACCATCAACAGAAGACTTATAATCAGCCTCCAAACTATTATCAGAATAATAATTTTCAGCCAAGACAACAATTTCAGCCAACACCGGGTTTTCAGCAGACGAACTATCAGCAGAATTCTCATTTTCAGCCCCACTTTCAGAATCTGAATCAGTAGAATTTTCAAAGTTTGAATTTGTAGAATCAGAACTCACATCAGCAACTGCGTAGCTCCAACATGGACTTAGAAAATATTGTGAACACTCTTTCCATGAGCACCCAAGCATTTCAGACCAAAACCAGAGCTAGTATCAAGAATTTGGAATAACAGATGTCTCAACTTGCCACTTCTATGGGTCTTCTGGAATCTCAAGGAAAGTTACCGGGCCAATTGATAACAATCTGAAGCACAATGTGAGTGTTATTTCCTTGAGAAGTGGGAAAAGCTATGAAGGCCCAAGCACATCTAAACCAGAAAAAGAAGCTGAGGAAGAATATGAAGAGGTTTTGCGACAACCATCAATTTTTGGTCAAGTCAAAGTGAAACAAAGTCAACGGGTCAAACCGGTCAACTCAACTAGTGCTTGTATGTTAGGGCTTACTCTATGTTTACTAATGTACAACTCTCTATCTTAATACAAAGTATCACTCAGAAGTTTCTAATGTTGAAAAATTCTAAACCCTAAAGAGGGTGAGTGATGTAACGACTCTATAAAGCACTATTACGTACCCTCTGGGGGTGTATAACACTCATAACAAGGCGTAATAGAGTTTACAACCCTAGCACTATGGGGAAAAACCATGGCAAAGGCTACAAACTAAATTTCTCTCAAATCTCTCCCAAAATCTCTTCCAATCTCTCTCTAATCTCTCCCAAATCTTTTGGTAATAAAAATCACAATTTCCAATTTTTATATGAACATCCATACCATCCCAAAACTTTCTTTGGTCGAAAACAGCTTAAAACGGAAGAAAGAAGCCAAAAAGAGGCCTGAAGGTTCGCAGGTTACTGTTCACCTGCGAACCCTCGCAGGTCCTCGCATCCTCCTAGCCATGTTCGCATTTGGTTAAAGGTTCATTTCTATCCGGGAAATCTCGCATCTGACATCTCTGACAAGCGAAATCAGACACTTTCGCACTAAACCGAGTAGGTTCGCACCCCAAACCGGCTAGTTTCTCATCTACACGGTGAGTTTCTCTTATACTCGACCACTTTCGCTTCAACTCGAGCACATTCGTGTTTGGTCGGGCACTTTCGCATCCCACTCGGCACCGTTCGCATTTATACGACAAGGTTTGCATGCTAATCGACCAGGTTCGCTTCTTACCAGGAACTTTCGCATCTTATTCTAAGGTTCACATTTGGTCCAACGTTCGCATCAGCATCCCTCGTTGCGAACCTTCCCTTCGCATCCGAAACCTCAGCAGCTTGCAAACCCTCTCGGATCATCAGCAGCCTTCGCAGTTTCACTTCTCAAGTCCGTTTTTTTTACCAGTTTCGCATTTTGAGTCCGTTTTTGATGTTTTTGACGTAAGATTTTCACCCAATTCCTATTTTGACATATTAGACCCTCTAAACTCATATATTATCCACATCTTGAAGATTTACTAAATATAAATCTTATTTTTATTTAGGATAATATCAAGAGGACAAAAAGACACTCTTTGACTTTTCCCATAAAGTTATGATACAAGCCACCTTTACATCTACTTTATGTCACTATTCACACTTTACCTAGTCAAATCATTGTCCTTTTAACACTTCTCCCAACACTCCATCAGACTACTTTAAACAAATCCATCCAAGAAATCTTTATTTTTCTTCTCCAAGATTTCACTTTTCCTCCATTTTTGGTAAGTATTTTCTTCCAACGCCTGCACAATCTTCACATCTTCATACAAATCGTAAATCATTTACACAACATATTTGTTCTTAGGATCTTCAAATCTTCAAACATCTTTCAAGTATTCTTGACTTGAAACTCCTCATCTCCAACCTTCCTCCACAAGAAATCACAAAAGGTGAGTTCATAACCCTACATTTTCATGTTTTCTTCAAGTTTTAGTGGGGGGGGGGGAATACAAGTTACAACACCCAAAACATATTCTAAACTTAATCAACACTTTCAACAGAAACGTCATGGTCCGTTCACGGACTGTTTTGGACATCTTAAACATAATATTTTTCAAAACCGTACAAGGTCGAAATAGTTTAGGTTTATACCTTTCTCAGTACTACTCGCACACATTCATGCGATTCTTCTATAGTTTATGGCGATTTTTACAAAACGGCCTATCATTTCAGAAATGATTTCGGACCAGTCTGTGAAGATGGACATCTTCACACTGGTTAGAGACCACTAAATATCATAATAAAAATTATGAACAAAGTAGATACATTTTCTGAAATCCCAGAGTTTACGGATTCAGTTTTCAACTTACGATGATTTTTCTATGATTTTTCTAAAAACATGGACAGAAAAGTTAAAACTAGAAAAATAGTTTTCAAGTTCATTAACACTTTGTAACATGTTGAGCAAAGTGTGTAGCAATATAAAGATACATATTGATTATAGTTCATGTTATTTTACTTCCATGAAAAAGAAGTAATCATTCAGATAAGGGTCTTTCATCACTACAAACATATATGATAAACTATGATAGGTATAGTTTATGGTACATTAACACTTCAAACATACTAAGGAAAGCTTTCATTTCCAGGTTACTGTTCACCTATGATAAACTATGATAGATGTTTTTGACGTAAGATTTTCACCCAATTCCTATTTTGACATATTAGACCCTCTAAACTCATATATTATCCACATCTTGAAGATTTACTAAATATAAATCTTATTTTTATTTAGGATAATATCAAGAGGACAAAAAGACACTCTTTGACTTTTCCCATAAAGTTATGACACAAGCCACCTTTACATCTACTTTATGTCACTATTCACACTTTACCTAGTCAAATCATTATCCTTTTAACACTTCTCCCAACACTCCATCAGACTACTTTAAACAAATCCATCCAAGAAATCTTTATTTTTCTTCTCCAAGATTTCACTTTTCCTTCATTTTTGGTAAGTATTTTCTTCCAACGCCTGCACAATCTTCACATCTTCATACAAATCGTAAATCATTTACACAACATATTTGTTCTTAGGATCTTCAAATCTTCAAACATCTTTCAAGTGTTCTTGACTTGAAACTCCTCATCTCCAACCTTCCTCCACAAGAAATCACAAAAGGTGAGTTCATAACCCTACATTTTCATGTTTTCTTCAAGTTTTAGTTGGGGGGGGGGGGGGGGAATACAAGTTACAACACCCAAAACATATTCTAAACTTAATCAACACTTTCAACAGAAAAGTCATGGTCCGTTCACGGACTGTTTTGGACATCTTAAACTTAATATTTTTCAAAACCGTACAAGGTCGAAATAGTTTAGGTTTATACCTTTCTCAGTACTACTCGCACACATTCATGCGATTCGTCTATAATTTATGGCGATTTTTACAAAACGGCCTATCATTTCAGAAATGATTTCGGACCAGTCTGTGAAGATGGACATCTTCACACTGGTTAGAGACCACTAAATATCATAATAAAAATTATGAACAAAGTAGATACATTTTCTGAAATCCCAGAGTTTACGGATTTAGTTTTCAACTTACGATGATTTTTCTATGATTTTTCTAAAAACATGGACAGAAAAGTTAAAACTAGAAAAATAGTTTTCAAGTTCATTAACACTTTGTAACATGTTGAGCAAAGTGTGTAGCAATATAAAGATACATATTGATTATAGTTCATGTTATTTTACTTCCATGAAAAAGAAGTAATCATTCAGATAAGGGTCTTTCATCACTACAAACATATATGATAAACTATGATAGGTATAGTTTATGGTACATTAACACTTCAAACATACTAAGGAAAGCTTTCATTTCCACTACTAAAAGGGTTTTTCATTCACACTACATGTAAACTCGTTGAATCAAATTTGTGAGACACTACTTCATTGTACCCTCTAAGGTACCGGTTAAAGTCTTGTATTATAACCAGAGTCTCTTGTAGGGAGAGCGTGATACTTGTGTATAGATCTATATTTGGACTGACAATCCCGCACCTAAGCTACATGCAACAGCTAGACCGGCAGGTCTGGGGTGACAAATGTCATAACATTCTGACGCCTGAAGAACGTCGTAACAGCCCATCTATGTCATTAGCACGGTTATAACAACTCACATAGGGAAACAACGACAAATATAGTTAAGGGGATTCTTACATTAAAAAATTTATTTAATTTAAAACTGCATATACTATCATAAGTATGGAAAATACTTGTACATTTCGGTCTTTGGGTCTTAAGACTGCAACTCATTTTATAAGGAAAATATTGGATTTTTCTTGAACATACACTACATTTACAAAGAAAGGATTTCAATTCTACATACAAAAACTTATGCACTCACCAACTTAATTGTTGTCACTCTTTCAAAATTACTTGTATTATCAGGTAATCAATAAAAACATGTAACTACCAGCTTTTGAGGATGGGACGCAAAGGCGTCAGACAAATCATTTTATCATTATATTGTAATCGATTTTGAAACATGTAAATCATGAAATCATGTAACTTTCTCGATTATATTTGTGATGGTTGTGTTTACTTTGATCACTATTATACTCGTTGTTATGATACTATACATGAAGTCCTCCACCCCCGGACGTTTCCTCCATCCTAGGTTTGGGGGTGTGGCAGGTTCTGGTTGAAGAAGAAGATGTAAAAGAAACAGAAAAATAAGAGGAAGAGTATGAAGACTTGTTGGTTGAATAAGAATCTAAAAAGCTGAAAGAAAAAGAAACTCTGATAATAGTGAAGCCAAATATGAAAGAACACAAGCCTTTACCTCCGTTCCCATCAAGACTGAAGAATACGAAGCGCAAAAGAGAGGATGAGGACATTATGGAAAATTTTCGCCAGGTTGAGGTAAATCTTCCAATTTTAGATGTTATCAAACACATCCCTCGTTATGACAAGTTTCTGAAAGATTTATTTATTTATAAGAAATAAATGAAATTTAATGAAACTGTCAAAGTTGGTAAAAATATTTCTACCATTTTGCAAAAGGGATTACCTCAAAAGTGCAAGAATCTAGGGATTTTCTCAGTCCCTTGTAAGTTGGGGAACCTTAATTTTTCAAATGACATGCTTGAACTTGGTGCTTCAGTCAATATCCTTCCCTTTTGTGTTTTTGTAAAATTAAAAATGGGAACTTTACAAACGACCGAGACAATTATCCAGTTGGCTGACCACTCGACAGTACAACCAAAATATGTACTGGAGGATGCTCTTGTCCAAGTGGATAATCTGATTTTTCCTGTTGTTTTTTACATTTTGGACATGGGAGACTTGGGCACTTCAGATGCAAACTCTATTATTTTGGGAAGGTCATTTATGAAAACTGCAAAAACGAAAATTGATGTTTTTAATGGCATGATTTTAATGGAGTTTGATGAGGAGTTTGTTAATTTTAAAATTAATAATGATGATATTCCTTCTTAAAATATTTGTCAATTATATGGGTACCAGTAGTCATTTATCTAAGGGTTTCTATGAGTTTTCTAATGTCTTTGTGCAAGAAATATTTGTAGACAGAAACTTATTTGCCACATTAGAAGAGCTGGAAAAAGGAAAGCTTGGGGAAAAACAAGAGAAGTTAGTTGATGATAAGAAACTTATCATAATTAAGCTTGGGAAGATGAGGAGTTGGTTTCTGCTAAGGAAGAATCAGAGATGAATCTAAAAAGAAAAATAGCTTTAAAGAAAGAAAAAGAGGGAAAGGTGATTTGTGGTATAAATCTGAAAAGAAAAGAATCTGAAAATTTCAAAGAGATGATTTATGGAAGGCATAAGATCAGAAAACGAAAGAAATCAAATAATGTGAAAGACTTATCTAAAGACAATATGGAGTTTTTCCAGTTTGTTGAGCAAGTTCCAGATCCACCCATATTGCCATATCTGAAGGGGTATGGAATGACAAGGAAAATAGTTGAGCTTCAGAGAAGTCCCAACCACTCCAGTTAATAATCTTGTAGGAAAAAGTCGAGCCAACGACTTTAAAAATGGGCGGCTTTCCGGGAGGCAGCCCGAGGAGTAGTTTTAGTTTTTTTTTACGCTTTAAATAAAGAGATGGTCGCAGTTTCAAGTAAGCTTGGGGAAATCAGAGGATCGACAGAGTTGCTGAAATTCAGATTTGTCGCCACATCTTCGTCAAAATCAGAATTTCTGCAAACTTATCAGGTACATTCATTCCTAGGTGCACTTTTTGCTTTTTATATGCTTTATTGAACTGTTCATTCCTCTCTGAGCATTTAGGACAATGCATCATTTTAAGCTTGTGAGGGGTTAGTGTAAAAATTTGCATTTTTTGTTAAAAATTTTAAAAATTTCAGTTTTTAGGTTAAAATTTTTTTCAATTTTTTTTCATTTTGCATTTTATTTTATGCATTTCATTTGCATAAAAAATCTGAAAATCCAAAAAAAAAATTCCTTTTTATTTTTCTGAATTCATAAAAAAAACCCCAATAATATTTTTATTTCTAGTTATTTTTATTTTTTATTTTCTGCATATTAAAAAAATTCTTAAAAATCTTTAAAAAAAATGAAAAATTTTGAAAAAAAACTTACATGAGATGAGGATATTATTTACATTCGATAACTCTGTTAAGATGAAGTGTGATAGTTACCGAAAACTAACAGTCTCATTACAATCACTTTTTAAAATTATCTTGTCAAGTGCTTTAAATGTTTTCAATATGAATCAACATATGAGTCGGATAATTTTTACAATGGAAGTGTAGGATGGAAAAACGAACAGTGTTTTAGAAATAATTTCCTTGAATGCCTTAAAAAGAATCTAGATTGGATAACTCTTATCATTCCTTGAAGTATTTAACCCTATAGTTTCTGCACCTTTTGAGGTTAGGAGGAAACTCTTGTTATACCCACAATTTATTATCATTTTTGAAGTATTGAAGATATGGTGTGTCTCAAAGTAAAATCTGCACCAATCTTAATATATATATATATATATATATATATATATATATATATATGTGTGTGTGTGTGTGTGTGTATGTGTGTGTATGTTAGAAATGGTACATCAAGCAACTTGAAGAAATCTGAAATTCAAAGTTAAATCCAAGTCAAGTTCAATTCGAAATCAAGAAGCAAGCCAGTTAAATCCGAAGAGTTGATCAAGACAAAGAAGACGTATGATATAATGAGATTGATCCCTAGATAGTGGAATCATAGGGGTAAGATTGGATTTTCTATCCATAATGGAGCTTACCGCTTTTACTAGACGAGTTCGGAAAAAAAAGGAGGGGTTAGTCAAGCTAAGATTTTATAAACAAATTTTCGAGAAATTATTTTTAAAAAATACATTGTTTTCACAAATTTAATTCGGCATACAAATTATTTGCTCAAGCTTGGTTTGACTTATCAAATATGAATTATGAATATGCAATAAACGTATTGAGACTGTTGTCTAGGTAGTGATTTCATTGGAGCTTCCTCGTTGTGAAATCTGATCACGTGACAAAAAAAAGAGTGAAGTATTTTAGTTTTAGTTTTTAGTTTCCTTTATTCTAAATTCTTTTTAGGTCATCTACATCTTTTCATTTGTTATAACGTTTAATCCTTTTTCTTACTTGAGGGCAATTAAGGTTCACGCTTGGGGACATTTGTTAGATGCCTTTTTATGCATCTTTTAGGGTAGTTTTTATTATCATTTAGGATCATATTTTTTTACATTTGCATGTCATTTGCTTAAATAATGTTCAACTCAAGTCTTTTATAAGAATTCCCGTACTGCTCGTGTTTTATGTCATTTTCTGATAGTTCGAGTGGAGCAGTACTTTGGGAGCTGTTGGATGCATATCTGGAGCCTAAATGGAGTTGGAAATGAAGGAGTAAGTTGAGGAATTCCTAGAAGATGTTTTGTTCAAGAAACATTCGATCGAATTGATCACACGAAGAAAGATTCAACAATCTGAAGCTAAAGGATGTTGCTGGTAACTATGACCCCTGTCAGTATTTTGACCATATCTCATGAACCGTAACTCCAATTGAAGAGATTTAAAATATTATGAAAGCTAGACACAATTTAGGACGACTTTCATGTTTGTGAAAAAGGCAAAATCAATGATTACATATCCCAAAAATGCGATCGCAGGTGTGATCGCATGTTTGTCCTGCAATCACATGTTTGCCACGAAGCTTCCTAGGGCCAAAATTAGTCGTCTGGAAGTCATCTGAAGTAAAAATCCAAACCTGTGATCGCATATACCCATACCTGCGATCGCATGTTGTCCAAAAAACCCCAGAACAACAATGTACGTTATTAAATCAGCCATGTATGTGTTTTTAAGAAAACCTGTGATCGCATAGGACCAACTTGCGATCGCATGTTACCAGTTTCTTTCTTCGGAAGTTTCCGCCTAGCCTATAAATACAACCATCATTATCAGATGCGAAAGTGAGACGGTTCCAGACGAAGAAAACCACTTCTGAAGGCGATTTCTGATATCTTTCAGCGACTTTTAGAGATCTGAAGACTTCGAATCATCTCATTCATTTATTTTATCAAGATTGATCAGCAAATGTTTCTTTTATCTAGTTTAGTTTCGTTTTTAGCCATGTCTGGCTAAACTTTAGTTTTCAGTTCTGCATAGACTAGTACTTTTCATGTGATTAGTTTTTTCAGATCTAATTTTTGGTTTGTGTTTCTATCTAGATTTTTCAGTTTTGAGCTTAATGAATGTTTGGTTTTAAATTCTTGTTAGTCTGATCACCTAGCTAGGGTTTTATCATTCCAGTTAATCAGTTAATAGAATTCGTAATTGTTCTTGTCAACTGGTAAAAGTAGCAAGTATCAGATTAATTCCGTTATGGGATTTAACTCTGATATAAACTGAAAAAAATCATGCCTTTACGCTTCCGAGCTTGTGAGAAGTATTGGGTATTGTTGGGAATTTTACTAAGAACTTAATGTAATTTTTCTGATTTAATTAAGAGCTTCTTTTTTTTAATAGTAAAAAGTTAGGGTTAATTCAAAGAGCTTGTTTTGATTAACTAGTTTAGATAAAAGAGATTATGCTAGAGTTTGTTGGTTTTTCTTAGTACCAGCTTAGATAGAACGCATTCTGAATAACGAGATCTGAACTGATTGCATGATTAGGAAAGTCGCAGCAGAACTGAAATCGTTTTTAATATTGATTTTCGTTTAATTTTAATATCACTACATTATTTTATTTTTTAGTTTTAATCAAAATCCCCCTTTTATATTTTTGTTTTGACTAGAATGTGCCTGATGCAAAACGACATTGACCGTTAGGTTGTGTCCCTGAGGATTCAACCTTGCTTCCATGTGCTATATTTTTAGTGCAACCAGCAGCGATTATTTTATCTGTTTAGATCGGGTGCGACAAACGACCTTAACAGTAGGCCAACAAACCCTAGGTATTCAACCCAATGGCTGATTGGACCCATTGCAAGATGGCATTCCAATCTACGGACTGATTGGGCTTCGACGTTCCAATCCGATGATTGTAGGCCGTTATGCGTGCTTGTATGTTTATCATATGTGGTATTTTTGGGGTAACTCACTAACCTTTGTGTTTACCCAGTTGTTTATGCTTTCAGGTTTTATCGGTGATCTTAGGAAGGCAAAGGCGGGACCGTACACACTCATCAACAACATTTAGGATTCCGCGTTTCATATATTACTCTGATTTTTAATAAATGTATTTTGAAATAAACGGTTTTCTTAATAATTGATTTATAATTGGTATGTTTTACGTTATTAAAATGAAAATTTTTTGTTGTGAAAATTGGACGTTACAGATTTCAATCCCACAATGTTATGATATGTGTGTGTGTATATGTATGTGTCTATATATATATATATATATATATATATATATATATATATATATATATATATATATATATATATAGAGAGAGAGAGAGAGAAGGAGAGAGAGAGAGAGAGAGAGAGCTAGGTTCAAGTATTCTAACTAATTATTCTATGAGACTTACTAAGAAAATAAGGTTTTTAGCAATGCGAATACGTTCAACCTTACAAAAATATCGTCATTTTCATGCATTCTCGCTAATTATTATTTATTTTTGTTCTCACACATCGTTTTTCACTCATTTTCATTCTGACAGAATACGACTCAATAAACATTCTGACAGAAATGAGAATAATAATAATAAGTGTATAATAACCTTATAGACGATTTAATTAGTGAGAATGTCTGTTAATGACAATAGTTATGTAAGATTGAACGTATTTATATTATCAAACAACATATTTTCTTTATCATTCTCGAAGAATAGCATTGTCCATACGTCCGCACAATAATTTGTTAGAATAGAATAACCTAAGCATATATATATATATATATATATATATATATATATATATATATATATATATATATATATATATATATATATATTAAAACTTGTAAAATCAAGTTTTATCATCAACACAAAAAATCTCATATAAGCAATATACCCTTATCCCGTCGATCCTCACATATTGATCATGTATGAGTATTCGACATTTATCCAGAATGATTAATGTGAACACCAATTTGACTATGCTGCTTTGGGGATTCCTTAGCAGTAAATGAGGATTAATAGAGACAACAGAGTAAATAATGGGATACTCGAATTATTATTCCTAATCCATACTCTCAGATCAGTAATAAATGACTGTACCTTATCCATGCTCTCGGATCAACGATAAATAACTATATCTAATCCATGCTCCTGGATCAGTGATGAATGACCATATCTTGTCCCTACTCTTGGATTGGGATTGAATAACTACACGTAATCCATACTTTCGAATGAGGAATAAACAAAATGTACCCAGTCCATACTCTCAGATTAGGAATGAATAATTGTACATGGTCCATACTCTCGGATGAGGGATGAATGTCGATACCTAATCCATACTCTTGGATCATCAATGTCAGAATTCTACCATCTGTTCACACATCACACGAACTCTTAAGAAGATGCTACCCAATATCCAACTTAATTGAACCTAAGCCTCCTTTACAAGTCTTATCTTATCTCTTAGTAAGACTATAACACTCAACTCCTAATACTAACTCTGCTTTAGGCAACACTATTCTACCTTAGTGTGTTTATTTGACACTAAGTATTTTAGGTTTTAACATACTTTTACCTTCCTTTATAATAACACACTTATTATTATTATTATTATTATTATTATTATTATTATTATTATTATTATCATAAAATAAAAGATATAATTCTTAACACATATAGAAACATATATGGTTCACATATCGTACGTTATCAAATACGGTTCTAACACATATTCCAGGAAATAAGCATATAGCTCACATATAACCTCTTTTACATGTATTTTAATAGTTTATATTAATCATTTTATTAAAATCATATTCATGAAAGGGAGCATGCACTCACCTGACTTAGGTGGGTGACTGGAGAATTTGGCAGCACTCCGCCAAACACCTTGACTTTTCCTTTGACGTGACCTAGGTATGGATGTCACTAAGTGTTGGTCTAATATTCACGGTGACTATTGATAGTCTATATTCCTCACTAATCCCAATGTCTACATCAAGATCTATCAAGTAAGGAACAACCATATAGGATCATATTGGAGGTAGGGTCTGTTTGGTATACAGAGTATGCTGTTTGGAAATCTCATTTTAAACACCTCACTAAATCCAGAGTAGACATCATCCCTGTAAATAGACCAATAAGTATGATGACTTGGAATTCATGATAAATCTTATTTATAGATTGCTAACATCTATTTTATGCATATATTTATGACGTTTTCTTATTATTTTATACTATGTTTTTATGTTATTCAGTACTAAAAGATACTTAAGATGCTTTGAAATGTTCAATTACAATTAAAATGGGAGCTGAAATGCAAGAGGAGGAAAAAGGAGCGAAAAAGACGCAAAAGGATGTTGCCGGACAGATTGACCCCTCTTCAGTGTTTTGGGCATATCTGATGACTCGTAAGTCCAATTTACTAGATTCAAAATGTTCTGGAAACTAGACACAATTTCCTACGACTTATGTGACAGGGACGTTTTGCTAATTAGGCTTTTATCATATCAAAAATCGGCCTTTAATATGGAGCATAAAAGCTGGACAGAAATTCCCTCCCATTTACTTATTCCCCAAGTACCACTTACCTTATTTTTATTTGCTTAATCCTTAAGCCACCATCAGTTTCCTTATTCCAATCCAACCCTAATATTCCATATTAGTTCCATATCCATTCAAATATAAATAGCCCATTTCATTCCACCATTTTCATCATCTATGATATTCCACTTCGACTTGTGTGACAAGTAACCTCTATTCTGCCGTTTTAAGGGTCTAGAACGCGGCCAGAAGACCGTTAACCTAAGCGGAGTGAAGATCTAAGGGATTGGAGAGCGGATTCATGTCGAAGATCATGTGGTTTGTTATCGTGACCATGTTTAGCATTCCATTGTGATTCAATTATGTGTTACTTTCTGATTTAGGTGTTAAAACCTTCTACTTTGTGTTTGTAACTGAATGAATATTTGAATTTATGGTTTAATTGATAGTTGGATTATTTATTCTTATTTAATTTATTTTTTCAAGTTTGATTGAAGATCCACATGTGTTAAAGATTGTTGTTTTGTTTCCTATTGCTGAATTAATAGAGTTTAGAGGACTATCTAGTTGTGTTAATTTGAATCATAGTTGTCCAGTAACCATTGGTGATTATGACTAGAGTTTTGACCAAAACCTAGGGTTAGGGAAAAAAGTAATGAACTTTAATGTGTGTGCATGAGTAGAATGACCATTCTCTGCATGATTTAACTCCTATTACCATTAGGGTTAAATAAGATCAAATCTTGCTTAATACGAACTGAATATTGATTTGCATGATTGTTTGTTCACCTGATCAATGATTTAATAGTTGTCTTTAAATCAAAGGATTAGGTTGTTGGAACCTGAAAGTGAACCTCTAGCAATCCTAAGTCCTTATTCTGAAGAGTGTGACTTCCGAAGAGAAGAGAAGAGTGGTCCGGAACCTGTCCGGACCAAGTAAGGAGATAAGAAGAGTGAAGGCATTCCGGAGCTGACCCTCACGTCCGGAATGCATGCTGATCCGGAACATCTTGTTTTGTTTCTTGTGCATTTATTATTTTTTGTCTTGTTATTGATGTAACATTTCATAGGACTAAGTCTACAGTTGTATTAGGACAATCAGAATGTCAGACTTATGTCTTTTGTCCGGTCCTATGTAAACACCTGGGTTAATTCGCTGTAACATTCACTCCTATTTAAAGGAGCTTTCAATACAAGTCAACAACGGATCTTTTCACTCACTTTTGGCATTTACTCTTATCATATTCAAAACATTCTTCTTGTTCTCCATTTATTAACTTTACCTTGATCATTTACTACTTGTCTTCAATTAATGTCTTGATCATTTGTTGAACTTATTATCTAAGACTTGACTCGTCTTTCCAACCTCGACTTGAACATCTATTAGCAAGCAGACATTGATCTCAAGCATTCACTCAAGGTTTGAGTTTTCAGACATTGTCCCTGCGCATCGATCTTGTTCTCACAATTGGTATCAGAGCTTGAGTGGTTGTCCTTTGAATCGATAAGATCAGATTATAATTGGTTTGAATTTACCTTGGTATCTCAACCATTTCTGTGATAAGGATAAAAGTTCTTTTATATACCACTTTAGCTTGAAGATATCTTGACTTCAATGGCTGCTTCTAATCCTCAGCAAATGATTTCAATGCAAATCTCAAATAGTGTGGGTGGCCTTACACGTGCCCCATTACTAGTTGTGGAAGAATATGATCATTGGAAAGTTAGAATGGAAAGGTTTTTAATAGCCAAGATAAAGGTGAACAAATCTGGAGATCCGTCAAAGAAGGCCCTCATGTTCCTGTAAGAACAGTTGTAAGAGATGCAGCTGCTCAGCTCATGCGAGAAGATGAAGTTCGACCAGCTCCTCTAACTGCAGATGATATCGAAAAAGTGCATGCTGATCAAGTCGCCTTCTCAGAAATGGTGTTTGGTGTTCCTCCTTCACTCTTTGAGCATATCAAGCTATACAAATCAGCCAAAGAGATTTGGGACACTCTTCAGGATCTGATTGAAGGTTCGGAAAATATGAAGGACAAACGCCTCACCTCAGTTGTCAATGACTTTGACACCTTCACCACAACTCCAGGTGAATTTGTGGCCTCTGCCTCCAACCGTTACCGAATTGTTGTCAACAACATGACTGCACATGGGATTGTTCGAACTCCTCTGGAGTACAATCTTAAGTTCATAAACAGTCTTGGCAAAGGATGGGGAATGTAAAATCTTGCCTTTAGAGCAATGGTTCTTTGAAAAAGTTAAAACTCTATCAACTTTTTGATTAGCTTCAAGGACATGAGTCAAACATTTCTCAAACCATAAGGGAACTTTCCGGAGGTCCCCTTGCCCTCGTCAGTTCCTTTGAATCAACCATTCCGAACTCATCCGCTCCGGAACCTTACAAACCCACTGTTCCATTGATTCAGTCATCCGTACCTACCTTACCCACACAAATCTATCCTGCTGATGATTCCGAAAGCATGGATTCCGAACTCCATTTCCAACAAGAGTTCGCCTTACTCTCAATGAAATAGAAACGTCCTTTCAATCCCTCTTACAAATCATACCAAAACAGATTCAGTGCTCCTCACCAAAACAATCCTCAACCATATTCCCCTCCGGAACCGAAACCAACTTCCGAAAATCCTCCTGCATACAAGCCTAACCTCACTAAACCAAACTCCGCTCCGGAATCCTCTCAAAATTCCAAATCGGACAAACAAAAGATCTTGTGTCACAAATGTGGACATGCAAACCACTTTGCCAAAGATTGTCTGGCTGATGCTCCACAAAAACCAAAAGTCAAAGACTCAGCTTACTATGTCCGAAGAGCACAAGAAATGGCTGAAAGTGAGAAAGCCTTTGTTACAACGGTTTCAAGAGATGTTGAAGGATATTGGTCATCCGGAGATGATGATGACATGGTAACTGGAAGGAATATGTGTCTGATGGCAAGACAAATGGTTGAATGTGATGATGGTTATTGGTCTTCTGGGTCCGATGATGATGATGATGTTGCTGAACCTCACTACTGCTACATGGCCACCAACGATCCACCAGGTCGAAGCATTGTTCAGTAGGTAAAATCTATGATCTCTGATAATAATTTTGATTTGACTCTTTGTGCACCTTATCTGACCCAAATCCAAACATATATGAACACCATCTATAAAGCCTATGAATCTGCCATAGAAGCCAGTGAGAAGAAGGACTGTGAACTAAGTCGTCTTAGGTTACGTTTTGAGGATAAGAAATTAAAAATCGAGTCTTTAGAGCATGAACTTGTAATGTCAAAAGATGAATGTATCATTTTGAAAGATAAATGTGAAATCACTTATTCTGAACGCAATATTTTGATTTCTGATAACAAACGTGTTAATGTTATGATAGATGCTTTGCATAACTCTGTAGACATACTTGAAGCGGACATTCGGATGACTCATAATTTTCGTCATCCATGGTCCAAAGCTCCTGGTCTCAGAAGCGAGTTTCAGAAACCAATTGTTAGTCCCATGAAGGAATTACAATATTTGACATTTATGGGAGAAGTTCCGAACACTAAACATTCGGACACCCCTGTTTCTCCCTTTTCACCACTTCCGGAGACTACATACCGCTTTGAGTCCCTAATTCCTGAGTTTAAACCAATAGTTGTCAAGTGTCCCGATTCCACGCCTCTTCCGCCTATGATAAACCTGGACCTGAATCGGACCACATAATTTCATCACAGTCTCACAAATTGTGTAGACTATGTTCCTAGAAGTAATCACGTGAACAATTGTGTGATTGAGGAAATTATTCCGGAGACAACTAAAACCAATGCCTCTGAGTTTGTATGGGCATCTTTGGATGATAAAGTTGAAGTCTCAAGCCACGTGTCCTCTGATTCATGTGAATCGGATTCCTTAGTACTTTCAAAGACTAAATTGGTTCCCATTACTCCTGAGTTTAAAAATCCATCCAAAGGACAAACTTCTAAATACTCACCTCATCTTAAGAGAAAACCAATGTTGAATAGAAAGGATGTTGTAGATCCCAAAGTAGAAGCTCGGAATGCTCACAAAAAGGAGGTTATGATTAGACAAAATTCCAGGTTTCTTACCAACACTAAATCAAATTCATCCCGGAATTCCAAAGCACCAACTCATCGTAAAAACTCCTTTGTTCCTACTAAGATCCTTTAAAGACCATCTGAACCTCTTGCTCGTATGGAACCTAAGGAAGTCCTTAGCTCCAATCTATCTCAAGCTCATGTCAATACCAAAACTATCCGGAACACTTCACCGGGACCTCGAACTGTTTCATCTGTTTTTATTGCAAAATCTGATGGCACAATTTTTAAACCTAAGTTTTCAAAAAACAATGTGTCATCAAACAAATCCATAAATTCAAAGACAACAATTGTCTCATAATCTTCAAAAAAAAAAACAAATCTTGTGTGGAAAGTCAAAACATCTGTTACTGAAACACCAATTCCGGAGGTAACAAAAGTCACCAATCCTCCGGATGTCATAGGTCCAAAGAAGTCAGTTCGGAACCCTCAAGTAGTTGAATATGACTACTGGATACATGAAAAAACATTGGCCTTCTGTCTGTTCCCAAAAATCACCAAGAATGTCACTCAGCAACACAAAGTTGTTCCCAAGACACAATCTAAGTCCAAAGCCCGTGCCTATGTCCCAAAATCTAATTCGGAGCCTAAAAACTCCATTACTCACTAATCTTTGCAGGCACTTTGTGCTTCGGAGCAAGAAACAATATGATATATTGATAGTGCTTGCTCCATGCACATGACGGGGCAGAAGGATTTTCTGCGAGATTTAAAGCTCTCTCCAAATGCTGGTTACGTAACATATTGCAACAAATCCAATGCTGAAATTCGTAGTTATGGGACTCTCACCAATGGAAACTTCTCTATTTCACATGTGGCTTATGTAGCTGATTTGAAACATAACTTGATAAGTGTTGCTCAGCTCACTGATTCAAGTCGTCGTGTGGAATTTTGCAAGAAGTATAGCTATGTAATGACTGAAGACCGGAAAGAGTGTTTAATAAAGTCGCTTCGCAACAAGAACGTGTACCCGCTTGACATCAACATGATTATTTGCAAACCGTAACTCTGCCTTCTCTCTAAAGCTGTTCCTGACGTCAGTTGGTTATGGCACCGAAGGCTCGCCCATCTGAACTTTCGGTACATGACTGATCTTGTATCCGGCGAAATGGTACGAGGTTTACCTCTTCTCAAGTTCGAAAATGATCATTTATGTGCTGCGTGTGAGTGTGGTAAGCAATCCAAGAAGGTTCATCCTGTTATCATAGAAAAGTCCATTTCGGAACCATTGGATCTTCTACACATTGATCTTTATGAACCATCCACTTTAGAAAGTCTTCATCATAAGAAATACATTCTTGTGATTGTTGATGATTTTACAAGGTTCACCTGGGTCTTCTTCCTAAGGCTGAAATCCGAAACAGCTTCTGAGCTCATCAATTTTATCAAAGGAATCGAAGTTCTTATCAAACTCCCGGTTAGGAGAATCCGAAGTGATAATGGTTCGGAATTCGTTAATTCCACCATTGAGAAATTTCTCACAGAAAAAGGAATCGACCACAATTTCTCAGCTCCCTATACTCCTCAACAAAACGGTGTAGTTGAAAGACGCAATAGAACCCTTGTTGAAGCCGCTCGATCCATGCTAAACTTTGCAAATCTGCCACTCTACCTTTGGGCTGAAGCTGTGTCTACTGCTTGCTTCACTGAAAATCGGAGTATCATCAATCGACGCCTCAACATGACACCGTATGAAGCAATGAATGGTCGGAAGCCAACAATCTCTTTTTTGCATGTTTTCGGATGTAGATGCTTCATCAAAAACAACCGTGATCAGCTTACAAAGTTCCAACCTAAAGCTGATGAAGCCATCTTCCTTGGATACTCTTCCAAATCAAAAGCTTACAAAGTTCTCAACCGGAGAACTCGTGTTCTGGAAGAAAGTTTTGATATTACTTTTGATGACAACTTCATTCGGAATTCTGGCCCCACTCACATCACAACTCAGATCATGGAGTCCGATGCTCCTCCGCCAGGGTGTCCGAACCCTCAAACAATTCTTGAGGTTGACTTTGAAACTCTCTTTGGTCCTTCCGAAACCGCTCTTGATTCGGAATCTCGATCAAGACCAACTCTAATTCCAATTCCTCCTTCGGAAACTCCAGTTTCTCAAAATCTCTCAGGTTCGATTCCAAGCCTCCCTCCATTTGATTCCGAACCATTTCAACCTTCTCAGGTTGAGGGGGAGAATAATGCCAATCCCTCTCTTGAATCAAATGTGGATGGCTTCCAAGATGCAGTTGCTGATTTCGATGACTCTAATCCTCTCAACCTCTATGGTTCAGAAGTTCAGGGGGAGCATCATCCCAATATTCAAATCATTCAGGGGGAGCAAATCAATTCCACTGTTGATATAGGATCGACGGCTGCACAAGAACTCCCACGATTACATGTTTGGACGAAGGATCATCCTCCGAATCAAGTAATCGGTAATCCTAATGTTGGTGTACAAACTCGTTCAGCTACCAACATCTAAATTGAATGTCATTTTTCAGCATTCATATCCATGGTTGAACCCAAATCCATCAAGGAAGCATTGGAGCATGCTGATTGGATTATAGCCATGCAAGAAGAACTGGCAGAATTTGACCGAAATGAAGTCTGGACTCTCGTGCCTCCTCCTCAGAATCATCCCATTGTCGGTACAAGATGGGTATTTCGCAACAATCTAGATGATGCAGGAGTTATCATCCGAAATAAGGCAAGATTGGTAGCTAAAGGTTTTACTCAAATTGAAGGGCTCGACTACGACGAGACATTTGCTCCCGTTGCACGACTTGAAGCTATTAGAATCTTCCTTGCTTATGTTGCTCACAAAGGCTTCAAAGTTTACCAAATGGATGTTAAGAGTGCCTTTCTTAAAGGTGAACTTGACACTGAAGTATACCTTCAACAGCCCCCTGAATTTATTAATCTTTCCTTTCCAAACTACTGTTATAAACTCCGGAAAGCTGTCTACGGACTCAAGCAAGCTCCTCGGGCATGGTACGAGACTCTCACTGATTTTCTCAAACGCTCCGGTTTTCAAAGAGGAATTCTAGATCACACTCTATTCCGAAGATCAAATGGAAAGAATTTCATGCCGGTACAAATTTATGTGGACGACATCATTTTTGGATCTACGGATTCATCTATGGTTGCTGATTTTGCCAAACTTATGATCAGTCGATTCCAAATGAGCATGAATCAGGAATTAAGCTTTTTTCTTGGTCTCCAAGTCAAACAGACTAACATAGGAATCTTCATTCACCAAGAGAAGTACATTTCGGAACTTCTCAAGAAATACTCAATGGACACCCGTGCCTCCGCCGAGGTACCTATGGGCTTCGGACACAAGATTTTTGCTGACCCTTCGGGTGTTTCTGTTGATGAAAAGAAGTACCGTGGAATGATTGGATCCCTACTCTATCTCACAGCAAGTCATCCGGATATTATGTTCTCAACATCTTTATGTGCCAAATTTCAAGTCAACCCAAAGATGTCTCATCTTTTGGCTGTGAAGCAAATATTCCGATACCTCAACGGTACAAAGAGTCTCGGAATCTGGTATCCAGCAAATGAGAGCATCCTACTGCAAGCTTACTCTGATTCAAACTATGGTGGTCTTCAACTCGATAGAAAAAGCACTTCAATTGGCTGTCAATTCTTAGGTGGTCATTTGGTCAGTTGGTCATCCAAGAAACATAACTGCATTGCTCTCTCTACAGCCGAAGCTGAATACATTGCTGCTGCCAGCTGTATATCTCAGGTTCTGTGGATGAAATCTCAACTTTTGGATTATGGTTACCGCTTTCAACGCATTCCTATCTATTGTGACTCTCAAAGTGCTATTGCGATTTCTCATAATCCAATTCGACACTCCATGACCAAGCACATTGATATAAGGTACCATTTCATAAAAGATCATGTACTTAATGGTAACATTGAACTCATTTTTGTTCCATCTGAGGATGATATTGCTGATGTCTTTACCAAGGCATTGGACGAAAGCAAATTCAATGGTTTTCTCAACAAAATGGGTATGATGGTACTGGATCCTCAGTTCTTTCAAGAGACTCGTTCTCTTTAATAGTCATATTTGAAAGAAATCTAGTTCCGATCTCAAAATCTTTTCATCTCAGAACTACTTTCTCTAGGAATACTTAGGATCGTTTTACTTATGTTTGTTTCTGACCTTCACTTGAGTTTTTAAGTTGTACAGTTCATCCTGATCGTTTGCCATTTTAAGTCCACACTGGTGCTAGAATCATCATCTCAGAATATACTTCATGATTGGATCCGGAATTCTACTCCGGAAGGAATTTTCAAATTTGCTCCGGATTTTTCAAAAAGCGCTCCGGAATTTTAAAATTTGCACCGGAATTTCAAAAAGCGCTCCGGAATTTCAAAAAGCGCTCCGGAATTTCAAAATTGCTCCGGAATTTTCAAATTTGCTCCGGAACCTCAAACTTGCTCCAGATTTACTTCGCATTCCAGACCTCTTTTTGAAACCAGTATGTTCCGGATCACAACTCTTTATCCTCCGGATCATACTCTGTCCGGAATAGCTCATCCGGAATACCATCAGACATTATGGTGAAACGGTTTTCTCAACGGTTACTTTTGAGGAAGATCCTATCCTATGCTCCTCGTTTTGCGTGACACGATCGCACGCCCCCATAAAATAACCATCTAACCGTCGGTTGAAATTCTCCAGTTTTAGCCACAAATTGCCTCACCTTTCACCTCCCCTGTCCAATCAACGTCTCCAACATTAAATGCAACCCGTTTTCTTCCCGGATCCTCATCATTACACTCCTAACCCGACCGATTTCCCTTACCTATAAATACCCATTCAAAACCCCTTTTACCTCTTTACGCTCCCTAAACTCTCAATCTCCCAAATTCTCTCTATTGTTCTTCGTGTTCTTCAAGCACTCATAACCTGCAACAATGGCGTCCTATCAAGAATTCAAATCCACTGCTCCAGTTCCAAAGAAATCAATTGCCAAGAAGAAAACATCCAAAGGATCAAAAGGATCCTCCTCCTCTGCTGATCAAGAACCGTTCTTGAGAGACACTACTCAGTTGTTCTCTCTGAATCCAATGGATTATGACGAATCAATAAGGGTGATGATTGAGTTCATCGCAAATCACCCCATTTCAGTTCCTCTCACGAAAACCCCATAACCGCCACTGCCTCTTCATCATCTTCATCGCGCATTCACCAGTATTCGACTTGTCGATGGTGCCCTCGAAACCACGATCATTGGGGACAGAATGGTTCCCATCTACAAATCGACCTTTTTCAAGGCGATTGGTGTCAAAGCGAATCCACAGGGATTCAAAGTAGTTGGCCAACGACTGAAGAGTTTCAGACATTCCTCAACTACATCGGGTACACTCAAGACTACCGAGCCAAAGATTTCAAGAAGACGGTTGTGTCCGGACTATGGACTGTTCTAATGCACATCATTCTCAGAGGGTTGTCTGGAAAGCATGGAGGATCAGACTCCCTAAGCAAAAACTGTCTCAACGTTGTCCTCAGCATCTACTCCGGACGGGAGAATGCTGTTGATCTTCCGGAAGTCCTGTGGCAAGACTTCTGCAAATTTGCTACCAAGCGGAAGCCGAACGAAATTTCAAGCCCTCGATTGTGGTCACTGACGCTCCAACAAGTCTTCAAGGAGCTTTCGGAGCCGCTTCTGGTCAACACCATTCCTCCGGAGGTATGTGTTACTTTCAAAACGGTTAAGGCCTATAGGATTCCGGACCAATCCTCCTTTGGTCCGGTCAGACGTCTTCCGGACCACATGTTGGCCCTTATCCCTTCCGATTCCGTTTCTTTCAAACAACATCTAGAGACTCCGGTTGTGTTTGACCCAACACAACCTGCCCCTGTCTCTGTTGAGCCTATCTAGGAAGAGGCCAAGCCCACACAGTTCGGACCCAAAATCAAGAAGACGGCCAAGAGAAAGGCTTCTCCCACTAAGCCCAAAACCAAAAAGAAAACCAAAGTCAGTGCCCCCTCTCAACAGGAGGGCACCCATGACATTCAGGCTGATTCTGGCCATCCGCACACCCCACCTACCCACTCATCCGAGGCACACCTCAATGTTTCAAAAACACAAGCACACACTCACAGGGGGTCTCCACATAATCCACCCTCACCTTCCCAAAAAGGTGATGCAGGTGTTGAACATAGTTCCTTGCAGCCCCCTAGAACACACTCACGAGTTACTTTTGATACCCCCATAGTTCTTCAACACACACACACTCCGGAACCACTGTTCCGGACACTAAGCTTTCAGGAGGAGCAGTCCCTCCACCTCCGGAAGCCTCAACTAGTCTGATACACAGAAGGCGTACAGGACGACCAGGTGTTAACGATCCCCTATGGGAAGATTTTGTGAATAGGGCCGCATCCAAATGTCCGGATCTCACCAGAGCTCAGGTGGAGTCCACACCCATTTCCATGAGGAACAGGGCTATCCAAAGCAATCTTCCCTATGTTCCTCCCACGGATGCTGATGTTATCAACGAGCTCGCCGCGGAACTACCTCCCATCACCACTCATCAAAGTATTTTCCACACCGATCCGGAAGAAGAAATTTCTAAAGAAATCATGCTGGAAGAAGATGCAAAAATCATTCCAGATGCACATCTCATGACTTCAGTTCACTACCAATCAAAGGCATCAGTCTCCAAGTCTTCCTATGACTTCGGATCCTCTTCCTCAACCACTCCGGACGGAGGTTCCAACTCCCAACTTCATGAAGATGATGCTACCACCAAGCCTGGTCCTTCCACCAATCCTTCCCTCAACCAATCTCCTCCGCAACACTCCAGTTCTGACACAGAATCCAATGCTGGTGACTATGTCAACCCCTTTCCTCTGCTGGAAATCCGCACAAATGGCTCCGACACCATGAAGAAAGTGTCATCTGTTGAGGCATCCGTAACAGAGCTAAACACTAAACTGGATTTAAAGGTCTACGGACTTGATGCCAATCTAGATGCCATTCTTCAGTCCTTGTCCCAGCAATTCGGACCATCTGTTGCTGAAAGGGAAGCCCAATTGGATCAGCTCATCTCCCTCCGGCTCAAGCATACAATAGAGGAAGTCAAAACCAAATACGACATCTTGGTGGATCACTACCTCAACACCATCACCTCAATGCTCAAGGTTCATGATGACTTGGTGTCTGCTACCAACGACCTAATCAAGCAGACCCATGTTCATCATGAGAAACAAATTCAACAGCTGGAGAAGGAGCTCCGGAAGAAGGATGAGATGAATCTCATTATTCAACAAGTCCTCATTAAACATCTCCGCTCAACTTGGAATATCGTTGATGTTCCGAACAGGAAGTTTGATGAGATGATTGCCATCCTCAGTAGCACGTTCAAACATCTCTCTGATTAAGCTCCCACTGCCGAAGCCTACGACACTCTCACTCTTCAACTTTCAACAGGACTTTAGAAGATTTTATCCAAACTCGATGATATTAAGGAAGACTTGACGCTTGCACCGGTTCCAAGATTCACTGATGCAAGAGGGGGAGAAGGCCCAATCAGAAGATGGAAACCAGCCACGGAATTCATACTCCGGGATGAGGACCTGGATTCCAAATATGAAGACGTTCAAATCGTCTCCGAAATCCTATGTATCACTAAAAGAAGCGAAGATGAAGACATATATGTTCCGGATGAAGCTCCCAAAGGAGTTCTTGGTCTTCAAGCTCCAAAATTGTCCATTCTGAAGGAGATGTCTGAAGAACAAAAGAAGATATGGTCCGCTGTCTCCTGGCCATCCTCTCTTCCGGAAGCTTTTGAAATGGCTGTCTAAATGGCTAAGGCAAAATCTTTTCTGACTGCTCAAGCCTTCCGTATCACTCCCTCAGCTCAAACTTCCATTCCGAAACCAAAAGTTGCTCCGATCGACCAGGGCTCTCCTCTCCGGACCCCTGATGATATTTCGGAAGAACCACTTCCAAATCCCACTCCGGAATTCTTGATCGACGAAAATATGAAGCGTGCCATAGCTGCGCTTCAACGAGACAAAGGGAAGAAACCGATGAGAGCTGAACAACAAGCCTTTCACTCCGGACCTCCCCCCAAGCACAAACATGGATGGTCTCAGGAGGAAATAAATCAGGCACTTGAGGACAACATCCGGATCCAAGCTCTGAAAGACAATCCTGATCCGATGTGTGGCATCTCTCCTCTCTGCCGTGAAGGAATCCTCAAGGCTCAGGAAATTGTTCCGTGCCTATATTATGAACTTCCCTCCAATGATGCTGATTAGTTGGATCTTCCTCTCTCTCTCCTTACAGCAAATTCTACACCAAGTTTTCTCCTCTTCACCCAACTGATAATCCGGAAGTGATCATCCGGACAGAGCGAGAAAGGCTCAAAACGTTCTATGCAAAGAATGCTCAACCCTTCAAGGAAGTGTGAAGAAGGAAGAGGATCACCAAAGTTCAAGGCTTCAGAAGAAAAATTCTAGTGAAATTTGAGCTGAATTGTCCCTTATTCCATTTCCACCTCCTTCGGAACAAGCCAACTCCCCGGACCGTTACTGATGTGGATTTTCCTTCAATGAATCCGAATGACATCCAAACCCTAGCTGCTTATTTCAGAGAAAATCAAAAGGATGACATCAGTATGGGTGCTTACCACGCAACTCTCAGCTTTCTTAAAGATTACGTTGCTGAGTTGTGTCGGTGTGACTACGAGCTTGCACACCTCTACGGAACAGAACAATTCGTTGCCAAGATCGATTTTGTTCTTCCGGAAGCTAAAATTCTTGCAGACGGTCCCATTGAAGAACCGGTTCTAGGGTTTGTCTATACCACCAGAAGAACAAACAAGAAGGACTTCTTCCGAGTCCTTGACAAACACCTAGTTCCGACCAAAGCTCTGAAGAAGTTCATATCCAGGGCATCCAAGTCTGATGCTCCGGAACAGGTCAAGACAAACTTTGTAAGTCAACTAGCAGGGTACATTACGGTGCGAGAATGGTTGTTCAGAGCCTACACCTTCATCAAGGAAGAAATGAACTGTGCTTGCTGGATTTCTAAGTTCAGTTAGGGGGGGATTGTTGGAACCTGAAAGTGAACCACTAGCAATCCTAAGTCCTTATTCCGAAGAGTGTGACTTCCGTAGAGAAGAGAAGAGTGGTCTGGAACCTATCCGGACCAAGTAAGGAGATAAGAAGAGTGAAGGCATTCCGGAGCTGACCCTCACGTCCGGAATGCATGTTGATCTGGAACATCTTTTTTTGTCTCTTGTGCATTTATTGTTTTTTGTCTTGTTATTGATGTAACGTTTCATATGACTAAGTCTACAATTGTATTAGGACAATCAGAATTTCAGACTTATGTCTTTTGTCTGGTCCTATGTAAAAACCTGGGTTAATTCGCTGTAACATTCACTCCTATTTAAAGGAGCTTTCAATACAAGTCAACAACGGATCTTTTCACTCACTTTTGGCATTTACTCTTATCATATTCAAAACATTATTCTTGTTCTTCATTTATCAACTTTACCTTGATCATTTACTACTTGTCTTCAGTTAATGTCTTGATCATTTGTTGAACTTATTATCTAAGACTTGGCTGGTCTTTCCAGTCTCGACTTGAACATCTATTAGCAAGCAGGCATTGATCTCAAACATTCACTCAGGGTTTGAGTTTTCAGACCTTGCGCCTGCGCATCGATCTTGTTCTCACATAGGTACACTGCCTAGTCTGTTTATTAGTTCTATTGAGATAAAATCAGTTTTATAAATTTAAAACTTGAATAATTAAAAAATATATAAAAACACACATCATAGATTCATAATAATGACTATGAATATGAATATAAGTTACACTAAAAGCAATATGAATGTAGCTTAACTTAGATAGATTTTCCTAACAAAAATCTGAAAATTGTACTGACAGAACTCCGGACTGATAACTACAAGATGTCAGGCTCTCGGGGACCTCAGGTTTTCCCTAAAAACTTAAAAACTAAGGGAAACTGGGGCTAAGGTTAAGAGAAACTCGAGAGAATGAGTTGTAGGGGTGAGGGAATCGAATGGGAGGCTACTAGCTTTTATTGGGCGGATTTTGAGTATGCACATCATGCAAATCGGAGGTGTGTATCGTGCATGTGGGTGGTGCCTGGGGTGCCACGTGTCACTTTCCTGGTGGTCCACGTATCACCTTCTAGAAGGTTGCACGTCGTGCAACGCATGCGTATGCGTATAATTTTCTGATTTTTGTTAATTTCGTAACTTCTTCATACGAGCTCCGTCTTGGACGTTCTTTATATTCACGCATAGTTATTGATGAGGTCTACAACTTTCATTTAGACTCCATTGGCTAATTCTCATTTATTTTTTTAGTTATATTTTTAGCATGCTTAAATTGTTAAAGCCCGTATAAAAATCATAACTCTCTCATATGAATTTCGTTCTCGATTGTCTTTATATAGACATATTCCTATTAACAAGGTCTTTGACTCCCCTTTAGATTTCTTAGGATAAAAAAGCAATTTATGAAAAATTCACTTTTTACGATAAACACAACGGTGCCGATTTAATTGTGAAACTGCGAATTAGCATAACTTCTTCATACGAAGTCGGATTTCAGCTTTCTTTATATGTATGGAATCCTAGTTACATATATTATAACTTTGATTAAGGTAATTTATCCTAATTAACCTTATATAAATATGTCGTTTTTATCGATTATTATATTTCAATTGTGTAGCCTAGATATGCGGGCGTTACATTTTCAAGGGTTTATGTGGCACTTATTTTTATAATAGGTATTAATGTGTGAGAATGAGCAAGAACTAGTGGAAGGAAATGATAGTTCACTCTGAGACGATTCTATGGATATTAAGTTTGTCAAATTCACCTTTTGGTATAAGAAAAAGATATCATTCACAAGTTATTCAACCATCTCTGCATGCTTCGATTGCATCTTGGATATGTAACGACCTAATTTTCAAAAGGAATTTTTCATTTTAATTAACCAAAATACTCTCCACAAACCATGAAATCTCAAATACAATTGATTTCAAATTCGTAACAATAACAATTTTATTTTAAATCATCATTGTCCCATAAAAACGCCCGAGAGAGAGTGCACGCTGCGCCATCAAGCCTTGCCCTTGCCCTTGGGCTCAGATGTACCTGAAACAAATTGACAAACTGTAAGCTAATGCTTAGTCAGTCCGCCAGAGCATACCCCACACACAATCCACATAACACATATCATATTAGCTATAAAAGCTACATATATCACATAAGCCATGCATACAAACATCTAAGAAAGCCATGGAAACCCTCCAGGGTCGTACACCTAGTGCCACTGGAACCCCCACGTGGTCTTAACTACCTGCCATGGGAACCCCCACATGGTTTTCTCTAACTGCCATGGGAACCCCCACATGGTCTTCACTGCCAAGCAAATATCATACAAACTAAACCAGCAAATATACTAGGATGCCATCGAAACCCTCCAAGGTCTTACACCAAATGTCACGGGAACCCCCACATGTTCTCAGTCTACTGCCTTGGGAACCCCCAAGGGTCTTCCATGCAAATGTCATACTAACATAACACATAATCAATCGACAATCCACATATCATAAAATGGGCCGGCCTTGGTGCCTTAGACACATTGGTATGGTGAGAAGTCTAACCTCTCGAATGCTGAACTGACAAGCTAAGATCAGATAATTCTTGCGCACTACTCCAACTCAACTTCCTATCATCAGGTGATTAACTTGTCACAATCCTGAAATATCATAATTATCCTCAAAGTCAACCCTGTTCAAAGTCAAGGTCAACAGTCCATGTTGACCTCAACTCATCGAGTGCATCCAACAACTTGTCGAGTTAACTGAATAGGTGGTCGAGTTACCTATGTAACTCGTCGAGTTCCTCCCGAGACCATTCCACTGAATCCTGAGTCAACTCGTCGAGTCACCTAAGTGACTCGTCGAGTTCATCAAATGTCCAGAAGACCAAAATTTCTTGCATGGAAAAACTCTAATCCTTCACTGCAATCATTCAGAATCTCGAAAACGGGTAAACCCTACCCGATTCGTCGAGTCGACTAAGGGACTCGACGAGTTCCTTTAGACCTTTTCGTGTTCAGACGTTTTTAAGCTACTCCAAAGCTCCAGATTCCAGATCTAGCCTCCTAAGGCACAATTTCCACGTAAAGTTGCAAACATTACGTGCATGCAAGCTCTTAATTGCAAAAACCAAGCTAAGAGAGGGGTTTTAGCCAAAGAGAAGTACCAAGCTTGATAAATTCAGCAACTTTATAACTCCAAGGACTTAGAGGAGTCCAGATCTGAATTCAACTCCAGATCTTACCCAACACCCCAAAATGCTTCACCAATATACTAGAAATGTTCCCAAAACCCAATAAAATGGGATCTAATGCTAGAATGATCAAGGTAACAGCTTGTTACCTTCAAATGAGTGTCCAAACGTTGTAGATGCTGGGTCTACAGTCTCCTTCCCGCTCCAATCTTCTCAATCTTCCAACTCCTTCAACTAAGTGCACCAAAAACTATATCTTAGACTCTCAATATCAAGGAAACAACAAATAACGGCTAGGGTTTTTTCTATGGGTAATGAAGTGGTAAAGGATGCCACAAGAGGCGGATTAAGTCTATTATATAGGGTGTAAACCCTAAAAATTAGGGTTTTCCTTTACATCGCCTACTCGTTGAGTCGAGGCCTTCCGACTCGTCGAGTAGGATTTAAATCTCGTGTCCTCATAATGATCTCTACTCGACGAGTTGGAGCTCCCAACTCGCCGAGTCCAAGCACAAAACCCTAAAACTTAGATAATTTAAATAATACTTGGAACAGGTGTTACAAATCTCCCACACTTGACCTAGACTTCGTCCTCGAAGTCTATTGACTCGAACAAGTCCGGATAGTGATCTCGCATCTCATCCTTCGGCTCCAATATCCATTCGGATCCCCTTCGGTGCTGCCATTGCACCTTTACCAGCTTCACTTCCTTGTTCTGAAGAACCTTGGTCTTCCTATCTAGAATCGCAACAGGCCTCTAAATGTAGTTCAGGCTCTCGTCCACCTGAATGTCGTCTAGAGAAACGACCGCGGCCTCGTCGGTGACACACTTCCGAAGCTGTGACACTTGGAAGGTGTTGTGAATCTGGCTAAGCTCATCCGGCAGATCCAAGGTATAGGCCACCTTGCCCACCCGGGCCGTAATCCTGAACGGTCTAATATATCGGGGCCCCAACTTGCATCTCTTCCGAAATTTGATCACTCCCTTCCATGGCGACACCTTTAGGAACACGAAGTCCCCCACCTGGAACTCAAGATCCGATCGTTGCCCGTCAGCATAGTTTTTCTGACGGCTCTGCGTGACTCGCAGCCGGTCGCGCACCTGCTGATTCAGCCTGATAGTCTTGAACACTCCCTCAGTGCTCCCCACGACTCGGTGTCCAACCTCACCCAAATAGACGTGAGTCCTACATCTCGTACCATACAACATCTCAAACGGAGGTCGTTCGATACTGGCATGGTAACTGTTGTTGTATGAAAACTCTTCCAATGGGAGGTATGTATCCCAACTCCCTCCAAAATCTAACACGCATGCCCAAAGCATATCTTCAAGTATCTGGATCGTCCTCTCACTCTGGCCATCTGTCTGGGGGTGGTACATCGTGCTAAAATGGAACTGAGTGCCCAGTTCTTCGTGGAACTTCTTCCAGAATCTAGATGTAAACCGAACATCTCTTTCAGAGACTACCGATACTGGCACCCCGTGTCTAGCCACCCCCTCTCGCACATAAATATCCGCCAATTTCTCAGCGGATATACTCTCAGAGATCGGAATAAAGTGGGCACTCTTCGTCAACCTGTTCACAATCACACATATGGTGTCCACACCCCTCGCTGTCCTCGGTAACTTCATGATAAAGTCCATAGTGATCTCTTCCCACTTCCACATAGTAATGGGTAGCGGCTCAACCTTGCGATGAGGCCGCTGTTGCTCGACCTTGAACTTCCTGCAGGTCAAGCACCGCTCCACGAACCAAGCGATCTCCCGCTTCATGCAGGGCCACCAATAGCTCAGTCTCAGATCTCTATACATTTTCGTAGCTCCCAGATGTATAGAGAACTTGGACTTGTGTGCCTCATCCAATATCTTCTGTGTCACTCCTCTAGTCACCGGTACCCACACCCGACCACACTATGTCAGAAGACCTCGGCTATCCCGAACAAATAAGGGATACTGACCCCAAATCCGCTCTATCTTCCAATTCTCATTCTTCACACCCTCGACCTGAGCCTCTTTGATCATATCCAACAATGGAGAGATCACCGTAATCCTCAAACAAACATTCCTAATCGGGGAACCCGCCGTCTTGTGGCTCAAAGCATCGGCCACCACGTTGGCCTTCCCTGGATGGTACAAGATCTCACAGTCATAATCTTTTAGTACATCCAACCACCTCCTCTGTCGCATGTTGAGGTTCTGCCGATACATCAAATACTTCAGACTCTTATGATTAGTATAAATAGTGCACCGTACCCCATACAAGTAGTGCCTCCAAATCATGAGGGCAACACACCACTGCTTCCAATTCCAGGTCGTGAGTGGGGTAATTCGCCTCGTGAGGCTTCAACTGCCTCGAGGCGTAAGCAATCACATGCCCCCTCTACATCAGTACTGCGCCTAACCCTGAGATCGATGCATCACAAGTCATCTAACCCCTCGGGTAGTACTAGAATCGGTGCCTCACATAACCTCTGTCTTAGGGTCTCAAAAGCCAACTATTGATCCATGCCTAATCGAAATGTCACATTCTTCTTTGTCAAGCGGGTCAAAGACCCAACAATCTTGTAGAAATCATGGATGAATCTCTGATAATAGTCCGCTAAACCCAAGAAACTATGGATTTCGGATGCGTTCTTCAGTACTTCCCACCGTATCACTGCCTCAACCTTGGCTGGATCAACCGAAATGTCCTCCTGATTGATGATATGCCCCAAAAAATGCACCTCACGCACCCAGAAATCACACTTTGAGAACTTGGCATACAACCTTTCTGTTCTCAATGTCTCCAATACCTCCCTCAGATGTTGCTCATGCTGCTCCTTGGTCTTAGAATAGACCAGAATATCATCAACAAAAATGATCACCGACCGATCCAGCATCGGTCTACACACTTTGTTCATGAGATCCATGAACGCTGTTGGGGCATTGGTGAGCCTAAATGGCATCACCACAAACTCATAGTGCCCATACCGAGTCCTGAAAGCTGTCTTCGATATATCCTCATCTGATGATACCCCGACCGAAGATCAATCTTGGAAAACCAAGACGCACCCTGTAGCTGATTGAACAAATCATCGATCCTCGGTAACGGATAACGGTTTTTCACCGTTAACTTGTTCAGCTCTCAATAATCAATACGCATCCTCTGTGATCCATCCTTCTTTTTCACGAATAGGATCGGTGCTCCCCACGGGGAACTGCTCGGACGGATAAACCCTAAGTCTAGCAGCTCCGGAAGTTACGTAGATAGCTCCTGCTTCTTGGGCGGTGCTAGCCGGTACGGTGCCTTTGCTATCGGAGCGACACCTGACACTAAATCGATGCGAAACTCCACATGCCTCTCCGAAGGCACTCCAGGAAACTCCTCGGGAAAGACATACCAAAACTCCTGTACCATCAGTACACTCCCCAACTCCGTCGTGGTCTTAACCCTCGTATCTGAGATATATGCCAGATATCCCGTACCTCCCTGCCGTAGAAATCTCCTAGCCCTCACAGATGAACAGAGGGTTGGCCCCTGCTAGACCCTCTCTCCATGAATAACCAGTTCTCCCCCACTTGGGGTTCGAACCCTCACCAACTGGCGCTCGCAATCGATCATGGCCCCGTTGGCCCCCAACCAATCCATCCCGTTAATCACCTTCATCCCTCGCAACGGTATCGGGACTAGATCAACATGAAACCTCTCTCCAAGTACATTTAGGACACAGTCCCGATATACTCTCGCAACACTCACAGTGTCGTCATCCACAATCTCCACCTGAAGCAGAAATCCAAAGTTCCCGACGCATCCCGAAACTTCTTGCTAAGCGCAAGAGACACAAATGATCGGGTAGCACCCAAATCGAACAAAACGTGAGCAGACATACCATTGACCAAAAGGGTGCCTATACATAAGCATAATATTCACATAAGCAATGCAATAAATCTAGAGCAGGAAGATAAAATACATACCAGCCACAACGTCTGGTGCTGCTCGAGCCTCCTCGGTAGTCAACTGAAATGCGCGACTCTTCACTACTGGAGAATCTGCCTTTGCAGGGCAGCCATCGGTAATCCTCATTGTGGCAGACGCAGGCGCCGCCACTGCACCTCCCCCTCCCTGCAACCTCGGAGAATCGGCCTTTTATGGCCAGTCTAGCTGCAGTGGAAATAAATCAAGCCCTTGTTGGGGTAATACCTGCTCACATGGCCCTACTGACCAAACGTATAGCATACCGGGCCCGTCCCCCGACAAACTCCACCATGAGATCTCCCACATTCGGCACACCGGCCACGGCGCTACTAGCCCCTACTAGATGAATCTGAGATCTTAGGCTTTTTAGCCTGACCTACTGCTGTATGTTCCTGCTCAGGCTTCCGCTTCGTGCGGAAGTCTAACTCCATCTCCCACTCACGGGTCTTCTCCACCATCTCAATTAGGTTTTTACACCCTGTGAAGCTCACAAACTCCTGGATATCATCCCTCAACATGGAATGATACCTCGTCCTCCTCATGTCCTAATCGGTAGCATACTGTGGGAAAAACAATGTTCGTTCCCAGAACTTGGCGGTGATATGCGCCACAATCTCGATGGTCTGCTAGAGCTCCTGGAACTCCCTCACCAACCGCTGCACCGCGATAGCTGGTGCAAACTCCAAATCAAATCGCCGGACAAACTCGGCCCATGTCATCTCAGCCACACCGGCTGCTCCCACCCGACTAGTCACCTCTCCCCACCAATCTTGGGCTCTGTCTCTCAGCATACATGAAGCAAATCCCACCTTTGCCGCATCAGGGCAAGAACTCATGCGCTGGGCGTTCTCAATATCCGCCACCCAGCGTCGGCTAACAATGGGATCCCTGACCCCGAAAAACTTCGGCGCCCCACACGCCTTGAACTCTCGGAATGAGGGAGTTCGGGCCCCAACGTGGCCCGCAACAATCTCGGCTATGAATGCCCTGAGCCTCTCCTCCATAATCTCCATCATACCCTCCTTGACCGTCCCAAAGATAACTGGGGTAGCGTCAAGGATACCCCTCGTAACCTCAGCTGCGATGAGCTTATGCATCCTCTCGTCAATGGGCTCTGTACCATCACCCGACCCAGATACAGATCCCGATCCTGACCCCCCAGCTCCATATCGTGTCACCACCATACTGAACTGCAATGTCATAAATCATAATGATCAGGATGTCCTTCTAGGGGATCTTCCCACACTGATCCTCCTTAGAGCTTCCATATCTAACATCAGTTCGGCTACAGGTCCTGTGCTTTCAGTAGTACGGGCCCAATACTACCTTCCACACCTACTTATACCTTCCCCAAGGCTCAACCTGATATTTCCAGTTCGTCCCATAAAACAACATATCCCACAAGCTACAATCATCCCTCAAATCCTACGTTATCCTAAGATTTACTCTACCCACATCAATCAGACTAATCATAACAGGTCGCCTTTATGCATACAAATTATACACAGAAAAGGATCAAATAGACTTTCTAAGAGATTCTACCCTAGGACCACAACCAGATAAGGAACATGAAATAAGGCCAAATAGATCATTATAAGGCTATAAGCTCCTAACTGTATATAATTTTAAAAGCATACACATAGCAACATCCATACAATTATCATAACTCAAATATCAGTATAACATGGCTAATATATTGGCGCACTACTTACTTGGCTCGGCCGATTACGCGCATTGTACTCTACTCTTTTCCATTCTTAAAAAGTTTTTAACTTTTATTTTTGAAAACAATTTTACCATTTCCTTAGTTTGAGTCCTGACAAACCCGAGAGTGTGCTCGAATCCGTCAAACCAAGGCTCTGATACCAACTTGTAACGACCCAATTTTCAAAAGGAAATTTTCATTTTTAATTAACTAAAATACTTTCGACAAACCATGAAATCCCAAATACAATTGTTTTCAAATTCGTAACAATAACAATTTTATTTCAAATCATTAGAGTGCACGCTGCACCATCAAGCCTTGCCCTTGCCATTCGGCTCAGATGTACCTGAAACAAATCTACAAACTGTAAGCTAATACTTAGTGAGTCCCCATACACAATCCACATAACACATATCATATTAGCTATAAAAGCTACATATATCACATAAGCCACGCATACAAACAGATAAGGAAGCCATGGAAACCTTCCAGGTTCTTACACCTAATGCAACTGGAACCCCCATATGGTCTTAATCCAAGCAACAACAAGGTATGTATTTCTACTAGTATTTATGTTATATGTAATCCCCATGCCATGCTAGTTAGGAAATAACCTTGAAAAGAAATTTGCATGTATATAGAGAAAACATAGATTCAAGGTTATTAGGGTTGCATGTACACTTAGGAAGTATTAGAATGCTCAAAACCCATCAGTGGTATCAGAGACTAGGATTGTTTTCTGTATACTTGATGCAAAACTGCTTAAAAATCGAAAATTCTGCATTCTGACGACTGGACTCGCCGAGTCCATGGGGAGGACTCGCCGAGTCCATGAACAAATTCATCCTACTCGGTGAGTAGAATAATGCACTCGGCGAGTAGGAGCGTGCTGGGCAGTTTTTTCGAGTTTTGTTGCTGGAAATGGATTAAGATCATTATCCCAATCTGTTTTGGACTTGTAAAATCTGTTTTTCAAAATGATAATGATTATGTTAACCCATTTTACATGGCTTTTATCAATTTTCAAGTATTGTATATAGTTATATGATTTCTTGAAATTGCTTGACATGACTTTGTGTTCTTATGAGTTTTTAGAAGATCATAGGAATTATATGTAACCTCCATGTATGTTTAATTCATGATCTTAATGGCTATGATGGTGTCCATAACTTTTCCTCAAGTTATGGATAACCAAAAGTCACTTCTTTTAATTGTGATTAAAGAACTAAAGAGGTTTCATAAAATAAAGAGTCTTCATTTTATGAACCATTAAAAACTCATAAGTTACAAATTGAAGAGACTTGGAATAGTTTCAAATCTTGCCCTCAAGTTTTGGAATTTGAAAAGTCTTACACTTTATTACTTTAATTCCAAATTAAACCTTAGATTTTTAAAAAGTTTAAAAATCAACACTTATACTATTATTATAATTTTATTATATAGATATGTATAAGAATATGTCGTTCTTACCGTTAGTAGGCCTCATTCACGAAGCCGGTCTATAAGGGGGGTATAAGGTTGTTGCCTATAAAATGGTGACTTAATGGATGTCCACTCTCACCCACCGCTTCCTTGATCGGTGGAGGGTCGTTAGCCGAACGGGTAGGATACGACTTTAAATACTTGTTAAAAGTATAATGAATTATAAAGTAACTATACATTATAAATTCCCAATCTTAGTTACTTTAGGAAAATGTGAAATTGGTGCTAGCCCATAAAATTGCACTTTGTACCTTACCAAGTCGTTAGTGGAGCGTGTGTGGTTAACCGGCACACTAACATGGACTAGTAAGAGTGGCAAAGGGTAACTTGACTTTATTATAGATCGGTGGAGCGTGTGTGGTTAACCGGCACATCGATTAGGTAATATTGTTGAGGGTACCAAGTCAATTTGTATGGTTATTCACACCTTGTTTGTGATCCTCGGCATCCCAGTCACAAACTTGAGAGGGCACAATCGAGATTCAAACATGCCATTGAAAAGTTCAATGTATCTCAAAAGATCTAGGAGTTTCAAAACCAATAAAACCTAATAATAAAATATTTCGTTCTTATGGTGGAAATTGGTAAATCGTCATTTACCTACCTTCAAATATTTTATAGTATGGATTACGGCATCCCTCTTCCAACTATAAATAGTTTGTTGGATCCTATCCTTAATATTTCAATTGGGTGAATTATTAAGGATTCCTAATCTAATGAAACTTGTCTTTCTTTCCTTTTAGATGTCTTCCAACAATGCTGCTGGCTCAAACCCAACAGGCTCTTTTTCCCTTATGAACTTGTGTGGTAAGGTCATCTTTGATGGATCCAATTTCAATGAGTGGATCAGAAACATCAGAATGATTACCCGCTATGAGGACAAAGAATATGTCCTCGATAGGGAGCTCAAGGTTGTGAATGAAGCCACTGCTACTCCTGAAGAGTTTGCGGAGTTTGTTGCACATGAAAAGGATGCTACTAAAGTAACATGCATCATGATGGCCACCATAACTCCTGAACTTCAAAAATCCTATGAAGATTTCTACCCCTATGAGATGCACCTGGATCTGATGGAAAGGTACCATCAGAGCGCGCGTCAGGAGAGGTATGAAATCATCTCCTCCATGATAACCGCAAGGATGAAGGATGGTGAACCCATCACCGGTTGCTGAAGCTAAATGTTGACTTTCCTGAGGAAATAGCGATTGACATCATTCTCCATTCCTTACCTCCAAGTTATGATCAATTTCGTATGACTTATCATATGAACAAGGAGGAAGTCACACTTAGCAAACTTCAAGGACTCTTAAGGACAGCTGAAAATGGCCTTAAGGGTAAAGCGGTTGCTACTTCTACTCCTTCAACAGCCCCTGTTCTGGCTATTGGGCAGGGAAAGGGTAAGAAGAGGAAAAACCCTTCGAAGGGTACCAAGGGGACAAAGAAAGGTCCCATTACTCCTTCTTCAAAGGGTACCAAGGGGACAAAGAAAGGTCCCATTACTCCTTCAACATCCCCTGTTCAAGTGGGACAAAGAAAGGTCCCATTACTCCTTCTTCAAACCCAAAGGAAGCACAGTGCTTCTATTGCCAGGATAAGGGACACTTCAAGCGAAGCTGCCCTAAATATCTGCAAGATCTAAAGGATGGGAAGGTTAAACCCACCCATACAGGTATTTACACAATATTGTCTAACAACCCATCTAATGCTAATTCTTGGGTGCTTGATATAGGTTGTGGTATTCACATCTGTATTGATTTGCAGGCACTAAGAAGAAGTGAGCAAGTGGAGCACGGGAAGATAAACTTAGTCATGGGCAACAGGAAAGCATCACCTGTTACCAAGATAGGAGTTTATTCTTTATTGCTTAATAATGGGTTAATGTTAGATTTGAATAAGTGTTGTTACTCGCCCGAAATGGCGAGAAATATTATTTCTTTTCATGGCTTGTACAAACAAGGTTTTACATTTTCATTTGATAATAAAAATGGTGCTATTAATGTTTATTACAATGATGTATTTTACTTTAAAGCATTACCTTGTGATGGTGTATATGAAGTCGTGAATGTTGTAGACAATGTAGGAAATAATGTGTTGTATATTGATTCTTCAGATAGCTTGGATAAAGCATCCTTGTGGCATTGTCGTCTTGGACATGTTAACAATAAGCGCATAGGCCAATTCCAAAAGGCTGGAGTCTTGGAATCATTTGACCTCAAGTCATATGATAGTTGCGAGTCTTGTTTACTTGGAAAAATGACAAAGTCACCCTTCACAGGTACTTGTGATAGGGGTGAAGATTTGTTGGACCTTGTACACACGGATGTGTGTGGGCCCTTCAGAGTTGCTACAAGGGATGCTAATCGCTATTATGTGACTTTCACTGATGATTACAGTAGATATGGATATATTTACTTAATCAAGCATAAGTCAGAAACCTTTGAAAAGTTCAAAGAGTTTAAGCAGGAAGTGAAGAATCAATTGGGCAGGAACATCAAGATGCTCCGATCCGATCGGGGAGGAGAGTATCTTAGCATTGAGTTCCTTGACTATCTTAAGGAATGTGGGATTGTCTCACAATTGACACCTCCCAGAACACCACAGTTGAATGGTGTAGCTGAGAGGCGCAATCGAACCTTGTTGGATATGGTTCGTTCCATGATGAGTCGAGCTTCGTTACCAATCTCTTTCTGGGGGTATGCCTTAGAGACTGCCGCCCATATCCTTAATCTAGTCCCTACTAAAAAGGTTGCCAAAACACCTCACGAGATGTGGACTGGGAAAGTTCCCAATTTGGACCACATCAAGATTTGGGGTTGTGAAGCTTTCGTGAGGCGTGAGACTCATGATAAGCTTGAACCTCGAAGTGAGAGGTGTATTTTCATCGGCTACCCATAGAGATCCTTTGGTTACCTCTTCTACAGAGCCAGTGATAATGTGGTTTTTGTGGCAAGAAGAGGAGTCTTTCATGAGAGAGAATTCATAAGCCAAGGGGACAGTGGGAGGCAAATTGACCTTGAAGAGCTTCAAGAGTCAAGTGGTGAAGGAACCTCAAATGCTATCGACCAACCTGAGGAGGAAACTTCTGTTGATCCGATAGATGAGTCTATACCTCCAAGACGTTCCACTAGGGTGAGGAACACACCTGATTTTTATTATGGTTATCACATCACCACTGAAGGTGATACATTTATTAGTGATAGTACACTAATAGATTTGGATGAACCTAATAATTACAGGGAAGCCATGGCAGGCCCTGAGTCTGCTAAATGGAAGGAGGCTATGGACTGCGAGATTCAGTCCATGTATGACAATCAAGTTTGGAACTTTGTTGACAATGTACTAGGTCGTAAGACAGTTGGGTGCAAATGGATCTTCAAGAAGAAGACCGACATGGATGGAAAGGTACATACTTACAAAGCGCGACTGGTTGCGAAGGGCTTTACTCAAACTCCGGGAGTTGACTATGATGAGACCTTCTCACTAGTAGCGAAGATTAAGTCTATTAGCGTATTGTTAGCCATAGCTGCATTTCATGATTATGAAATATGGCAAATGGATGTCGAAACCGCTTTCCTTAATGGAAAGTTGGCTGAGGATGTTTACATGGCTCAACCAGAGGGTTTTGTCAATATAAGATACCCTAATAGAGTGTGTAAGCTTGATAAATCCATTTATGGATTGAAACAAGCATCTCGCAGATGGAATCTTTGCATTGATGAGAAAGTCAAAGAGTTTGGCTTTTCTAGGAGTGAGGATGAGTCTTGTGTGTATGTCAGTGCTAGTGGGAGCATAGTTACCTTCTTGGTGTTGTATGTGGAAACGACGTCCCAACCTTGCAGGAGGTTAAGTCCTGGCTTGGGAAGTGTTTCGCTATGAAGGACCTTGGGGAAGCTGCCTATATCCTAAGGATAAGGATATTGAGATATAGGAGTAAGAGACTAATTGGACTTAGTCAAAGTACTTACTTGGATAAGGTGCTGAAGAGGTTCAGCATGCAAGAATCCAAGAAAGGAGAATTACCAATCCAGAGTAATGCCAAGCTGAGTAAGACTGAGAGTGCGAGTACAGAGGCTGAAATAGCTGAGATGAGTCATATACCATATGCTTCCGCTGTGGGCTCGATCATGTATGCTATGACTTGTACTCGCCCTGATGTGGCCTTTGCTTTGAGCATGGTCAGTAGATATCAAGGGAACCCTGGCAAGGCACACTGGACAGCGGTAAAGAACATTCGCAAGTATCTGCGGAGGACTAAGGATTGGGTCCTTACCCTCGGAGGCAGTGATGACTTGAGAGTGGAAGGATATAGCGATGCTAGCTTCCAGACTGATAGGGATAATTTCCGCTCTCAGTCAGGCTGGGTCTTTATCCTAAATGGAGGGGCAATTACTTGGAAAAGTTCCAAGCAGGAGACAGTAGCTGATTCTACTTGTGAATCAGAGTACATAGCAGCAAGTGAAGCAGCTAAGGAGGCGATATGGCTAAAGAACTTCATCGGAGACCTTGGAGTTGTACCAGCTATAAAGGAGCCAATGGAAATTTTCTGTGACAATGAAAGTGTGGTTGCTTTGGCTAAGGAACCGAGATATCACGGGAGATCTAGGCACATTGACAGAAAATACGATTTCATAAGACATCGAATAGAAGAAGGATTCCTCGTGGCTAAGAGGGTATCATCAGATGAGAACCCGGCAGATCCCCTCACGAAGGGACTGAGCAGGGTTAAGCATTTACAGCATGCGAGGCGCATTGGGCTGAAGGATGATATTAGTTTCAATAATTAGATTCCTGAAACTTGTAAAATGTAATTGACATTCGATGATAAATAAAAGTTGTTATTTATTTATGAGTAAGGTGTTACTATCTTGTGTTGATTGTTTACTATGTCTCAATTTTGCATGTTTTTACTTCCAGAATAATTATGTTATAATTCAAACCATCCACAGTCAGTCAAACTTTGGAAGTAAGTATTGATTTAAGACTGTCATGAATTTGGCTTGTATGATTTGTCTAAAAGTGCTTTGGACAATGCAATGGTTGCTGCAACATTCATTAGTACTCATAAGGGCTGAGTATTGGATCCAACCCACGCTCACTTGCATCACTTCATGGAATTTATCTCGAGTGATCGTGAGACGGTAATATCATATAAATCTTCAAACCTAGAGATATGAGTTATTGACTATGAGTTGGTTATTCATTGATTGTATGAAAACACATTAGTAACTCGATGTCATAAAACGTGCCTTTGTGAATAAATCAACAAGTAGTTAGTACAAGCATATCAGTCGAAGTTTATCTGTTCCTTCTAGAAATAGAAGCAATATCTGGGCCCCTCGATGATTTGGTTTTGACCTATGTACCGAGCCCGGTCAGAACCTAATTGATGTGTTCAATTTAGTTCTATGTCGAAACAAATCAGAGATCGAGAAACAAATGATGGACAATAAGAAAGACCATGTTCCATGTATTTGTCCGGCTGATATCATGAGAACAGAGGATTATATGATCACTTATCTTAAATGGCGTATCATCATCATCTCAGTTCCGAGAGACTTTGAAAGAGCTACGATTGCTAGTCGGATTTTGAAGTCATATTTGCAAATATAGTTATTAGACTTATCCAAGTGGGAGACTGTTGGATATAGTGTCTAAGTCCATAACTTTATTTGGTATGTACTTGACCCGACCCGGCATGGTCCATTTGGGTTGCATGGCATTGCAATACTTGGATAGACTAAATGAGAGAATAAGGCACTTATGATTATTAATATATTATAAGTTCTAATATATTAATAATAGTATTATTTAATTAGTATTGGTCAAGTATTAATCTAGTATTAATTTGGTGATCAAAGTGAGACTAATTAAATATATAGGGTTGATTATGACAATCATCAATTCTTTTATGGTGGATTAATGATCCATGGTTTATGGGTTTGGTTATAACCATATGGAGCTCCATGGATAGTCCATGGGAGTTACAAACCCATGGGTCATGAGAAATCAAGAGTCATGACAATTAAGGGCATTCATGTGTAAACCCTAATTGTGACAACACTATAAAAGGAACCCTATGGCTAGCAATATCGTGACCTAGTGAACCTAGTGTTACTAGAGAGGGCATAACCGATTTTGAGTGCTAGAAATATTCTCTCAAGTTATTCCAAGTCTTGTGGTGTTGTGTGAAGCATTTGAGGCACAACATTTGGGGTGCTAGGCTCACAAAGTCTTGAAGGAATCCAAGCAACAACAAGGTATGTATTTCTACTAGTGCTTATGTTTTATGTAATCCCCATGCCGTGCTAGTTAGGAAATAACCTTGAAAAAAATTTGCATGTATATAGAGAAAACATAGATTCAAGGTTATTAGGGTTGCATGTACACTTAGGAAGTGTTAGAATGCTCAAAACCCATCACTTAACTACCTACCATGGGAGCCCCCACATAGTCAACCTGCCATGGGAACCCCCACATGGTCTTCTCTAACTGCCATTGGAACCCCCACATGGTCTTCACTACCAAGCAAATATCATACAAACTAAACATGCAAATATACTGGGATGCCATGGAAACCCTCCGAGGTCTTACACCAAATGCCATGGGAACCCCCACGTGGTCTCAGTCTACTGCCACGGGAACCCCCCTGGGTGTTCCATGCAAATGTCATACTAACATAACACATAATCAATTGACAATCCACATATCATAAAATGGGCCGGCCTTGGTGCCTTTGACCCATTGGTTTGGTGAGAAGACTCACCTCTCGAATGCTGAACTGACAAGCTAAGATCAGATAATTCTCGCGTACTGCTCCAACTCAACTGCGTATCATCATGTGATTAACTTGTCGCAATCCCAAAATACCATGATTATCATCAAAGTCAACCCTGGTCAAAGTCAAGGTCAGCAGTCCATGTTGACCTCAACTCGTCGAGTGCATCCAGCAGCTCGTTGAGTTAACTGAATAACTCGTCAACTCGCCGAGTTACCTATGTAACTCGTTGAGTTCTTCCCGAGTCCATTCCACTGAATCCCGAGTCAACTCGCCGAGTCACCTAAGTGACTCGTCGAGTTCATCAAATATCTATAAGACCAAAAGTTCATGCAGGCCAAAACTCTAATCCTTCACTGCACTCATTCGAAATCTTGAAAACGGGTAAACCCTACCTGACTCGTCTAGTCGAATAAGGGACTTGATGAGTTGCTTCAGTCCTTTTCGTGTATAGACATTTTTAAGCTACTCCAAAGCTCCAGATTATAGATCTAGCCTCCTAAGGCACGGTTTCCACGTAAAGTTGTAAACTTTACGTGCATGCAAGCTCTTAATTGCCAAAACCAAGCTAAGAGAGGGGTTTTAGCCAAAGAGAACGACCAAGCTTGATAAATTCAACAACTTTATAACTCCAAGGACTTAGAGGAGTCCAGATCTGAAGTTGCAACTCCAGATCTTACCCAACACCCCAAAATGCTTCACCATTACACTAGAAATGGCCCCTTCTGTTGTAGATTTTGGATCTACACTAGAATGATCAAGGTAATAGCTTGTTACCTTCAAATGGGTGTCCAAATGTTGTAGATTTTGGATCTACAGTCTCCTTCTGTTGATACATGAAGTGACCCTCTTAAACTTGACGATCCGCAGCCACTTCTCATACCACAATTTGTTCTTTCAAACGCAATATTTCCTGCTACCGCAACCGCAATATGAAGATGTCTTCTGCAACTACCCCATCTGCAATGAAGATTCAGTTACATCATCTGATTTGTCTTATATGCATGATCTTATCCAGTGAACTTTGCATGGCCACGTTAAGTCAGAAGTTTAATACTTGTTTATTTCCAATGTAACTTTTTTAGACTCTATAAATAGAGTCTTCATCTTCATGTAACTTACACCTTTGAATTCACATCTCTACATCTGTTATCTTCTATCTCTTACCTTCCGGTTATCAATCTAAAAGATCTTTCTTAACTTTCACTCCGAATATTAAGATCGTACTCTTATCTCATCTAGTCTTCGAGACTCCTTTCACTTTAACTGGTCTCATATACTAACCTGTGTTTGAATGCAAACCTTGTTAAGAATCCGTTTAGTGTTTACTTGATATATAATTTGTTGTCATTTATATTTCATTTACTTTTCGAACTTTACATTTCCGCAACTAACTATATAACAAATCTAACTTCTTATTATTGTTGAGCTTTTATGATCCTTTGAGATTAACTTATTCCGCAACCTTATCTTGTACTAACGTTTGGTCAAGTGTTTCTCAAAACTTTTTCTCTCAACGATTGGTATCAAAGCCAAAGTGGTTGCTTTTTAAACAAAACTCTGATTTTGAAAAGCCGACTATACCACTGAAGCTCATTTTTCTCAAAAAAAAAAGAACAAAGGAAATATGGCTCAAGCTTTATCACTAAATGTTTCCAACAGTGTTGGAGGTTCGAACAGAGCTCCAATACTTGTGGAAAATGAATATCATCACTGGTCACTAAGGATGGAGAGATATCTCAAAAGACTTGGAAGAGATGTATGGAGATCCGTGGAAGAAGGACCTCATGTCCCTATTCTTACTCCGGTTCAAGCTGATGGTGCTGAAGTTCGACTAGGTGGTGGTCAAGGAGCAATGAATCGACCAACCAAAGACGATCTAGAAAAAATGGAAAATGATGCCATTGCTTTCTACGAATTTTCCTACGGTGTTGCTCCTTACAACTTCGACATTATCATCAACTGCAAATCGGTGAATGAAATCTGGGACGTGCTAAAGAATCTCTATCAAGGGTCAGAACAGGCACAAGATATGAAAGTCACCACTGCACTAAATGAGTTTAACAACTTCAAAGCTCTTCCCGGAGAAAGCCTTGATGATTCATTCAAACGTTTCAATCTCATCATCATTAAATTGTCAAATGCTGGTACAATCTGAAGTAACCATGAAACAAACCTTCAATTTCTCAATGGTTTGGGAAGACATTGGTCTACTGCAAAGATGATTGTGCAATGTGATAGAAAGATTCATACTTTGTCATTATTCAAGCTGTATGGAGAACCCCACGCACAAAAATCAGCAGTGCTAAAAGACTGTGATGATCTCGGTGGTTCACTTGCCCTAATAGCTCAATCCTCACAAACCAAAAACCCATAATACTCATATCCTGCTGAATCATCCTACCCACTTTCATATGACAACTCACCGCAGTCATATGAAGCAGATGTTGAATATGATGATGAAGAATAATTCCAAAATGCTATTGCCCTGGTTAGCCAGCAATTCAATAGGCAACCACCATCTTCATTTCGGAAGAATCAGCAGTTTACTAAACCACCGTTCAACCAGAACTTCAATCCTCAAAACAACCACACATGATATCCCTGAAATCCCCACCATCTACCGCAACCACAAAATGTACACCACACAAAAGAAGTACCGCAGTCCAATAAACCATCAGACTCCGGTACCATAGCCGAAGAAAAGACTGAAGTTATCATTTGTCACAAATGCAACAAGGAGAATCACTTTGCCAAAGACTGTAAGGAAAACGCAGTTAAGGAGAAGGCATTCTACCTAAGAATAGCCCAAGAAATGGAGGAAAAAGAAAAAGGAAGGGCGTATGTTGCCCAAGTGAAGAGAGATCATCAAGTGTGGTCATCCGGAGATGAAGATGAAGAAACAGACAACAAGATGAAAGGAAAAATATGCATGGTCGCAACTGCAGATGAAGACGGATCAACAAAGCTGCAAAGAAACTACTGCTACATGGCCAAAGATGGCACCCTTAGCATCATCGAATAGGTAAAAATCATGATCCACTCTAATAATTTCAGCATGCATGATTGTGAACCATACTTAGAAAAACTTAATGACACATGTGCTACCGTCCTTTCAGACTACAACAACGCATTAGATGAAAAGAATATAGAAACCAAAGAGCTGTATCACTTGAGAGGAAGACTTGAGGATAAGAGACTGAAGGTTGCTATGCTAGAAAAGGATCTATTGTTAGAAAAAGATGCTAAATTGTTGTATGAAACTCAGTTAGATATTGCTTTAAATCAAAGGGACATAGCCCAAAGAGAAAATGTACGTTTGAATCATTTAATATAAATGCTTTTTAATGAAACTGAAGCAATTGAAAACTTAGTCAATAATGGATCCGTAGATAACACCTATAATTGGGGATGCTCCAATGGGTTCTCTACTACAGAGAACTCCACTCCCCGGTTCAATGTTAAACATCCATATGTCCCTCCGGATCGTGAATTTCATTACCCTGTCAATGACAAGACATTTTCTGAAGACATTAGATGTCACTTCGGTAGACTTCATGAATTAAGTAACAATTATGGTATTAAGGAAATTCTTCCTGAAACCTCCGGATCGTGAATTTCATTACCCTGTCAATGACAAGACATTTCCTGAAGACATTAGATGTCACTTCGGTAGACTTCATGAATTGAGTAACAATTGTGTTATTAAGGAAATTCTTCCTGAAACCTCCGGATCGTGAATTTCATTACCCTGTCAATGACAATACATTTCCTGAAGACATTAGATGTCACTTCGGTAGACTTCATGAATTGAGTAACAATTGTGTTATTAAGGAAATTCTTCCTGAAACCTCTAATCAATTACCCGTCATTAACACAAATTGTCCCGATACTCAGTCTTCTTCGGATGTAGATGAAGAAATTGTTATGTAAGGACCAGACTTGTTAGTCAACTGTTCACCTTTGCCCTCCATAAAGTGTCCCAATGATAAACCACCATTGACTTACTCTGTGGTAGTCCAGTCATCCTTACCGCAGACCGCAGTCATAAGCACAGTGACCACTCAACCCATTTTTCATGAATTACCAATTGAAAATTTCGAATATGGTCAATGTTCACAAAGTCCTGAATCTTCTAGTTCATATGACTCAAGTCCTCATTTTCTAAAACAGTCCAAGGTTTCCAGGAAACCGCAGTTGAACATTTCTAATTGCGGTTCTCCAAAAACTCAAGCAAAATTGGCTTTCAAAGAGGAACTCAAGTCCCGATGTAATAAATGGGATACTAACTTCAAAAAAAACTTTCAAACAAGCCAAAATGTCAAATCAAAAGAGTTTTCAAAAACCCACTGCTGCAAAAAATCTTTCAAAAAACAATGCAGTCAAGGAATCAGACAAAAGGGATTGTTCAGTAACAAAAAAAAATTCAAACACTCCTGTAAAATCCCAAAAGAAAATCAAGTATTTACAAAGGTATTCTTTTCAAAGATATTCCTTGGACGATCCAAAATGGAAAGGGATTTTACCAACTCCTTCTTCTTTAAAATCACATCAATCTGTCAAAAGGACTAAACCTAGGAGTAATTCACGTGCCCAAACTTTTTCAAATTCCAAAGGCACTACAGTCGGAACCCTCCCACGGACCGGTCACAAGACTCTCACTACACCCTCCGGACCGTTGACCAAGTACTGTGTCTGGATGAATGAGAAAAATCTTTCCTTTGGATTTTATCATCTTAAAGAGTCACGTCTAGTCCAACCTCGTAACACTCCAAAATTGTCAAAGCACACAGGACTAGGTCTAAAAATTGACACGAAACTTGTTACTACAACTCACGTGCATGCATCTAGACAGAAAAATTTCCATGTAACCACGGCCTCCAAACTTGTTTGGGTGCCCAAAATAACCGTTTAATATTTCAGGTAATGTGCAAGGAGGAACAAGAAGAGGAGTGGTTAATCGACAGTGCCTGCTCCTTGCACATGACCGGAAGGTTATAATAACTTCGGGACTTCTGGCCTATCTGTAATGGTGGACATGTCACATTCAAAAACAATGTGAATGGAATAATCAGGGGTTACGGTGTGTTAACAACAGGAAATTTCTCAATTCAAAATGTTACTTATGTGGAAGGCCTCAAGCATAATATCATCAATGTGGGCCAACTATGCAAAGCTGGTCATCGAGTTGAATTTGATAATAAATACATCTACATCATGACAAGTGATAGAAGCACCTGCTTGATCAAATCTAAGTCCGAAGGGACAATGTATCCTTTGGATATTTCATTGATCATTGGCAAACCGCAGTTATGCTTTCTGTCCAAAGCAGTATCAGAAGTTAGATGGTTATGGCATCGCAAGATAGCTCATCTAAACTTCCGATATATCAACAACCTGGTCACCGGAGAACTTGTCTATGGTCTCCCTTATTCTAAAGTACAACAATGATACACTTTTCTCAGCTTGTGAGTGTGCAAAGCAAACGAAGGGAAACCACCTACTGGTTATTGATTCTTCAATTTATGAACCATTAGAACTGCTTCAAATTGACCTCTGCGGCCCATCTACCATATCCAGTCTCAATCACAAAAAATATATACTGGTTATAGTTGATGACTTCACTTGTTTCACATGGGTCTTCTTCTTAAGGCTCAAATCCAAAACACCGCAAAATCTGACCAAATTCATCAAAGAAATTAAGCTCCAAATCAAGTTACCAGTCCGAAGAATCAGAAGTGAAAATGGAACCGAATTCACTAATCATCTCTTGAATAGTTTTTTGGTTTCCAAAGGCATCAGTCACAATTTTTTAGCTCCCTACACACCGCAACAAAATAGAGTAGTAGAGTGAAGAAATCATACTCTGGTCGAAGCAGCTAGGTCCATGTTAAGCTTTGCAAACCTTCCTCTATACTTCTAGGCCGAAGCAATGGCAACTGCGTGCTTTGTTCAAAACCGAAGCATCATTCGCAAGCGTCTCAACAAAACTCCATATGAGGGCCTCAAAAACTGCAAACCGAATATCAGATTCTTCCACATATTTGGGTGCAGATGTTTTGTGATCAACAACAAAGATCATCTTAACAAATTTGCACCAAAATCAGATGAAGACATTTTTCTTGGCTACTCAACCAATAAGGTAGCCTACAGGGTTCTCATTAGACTTACGAGACTGATAGTCGAAAGCTTCGATGTCAAATTTGACGACTGTTATGTCCGCAACACTGCTCCATCAAATGAAACTAAAGTTATCCTGGAAAGTGATATCCCAGCCTCTTCGGGTCCCTTGAACATAGTTGAAATCAACTATGATGATATCTTTGACCCAGCAGAGACGGCTCATCTCTCTGAAATTCTTGTGTCTCCGGTGGCTCAACAACAACATGCTGAAGTATCTGTTCCAACCCTGTCCGAAGAAATTGTTGGGTTTTGAGCATTCTAACACTCCTAAGTGTACATGCAACCCTAAATACCTTGGATCTATGTTTTCTCTATTATACATGCAAATATGATTATCCAAGGTATTATCCTAACTAGCATACCAAAACATTGATACTAGGATACTAAAATAGATAGAATACATACCTTGTTGTTGTTGCTTGACTCCATGAAGCTTGAGAGCCTAGTGCCCCAAGTGTGACACCTCAAATGGTTCACACAACATCATGAACTCTTGGAATAACCATGAGAAGAATACATACATGTTCAAATCGGCTAGCCCTCAAAATATGTATCACTAGTGCCAATTTCTTGAACTAAAGGGGTTCTTATATAGTGTGGCTATTAGGGTTACACCATGTAACTCATGACTTTACCCATTCCTTATGCTCCATGGGTTTTAACCTCCATGGAGTATCCATGGATCACCACATGGGTTAAACCCAACATAAAGGAATCTTGGATCATAAGCCCACATATATAAGAATGAATGATTTACACAATCAATCCTCATATATTTAATTAGTCTCTTTTTGATCACTAAATTAAGTCCAAATTAATTCTTGATCAATACTAATTAAATAACATGATTTCATATTAATATATTAGAACTTATAATATATTAATATGTCACAAAATGTCTTTTCCTCATAAACGGTCTATCCAAATGTTCCGATGCCATGCAACCCAAATGGACCATGCCGAGTCGGGTCAAGTACATACCAATTATAGTTATGGACTTAGACACTAATCCAACAGTCTCCCACTTGGATAAGTCTAAAACTATTATTGCGTATGACTTCAGGAACCAACTGGCAATCGTAGCTCTCAAAAGCCGTTGTCGAACTCTGACCTTGTAGATGAACTCTGACCTTTGTGAATGACTTGTCCATTAGATAAGGGATCATATATTCCTCCATTCTAGATATCATATGGACTGAGACATGGATTATAATCATTCTCTCTGTCCATTTGTTGTTTCCCGATTTCCGATTTACGACGACTGACTAATTGAACAAATCAAATCAGTCCTGACTCGGCCGAGCACTTCCATTTGTCATCATCAAATCATCGAGGGGCCCACAGATATCGCTTTTATCCCGAAGGTAAAAGGAATGGATAAACTTCGACTCATATGGCTTGTTCTACTACTTGTTGAATCATACACAAAGGCACGTTTTATAACACCGAGTTACCGAATGCGTTTTCGTGCAATCAATGTACAACCAACTCATAGTAACAACTCATATCTCTAGGTTTGAAGAATATAAGATATTATCGTCTCATGATCACTCGTGATAAAATCCATGAAGTGATTCCAATGAGCGCGGGTTGAATCCAATACTCAGAACTTATGAGCACTCATGAGTGTTGTAGCCCCTTGTCCAACATCTTAGACCTCTACAAGCCAACCCATGACAGTCTTGATTCATATCTACTTCCAACATATGACCGACTGTGGATAGTTTGAATAACTTAGTCAATCAGGAAGAACGACCTAGTTATTCTGGAAGTCAAAACATGCAAAATGAAACACAACAATAATAGAATCTAATATGGTATCAAAACCTATGAACATAAATAAAACATCTTTTATTTATCACCATATGATTACACATTATTCATTGTATACTGTTTCAGCTATCAACTTTATTCTTGAATTTGAAACAATAGTTGTCCCATGCTCCAAGCATGTACACTATGTTTTCTAAACACTAGTCATGCCATACACCAAGTATGCATACTATGTTTGTCTACGATCTTCACTTTATGAATTAGATCAATTGAACATAACTCCAATGATCCTCTTTCACAGTCCCAAATCCTTACTGCAAATGCAAGAATTCCAAATTCATGCCATTTACTGAAATCTGTTAGATTCTAAACTTATATGCATTGATCCTCCTGTAATGATTATGCACAGAGTCACAAGGACTTGACAACAAACATTACAGAGCATTCCAAGGAGATCAACTCCTTGGAAACATCCTTCTTGCATTAAGTTTCCTAATCTTACACAGATTGAATAATTTCCAACTTTGAAACATTTCCATATTCCATTTTGACTATCACTTCTGAATAAGAGTTGCCTCCTTACAGATTATGTCAATATGGTCCTTCCAGAATTAACACTATACTTCCAACTGTCCTTGAGCAACCAATCTTTGGTAAAGCTTAGATTGTCCTCGACAATTGCTTAATCCTTTTATTCATATCCAGTTCTAGACCTTTTCCCTTCTTAATGCCCCAGGCATTTGGAAAATTTTAGAAAGGATAAATATAACACATGTAATCGATCCTATATCTGAAGCATATGTGACACGATTCATGATGTCTCACATAAAGACTAAACCAGTCTTTTGCTATAACATTTCCATTTCTATTTGCCAAGTTCTTATAATTCAGATTATGAAAAGGGATGTCGTAATCATAATCGAATTTTAGAACGCAAATAATGGACCCATATATAGAATTTCCTTATGTTGAGTCATCCCAACATGAAATTCATATATATATCCTTGACTAAATACGACTTAAAACCTCAATCTAAGCTTTTAGAATTGAAATGAAGTATAATTTCCTAGCACATGTAATCGATCCTATATCCGAAGCATATGGGACACGAGTCATGATGTCTCACATAAAGACTAAACCAGTCTTTTGCTATAACATTTCCATTTCTATTTGCCAAGTTCTTATAATTCAGATTATGAAAAGGGATGTCGTAATCATAATCGAATTTTAGAACGCAAATAATGGACCCATATATAGAATTTCCTTATGTTGAGTCATCCCAACATGAAATTCATATATATATCCTTGACTAAATACGACTTAAAACCTCAATCTAAGCTTTTAGAATTGAAATGAAGTATAATTTCCTCTCCCTTAATTATAGCAAAACAACTTTTGCAACCCCTGCAACCTCACGAATTGAAACTTTTGTTTTCTATAATTAACATTGATAACTTGCAACCTTTATCATAATTATCATGCTCCCACTAACATGATGATTATTAGCATAGCAGTTATGCTCCCACTAGCTTTGACATGTAATCAGAAATCAGCTGGACTTCTAGAAATCAATACTTTATTGACTTTCTTACCAAAGTTCAGATTTCTGATACTAGATTGCTTTGATAAAACTTTATCAATATCATACACCTTATCTTAGATAGCTCACAGGTGTGTCTAAACAATTTTAAGAACTATGAAAAGGGATGCCGTAATCATAGCCTCGATTGTTTAGACCTTTACCACTTCTCACAAGTCCATGTTAGTGTGCTGGTTAACCACACACGCTCCACTAACGACTATGAGAATGCAAATATCACAATTGCTATCTAGCTAAAATCTACTTAGTGAAAGTGTTTCCTCACCATCATTTTCATGAATCGGAGAGAAACCTTATGACACTTAGATTTTATGGTGTATGAGTTCCTATCCATGTGAATTGTCAAAACCATAGTCACAAGACAAGGATAATGACAAATTCAAACTCATATGGACTGAACTCAATCTTAATTTCTTGCCATGTGGCAGCTCAAGGGTCTGCCATTGCTTCCACGTTGCTATGCAACCAATTGAGAACTCTAAGAACTCATATGCAAAGCCAACTATAATTGGAATGGACACAGAAATAGTCAACACGATAGGTTATAAACCTCAAGTCGTGTGCTAGTGAAGAACTTCAGGTTTTATTCTTGATTAGTTCTTGAGACTTTCAAGACCTTTAAGACTCCCGCTGTCCTCTTGACATATAAGACTTTCTTGTCAGATATTCAAAAGATAGTGTGGATTCTAATCAAGACAAACACTTCACACAATTGGCCTTAGTTGGTCTTTGTTTTATCCAAAACATCACAACTTACCAATTTCAAATGTACAAGAGTAGAAAACTTTTACTCTTACATTTGACAAGTGTTTTAAACCTTCTTTAAGACATGTCGCTCAAGTTACAATCTTAGAGTATAACTCTAAGAATTGTTTTTGGAACGAAGTATAAATCATCTTCTTGATTTAACCACTTCAACAATTCATAGCTCCTCTTCTTAGCTACCAGAATGCACTTAGAGGATGAATTGTGATAAGGTCTCTTAATCATTAAGATGATTATATAACATGATACTAAAGTACTCTCCCATCTTTTCAGATTTGAGAAACTTTTATCTTTCTACCTAAGTTGATTCTTCTTATTCGCTCTGCCATACATTGAAACCTTTTCCAATGTCTCAGAATTACACTTAAGCTTGTAAGTATAACCACATTTACTGAATTTTAGTAAATAATGACGAATAGTCTTAACGATTATTTGTGGTGGGCTTGATCAGTGCACAAGAATGTGTACTCGATCCTTTACTTGACTCACACATCCATGTGAACAAGTAGTTAGTCTTAATTTTTCCAATGCTTGAAAGTTCTTATTCATCATGCTATACAACTTGCATGATTCCAAGTTTCTATCCAAGTAAAACTTAGGTGATGAGAATCTTTCCTTATTTGGTAAATTTAGACACTACCACAAATGAAAGAATCAAATTCATATTTCCACTCTTGCTCTTAATGGAATCTTATAAGCAACAAAAATTTTCACAAATGCCATTGTAAGGATATTTTAAAATAAATAAAATCAAAATTTTTTTTTTCTTTTATTTTAAAACTTTGCGGAAAAACTATCCTTACAATGCAAAAGCACATGAAAACTTTGTTGTTATTTATTCCTAAGCAATATATCATAACTCTTAAGAAGTAGCTCAAGAATCCGATCTTCAAACTATGCGATAGAAATCCATCTATGCCATCAGATTCAACATATTCTTTCTTTAAGTTTCTTCACTTTTTCTTTGATTCTTAAAACATCAACATGTGACCCAGTCACATCATGTATCAAGAATCTCAGAATAGAAACTTAGCAGAGTTAGATAGTGGACTTTACTTGAAGTAGAGTCAAACTTATTGACTTTAACATCCTTAGGTAAATTTGGCAGCTTCGCAACTAATGCCCCTTTCTTTGGCAATGGACCCTTGATAATGGGACTATCTCAGACTTAGTCGTTCTCTTTACCATTTGGTCAACCGAGTTGACTATGGCCGATCCCTTTCCATTGGAAAGAGAGAGCTTTACTGGATATCCAATGTCATCATTGTCAATGTCCATAAAGTTTTAGGAAGTTGATCTTAGCAAATAGATAAGATCATTAAGGGTCTTGTCATAGTCTGTTTCATAGGAGTCCCAAAGGAACTCACTATGTGACTTAGAAAATAGTTGAGTCACCAACTTTCTCAAGACTTTGACACCCAACTCTCCCGGCTTGTCAATATCTGACTACATCTCCAAGATGTGATCACATATAGACCTTTGCTTGAGTGACCTTAAACTTTTCAGGAACTTGTGGGTTAGGGAGAATAATTGGAGGAGGTGAAAGAAGTATGATTTCCATGGGACATCATCTTCATTTTAGGAAAGCTTGTTTCAAGAGATTTGGGAAGATCATCTTTTGGGAGATATTCAAGAGAGTTGATTTAAAGTCCTTAATATAACACCCAATATGAAATATTAAGGCTAGGACCCAACAACCTATTTATAACTGGAAGAGGGATGCCGTAATCCAAGTTATAAAATAGTTGAAGGTAGGTAAATGACGATTTACCAATTTCCACCATGAAAAACGAAATATAATTAAGTTTTAATTGGATTTGAAACTCCTAGATCTTTTGAGATACATTGAACTTTCAATGGCATGTTTGAATCTCGATTGTGCGCTCTCAAGTTTGTGACTGGGATGCCGAGGATCACAAACAAGGTGTGAATAACCATACAAATTGACTTGGTACCCTCAACAATATTACCTAATCGATGTGCCGGTTAACCACACACGCTCCACCGATCTATAATAAAGTTAAGTTACCCTTTGCCACTCTTACTAGTCCATGTTAGTGTGCCGGTTAACCACACACGCTCCACTAATGACTTGGTAACGTATAAAGTGTAATTTTATGGGCTAGCACCAATTTCACATTTTCCTAAGTAACTAAGAATTGGGAATTTATAAATGTTTAGTTACTTAGTATTTATCATTAATACTTTTAATGAAGGGAGAATTATAGTCCTCTCCTACCCGTTCGGCTAACGACCCTCCACCAGTCAAGGAAGCGGTGGGTGAGAGTGGACACCCATTAAACTGCCATTTCATAGGCAGTAACCTTATACCCCCCTTATAGACCGGCTTCGTGAATGAGGCCTACTAACGGTAAGATTGACTTTATCTTATACATATCTATATAATTAAAATTATAATAATAGTATAAGGGTTTGAATTTTAACTTTTAAAATTCTAAGGGCTAACTTGGAATTAAAGTATTCATAAGTGAAACTTTTCAAATTCCAAAACTTGAGGGCAAGTTTGTAAACTATTCAAAACTAATTAATTCCATAACTTATGTGTTTAAATTAGTTTTAATTAAAAACCTCTTCAAGTTCCATAACTTGAGGACAAGTTATGGAAGACTTTAAACTAATAAAAGAATGTAACTTTTCTTTATTTTGTAATTTATGGAATTAATTAAGGTTACACATTTTATTACTTAATGAAGTGACTCTTGAACCTCCATAACTTGAGGACAAGACTCTTCATTTTTGTAACCATTGCCAACTTTTATGAGTTTTATGAAACTTAAATGTGACTTTTCATATAACTTGAGGACAAGTTACAAAAACACATTTTAGAATCAACTCTTAGATTAAAATGGATTGAAAAACACATAATCAAATAACTTTTCTATTAATCTAAGCAACTCATAAGAACAAGATAATTCAAATCAAACTTTTTCATGTAATTAGCCTAATCACTAAACTAATACAAAACATGAATCTATTGACAATTATCTTTGAAATTGGATTAGTATGAACATTACCACATCAAAAACAAGTTTATAAGTTCAAAAACAACTTATGGTAATGTTCCTAGTCCATTTCTAGCCAAAAAACTCGAAAATATGCTGTCTGGGGCTCCTACTCGTCGAGTGTATCAACCTACTCGCCGAGTAGGATGATTTTCTTCATGGACTCGGCGAGTTCATCAGTGGACTCGGCGATTCCAGTGCCCAGAATGCCCGAAATTCGACTTTTTCAGCATTTTTCAGCAATTTGCATCAAGTATAATTGAAAACAAGCCTAGTCTCTGATACCACTGTTGGGTTTTGAGCATTCTAACACTCCTAAGTGTACATGCAACCCTAAATACCTTGGATCTATGTTTTCTCTATTATACATGCAAATATGATTATCCAAGGTATTATCCTAACTAGCATACCAAAACATTGATACTAGGATACTAAAATAGATAGAATACATACCTTGTTGTTGTTGCTTGACTCCATGAAGCTTGAGAGCCTAGTGCCCCAAGTGTGACACCTCAAATGGTTCACACAACATCATGAACTCTTGGAATAACCATGAGAAGAATACATACATGTTCAAATCGGCTAGCCCTCAAAATATGTATCACTAGTGCCAATTTCTTGAACAAAAGGGGTTCTTATATAGTATGGCTGTTAGGGTTACACCATGTAACTCATGACTTTACCCATTCCTTATGCTCCATGGGTTTTAACCTCCATGGAGTATCCATGGATCACCACATGGGTTAAACCCAACATAAAGGAATCTTGGATCATAAGCCCACATATATAAGAATGAATGATTTACACAATCAATCCCCATATATTTAATTAGTCTCTTTTTGATCACTAAATTAAGTCCAAATTAATTCTTGATCAATACTAATTAAATAACATGATTTCATATTAATATATTAGAACTTATAATATATTAATATGTCACAAAATGTCTTTTCCTCATAAACGGTCTATCCAAATGTTCCGATGCCATGCAACCCAAATGGACCATGCCGAGTCGGGACAAGTACATACCAATTATAGTTATGAACTTAGACACTAATCCAACAGAAATGTCGCGCGATACTTCCACATCGCCGGTTGAGGGGGAAAGTTCAACACCGGTACAAGTGACAACCATATTGGTTCCAGTGATTGAAGATGCAGCTCCAGTATCTACCAGCAGAGTCACAACTCAATCAAATGTCTCTCCAGACTCTGTCGATGAAGAGGTTGAGAACATAGACACTAGATCAGATCCAAGGGTTATCACTCAATCATCAATCCAGGGGGAACCATCCTTGGTTCAGGGGGAACTCCCATCCTCAACTACGGGTGAACCTCCCTCAGTCCAAGATAATTCTGCAAGCTGCTCGCAAATCGAGGGGGAACTACCTTCTCCTACCACAGAGTCATTTGACGTTGAAGATATTCCATCCACTACAGCTGCTGATCGCCAACAAAATCGTCTTCATATCTGGATGAAGGATAACCCACCGGGTCAAATCATTGGAAACCCATCCGCAGGTATACAAACTAGATCCTCTAGTGATTTAACGGACCACTGCCACTATGCAGCCTTCATGTCCCCAGTCGAGCCTCGAACCATAAAAGAAGCACTCATGGAGCCCGACTGGATCACCGCAATGCAAGAGGAGTTAGCAGAGTTTGAAAGAAACAAGGTATGGAAACTAGTACCAAAGCCAAAAGGCCACACAATCGTTGGTACTAGATGGATTTACAAAAACAAGCTTGATGAGTCCGGTGCGGTAGTTAGAAACAAAGCAATGCTAGTAGAAAAAGGGTACATCCTGTTGGATTAGGTGTCTAAGTCCATAATTATAATTGTTATGTACTTGACCCGAGAGTAGCATGGTACATTTTGGTTGCATATCACCACGACAATTTGATAGGATGGACTTTTGAGAAAAGGTTATTAATGATTTGTTAATATATTATAAGTTCGAATATATTAATATGAAATCATATGATTTCATTAGTGATCAAAAGAGACTAATTAAATTAATGGGGACTAATTATGTAAATTAGTTATATATATATATATATATATATATATATATATATATATATATATATATATATATATATATATATATATATATATGTTTTGGGCTTATGATACATGATCGACAAAGTTTATGGAAGAATCCATAAAGAGTTGGCCCACTTGAATCATGGATCATGGATAATAAGCCTAAGAGTATGGATTAGGTTTTACCCATGACTCTTGGATTCCTAACATATATATAGAGCACCCATAGCTAAAATCGGCAACCTAGTGTTCTAAGAGTTCATGGAGGTGATTTCTAGTGCAAGAATACTCTGTCAATAGTCATCCTTTGTATAAGGTGTGTTTTGAAGCATTTGAGGTGCAACATTTGGGGCACTAAGTTCTTAAAGGCCAAATACAACAAGTTCTACAAGCTACATAAAGAGGTAAACTCCTAACTAGTATTTTATGTTGTTTATGTCAATTGCATGCTAGTTGTAGGCTTAATGCTTTGGAAACAATATTGCATGTATAATTAGAGAAAACATAGATCCAAAGCATTTAGGGTTGTATGTGCACCATAGGATGTTGTAGTATACAAACCCCAACAGTGGTATCAGAGCCATGGGTTGTTTTCTATTATATTTGATGCTTGCTTAATTTTCAAAGCTGGAAAAATCGATTTTATGCATTCTGTCTAATGAAATCGTCGAGTCCATGAACTGACTCGACGAGTCCACTCAGTAAAGCATGAACTCAGCGAGTCCAGTTCATGAACTCGTCGAGTAGGTGCTCCAGGGTGCAAAATTTCGAGTTTTGGATGGAAATTGGATTTGGATCATTACCTCAAACTGTTTTTTTTAACCATGAAATTTTTTTTTTCATAAGGTAATGATTATGCTTGTCCAATTTAAAGATAATTGTCATAATTTCAAGATATGTTTTTGTTTATATGATTAAGCTAATTTCTTGAAGATTGATGATATGAATTATCTTGTTCTTATGAGTTCAGTTAGATCATGAATAAATTATTTGATAATTTTTGTTAGTTAAAAATATGATCTAATTGCCTTAATGAAATCCATAATTTGTCCTCAAGTTATGGAAAATGAAAAATTTTCTTTTAAAAGGTTATTAAAACTCATAGGTTATGGAAAATGAAACGTCTCATTTTTAAGAGTCATTTTAAATGGTTTTAAAGTCTTCCATAACTTGTCCTCAAGTTAAGGAACATGAAAAGTTTTTCATAAAAACCATATTAAACTCATAAGTTATGGAAACCAAAAGTTTTGACAAGTTTCAAAATTTGCCCTCGAGTTTTGGAATTTGTAAAGTCTCACTTTGAATACTTTAATTCCAAACTCTAAAATTTTAAAAGTTAAAATTCAACCCTTATACTACTATATTATTATAAGTTTAATAATTATATATATGTATAAGACAAGTCAGTCCTACCATTAGTAGCCCTCATTCACGAAGCCGATATATAAGGGGAGTATAAGGTTACTACCTATAATATGGCAGTTTAATGAGTTTCCACTCTCACCAACCGCTTCCTTGGCTGGTGGAGGGTCGTTAGCCAAACATGTAGGATAGGACATTAATTAGTCCTCATTAAAAGTATAATGATAAATATAAAGTAACTAAACTTTTATTAAATTCCCAATCTTAGTTACTTTAGAAAAAATGTGAAAATGGTGCTAATCCATGAAATCACACTTTTCACCTTGTTAAGTTGTTATTGGAGCGTGTGTGGTTAACCGGCACACTAATCTAGGACTGACAATGTGTGGCAAAGGGTAACTTGATGTTAATTATAAATCAATGGAGCGTGTGTGGTTAGCCGGGATATTGATTAGGTGATTTGTAACATTGGGTGTACCAAGCTAATTTGCATGGTTATTCACACATTGTTTGAGATCCTCGGCATCCCAGTCACAAACTTGAAGGGCACAATCGAGAATTAAACATGCCATTGAAAAGTTCAATGAATCTCAAAGGATCTAGGAATTTCAAATCCAATTAAAACTTAATAATCTATTTCGTTTTTCATGGTGGAAATTGGTAAATCGTCATTTACCTACCTTCAAATATTCTACAATTGGATTACGGCATCCCGTTTTGCAATTGTAGAATATTGTGTTGGGTCCTAGCCTTAATATTTCGTTTTGGGTGTTATATTAAGGACTTAAAACAATTAACTTGAATTTCTCCCTCATAGATGTCTAGTTTTGACAACTATGGTCTTCCTTATCCTTTTAGAAAAAGCTTTGTAATGAAGATGATATCCCACATGGAGATCAAGGTGAAAGATTAATCCCTTTGTCGTGCATTAATGGGACTAGAAATCATACTTCACTTCCTCCACCTCCTCCAATTGTTCTCCTTAACCCACAAGTTCAAAGACTTGAAAAGTTTAAGGTCGCTCAAGCCCTATTGGCAACCAAACACAAAGATGGAAGTCTGTGCCAACGTCTTGGAGATGAAGTTACATATTGAAAGGCTGGGAGAGTTCGGTGTCGAAGTCTCGAGGAAGTAGGCTATTGAATGGGTTCTTCAATCACTTCCTGAGTCATATAGCGGGTTCATTAAGGACTACTATATGACAGACCATGACATGACCCTTATCGATCTTACCTATTTACTTGTTGCTGCTGAATCAGCAATGATTTGGTGCACTGGTAAAGCAAATTTGATTGGAAGGTCTAATCCCCAAACTTCCATGGATATTGACAATGGTAACATTAGAGGTCAAGAAAAAGCTTTCTCTTCCCAATGGAAAGGGATCGGCCATGGTAAAGTCATTTAACCAAATGGTAAAGAGAAAGGCTAAGTCTGAGATAGTCCAGTATACTATTCCCAAAGGGTCCATATGTTCCTATTGCTAAGAGAATGGGCATTGGTTGCAAGCTGCTCTATTTACCTGAAAGATAATAAGGATGCTGAAGTCAAAAAGTTTGACTCTACTTCAGGTATGTCCAATATCTAACTCTATTAAATTCCTATTTAGACATTCTTAATACATGATGTAATGTAATTACGTTTTGATCTTTTGGAGAATCGAAGAAAACAAAGGAAACTTCAAGGAAGAATAAGTTGATTCTGATCGCGAAGAGATGGATTTTGATCGCATGGTTCGGTGATTAGAATTTTGAGTTGTTGCTTAAGAGTTGTGATAGATTGCTTAGGAATAGATAACAACATAGTTTTATATGTATTTGCATTGAAAGGAAAAGTTTTCTGCAGTTTGATAAATAATAAGTTTCCTTACAATGGCATTTGTGAAAATTGTTGTTTATATGTTTCCATTGATAGCAATATTGGAAAATAGATTTGGTTCTTTCGTTTGTGGTAGCGTCAAAATTTACCAAATAAGGAAAGATTCTCATCACCCAAGTTTCAGTTGGATAGAAACTTGGAATCATGCAAGTTGTATTGTGTGATGAATGAAAATTTTCATCTTTGGGAAATAAGACTAATTCCTTGTTCACATGTATATGTGAGTCAAGTGAAGGACTAGGGGATCAGGTACACTTGGTTGTTCGCTGATCAGGTCCACCACACAAGAATGATAAGACTATTTGTAATCATTTACTAAAGTTTAGTAAATATGGTTATGCTTACAATATTAAATGTAATTCTGAATCGTTAGAAAAGTTTCAATGTATGGCGGAACGAATAAGAAGAATCAAATTAGGCAGAAAGATAAAAGTTTCTTCATTCTGAAAAGATAGGAGAGTACTTTAGTATCGTGTTTAATTATCTTCTTAATGATTATGGAAAACCATATCACAATTGATCCTCTAAGGACATCTTAGTGCATTTGTATGGCTAAGAAAAGGAATCGTGAATTGTTGAAATGGTTAACTCAAAAGGTGAGTCATCCTTCGTTCCAAAATCAAGTCTTAGAGTCATACTCCAAGATTGTGCCTTGAGTGACATAATCTTAAGAAAGGTTTATAACACTTGTCAAATGTAGAGTAAAATGTTTTCTTACTCTTGTACATTTGAAATTGGTAAGTTGTGATGTTTTGGATAAAACAAAGACCAACTAAGACCAATTGTGTGAAGTGTTTGTCTTGATAAGGAACCGCACTAACTCTTGAATATTTGTTTGTCAAGTAATGTTCCTTGACAGAGTGAATCTTATATGCCAAGAGGTCAGTGGGAGTCTTAAAGATCTTGAATAGCTTGAAGAACTAATCAAGAGTAAACCTATTGTTAATCACTAGCTCACGACTTGAGGTTTATAACCTATCGTGTTGGCATATTCTTGTTTCTGTGCCATTCCAGTTAAAGTTGACTAAGCATGTGACTTCTGTGAGTTCTCAACTGTTTGCATAACAACTTGGAAGCAATGGTAGGCCCTTGAGCTGCCAAGTGGCAAGAAATTAAGATTGAACAAGTTCAGTCCATATGAGTTTGGATTTGTCACTAACCTTGTCTTGTGATTATGGTTATGACAAATTCACATTGATAGGAACACATACACCATAAAATCTAAGTGTCATAAGGTTTCTCTCCAATTCATGAAAATGATTGTGAGGAAATGCTTTCACTAAGTAGATTTTAAGGATATAGCAATTGTGATAATTTGCATTCTCAATTTCAATTATGATTACGACATCCCTCTTCATAGTTCGAATTGTGAGAAATGGCAAAGGTCTAAACATTTGAGACTTATTGCTGTAAGTTCTAAAATTGTTACAACACACATGTGAGCTATCCAAGGAAAGGTGTATGAGTTTGAGAAGCCTAGATAAAGTCTTATCGAAGCATCTTATATCAGAAATTTGAACTTTGGTAAGAAAGTCAATAAGTATTGATTTCTAGAAGTCTAGCTGATTTTTGGGCACATGTCGAAGCTAGTGGGAGCATAAGTGTAATACTAGTAAGATAATCATTGTTATGCTAGTGGGAGCATAATTATTATGGTAAGTGTTGCAGGTTAGCAAGGTTAATTATAGAAAACAAAAGGTTTCATTTCAAAATTTGCAGGGTTTGAAAAGTTGTTTTGCTATAATTAAGGGAGAGGAATTTATACTTCATTTCAATTATAAAAGCTTAGATTGAGATTTTAATCAAATTTAGTCGAGGATATATATGAATGCTATGTTGGAATGGTTCAACATAAGGAAATTCTCTATATATATATATATATATATATATATATATATATATATATATATATATATATATATATATATATATATATATATATGGAAATGTTAATTGCGTTCTCAAATTCAATTATGATTACGGCATCCCTCTTCATAGTTCAAATTGTGAGAACATGAAAAATAGAAATATTATAGCAAAAGACTAATCAAGTATCATGTCTTTATGTTAGACATTATGAATCTTATCACATATGCTTCGGGTATAGGATCGATTGTATATGCTATAATATTATTGTATTCTAATTTTTCCAAATGCCTAGGGCACTAAGAGGGAAAAAGGGACTAGAACGAGATATGACTAAAATGATTAAGCAATTATCGAGGACAATCTGAGGTTTACCAATGATTGGTTGCTTATGGACAGTTGGAAGTATATTCTGAATTTTGGAAGAACCATATTGGCATACTCTGAGAAGAGGTAACTCTTGTTCAGAAATATAGTCAAAATGGAAATATGGAAATGTTTCCATAAGTGGAAGTTACTCTTTAAATCTGTGTAAAATTAGAAAACTTAATGAAAGAAGGATGTTCAAAGGAATATACTTTGAATGTGAGACTTCATTTACATGGAATTGCTCTCCATTGGGGTACTTTGTAATGTATGTTGCCAAGTCTCTGTGTCTTTTGTGCATAGTCATTACAAGAGGATCATTGCATATAAGTTTAGAATCTAACAGTTTACAGTAAATGGCAAGAATTTGGTATTCTTACATTTACGGTAAGGATTTGGAATTGTGAAATGAGGGTCATTGAAATGCTTTCAGTTGATCTATTTCACAAAGAAAGGACCATACTCAAGCATATTGTGCATGCTTGGAGCATGGCATAACTGTTTTTTTAATTCAAGTATTAAGTTGATTAATCGAAACATTATACAATGAATAATGTGTAATCAATATGGTGATTAAATAAAAGGTGTTTTATTTCTATTCATAAGTTCTGAGACCATATTGGAAGTAGGTATTGAGGCAAGACTGTCATGAATCTGACTGTAGATTGTCTAGGTGTTTTAGACATAGCACAAGTTTGCTGCAGTATTCATGAGTACTCCTAGAATAAGACTCGAGTATTGGATTAAACCTACGCTCATCTGAATCACTTCATGGATTTTATCATGAGTGATTGTGAGAAGATAATATCTTATATTCTTGAAACCAAGACATGTGAGTTGTTACTTACAAGTCGGTTGCACATTGACATATGTAAACGCACCAATAACTTGGTGTTATAAAACATATTGTTGTGTGTGATTTGATGAGTAAGTACAAGCAAGCATTTGAGTTGAAGTTTATCCATTCCTTTTACCCTTAGAGGGATAAAAGCGATATTTGTAGGCCCTTCGATGATTTAGTGATGACAACCCTAAGTGCTTGGTCAAGCATGAACTGATTTGATTTTTTCAATTAGTCGGTCTTTGTAAATCAGAACTCGGGAAACAACAGATGAACAGAGAGAATGATTATAATCCATGTATCATGTCCATATGATATCTAGAATGGAGGAATATATGATCCCTTATCTAATGGACGCGTCATTGACTAGATCAGAGTTCGACAACGGTTTTTAAGAGCTACGATTGCTACTCGGGATTTTGGAGTCGTACTTGCAATAATAGTTATTAAACTTATCCAAGTGGGATACTGTTGAATTAGGTATCTAAGCCCATAACTATAATTGGTATGTACTTGACCCGAGAGTAGCATGGTCCATTTGGGTTGCATATCACCACAACAATTTGATAGGACGGCCTTTTGAGAAGAGGTTATTTATGATTTATTAATATATTATAAGTTCTAATATGTTAATATGAAATCATTTGATTTAATTAGTATTGATCAAGAATTAATTTGAAATTAATTTAGTGATCAAAAGAGACTAATTAAGTTAATGGGGACTAATTGTGTAAATTAGTTATATATATGTTTTGGGCTTATGATACATGATGGACTAAGTTTATGGAAGATTCCATAAAGAGTTAGCCCACTTGAATCATGGAACATGGATAATAAGCCCAAGGGTATGGATTAGGGTTTACCCATGACTCTTGGATTCCTAACATATATATAGAGCACCCATAGCTAAAATCGGCAACCTAATGTTCTAAGAGTTCATGAAGGCGATTTCTAGTGCAAGAATACTCTATCAAAATTCATCCTTTGTCTAAGGTGTGTTGTGAACCATTTGAGGTGCAACATTTGGGGCACTATGTTCTTAAAGGCCAAATACAACAAGTTCTACAAGATACATAAAGAGGTGAAATCCTAACTAGTATTTTATGTTGTTTATGTTAATTGCATGCTAGTTGTAGGCTTAATGCTTTCGAAACAATATTGCATGTATAATTAGAGAAAACATAGATCCAAAGCATTTAGGGTTGTATGTGCACCATAGGATGTTGTAGTATACAAAACCCAACACATCCAACTTGAAGGCGCCGACTATGATGAAACTTATGCCCCCGTAGCCAGAATGGAAGCAATACGCATTTTCCTAGCGTATGCGGAACACAAAAATATCAATGTACATCAGATGGATGTCAAAAGTTCCTTTCTAAACGAAGAACTAAAGGAAGAAGTTTACTTGCAACAACCTCCATGCTTTGAAAGTCAAGAATTTCCAAATCACTGCTTCAAGGTAGAAAAAGCAGTATACGGTCTTAAACAAGCTCCAAGGGCATGGTATGAGACTCTTTCTGAGGGTCTTGTCACATCTGGATACAAGAAGGTGTAATTGATCCCACTTTGTTTAGAAGAGAAAATGGTAATCACTTAATGCTCGTCCAAATATACGTGGATGATATCATCTTTGGATCCACAAATCAGCGTATGGTGAATGACTTTGCAAAGCTCATGACCAGTAAATTCCAAATGAGCATGAATATATAGATTAATTTCTTTGTAGGACTTCAAGTCAAACAAGTCCCTCAAAGGATATTCATTCATCAAGAGAAATATACCTCTGAGCTGCTAAAGAAATTCTCAATGGACAATTGTTCCTCAGCCAAGGTCCCGATGGCCTTCGGATACAAGATTTCAGCTGATCCTACCGGAGATTCAGTTGACCACAAAACTTATTGTGTAATGATTGGGTCATTGATATACCTCATCGAAAGCAGACTGAATATTATCTTTGCAACAGGCTTATGTGCTAGGTACCAAGCTGATCCTAAAGTATCACACTTGACCGCAGTCAAGCAAATTCTCATATACTTAAAGGGAAGTAAAGTGTTAGGCCTATGGTACCCCGCATGAAATGAATCCAGCCTCCAAGCGTTCACAGATGCGGATCATTCCGGATGCAGATTAGATCGAAAAAGTACTTCCGGTGGTTGTCAATTTCTAGGAGGAAGACTAGTCAGCTGGTCTTCAAGGAAGTAGAATTGTGTTTCATTGTCTACCGCAGAGGCAGAATATGTGGCCGCAGCCAGCTGCTGTTCCCAAGTTCTATGGATGAAAACTCAGCTCACCGATTACGAATATAGAATGCTGCGAATACCGATTTACTATGATTCAGAGAGTTCTATAGCAATTTCTCACAATCCTATTCACCACTCGAAGACGAAACACATTGAACTCCGGTACCACTTCATCAAAGATCACATTCTCAAAGGTAACATCGAACTAATATTTGTTCCCACTCACGAAGAAATTGCTGATGTTTTTACCAAGGAACTTGATGCTACAAAGTTGAATAATTTTGTGGAAATTCTACGAATGATGAACACAGACCCACAATTCTTTTTGAATTGATAGGTACCGCAAACCCGCAATTCTTTTTGAATTGATAGGTACCGCAGTCCTAGAATAATATACTTATCATATATATTTTCAGTATACCTTGTATACCGCAACTATATATAATACTTATATTCTTTGGGTCTTTAATTTCTGTTATTTCTAACCTTTTATCAAGTGTTCCTTTCAGCTTCCACTACCGTAGTCACACTGCTCTTCACTGCAGTCATCAGAATCCATCCGCAATTACAATAAATGATCTCGCAATCACTTCTAAATTCCTTGATAACTTTATGTGCTATTTATCGATCTTCATTAAATAAAAATTCCTCATAAAAACATTCATTTTGTAGCATACAACATTTCAGTTTCTTTCAAAATCACCTTTTTGTGTCAGACCTATTTTAGGTTAAATGACAAATAAATTGTTTTTTCCATAAAAGAAATCTTATAAGAAATATCTTTTCTTAGTTTGTCACATCTCATAGCCTCCAAACTGTATAATCCGTTTCAACTTCTCCCTTTTTACAACGGATAAACCCCACTCACCACACATTTCTCAAACGTGTGATCATGGGTCTGACAGTCATTAAATGCCCCGATTTTCTAGTAAAACTTTTCTTTTTTATTTAATGTTACTTATGGCTGATAATGGTTAAAACGCAAGGACTTTTACCGTTAACAGCTGTAAATAGGTTAATTCGAATAAAATTTGAAATTCAGAGGTATAAAAACCCCCTTTTCTTCCCAAGAATGCTTTACGCGTTCTGAATCCCTAAACGACGATCTTCATCTTCTTCCCTCTTGCTCAAACAGTTTCTTGCAAGTTCTTAAAACTTTTCCTGCAACAATGGTGAAATCAAGCATCTCCAAGAAACAGTCGACGGCCTCTAGGTCTGCTCGACCCACCGGCTCTGAATCCACAATCAAAGATCAATCCCCTTCCATTTCCTCGAGCAATTACAGAGCCATATTTGTCGATCATCCCTCCTACAATGATTCTATCAGGCTAATGATCCAGTTTCTCTCAAAACACCCACTATTTGGACCATTCAACGCCTTCACTGGAGTTGTTCCATTACCAACTCTGTTCAAATGTGCATTCACCGCTTTCTAGCCACCTCACAACCTTCAAGAACTTCATCACAATTTGGTGGATGACTCTCTTGTTGTTCTAACCAAAGCCAAGTTCTTGGAAGCAATCAACCTAAGGGTCATGTCTACTACAAAGTTCTTCACTCCAAGCACTAACGATGTGATCTCAAATCTGTATCAGATGGGTTATCAGAAGAAGTTATGAGGAATCAGAGAATTCAAAAGATCTAGCTCCCGGCGGTGTGGCAGTTTGTATGCTACTTCATCATCAGAAGCCTTTCTGGCAGAACAGGTGGTACCGATAACATGGGTATCAAGCTTTTGGAATTAGTTTGGAGCATATTCACTGGGAATCCGATCAATTATGGTCAAATACATTGGGATGATTTTCTTCAATATATCCCCCAAAGAGTCTCCTAAAGAAGGTGCAATAGAGCTTACATTTGCTCATTTCTGGTCGCTCTGCATTCTTGATATACACAAGCAAGCCAAGCTCGACATAGAAATTCAAGTCTCTTTATCACTCGCGATCTTAAAAGGTACATTGCCTCTAAAGATCAATCTTTTTTGGACCCTTTAGAAGATTACCTAGACATATTTTGGAGTCTCTTGGACTCGACACTCTTGAAGTCACAGACCACATTGAGGCTACGGATGGTATTGACCCATACCATTCTTCACCGCCTCATCCTAGTCAGTCTATCATAGCCCCTACCGCAACCCAGGTCCCTCCTACCGCAGACACGTCAGAACAACCGAAATCCAAGAGAGTGAAATCTCTTGCGGTAACAAAGAAGCATCCAGTAAACATTGTAAAGAAGGGCGCTACCCCTTCCAAGAAAAGAAATTCAAGGACCGCAGGCTCTTCTGCAGCGGTGACTGAACCACAACTGGATTATGCTGATGAACCTCTACAAGAGTCTTCAACTTCTGAACAACTTTTCAGAACGAAGAAACTCAAACTTCACCCAATTCCTAGCGAAATGTGTGACCCGACTCATATCGCAGTCTCTCAACAGACTCCGGTAGTTGTTCGAGCTACCGCAAGCTCAACTGCTCAAACCCCATCTCACCACTCAGATACAGTAAGTGTATCTGTTTCATCTCTACATGGAGACACACCTCCAGTTGACTCCCAAATGGATCCAACTGAGAAGAGTCCCCCTAAGGTCTCCAGGGCATCACGTGTACACTATTTTGAACCTGAGGAGTTGCGCTCCATTCTCCTTCGAGTCACACAAACACTTGAAACACCAGTTGCACCATAAGGCAATTCTTCTGCCTTAGCCAGTACTGAGCCGAGCCTAAACTTGAATACAGGTCAAGGAGACCGCGGAAGCTCAGGAAATCCTATTCCACCACCATTACTTACAAATGGTCTAGGCATGGGGAGCACAATGGTGCAAGGAACCACGAACCCAAGGGACACCTCGGTGCAAAACAAAGGATTTGACGGATATCGATCAGATGATTCATGGGCTCAGGATCGACCAACTACTGAGTCCTTAATCCGAAAGTATGAAGCTTTTCAAAGGGCCTTCAAAGCAAGGAAACAACAAAAAATTCAACAGCAACAGGAAAAAGAAAAAGATCTTCAAACAGTTGTCAAGTATTGGGAGGATGCTTTCAGCAATGCAAAGACAGTACATGATATCTTGAAAATTCAAGATTGGGTATCGAAAACGGAATCCATAGTTCAACAAGCTCAAAATCTTCAAAGTGGTGCTGGTCCATCGAAGCCTCCCCCAACTGCTGAAAATCATGATTCAAACGATGATGGAACCGCAGTTGAGATCAGCTCAGGTCCAATGTTTGGATTTGATGACCTTGATCTTGAAGATGTTCAGCAACCCCCCAATTAAGATAAATTTATGATGGTGTTTGATGACGAAGAATCCAGTGGATCCCAACACTCTACTTCAAAGCCTAAAGCCAAGAATAGAAGAAACTGGTTGTGTCAAGAAAAGAATTTCGAAATCTTCAGTCCAAAGTTGACCAAATCCTGGCCGCAGTCGTCATCAATATATCGTAACACCCTGATGTGGCTGGACCACAGTCCCTGGTTGAAAGAGTTGAAAGGTTGGAAACCAGACAAATATTGGCCGCCGAACGAATATCCTTGAAAGTTGAAATGGGTATTCAAGCCCTAGACAACAATCGCATTGATGATCATAAAGAATTTATGGCAACTGCTGACCGCCTAATCCAAGAGGTCACCGAAATCAAAAATGAGGTCAAGACTACTCTTGCCAATCAAGCAGTCCATTCAAAACAACTTGTTGATGAAACCCACAATTTGTATGAATCTGCCATTGCGGTTCTTCAATCGACAATCAATGGCCTGAGGCGTTCCCTCACGGCTAATTCAAGTGTTGATGAGATTCTATGATTGACAAAGGAAATTTACAACTTGTTGTTCAACACCGAAATTCCCAACAATGTCCAAATCTCTGAGTTGATTAAGTCTCAGTTCGACAATACTTTTTCAAAGATTGATGACCTCAGACATTGGTTTGAGGAGCAACAAATTGTTTCTTCCTCAAAAGGGGGAAGTGAACACTCTCATCCACATCAATCTCCCCCAAGAATCCCAACTTATGGTCCAACCCATCAAAGGATTGTGACTCCGTAGCCAACACCGCAACCATCTCCCAAACAAAAAACTCCGGTTCACTCTTCAAATCAAAATCCACCGCAAAAGGAACCGCAACAACACTCTTCACATCAGTCTCCTCCACCGCAACAAGATTCCCCGCAACATCAAGACCAACATCAGTCTCCTCCGCGCCAAGAAACTCCCCCCCACTTTAAAATTTTGGCACCAACTATGTCTTCAGAGCATTCAGAGGATTCTCCTGCCACCATTCAAAGGAAGAAGGACTGGAAGGCCGCAAAATTTGCAGAACAGATTTGGAGAGAAAACAGATTCGATACTACCATGGATGAAACTCTGATCAATTCTTGGGTTAATCCTATCTGAAGGCTACTTGATGATGACTATCGGCCCTTCATAACATATGCTGAACCACCATCTGATGGATACTGGGATGTTCCAATTTCGCCCAACTCCAGATTCTTCCCTGTTTTTGAACCATTACACCTTAGCCTTCCGAATGATCAAAGGCTGCCTCTCGAATTCGAACGACTAAATCAGTTTCATGCCAAGCATGGGTGTGACTTTGAGAGCATCTGGTCTTAAGGACAAACCATCAACAGTAAAGAATTACAAGGTGATGAAATTCATGAAGACTAAATTCGTTCAGTATACACTCACAAGGAGAGGTGATGATTACATCAGAACTCAGGCTGATTTTCCTTGCATTAATCCTAAAGAAGTGTTCCTGATTGCAACAGTCTTTCAGATCAAGTCCGAGAAGCACTCAAAAATGGTGATTGCTTATGAGAAAGCTTGTGTGTTTCTCAAGTAATTGGTGTGTGACTTTCCCAGAATAGATGCGGACATTCATCCTGTACTTGCTCAGAAATTCAATCTTTTAGCGCTTGAGCCAGCACCAGTTTTCACTGAAGGTTATCAATAAAGGTCCCTAGATGCAACCAACTTCCCGTAATTAGGAGTTGTGTATAAAAGAGTAAACAATGATCTTAAATACTTCATCCCAACCACTGCAATACATCGACTGACCCGCAAACAACTGGAAGTGACTATGGCTTCCGTTCAGAGATCTAAGCATACAATTGAAGAAGTGAAGTTTGAGATTACAAGGAGAATTCAATGGATTGGCTTTTGGTGGCTTCTCGTTAAAGTTCTAAAACTTGATAAGTAAGGAAGAAAAAGTTGAAGAGGTCACTTTGGGGGAAAATGTTGATACATAAAGTGACCCTCTTAAACTTGACGATCCGCAGCCACTTCTCCTACCGCAATATGTTCTTTCAACCGCAATCTCTTCTGCTACCGCAACCGCAATATGAAGATGTCTTCCGCAACTACCCCATCCGCAATGAAGATTTCAGTTACATTATCTGACTTGTCTTATATGCATTATCTTATCCAGTGAACCTTGCATGGTCACGTTAAGTAAGAAGTTTAATACTTGTTTATTTCCAATGTAACTTTTTGAGTCTCTATAAATAGAGTCTTCATCTTCATGTAACTTACACCTTTGAATACACATCTCTACATCTCTTATCTTCTATCTCTTACCTTCCGGTTATCAATCTAAAAGATCTTTCTGAACTTTCACTCTGAATATTAAGATTGTACTCTTATCTCATCTAGTCTTCGAGACTCCTTTCACTTTAACTAATCTCATATACTAACCTGTGTTTGAATGCAAACCTTGCTAATAATCAGTTTAGTGTTTACTTGATATGTAACTTGTTGTCATTTATATTTCCTTTACTTTTCGCACTTTACATTTCCGCAACTAACTATCTAACAAATCTAACTTCTTATTATCGTTGAGCTTTTATGATCCTTTGAGATTAACTTATTCCACAACCTTATCTTGTACTAACGTTTGTTCAAGTGTTTCTCAAAATTTTTTCTCTCAACACCTTCCCGCTCCAATCTTCTCAATCTTCAAACTCCTTCAACTAAGTGCACCAAAAACTCTCTCTTTGCCTCTCAATCTCAAGGAAACAACAAAGAACGGCTAGTGTTTCTTCTCTTGGTAATGAAGTGGTAAAGGAGGCCACAAGAGGCGGATTAAGTCCATTATATAGGGTGCAAACCCTAAAAATTAGGGTTTTCCTTTATAGCGCCTACTCGTCGAGTCGGGGCCTTCCGACTTGTCGAGTAGGATTTAAATTCCGCGTCCTCATAATGATCTCTACTCGACGAGTTGGAGCTCCCCAACTCGTTGAGTCCAAGCTCAAAACCTTAAAACTTAGATAATTTAAATAATACATGGAACAGGTGTTAAATGATAGAACCTTGTTAATTTTTTTAAGGCAACTCCAAATACAGTTTATATATCTTCTTCTACAAGAATCACAGAGTTTATTCTATCCAAGCACTTCTCTCTTCTCTTTTGACCTCCATTGCAATCACTACTTCTTGAATTGTGACAAACACATGCTTAGTGAATCGAAGTTGTCTTGTCTCCATTTAAGAGATCATGTCTTGAATGAGTTCAAGGTCATAATAAAGGACACATTGTTTATCTTTTGGATTAAGATGATTGACCATATTCATTACGTTGACGATCGTCTTGTTAAGTGCATTGAGCTCCTACCTAGATCTAGAGAACTTTTGATGTGCTTTCTTTAGAAGGGAATTCAAATGTGGCTTTCAGGAAGGAACTTTTGATGATTTGGAGTTGTTGGCAGAGCAATGAAAATTAGATTCAGCGTCGTTTATATAAAGAAGAGGACCAATAAGTTGTATTCGCTCACTTGTTGATCTATCATATTCGAGAAGATTGGCTTCGCTATGGGAGAACTCCACACTATTTCATATATCTTCTCATAACACTTCTTCTGTTGGGAGAACTTACCGGGGCAAAAGTTGATGCTTACCCAAAAAACTTGACTTTAAAGGCTACCACAAGAAGGTCGTGTACTACCTACCCCAACTTTTACCATGGATAATTGGTGATTATTTGAAACGACATGGTGCATTTATTTTTATTTTTTTGAACGGCAAATACAATATATTCCTAAACTACTCCTAAATCCCTCTGTGTCTCAGACGAGACTTGAACCCTCAACCTCAAAGAGGGAGGACAACACCTGATACCGCTGGGCTAGAAGCCCTTTGGTACATGGTGCATTTATCTACTTCTAAACGAATAGTGATGGAGACGTTTGTCATGACTATCTGGTGGGTCATTTGGAAATTAAGAAAATGTACTCTCTTCAATGATCATTCTTTGGGATCGATTTTTTAAAAGATTTGATAATAGAGTATTTGTATTATTGGTTTGTGCATAGGAATAAAAAATCAAACCCTAGTAAGGTTGACGGGCTCTTAGACCACATTCTGTATAATCCTTTGTAATCCTTTTTCTTTTTGTTATCATTTTGCTAACTTTTTAATTTGAACCCGTTGCGCTCTAATTTCTATTGATTATTATATGAATATCACGATTTGCACTCATGATACCCCAACAAGGGAAGGTCAAATGAGATCAAAATTCTTTTACCGTTCTCGCTTTCTGGTTTTGCATGGACTCTTGTCGATTAAATGTTACTTATTTGTTTTAAGCGAACAAACAAATAACCTTTTTGACATAACGATCTGTTTGCAATGGAAAACTAAATACATTGAATGAATCTCGTCTAGACACCTGTCAATAAAAAAACGAATAATCATTATTGATTATGAAATACAAAAAATGCGAATGATTTTATTATTTCGAAATATAGTCTGGAGTATTGGTCGTATGCTGGATTAAATATAGGGTTTCAAAGCATATTCAAGGAATCTACAAAATTAGGTATCAGATTCCACAGGGGGATGACGTCGATAATGGAGAGAGATATGTCCACCACCAACCATCTCTCCTCTCTAACATTTATTTTATTAGTAATACCAACGATTTTATTATGCAAAAATATTCAACTTCTTATAAAATGTCATACAAGTCACACGTAAACCAAACTTTTAATCGGTCAACTTATTAGTTTGACTATCAAATAATAATAATAATAATATTAATATTATTATTATTATTATTATTATTATTATTATTATTATTGTCAACATATTATTTATAATTATTATTTATTGTTAAAGTATCTCTATTATTAATATTACTATTATTATTATTATTATTGCTATTATTCTTATTGTTATTATTATTTATTTTATAGTTTTAGTATGCCATTTCTAAATAAAGGAGAGCTCAACCTTGAGAGTCGGTGATTGGCTCATGATGCTAAAGAGTTTTTCTTATGGGTGTGAAGTGTGAACTCCATCCCTGTGCATGTGATGTGTATGTGGTGTGGTCTCCACGAACGCACTCTCGTCCGGCCATTGCCATATTTTGTTTTATTTTGTTTTAAATCAATTTAATAAATACCAATACAGTCAGCAATTTGTATTTATATTTCATCTGACTTTTATATTTGGTTCTCTAAAACTTAATACCATCTTACGGTTAGGGATGTCAACGAGGGCAAACGGAACGGGGAGTGCATCACCCGCCCCGCCCCCAAAATTTCTCTGTTCTCCCGCCTCCACTCTTGCCTCCGAAATGTCCAACCTTCCTACCCCCGCTCCCGCCCCCGGATCCCCTTTATTACCCCCGCCTCCGGCCCCATTCCCTTTTGGCTGTCTTTTTTTGGGCTAACATAAGTTGTTGTTTGGGCTAAAAAAAGCTATATTTTTTTAACAAATATTTATTTATAATAAAATTTTACATGTTAAAAAAATTATGGAATCTTAAAAACATTATACTAACAACTTAAAAGCATGTTTTTTCTTGAATTTTGGAAGCTTAAAATCATGTTATTGTTTATTATATTTATATGACTAATATATGTATAATTTATTAACGGGCTCCCATGGGCTTTCGGGATGGGACTGCCCAACCCCACCCTCGCCCCTGAAATTAAAAAGGGAGTTAATCTTGTCCCCGCCCATGTCCCATGCCCTCGATTTTTTTTAATAAATACCGCTAAATGGGACAGGGCCCCCACGAGCACAATCACATCAGAATTTTTGACATCCCTACTTATGGTCTTACTCTCACCATATGGATTTAAACTTAAACATTTACACATAAAATTGTTCAAACAAATTCAGAAATCCAAAGATTTTGTTAATTATTTCGCATTAAATAACTTATAACCATCTTTCTATCAAACTGATCTTAATTTTTCTTCACAGAACTTAGATTCACCATTTACCAAATTCACAAATCAAGCAACACTACCTATAAAAAAACCAGTTAGTAATAAATCTTTGTAATTTTAGTATTATTATTATGTAAATTTGGTTTTTACGAATTAATGAATTTTTTTATTTTAGTTAATGTTATATCTAAATTTGTATTTATTTAAAATGTATTATGTATTATATATTAATAAATTAATAAATTTGGAGTGATAGCCTAAGTGGGGCGTTTCTTAAGGAGGAAAAATCAATGTCGATACAAAATGACATAGGTAAAGAGCAACATATCAAGGTAAGTGTAACAATTGAACAATTTGATTGAATATTATGATCAAGGTTACAACGGAATCTTAAATCTTAGATATGAGAATGCAAAAGACTCTCTACCTAAACATCACATGCACATACCTATTTATAGGAAGAATAAACTTAAGACATATGTTACCAAATTAAATAAAGAAAATTAGGGCTAGAACATGTGAAAGTCTAACAAAAAACTCACACAAACATATACCAACAGTTAGGAGAGCAATAGAAGTCATAAGCATCATCCTGGAAATACAATATGCAGAATACTAAATGTATATTACAAAACAAGATGCATAACAAAATGTATTTAGAAGCTTCAAACTAGTCACAAGAAATATATAATTCTACAATCTCCTTTTTTATGACAAGTGGCATGTTCAGCAAAACTAGCTGGTGGCAGGTAGCTTGTAACGGGTAGCTTTTAGCTGGTAGCGTTTTGTTAAACGCTATGTGAATAGCATTTGGATTTGCAGCGTTTTGTTTAAACCAAACGCTAGAAACTTGTAGTGCCAAACGATGCTTTCTGTTCAAAATGGAGCGTTTTGTCAAATGCTAGAAGCTCTCAAACGCTTCCAAAAGCTTCATGTCGAACACGCCAAAGTCTCCCGTAAACTTATCATCTTCAAAACAATAGACTAGTCAATTCAAAAATCACCCTCTTTACTAGAAACTACCATATCCTTTCCACTTCTTTATCTTCTTCAAATTTCTCAGCAGGAAAATGGATTCTTTGAATAATTCCCTTTAACAGTGGTTAGGAAATTTTTATTTGTAATCAATTCAAAAAGCTCTATTTAGAATGCTATTTTGATGATTCCACATTTTATGCACCATTCTCCAAAAAATGACTTTAAACAATATGTCCTTCCTTAAACTTTAATGATTAGCTAATCTTCACAAAAGGAGGTTCATGATTAATATTCAACTTATTTGCAACATTAATATTTGTTCTTCTAATCTTATTGTAGTTGGAAACTAGAAATTTATAAATCAAAGAGGAGTTTGATATGCTGATAAGTTTCTCCTTTTCAGAATCATGTACAGATTTATCAAATCATGTAGGTTTAACAATGGAAAATTTGCATTTGAAATTGATATTTTTCACCATTTTCCCTTATTTCTCCAAACTCATAATTCTTTAGTTTATCTTTAAATTTTAACACAAGCTTGATAAATAAAATTTCTTTAATTCTAGAAAAGTTCCACATAACTTCTTGATTTTTACCATTCATTGCATAAAACTTTATTAATAAATTGTTTTGTTCTTTAACATACATATTCTCAACTAATTTGGTTGAAAAAATCTTGAATGTAAAAGCTTTGGGTGTGGTTGGAAAATCTAACTGATTAGTTCCAGTGAAATAACTACACTTAAGAAGTCTGGTGAACAAATATTCTTCTCCGAAAGTAATATCTCTGATAAGCTCTTCAATACTTTCTTTTCTAGCAAACATGAAGTTTCCATCTACTTGGGTTTGATTTCTTTGGAAGGATATTTTTTATAACGTCTGTAGATTCGGGCTAGTCAATTAAGACATATTTAGCGTTAACAATGAATTTTGGTTAGAATATTATTTCTGATAAATAACCTCAAACAAAGTTATAGTGTATGTGACAAGGGTTCGTACATATAAAGAACGCTAAAATCTGACATCGTATGAAGAAATTATACTTCTTTGAAGTTCCATGATTATATCGGCACGGCTCTACTTATCGTAAAAAGTAAATTTTCGATAGATTACTTTTTAGCCTAAGTGATCCAAACGAAAGCCGTAGTAGTCGTTAAACCGAGAGCATGCATATAAAGAATTTTCAAATATAACTTCGTAAGAGGAAGTTATACTGAGAAAAAAAATAAAACAAAAATCAAGTCTGACCAGCCAAGCAAGTTAATAAGAGGCCTACACACAAAACAAATTGGAAACTATCTCGCAAGTAGACGCCAAGAATAAAGCGCTAATGAAAGGAGAAACTTTCATGTTCCAACACAACATATATATGAAGTAATACCACAGTTGGAATGATGAAGCATTCACATTCAATGAGTCGGATTACAACGATCATAACCGTAAAGGATGTGAGCTAATAATCCTTGACAGTATCATAGAAGGAAAATATGTCGAATATATTTAAGTTGACAGCGACATATATATATATATATATATATATATATATATATATATATATATATATATATATATATATATATATATATATATATATATATATATATATATATATATATATATATATATATATATATATATATATATATATATATAGACGTAATATACCAGCATTTCTTCAAAAACAAATAGCCATATAAACTACAAGAAAAGATAAAATTTTCAAAGTCACATCTTATCGGTTTCACCAGACACAATGTATGACCGAAGGGTACAATAACACTAACACTAACCCTTAACTGGAATTTGTAAATTTAGAAAACTTACAAATTGTATCCAATCAAACCTAAAGCAATAAATATTAGGTGGTTTTAAGTTGTTACAATTATGATATACATGTTTGAGCTGAATCCCAATCACTTTGGCTTTGTCACATAGGGGAGTGAGAGTCGATAACTTGAACTGTATTTAATGCAATGATATTGTAGTGATGTGAAATTGGGAATAAAATTTTATAAAGTGTGTATGAGATCATCAATTTTGTGGAGTTGTAAGGAAATTGCCCAAAAAAATTAAACTATTGCTAGCTATTTGTAGACGTTGCTCTTTGGCATATAAGAAAGGCTCCTTATCCCAACTCCCAATAACGGCATGCTTCTCAGCCCCATCTCATAAAGGTTCAAAGGCTCATAACCTTTACCTTGAGTTTCTTGGCTCCTTAGCCCAACTCCTAATTAGGTAGGCTTCTCAGCCCCATTCTGTAAAGGTTCAAGGATTCATAACCATTACCTTAAGTTCCTTGGCTTCCCAACCCAACTCTATTATAGATATATCATCTGCCAATAAGGTTCAAAGAACCATAACCTTTACCTTGAATGTCTGGGCTTCTCATCCCAACTCCACATTAAACAGAAAGCTCAAACAACAAGGCTAAAAGGCTCATAAGCTTTGCCTTAAGCACAAATTGTTCCACGCTATGCTCTCCTGTGCGACGTCTTCATGATCGTTGGCTGCTAAGCCCAATTTGTTCCATGCAGTGCTCTCCCGTGTAACATCTTTCATAATTTATGAATGTTAAGCTCAATCCTAAATCGTAAGTCGTGTATTGTCGTACACCATAAGTCGCGAACCATAAGCCTAAGCCATGCTTAGCACCATATATTTGATTCCCTTATTCTACAAAGATCAACAAAGACAACCAACATGGTGTTGTTGGATTAGGTGTCTATGCCCATAACTATAATTGGTATGTGCTTGACCCTATAGTAGCATGATCCTTTTGGGTTGCCTTCACCATAACAACTTGACAGGATGAATTATGAGAAAGTGATTGATAAATGATTTATTAATATATTATAAGAATAATATATTAATTGAGAAATCATATTATTTAATTAGTATTGATCAGATATTAATTTGGAATTAATTTAGTGATCAAAAGAGGCTGATTAAAAGAACGGGGACTGGTTATGCAAATCTGTAATAGTTATAGTTTGGGCTAACGGATCCTATTGATAAGGGGTGCACGAAAACTTTGTGGGAGTCCACAAAGATTTCGTCCAAGGCCTTTCATGTGGGGGTCTATGGATTGCTTACGGCCTAAGCAAGGGAATTAGGGTTTCCCATCAGTGGTATCAGAGCCTAGGATGTGTTTTTGTTATATTTGATGCATTTGTGATTTGTTCAAAGTTGGCAAAAAATCGTTTTTGGACTCTGGCTGATGAACATGACGTGTTCATAGTTGAACACGACGTGTTGGTCTGACACGACGTGTTATGACATGACACGACGTGGCGACTCGTCAGTTGGCATATTTTTCAGATTTTAAGCCTAAATTTGATAAGGATCATTACCGTAAATTGTTTTAACTGTTAAAGTTCAAATTTTATGTTATGGTAATGAATATCCTCATCTAATTGGAAGATAATGGTCAAATTTTAAGATAGTGTCCATAATTATGTGATTAGTTTAATTATTTAAAATTTAATATAGAAGTTTTGAAAAGTTTAAAAATTTGCCCTCAACTTTTGGAATTTAAAATTTGATTAAAAGTTTTAATTTTGAAATATTAAATTCTAAAACCCTATTGTTTTAAAAGTTTAAAATACTACCCTTATACTATTATAATATTAAAGGATTAATATGTATATATATGTATAAGATGATTCAATATTACCGTTAGTAGGCCTCATTCACGAAGCCGATCTATAAGGGGGTATAAGGAAACTGCTTATAAAATGGCAGTTGAATGGGTGTCCACTCTCACCCACCGCTTCCCTGATTGGTGGAGGGTCATTAGCCGAACGGGTAGGATAGGACATTAATTCCTCACTAATAAGTATAATGAATATTATAAAGTACCAAAAAGTTTTTTTAAATTCTCAATCTTAGTTACTTTAGGAAAATGTGAAAATGATGCTAGTCCATGAAATTGCACTTTGCACCTTGCCAAGTCATTAGTGGAGCGTGTGTGGTTATCCGACACACTAACTTGGACTAACAAGGGTGGCAAAGGGTAGCTCGAGAATTATTATAGATCAATGGAGCGTGTGTGGTTAACCGGCACATTGATTAGGTGGTAAATGACATCGAGAGTGCTAAGCTAATTTGCATGGTTATTCGCATCTTGTTTGTGATCCTCGGTATCTCAGTCACAAACTTGAAGGGAATAATCAAGATTAAATATGCCATTGAAAATTTCAATGAATCTCAAAAGAATCTAGGAATTTCATTTAATTTAAAACCTAATTCTTCATTTCATTTTTCGTGGTGGAATTGGTAAATCGTCATTTACCTACCTTCAAGTAATTTACAATTGGATTACGACATCTCTCTTCCGAATTGTGAATTATTGTGTTGGGTCCTAGCCTTGATATTTCATTTGGGTGTTATATTAAGGATTCTTTATCTAATCAAAATGTTGTCTTTTTTCTTTTTTAGATGTCTGGCTCAAACAACGCTTCCAGATCGAACTCCAACTCCTCAAACTCCTTTTCTCTTTTGAACATTTGTGGGAGGGTCACTTTTGATGGGTCCAATTTCAATGATTGGATCCGCAACATTTGCATGGCCCTTCGATACGAGGAGAAAGAATATGTCTATAAAGTGCTGAAAGAGATAGATGAAACAAAATCTACTGCTGAAGAAATAGCTGAGTATAGGGCTCACGAAAAAGACGGGACAAAGGTGTCATGTATAATGGTAGCCACTATGACTCCTGAGGTGCAGTGGTTCTACGAGGACTACTAGCCTTATGACATGTGCCAATATTTGATGGAAAAGTACCATCAAAGCGCGCGTCAGGAAAGGTATGAGATTGTTACCTCATTGATAACAACAAAGATGAAAGATGGAGAGTCCATCACGAGCCACTTGCAAAGAAAGAAAAGGTATGTGGATCATCTGTTCAAGTTGAATGTCAATTTGACGAAGAATTGGCGATTGATATTATTCTGCACTCTTTACCTCCTTGTTATGATCAGTTCAAGATGACTTATCATATGAACATGGAGGAAGTCACCTTGAGCAAGCTTCAAGTTTTGTTAAGAACTGCTGAAAGTGGACTTAAAGGCAAAGTTGTTGAGTCCACCCCTACTGCTGCTGCCCCAGTCCTCGCAATAGGACTTGGAAAAGGGAAGAAGGGGAAAGCCCCCTCTAAGAGCCACAAAGGAAAGTCCCATGATGGATCCTCTTCAAATGGATCCAAAGGTAAAACTGGTTCTGCCACTCCCTCATCCGATCCTAAAGAAGCAACGTGCTTCTACTGTAACGACAAGGGGCACTGGAAACGAAGCTGCCCGAAATACTTGCAGGACATCAAGGATGGGAAGATAAAACCCTCCTTCGCAGGTATTTATACTATTCAATCTAATAACTCATCACATGCTCGTTCTTGGGTCCTTGATACCGGATGTGGTTTTCATATTTGTTCTGATTTGAAGGGGCTAAGAAGAACTAGGGATGTGGAGCACGGGAAGATGAACCTGATAATGGGGAATAGGAAATCGTCGCATGTCACCAAGATCAGGATTTATTCTTTTGTGCTTAGTAGTAGGTTAGGATTAGAGTTGAATGATTGTTGTTACTCACCAGAAATGATGAGGAATATTATTGCTTTTCATGGTTTGTACAGACAAGGTTTTAGATTTTCATTTAATAATGAAGTTGGTTCTATTAATGCTTTCTATAATGGTACTTTATATTTTGAAGCATTGAATTGTAATGGTGTATATGAAACTGTGATGGTTGTAGACAACTTAGGAAATAATGTGTTGCATATCGATTTGTCTAACGGTTTAGACAATGCATGCGTGTGGCATTGTCGTCTTGGGCATGTCAACAAGAAGCGCATAGCTTAACTCCAAAAGGATGGAGTCTTGGAGTCATTTGACCTAAAGTTGGATGACACGTGCGAATCTTGTTTACTTGGAAAGATGACTAAATCACCTTTCACTTGTACTTGTGAAAGAGGTGAGGGTTTATTGGATCTCATAAACACAAATGTGTGTGGGCCCTTCAGATCCACCACAAGGGATGCTAACTGCTTCTACGTTATGTTCACCGATGATTATAGCAGATATGGATATATCTACTTGATCAAGCACAAGTAGGAAACCTTTGAAAAGTTCAAAGAGTTTAAGCAAGAAGTGGAGAATCAATTGGGCAGGAAGATAAAGATGCTCAGATCCGATAGGGGTGGTGAGTATCTTAGTATCGAGTTCCACGACTATCTTAAGGAATGTGGAATTTTTTCACAATTGACGCCACCTAGGACACCGCAGCTCAATGGTGTGGCTGAGAGGCACAATCGAACCTTGTTGGACATGGTTCGTTCCATGATGAGTCGAGCTTCATTACCTATCTCATTCTGGGGGTATGCCTTAGAGACTTCTCCCCATATCCATAATCTAGTCCCAACTAAGAAGGTTGCCAAAACACCTCACGAGATGTGGACATGGAAGGTTCCCTCGTTGTCACATATCAAGGTTTGGGGTTGCGAGGATTTCATAAGACGAGAGACTCACGATAATCTTGAACCTCGTAGTGAGCGATGTATTTTCATCGGCTACCCATAGAAATATTTTGGATATCTTTTCTACAGACCTAGTGATAACGTGGTCTTCGTAGCAAGGAGAGGGGTTTTCCATGAAAGAGAACTCATATGCCAAGAGGACAGTGGGAGGCAAATTGATCTTGAAGAGCTTCAAGAATCCAGCGATGAAGGAACCTTTAACACTAGCGATCAACTTGAGGATGTGATTCCTGTTGAACCAATTAACGAGTCATTACCTCTAAGACGTTCCTCTCGAGTTTGGATGGTACCCGAGCTTTATGATTTTCATATTACTATGGAAGGCGATACGTTTATCAATGATAGTACACTAGTAAATTTGGATGAGCCTACTAACTACAAGGAAGCCATGGAGGGCACCGAGTCTGCAAAATGGAAAGAGGCAATGGACAGCGACATTCAGTCAATGTATGACAATCAAGTTTGGAACTTGGTTGACAATGTACCGGGTCATAAGACGGTCGGGTGCAAGTGGATCTTCAAGAAGAAGACCGACATGGATGGGAAAGTTCATACGTTCAAGGCATGGCTGTTTGCGAAGGGATTTATTAAAACCCCGGGGGTTGACTATGATGAGACCTTCTCGCCAGTAGCCAAGATCAAGTTATAAGGGTTATGTTGGCCATAGCTGCGTTTCATGATTATGAAATATGGCAGATGGACGTCAAAACTGCTTTCCTTAATGGGAAACTACCTGAATATGTTTACATGTGTCAGCCAGAGGGTTTTGTAGATGCGAAGTACCCAAATAGAGTGTGCAAGCTTGAGAAATCCATCTATGGATTAAAGAAAGCGTCTCGCAGATGGAATCTTTGTTTCGATGATAAAGTCAAAGAGTTTGGATTTTCGAGAAGCGAAGATGAGTCCTGTGTGTATGCCAAGGATAGTGGGAGTATAGTAAGCTTCCTTGTCGTGTATGTTGATTAAATACTGCTCATGGGAACGACATCCCAACCTTGCAGGAGGTTAAGACCTGGCTTGGGAAGTGTTTCAGTATGAAGGATCTAGGAGAAGCTACTTATATTCTAGGGATAAAGATATTGAGAAATAGAAGTAGGAAACTAATTGGACTTAGTCAAAGTACTTACTTGGACAAATTGCTGAAACGTTTTAGCATGGACAATTCCAAGAAAGGGGAACGGCCAATTCAAAGCAATACCAAGCTTAGTAAGACTCAGAGTCCGAGTACCGATGCCGAGATAGCGAAAATGAGTCGAGTACCATTGGGTCGATCATGTACGCTATTACATGTACTCGTCCTGATGTGGCTTTTGCGTTGAGTATGGTTAGCCGATATCAAGGGAACCCAGGTAGAGCTCATTGGACAGCAGTTAAGAACATTCTTATGTACCTGGGAAGGACTAATGACTGGATCCTTACACTTGGTGGGAGTGATGACTTGAGAGTGACAGGGTATAGTGACACCAACTTTCAGACCGACAGAGATAACTTCCGCTCTCATTCGGGCTGGGTATTTACCCTAAATGGAGGAGCATTTACTTGGAAAAGTTCCAAGCAGGAGATCGTGGCTGATTCAACGTGCGAATCAGAGTACATAGCAGCGAGCGAAGCGTCGAAGGAGGCGATATGGTTGAAGAACTTCATCGGAGACCTTGGAGTTGTACCGGCCATAAAGGAGCCTATGGAGATTTTTTGTGATAACGAAGGAGCGATTGCCTTAACCAAGGAACCAAGGGATCATGGTAGATCCCGACACATCGACAAACATCGGGTAGAAGAGGGACTCCTCGTAGTCAAGAGGGTATCGTCGGAGGAGAACCCAACAGATCCTCTCACAAAGGGTCTAAGCAGGGTTAAGCACTTACAACATGCGATGAGCATTGGTCTGAATGGCGATATTAGTTTTAGAGATTAGATAGATGTTTAGAAACTTGTAATAGATAAATGTAATTGACATTTGATGATTAGGTAATGGAGATTTATTTATGAGTAAAGTTTACTATCTTGTGTCAATTGTTTACTGTTGTTTCACTTTTGCATGTTTACTTCCAGAATAATTAGATTATTAAAATTATCCACAGTCGATCATACGTTGGGAGTAAATTATGAGGTTAGACTGTCATGGATTGGTTTGTAGATTGTCTAAGTGTTTAGACATAACAAGAATTTGCTACAACGTTCATGAGTACTTCTGAAATAAGATTTGAGTATTCGATTAAACCCATGCTCATGTGAATAACTTCATGGAATTTATCACGGGTGATTGTGAGACGATAATATCGTATAATCTTTAAACCGAGATATATGATTTGTTGTTTATGAGTTGGTTGTGCATTGATAATGCGTAAACACATCATTAACTTGATGTTATAAAACGTGTTGTTGTGTACAATTTGATGAGTAAATAGTACAAGCATATAAGTCAAAGTTTATTTGTTCCTTTTATCCTAAGAGGGTAAAACCGATATATTCGGCCCCTTGATGATTTTGAGTTGACTTATGTGTCGGCCCGGTCAGGACTAAATTGATGTGTTCAATTAAGTTATATGTCAAGCAAATCAGAAGTCGGGAAACAAACTGTTGGAAATTGAGAATGATTATGTTCCATGTCTTTGTCCACACGATATCTTGCAGAACAGAGGATTATATGATCCCTTATCTAAAGGACACATCATTGACTAGGTCAGAGTTCGACAACGGCTTTTGAGAGTTACGATTGCTAATCGGATTTTGAAGACGTACTTGCGATTATAGTTATTAGACTTATCAAAGTGGGAGACTGTTGGATTAGGTGTCTAATCCCATAACTATAATTGATATGTGCTTGACCCGATAATAGCATGGTGCTTTTGGGTTGCCTTCAACATAGCAACTTGACAGGATGAATTATGAGAAAGAGGTTGATAAATGATTTATTAATATATTATATGGTAAATAGCATAAAAAACACTTCGTTTACACCAAAATTCTACTTTGACACCGTGTTTTTTTTCTCAAATTTGACACTGTGTTTTCCAATTTTTTACAATTCTAACCACTTGACCGGTTAACCAGGTTACATGCTGACGTGGCATGATGACGTGTCAGTTTTGATGATGTGGCATGCTGACATGATATGCTGACGTGTCAAAATTGAATTTTTTTTCCACAAAAAACACTAGGTTTTCACTTTTTTTCGATTTTGACACTAAGTTTAATTTTTTCTTTCAATTTTGACACTATGTTTTTTTGTTCCAAATCGAACATCATTTTTTCCAATTTTGTTCAATTTTGTCCATTTTCCATTTGAAACCGTATAAATATATTTTTTTATTACATTTTAAACCGTATAAATATATTTTTTTTGTTTAAAAACCACATTTTTAATTAAATACAAGGTGTTTCTTTTTTTCTTTTTTTACATTCAAAGTATAATGTATGAATATGCATTAGTTATATCATGAGAATCAAACTAACTATAAGCTTCTAATAAGATGTGAAAATTTCAGGGGTTGCAAACTTGACATCCGAGTTTTAATCGACTACACGCCTCCAAACCTACAAACTCATTTTAAAGTTGCGTATTTAATATAAAATACGGTTTTTATATAACTAATACATATTTATACATAAAATTATACTTTGAATGTAAAAAAAAAAAGACTTGTATTTATACAAAACTATGGTTTTTAATTGAAATGGAAAATGGTCAAAATTGAACAAAAATTGATAAATGGTGTTCGATTTGGAACAAAAAAACATAGGGTCAAAATTGAAAGAAAAAATTAAACTTAGTGTCAAAATCGAAAAAAAAATGAAAACTTAGTGTTTTTTGTGGAAAAAAAATTCAATTTTGACACGTCAGCATATCATGTCAGCATGTCATATCATCAAAACTGACACGTCATCATGCCACGTCAGCATTTAACCTGATTAACCGGTCAAGTGGTCAGAATTGTAACAAATTGGAAAACACAGTGTCAAATTTGAGACAAAAAAAAACACGGTATCAAATTAGAATTTTGGTGTAAACGGAGTGTTTTTTATGCTATTTACCCTATATTATAAGAATAATATATTAATTGAGAAATCATATTATTTAATTAGTAATGATCAGAAATTAATTTGGAATTAATTTAGTGATCAAAAGAGACAGATTAAAAGAACGGGGACTAGTTATGTAAATTAATAATAGTTATAGTTTGGGCTAATGGATCCTATTGATAAGGGGTGGACGAAAACTCTATGGGAGTCCACAAAGATTTCGTCCAAGGCCTTTCATGTGGGGGTCTGTGGATTGCTTAGGGCCTAAGCAAGGGAATTAGGGTTTCCAGTTGAGAACCCTAGTAGCAGCTCAAATATATAAGGACCCCTTGGCTACCAGTTTTCGGCCCTATGCTTGATAGAAGAACCCTAGCCGAAATTGATAGTCTCTGTAACATCCCGACTCGCAGGTATAATATGTAATTATATTATATTCATTTTTGTTAGGACAACTCGACGAGTTGGAGGCCCCAACTCGCCGAGTAGAGATGGATATGCCCGCATGATTTTTAGTGTCTACTCGACGAGTTGGAGGACCCCAACTCGACGAGTAGGTGTTGAGTGTGAAAACCCTAATTTTTAGGGTTTGTACCCTATTTAAAGGACCATAAGCCTTCATTTCCGCCTCCCTTATCATTTTGACACCCTGAGAGAAACCCTAATCGAGCTAGTGTCATTTGTGAGAGAAAGAGAGGCTAAGAGAGTGTATCTTGGTGGAATATTTGAAGGAGCTTGAGGAGCAAGAGGATTGGAACAAGAAGGAAACCTTTGATCCAACATCTACACTATTGTAGCAACCATCTAGAGGTAAAAAGTCGCCACCTTGATCACTTAGTTTTTAGATCTCTTCACCAGGAAGTTATGGCCATTCTTAGCGTTCTTTTTGAGCCTTTGAGTTGGTTGAGCATGCCATGAAGTTGAAACTTCAGATCTGGGCTATATGAGGTCCCTTGAGCATAAAGATCTAAGCTTTATCAAGCTATTGGCCAAGTTCCAAACATTTAACCTTCTATAGAGCTTTGTTTTGGCATTTTGAGCCCTAGGTGCCATGCATGGACGTAAAGCTTGCAACTTTACGTGGTATTTCAGCCTTGGGAGGCCAGATCTAGAGTTTGGGACTTTATTTCTTCTAATAATCGTCTGAATGAGAATTGGACTAGAGGGACTCGACGAGTGCATGAGTCGACTCGACGAGTCAGTTAGGTATTTTCCTAAGAGTCTATATACGTGAAAACTCGACGAGTTGATGAGACAACTCGGCGAGTTGAGTGGGAGTTTTCCCGATTTTTGAGAACAGGAGGAACTCGACGAGTCGCATAGGTGCACTCGACGTGTTGGGTCAACATGGACTGTTGACTCAAGTGTTGACTTTCGTTCACTTTTAGGGTTTAGTCAAGTGATGGATATGGAGACCATGGAGGGGTAAAATGGTCTTTTCACCCTTTCCAAGAGTTAGTGAAGAGGGTTAGTTTAATATCTTTAGAGTGGTTATTACAAAGTGTTAATTAGAGGTCATTATGATATGTAGGCGGAGTCGAGACCGATCGTTAAGTGCGAGATCTACTTGCTTTGCTTACGAGGTGAGTCTTCTCACTATACTTACCTTAGTGGTAATACTATGTGATCGGAGGGTCTTATTTGAGTTGTCGACAGGGGGGGTCCTATGTGCTTATATTGAGTTATGTGATATTATGCATCTTGTCTTTGTGAGATATGCTATATTATTCTGTGGCTTACTGAGTTAGGACCGGAGGGTCCAAACCGAGTTGTGAGACCGGAGGGTATCCACTGAGATATAGGACTGGAGGGTCCGACCCGAGCTGTGAGACCGGAGGGTCTTCATTGAGACACATGTCCGGAGGGTCCACACCGAGCCGTGAGACCGGAGGGTCCTCAGCGAGACGCTTGACTGGAGTGTCTACGTCGAGTGATAGCCATGAGAGGCTTATTATTTATGTATGTGGTATTCTGGGGAACTCACTAAGCTTCGTGCTTATAGTGTTGTGTGAAATGTGTTTTAGGTACTTCTCAGGATCGCGGGAAGGCATCGGCTTGATTGTACACACGAGTTGGAGTTTATGTTTTTTGAGGATTCTGGGATATTATTAAATAATTGTTGACTTGTGTTTTGACAACTTATACATATGTGGTTTTTGAGAAATGTGATTTTAAATGAAAATTTTGGTAGAAAATTTTGAGTGTTACAAGTTGGTATCAGAGCCTTGGTTTGACGGATCCGGATGTACTCTATGGTATGTCTGGACTCAAACCGAGGATTTGAGAAAAACCTTTCTAAAAAGAAATGATTTTTCTAAAAACGAGTAAGAGCTTTTAAGAGAAAATGAGATTTAGCAGTGTGTACAATCAGCCAGAGCCCGAACGGTGATTTCCCAAAATACCATTACTTGCTTATATTATGAGATATTTATGAGATATTAGAACTACATGCTAGAGGATAGGCTAGATATTTCAGAATTTAGAGCTAGAGTTGCCTAATTCATGATACGTTAGCCTAGGGTATGCTATTGTTCGATCTTATCTGCTATTGCTATGTGTGTGTAATGAGTAGGGAAACATACCAGGAATCTTTTAGAGGGACTTTTGAGTAATCTAGGAGAGATACCTAGATGAGCATTGAGGAACCTACCGAGAGAGTAGTTTGATATCCGTGAGGGATAGAGTATTTGTGAATTAGGATCCTAGGAGGAGGACTTGGGACGACTACAGGTTGGTGTGAAAGGTAGTATTGGGCCCGTACTACTGAAAGCACCGGATCTGTATGCGACCCAAGTAAGAACCTTAGGATACTAAGGAACATGTAGGGATGGGTAATGGCGTGAGTCCTTGAGCTAGTCTCTGATGATTTTCGTGTTTGTGTTTCAGAGACATTATGGTGATTCCCTGTAACAACCATGGGGGTAGTGGTACCAGTGACGAGGAAATCCGTAGGATCATTCATGAGGAGGTGGCCGCACCTATCAGAGAGGTCATACCAGAGATGTTTGGGTCTATTAAGACCACACTGATTGAGACGTTTGATGAGTGATATGCTGTTGTCACAGACGCTGCTGTTGCCGCTGGGGGGTGACTCGTTGTTGTTTCTGTTGTATTTGGTGTCTAAGCCCATAACTATAATTGGTATGTACTTGACCCCATTGTAGCATGGTCCTTTTGGGTTGCCTTCACCATTGCAATTTGATAAGATGGATTTTGAGAATAAGGTTATTTATGGTTTATTAATATATTAAAAGTATAATATATTAATATGAAATTATTTAATTAGTATTGATCAAGAATTAATTTGGAATTAATTTTGTGGTCAAAAGAGACAAATTAAATATATGGGGATTGATTATGTAAATTAATCATTCTTGTAGTGTGGGCTAATGATCCATGATTATGGGCTAAACCAATAAGTTAATCCATGGATAGTCCATGGAGGTTGAACCCATGGAGCATAAAAATGTGGAAAGTCATGGAGCATTAGGGTTTACAAAGTGTACCCCTAGCATGTGCAACACTATAAATAGAACTCCCCATGAGCCAAAATCAGTTGAACCTTCTCTTTGAGATAAGTAGCTTATTCTCTTAAATCATCCTCTTGCATATTGGTGTTTGTGAACCATTAGAGGCATCACACTTGAGGTGCTCAAGCTTTCAAAGGTCAAGAACTGCAAGTCCTTCCAAAAGGTATGTCATCTATCTAGATGTATTATTCATTTGGCAATTTGTATGCTAGTTAGGACAATGCTTTGGAATAATTGAAAATATGCATGTATAATAGAGAAAACATAGATCCAAATCATTGAGGGTTGCATGTGCACCATAGGAATGTTATAGTGCTCAAAACCCAACAGTGGTATCAGAGCCTAGGATTTTTTGCTGTTATACTTGATGTTTGTTAGTTTTCCAAGTTGATAAATCGAATTTTTTTATCTGACTGATGGACTCGCCGAACCCACTGGCTGACTCGCCGAGTCCACTCAGAAACAAAGCAACTCGACGAGTCAGTTCATGCACTCGACGAGTTGAAGGCTTTGTGTGCAGAATTTCGAGTTTCTTGGTCTGGTTTGGATTGGGAACACTACCACAAACTGTTTTGGATCATTGGAAATGTTTTTTTATGATATGGTAGTGCTTGTACTCATCCAACCACAAGATAATTGTCAAAGTTTTAAAATAATTGTTGTTTTAAATGATAAACAAAGTTGCTTTCAAATTGTTGACTTGAAATTATCTTGATTATGAGTTTAGTTAGATCATAGATTATGTGATAATTTTAGTTGTTAGAAAAATGATCTATATGAATTTTAATGACCTCCATAACTTGTCCATAACTTGTCCTCAAGTTATGGAAAATGAAAAGTCTCATTTTTAAAAGTCATCTTAAATGGTTTTAAAGTATTCCATAACTTGTCCTCAAGTTATGGAACTTGAAAAGTTTTTCATAAAATCCAATTAAACTCATAAGTTATGAATGTGAAGAGTTTTGACAAGTTTCAAAATTTTCCCTCAAGTTTTGGAATTTATAAAGTCACACTAATGAAACTTTAATTCCAAACCCTAGAGTTTTAAAAGTTAAAATTCAACCCTTATAATTTATAATATTATAAGTTTAATAATATATATATATATATATATATATATATATATATATATATATATATATAAGACAAAGTCGGTCTTACCGTTACTGCCTATAAAATGGCAGTTTAATGGGTGTCCACTCTCACCCACCGCTTCCTTGACTAGTGGAGGGTCGTTAGCCGATCGGGTAGGATATGACATTAATTCTCCCTCATTAAATGTATAATGATAAATACAAAGTAACTAAAATTTTATTAAATTCCTAATCTTAATTACTTTAGAAAAATGTGAAATGGTGCTAATCCATGAAATTACACTTTGCACCTTGTTAAGTCGTTAGTGGAGCGTGTGTGGTTAACCAGACACACTAATCTGGGACTGACAATGTGTGACAAAGGGTAACTTGATGATAATCATAGATCAATAGATCATGTGTGGTTAACCGGCATATTGTTTAGGTAATCTGTAACATCGGGTGTACCAAGCTAATTTGCATGGTTATTCACACCTTGTTTGTGATCCTCGGCATCCCAGTCACAAACATGAAGGGCACAATCAATATTTAAACATGCTATTGAAAATTTCAATGAATCTCAAAGATCTAGGAATTTCAAACCAATTAAAATTTAATAATTTATTTCGTTTTTCATGGTGGAAATTGGTAAATCGTCATTTACCTACCTTCAAATATTTTACAATTGGATTACGACATCCCTCTTCGCAATTGTAAAATATTGTGTTGGGTCCTAGCATTAATATTTCATTTTGGGTGTTATATTAAGGACTTAAATCCACTAAACTTGAATTTATCCCTTGTAGATTTCTAGTTCAGACAACGATGGTCTTCCCGAATCTTTTGGAAAAAGCTTTTCAAATGAAGATGATATTCCACAATATCATACTTCACTTCCTCCAACTCCTCCAATAATTCTCCCTAGCCCACAAGTTCAAAGACTTGAAAAGTTCAAGGTCACTCAAGCCCTACTTGCAATTAAACATCAAGATGGAAGGTCTGTGTGTACTCATGTCTTGGAGATGAAGTCACATATTGACTGGCTGAGAGTATTGGGTGTCGTTGTCTCGAGGAAATTGGTTGTTGACTGAGTTCTTCAATCACTTCCTAAGTTATATAGTGAGTTCATTAAAGATTACTATATGACAGACCGCGACATGACCCTTATTGATCTTACCTATTTGCTAATTGCGGCTAAATCAGCAGTGATTTGGCACAATGGTAAAGCAAACTTGATTGGAAGATCTGCTCCCTAAACTACCATGGACATTGACAATGGTAACATTGGAAGTCCAGAAAAAGTTTCTCTTCCCAACGGAAAGGGATCGACCATGGTCAAATCATTTGACCAAAAAGTAAAGAGAAAGGCTAACTCTAAGATAGTCTCGTGTACCATTCCCAAAGAGTCCATTTGCTTTTATTGCCAAGAGAAGGGGCATTGGTTGTGAAGTTGCTGTATCTAATTGAAGGACCATAATGATGGTAAAGTCAAAAAGTTTGACTCTAATTCATGTAAGTCCACTTTCTAAATCTATTAAGTTCCTATTTGGAGATTCTTAATACATAATTGTTTTGTAGGATCGAAGAAAAGAGAGGAAGCTTAAAAGAAGAGTATGTTGAACCTGATCGTGAAGAGATGGATTTCGATCGCATGGTTCGATGATCAGATTTTTGAGCTGCTGCTTAAGAGTTATAATAGATTGCTTAGAAATATGTAGTAACATAGTTTTCATTTGTAATTGCATTGTAAGGAAAAGTTTTTCCGCACCTTTTTAATAAAATTTTGATTTTTTATCTTATTTTATATTTCCTTGCAATGCCATATATGAAAATTGATGTTTTTAGCAATATGGATTTGATTCTTTCGTTTGTGGTAGTGTCTAAATTTACCAAATAAGGAAAGATTCTCATCACCCAAGTTTCAATTGGATAGATACTTGGAATCATGCAACTTGTATTGTATGATGAATGAGAATTTTCATCTTTGGGAAATTAAGACTAATTCCTTGTTCACATGTATATGTGAGTCAAGAGAAGGACAATGGGTTCAAGTACACTTGGTTGTGTGCTGGCCAGGTCCACCACAAATAACGATAAGACTATTCGTTATGGTTTACTAAAGTTAAGTAAATATGGTTATGCTTACAAGATTAAGTATAATTCTGAATCGTTGTAAAAGTTTCAATGTATAGCAGAACGAATAAGAAGAATCAAAGTCGGCAGAAAGATAAAAGTTTCTCCAATCTGAAAAGATGGGAGAGTACTTGAGTATCGTGTTTTATGATCATATTAATGATTATGGAAAACCATATCACAATTTGATCCTCTAAGTGCATTTGTTTGACTAAGAAGAGGAATCAGGAATTGTTGAATTGGTTAAATCAATTAAGATTAATCATACTTCGTTCCAAAATCAAATCTTAGAGTCATACTCCAAGATTGTATATTGAGTGACATATCAGCAAATGTAGAGTAAAATGCTTCTATTCTTGTACATTTGAAATTGGTAAGTTGTAACGTTTTGGAAACAAAGACCAACTAAGACCAATTTTGAGAAGTGTTTATCACTAGCAAACGACCAATTACGATAAGAAATTGTGATAAGAAACCACACTAACTCTTGAATATTTGTTGTCAAGTAATGTTTCTTGACAGAGAGAAACTTATATGTCAAGAGGTCAGTGGGAGTCTTAAAGATCTTGAAAAGCTTCAAGAACTAATCAAGAACAAATCTATTGTTTATCACTAGCACACGACTTGAAGTTTATTACCTATCGTGTTGACATATTCTTGTTTTTGTGCTCATTCCAGTTAAAGTTGACTATACATATGAGTTCTATGAGTTCTCAATTGTTTGCATAAAAACCTGGAAGCAATGGCAGGCCCTTGAGTTGCCAGGTGGCAAGAAATTAATATTGAACAAAGTGATGGGTTTTGAGCATTCTAACACTCCTATGGTGTACATGCAAACCTAGATGCTTTGGATCTATGTTTTCTCTAATATACATGCAAACTTTTATTTTTCCAAAGCATCATCCTAACTAGCATACAATGGAGTATCTTTACTACAAATTCTAGTTAGGTGGCATACCTTTTGTTGTAGTTGGAAGCCTTGAACCTTTAAGAACTTAGTGCCCCAAGTGTTGGACCTCAAATGGAATCACACAAAACCACCAACAGTGGCGGAACTTGAGAGGAATTTACTTGCACTCATAAAATCGGCTTGCCCTCTTGTGTAACCACTAGTGCCAATTTCATGAGCTAGAGGGGTTCTTATATAGTGTGGCTTAATTAGGGTTACACCATGCAAACCCTAATGTGCATGAACTTCCATATTCATCATGATCCATGGGTTTAAACCTCCATGGATCATCCATGGGTCACTACATGGGTTTAGCCCAACACAAAGAACTATGGATCATAAGCCCATATTATAAGAATGAGTGATTTACATAATCAATCCCCATATATTTAATTAGTCTCTTTTGATCACAAAATTAATTCCAAATTAATTCTTGATCAATACTAATTAAATAATATGATTTTATATTAATATATTAGAACTTATAATATATTAATAAACCATAAATAACCTCTTCTTAATTATCCATCCTTCATATTGTTTTGGTGCCATGCAACCCAAATGGACCATGCTACTCTCGGGTCAAGTACATACCAATTATAGTTATGGGCTTAGACACTAATCCAACAGTCTTCCACTTGGATAAGTCTAGTAACTATTAATGCAAGTACGACTCCAAACCCGACTATCAATCGTAGCTCTTAAAAGCCACTGTCGAACTCGGACCTAGTCAATGACGCGTCCATTAGATAAGGGATCACATATTCCTCTATTCTAGATATCATACGAACCGAGACATGGATTATAATCATTCTCTCTGTGCATCTGTTGTTTCCCGATTTTCGATTTATGATGACTGACTAATTAAACAAATCAAATCAGTCCAGGCCTGATGTCATCATTAAATCATCGAGGGGTCCCACAAATATCACTTTTTTCCACGTGGGGTAAAAGGAACGGATAAACTTCGACCCAAATGCTCGCTTGTACTTACTCATCAAATTACACACAAAAAAATGTTTTATAACATCCAAGTTGCTGGTACGTTTACATATGTCAATGTGCAACCGACTCGCAACTACAACTCGCATGTCTCTGTTTTAAGAATATAAGATATTATCGTCTCATGATCACTCGTGATAAAATCCATGAAGTGATTCAAATGAGCGTGGGTTGAATCCAATACTCGAATCTTATTCCAGGAGCACTTATGAACACTGTAGCAAACTTGTGCAATGACTAACACACCTCTATAGACCCATTCATGACAGTCTTCCCTCAATACCTACTTCCAAAGTATGATCGACTGTGGATGCTTTGAATAACCTAGTTATTCGGGAAGTCAAAACATGCAAAGTGAAACACAAGAATAATATTAATCCTATATGGCCCAAAGCTTCTGAGTCCCATATTGATTACTCACTATTCATTGTCTAATGTTTCTATTAATCAACTTAATACTTGAATTAAAACAATAGTTATGCCATGCTCCAAGCATGCACACTATGTTTGTCTAAACAATAGTTATGCCATGCACCAAGCACGCAAACTATGTTTGTCCATGGTCCTTACTTTGTGAAATAGATCAATTGAAAAACATTTCAATGATGCTCATTTCAAAATTCCAAATCCTTATTGCAAGTGTAAGAATTCCAAATTCTTGTCGCTGCTGGAAAGTGTTAGATTCTAAACTATCATGCAAAGATTCTTTTGTAATGTCTAGGTGCCAAAAGTCACAGAGAGTTGACCAAAGATATTACAAAATATTCCTTTGGAGATTGTTACAAGACAATTACATGGAAATGAAGTCTCAAAGTCAAACTACATTCCTTTGAACATCCTTCTTGCATAAAAGTTTCTAACCTTTCCATCTATTCTTCAACTCCAAATATGGAAACATTTCATATTTTCCATACGACAACTCATTATCAATAGACTCCTGTCTATTCATAATATTGTCAATATGATTCATCCATTACTATACTTCCAACTGTCCTTAAGCGACCAATCTTTGGCGAACCTTAGATTGTCCTTAACAGTTATTTAACCACTTTAGTCATATCCGGTTCTATTCCTTTTTTTCCCTCTTAATGCCTTAGACATTTGGAAAAGTAGAACACGAGAAAATTATAGCATATACAATCGATCCTATACCCGAAACATATGGGATATGATTCATAATGTCTAGCATAAAGACATGATACTCAATCATTCTTTTTCTATAATATTTCTATTTGCCATGTTCTCATAAATTTGATTATGAAGAGGGATGCCGTAATCATAATCAAATTTGAGAACGCAATTAACATTTCCATATATAGAATTTCCTTATGTTGAACCATTCCAACATAACATTCATATATATATATATTTGACTAAATTTGATTAAAATCTCAATCTAAGGTTTTAGAATTGAAATGAAGTATAAATTCCTCTCCCTTAATTATAGCAAACTAACTTTTCAAACCCTGTGACTTTGCAAATTGAAACCTTTGTTTTCTATAATTAACATTGCTAACTTGCAACACTTACGATAATAATTATGCTCCCACTAGCATAATAACTATTATTAGCATAACACTTATGCTCCCACTAGCTTTGACATGTATTCAGAAATCAGCTGGACTTCTAGAAATCAATACTTATTGACTTTCATTACCAAAGTTCAGATTTCTGATACGAGATGCTTCGATAAGACTTTATCTAGGCTCCTCAAAATCATACACCTTTCCTTAGATAGCTCACATGTGTGTCTTAACAATTTTAAAACTTACAGCCATAAGTCTGAAATGTTTAGACCTTTGCCATTTCTCACAATTTGAATTATGAATAGGGATGCCGTAATCATAATCGAATTTGAGAATGCAAACATCACAATTTCTATCTCCTTAAAATCTACTTAGTGAAAGCAATTCCTCACAATCATTTTCATAAATCAGAGAGAAACATTATGACACTTAGATTGAATGGTGTATGTGTTCCTATCCATGTGAATTTGTCATGACCATAATAATAAGACATGGTTAGTGACAAATCCAAAACCATATGGACTGAAGTTGTTCAATCTTAATTTCTTGCCACTTAGTAGCACAAGGGCCTACCATTGCTTCCAAGTTGTTATGCAAATAATTGAGAACTCATAGAACTCACATACATAGTCAACTTAACTGGAATGGGCACCGAAACAAGAATATGTCAACACGATAGGTCATAAACCTCAAGTCGTGTGCTAGTGTTTAACAATAGGTTTATTCTTGATTAGTTCTTGAAACTTGTCAAGATCTTTAAGACTCCCACTGAACTCTTGACATATATGATTCACTTTGCCAAAGGACATTACTTGACAAAACAATATTCAAGAGTTAGTGCGGATTCTAATCAAGACAAACACTTCACACTATTGGCCTTAGTTGGTCTTTGTCCTTATCCAAGACATGACAACTTACCAATTTCAAATGTACAAGAGTAGAAAACTTTTACTCTACATTTGATAAGTGTTTTAAATCTTTCTTAATATCATGTCACTCAAGGTTACAATCTTGGAGTATGACTCTAAGACTTGTTTTGGGAACGAAGTATGACTCATCTTCTTGATTTAAACTATTTCAACAATTCACGATTCCTCTTCTTAGCCATACAAATGCACTAAGATGTATTTAGAGGATCAATTGTGACATGGTTTTTTCCATAAAGTTTAAGATGATCATAAAAAACGATACTTAAGTACTCTCCCATCTTTTCAGATTGGAGAAACTTTTACCTTTCTACCTAATTTGATTCTTCTCATTCGTTCTGCCATACATTGAACCTTTTCAAAGTTTCAGGTTTATACTTAAACTTGTGAGCATAACCATGTTTACTAAACTTTAGTAAATCATGATGAATAGTCTTATCGATCTTTGTGGTGGATCTTAACCACCGCACACCCAGTGTACCCGATACCCTAGTCCTTCACTTGACTCACATATACATGTGAACAAAGAATTAGTCTTAATTTACCAAAGATGAAAATTCTCATTCATCATGCAACTTGCATGATTCCAAGTTTCTGTCCAATTGAAACTTGGGTGTTGGGAATCTTTCCTTATTTGGGAAATACTCGACACTACCACAAACGAAAGAATCAAATTCATATTGCTAACATAGAAACATACAAACATCAATTTTTCACAAATGCCATTGCAAGGAGATATAATAAAAATAAAAACAAAATTTTATTTATTTATAAAATGCGGAAAAACTTTTCCTTACAATGCAATTACAAATGAAAGCTATGTTATTACATATTTCCTAGCAATCTATCATAACTCCTAAGCAGCAGCTCAAAAATACGATCTTCGAACCATGCGATTGAAATCCATCTTCGCAATCAGATTCAACATACTCTTCCTTTAAGCTTCCTTCCCATTGCATGATCCTACAAAACATCAAAATGCAACCTTGTCACATCATGTATTAAGAATCAACAATTAGGAACTTAATAGAGTTAGACAGTAGACTTACCTGAAGCAGAGTCAAACCTTTCGATTCTACCTTTTCTCAAATCTTTCAGGTAGTTAGGGCAGCTTCGCAACCAATGTCCCTTTCTCTTGGCAATAGAAACATATAGACTCTTTGGGAATGGTACACGGGACAATCTCAGAGTTAGCCTTTCTCTTTACCTTGGGGAGTAGAAACATTGTTGATTCTTAGGGAGTAGATCTTCCAATCAAATTTGCTTTTCCAGTGCGCCAAATCATTGTTGATTCAGCAGTAACAAGCAAATATGTAAGATCAATAAGGGTCATGTTGTGGTCTGTCACATAGTAGTCCTTAATGAACTCACTATATGACTCGCGAAGTGATTAAAGAACCCAGTCAACCGCCAACTTCCTCGAGATACAACGACACTCAATACTCTCAGCCTGTCAATATGTGACTTCATCTCCAAGACGTGAGTACACACAGCCTTCCATCTTGATATTTCTTTGCAACTAGAGCCTGAGTAACCTTGAATTTTTCAAGTCTTTGAAGTTGTGGGTTAGGGAAAATTATTGGAGGAGGTGGAGGAAGTAAATGTTAGATATAGTGTCTAAGTCCATAACTATATTTGGTATGTACTTGACCCGACCCGGCATGGTCCATTTGGGTTGCACTTCACCCGAACAATTTATGGATAATCGTTTGAGAATAGTATAAGTTGTGATTTATTAATATATTATAAGTCCTAATATATTAATATAAAATCATATTATTTAATTAGTATTGATCTATAATTAATCTAGAATTAATTTAGAGATCAAAAGTATAACTAATTAAATATGGGCTCTTGTATTTATATAGTGTGGGCTAATGCTTATTTGGAATGGGCTAGGCTTGCATGGAAAGTCCATGGATACTCCATGGAGCTTTAACCCATGGATCTCATGGAAATGAAAAGACATGGGTATTAGGGTTTACATGGATGTAACCCTAATCCATCACACTATATAAAGGAGGCTTTGGTTCTTGAAATGGTACTAGTTGATGTGTGTAAACAAAGAGGGCCGATTTCAAGAAGTTTGTGACTATTCTCTCAAGTTTCCAACTTTGTGGTGGTTTGTGACTTCCATTTGAGGCATCCACATTATTGGTGCTAGGCTCTTAAACTCCAAGCAATCAACTACTACTACAAGGTAAGTAATTCTACTAGTTTTATTTGATTCAAGTACCCCATGCAATGCTAGTTAGGATAAGAACCTTGGAAAAATAATTATTTGCATGTATCTTAGTCAAACATAGATCCAAGGTTTCTAGGGTTGCATGTACACCATAGGAGTGTTAGAATGCTGAAAACCCATCAGTGGTATCAGAGCCTGGTTTGTTTATTTGATACTTGATGCAAAAAAAAAAAAAAACTTGAAAATCAAAGTTTTGTTCAAAGCTCGTATCAAAATTTCAAGTTTTGTATATGTACTTACGATTCTTGAAATTTTTGATATGAACATTCATAAACATATGAGTTTAGAAGATCATAGAAATTATGTGCTAATAATTGATTAGATTAATTCTTGATCTTTATGTGTTTTAATGGAGTCCATAACTAGTTCTTAAGTTATGGATAACCAAAAGTCACATTTATAAATAACCATTAAAAGAGCACATAGGTTACAAAAAATGAAGAGTCTTCATTTTTAATAACCATTAACTCATAAGTTATGAGAAATGAAAAGCTTGAAAGTTTACAAAACTTGCCCTCAAGTTTTGGAACATGTAAAGTCATATTAAAAACTTTAGTTCCAACCCCTAGAATTTTAAAAGTTAAAATTCAACCGTTATACTTTATAATATTATAAGTTTAATAATATTTATATATGTATAAGATCAAGTCGTCTTACCGCTAGTACGCCTCATTTACGAAGCCGGTCTATAAGGGGGGTATAAGGTTGTTGCCAATAAAATGGCAACTTAATGGGGGTCCACTCTCACCGACCGCTTCCTTGATCGGTGGAGGGTCGTTAGCCGAACGGGTAGGACAAGGACTTATAAATTCTCATTAAAAGTATAATGATAATACTAAAGTAACTAAACTTTATTTAATTCCCAATCTTAGTTATTTTAGGAAAATGTGAATAAGGTGCTAATCCATGAAATTACACTTTACACTTTGTTTAAGTCGTTAGTGGAGCGTGTGTGGTTAACCGGCACACTAACTTGAACTTAACAAGGTAGGTAAAGGGTGACTTAATGTTTATCATAGTATCGATGGAGCATGTGTGGTTAACCGGCACATCGATTGAGGGGTAATACATTAAGGGTACCAAGTAATTTGCATGGTTACTTCACACCTTGTTTTGTGATCCTCGGCATCCCAGTCACAAAACTTGAAGGGCACACTCGAGATTGAAACATGCCATTGAAGAAAGTTTAATGAATCTCAAAGAATCTAGGAGTTTCTAAACCAATTAAAACCTAATTAAATATTTCGTTTTTCATGGTGGAAATTGGTGAATCGTCATTCACCTCCCTTCAAATATCTTATAGCTTAGATTACGGCATCCCTCTTCTAAGTTATAAAATATTGTGTTTGGGTGTTTTGTTAAGGACTATCTCTATATCTAATCTAATCTATTCCCTCTTCTTTTCATATGTCTTCCAATAACAATGCTTCTGGCTCAAACCATACTAGCTCCTTCTCTCTCATGAATCTTTGTGGGAGAGTCATCTTTGATGGGTCCAACTTTACAGATTGGATCAGAAACATCAGGATGGTCACTCGGTATGAGAACAAAGAATATGTTCTCGACAAGGAGCTGAAGGTACCCGAGCCAACTGCTACTCCTGAAGAGCTTGCTGAATATGAGGTACATGAAAGAGATGCTACAAAAGTGGCATGCATCATGATGGCCACCATGACAGCCGAGCTCCAAAAGTCCTATGAGGACTATTATCCTTTTGAGATGCACCAGGACTTGATGGACCGCTACCATCAAAGTGCTCGTCAAGAGCGATATGAAATAATCTCCTCCATGATAACAACCCGAATGAAGGATGGTGAACCCATCACGGGCCACATGCAGAAAATGCAAAGGTATGTGGACCGTTTACTGAAGCTGAATGTGAACTTCCCTAAGGAGTTAGCAATAGACATCATTTTGCACTCATTGCCATCGTGTTATGATCAATTCCGCATGACATATCACATGAACAAGGAAGAAGTCACCCTCAGCAAACTTCAAGGACTCTTGAAGACCACCGAAAGTGGTCTAAAGGGTAAGTCGGTTGTTACTACTCCTACTCCTACTCCAACTGCGGCCAATGTCTTGGCAATCGGGCATGGCAAAGGGAATAAGAGAAAGAACCCTTCTAAGGGTACCAAGGGTAAGACCCTTGAAGGCTCCTCTTCAAGCAAAACCAAGAAAGGTTTTGTCACTCCTTCTGCTAACCCTAATGAGGCTGAATGCTTCTATTGCCATGAAAAGTCGCACTGGAAGCGAAACTGCCCAAAGTACCAGCAAGATTTGAAGGATGGGAAAGTAAAACCCAACCATGCAGGTATATACTGTTGGATTAATGTCTAAGTCCATAACTATAATTGGTAAGACTTGACCCGACCCGGCATGGTCCATTTGGGTTGCATGGCATCATGCATTTGGATAGACTATAATGAGAGAAATAACACTTAAGGTTGGTTAATATATTATAAGTTCTAATATATTAATAAGGTTATTTAATTAGTATTGATCAAGAATTAATTTGGAATTAATTAAGTGATCAAAAGGAGACTAATTAAATATATGGGTTGATTGTGTAAATCATTCATTTTCATATATGTGGGCTTGTGTCCAAGATTCCTTATGTTGGACAAAGTCCATAGGGTGACCCATGGATACTCCATGGATGTTAAAATCCATGGAGCATAAGGAATGGGTAAAGTTATGAGTTACATGGTGTAACCCTAATAGCCACCATATAAAAGAATCCCATGGCTCAAGAAATCATGGACTAATGTGTGAATATGAGGGCTAGACGATTTCAAGGAGTGTTCCATTTCTCTCAAGTCATTCCATGTGCATTTGGTGTTTTGTGAACCATTTGAGGTGTCACACTTGGGGCACTAGGCACTCAAGCTTCATGGAGACAAGCTACATCAAACAAAGGTATGTATTCTATCCATTTGATTACCCAAGTATCAAGTATTGTATGCTAGATAGGGTAATACCTTGGAAAGTTCATAATTGCATGTATAATAGAGAAAACATAGATCCAAGGTATTTAGGGTTGCATGTACACTTAGGAGTGTTAGAATGCGCAAAACCCATCAGTGGTATCAGAGCCAAGGCTTGTTTTCTTGTTATACTTGCAAAATTAGCTGAAAATCGGATTGTATTAGTTTAAAAGTTATGCTAATTACTTGAAAAAAATTTGATGTGAATTATCTTTGTTCATATGAGTTTATTAGATTAATAGAAAAGTTAATTGATTATGTGTTTTCAATCCATTTTAATCTAAGAGTTGATTCTAAAATGTGTTTTTGTAACTTGTCCTCAAGTTATATGAAAAGTCACATTTAAGTTTCATAAAACTCATAAAAAGTTGGCAATGGTTACAAAAATGAAGAGTCTTGTCCTCATTAAATGGTTTTATGACTCCATAACTTGTCCTCAAGTTATGGAGGTTCAAGAGTCACTTCATTAAATGATAAAATGTGTAACCTTAATTAGTTCCATAAGTTACAAAAGTAAAGAAAAGTTACATTCTTTTAATAGTTTAAAGTCTTCCATAACTTGTCCTCAAGTTATGGAACTTGAAGAGTTTTTTTTTAATTAAAACTACTTTAAACACATAAGTTATGGAATTAATTAGTTTTGAATATTTTCAAAACTTGCCCTCAAGTTTTGGAATTTGTAAAGTTTTCCCCATGAATACTTTAATTCCAAGTTAGCCCTTAGAATTTTAAAAGTTAAAATTCAACCCTTATACTTTATAGTATTATAAGTTAATAAAAATTATGTATAAGAGCAAGTCAGTCTTACCGTTAGTAGGCCTCTTTCACGAAGCCGGTCTATAAGGGGGGGTATAAGGTTACTGTCTATAAAATGGCAGTTTAATGGGTGTCCACTCTCACCCACCGCTTCCTGGACTGGTGGAGGGTCGTTAGCCGAACGGGTAGGACAAGGACTATAATTCTCCCTTCATTAAAAGTATTAATGATAAATACTAAGTAACTAAACACTTATAAATTCCCAATCTTAGTTTCTTAGGAAAATGTGAATACGGTGCTAATCCATGAAATTACATTTTGCACTTTGTTTAAACCGTTAGTGGAGCGTGTGTGGTTAACCGACACACTAACCTGGATTTAACAAAGTAGGCAAAGGGTAACTTAATATTTATCATAGTATCGGTGGAGCTCGTGTGGTTAACCGGCACATCGATTGAGGGGTAAATATTAAGGGTACCAACTATATTTGCATGGTTACTTCACACCTTGTTTTGTGATCCTCGGCATCCCAGTCAGAAAACCTGAAGGGCACACTCGAGATTGAAACATGCCATTGAAAAGTTCAATGAATCTCAAAAGATCTAGGAGTTTCAAATCCAATTAAAAACCTAATTACATTATTTCGTTTTTTATGGTGGAAATTGGTAAATCGTCGTTTACCTACCTTCAACTATTTTATAACTCGGATTACGGCGTCCCTCTTCCAGTTATAAATAGGTTGTTGGATCCTAGCCTTAATATTTCATATTGGGTGTTATATTAAGAACTTTAGATCAACTATCTTGAATATCTCCCAAAAGATGTCTAGTTCAGACATCTATAATCTTCCCAAATCTCTTGGAACTTTACTTCCTCCACCTCCTCCAATTATTCTCCCTAACCCACAAGTTCAAGGTCACTCAAGCCCTAATGGAAAGCAAGGTCTATGTGTGATCACATCTTAGAGATGAAGTCACATATTGACAAGCTGGGAGAGTTGGGTGTCAAAGTCTTGAGAAAGTTGGATGTTCACTCACTTTCTAAGTCACATAGTGAGTTCCTTTGGGACTACTATGAAACAGACTATGACATGGACCTTAATGATCATATCTATTTGCTTGGTGCTGCTGAATCAGCAATGATTTGGAACGATAGTAAAGCAAATTTGATTAGAAGATCAACTTCCCAAAAACTTTATGGACAGTGACAATGGTGACACTGGAAATCCAGAAAAAGCATTCTCTTCCAAATGGAAAGGGATTGGCCATAGTCAACCCGGTTGACCAAATGGTAAAGAGAAAGGATAAGTCTGAGATAGTCCTATTACCAAAGGGTCCATATGTTTATTTTGCCAAAGGAAGGGGCGTTGATTGCAAAGCTGCCAAAAATTTACCTAAGGATGTTAAAGTCAATAAGTTTCACTCTACATCAGGTAGAGCCCATTATCTAACTCTGTTAAGTTCTATTCTGAGATCCTCATTACATGATGTGACTGGGTCACATGTTGATGTTTTAAGAATCAAAGAATAGAGAGAAATCTTAAAGGAAGTATATGTTGATTCTGATCGCGAAGGTGGATTTCGATCGCATCAGAATTTTGAGCAAGGAATAGATAACAACAATTTTCCATGTGGATTGTAAGGATAAGTTTTTCCGCAAAGTTTTAAAATAAAAGAAAATTGTTTAATTTTATTTATTTGAAGTATCCTTACAATGGTATTTGTGGAAAATTGTTGCTTATATGATTCCACTGACAGCAATATTGGAAAATGGATTTGATTCTTTCATTTGTGGTAGTGTCTAAATTTACCAAATCAGGAAAGTTCCTCATCGCCCAAGTTTCAATTGGATCGAAACTTGGAATCATGCAAGTTGAATAGTATGATGAATGAGAACTTTCAAGCATTGGAAAATCAAGACTAATTACTTGTTCACATGGATGTGTGAGTCAAGTGAAGGACTAAAGGGATCGAGTACACATTCTTGTGCACTGGTCATGTCCACCACAAAGCTCGTTAAGACTATTTGATTTACTAAAGTTTAGTAAATATGGTTATACTTACAAGTTTAAGTATAATTCTGAAACATTGGAAAAGTCTCAATGTATGGCAGAACGAATGAGAAGAATCAAATTAGGCAGAAAGATAAAAGTTTTCTCAAATCTGAAAGATGGGAGAGTACTTTAGTATCGTGTTTTGTGATCATATTAATGATTTAAGAACCACATCACAATTGGACTTCTAAGGACATCTTAGTGCATTCTTATGACTAAGAAGAGGAGTCATGAATTGTTGAAATGGTTAAATCAAGGAGATGAGTCATACTTCATTTCAAAACAAGTCTTAGAGTCATACTCCAAGACTATAAGTTGAGTGGCATATCTTAAAGAAAGGTTTATAACACTTGTCAAATGTAAGAGTAAAAGTGTCCTACTCTTGTACATTTGAAGTTGGTAAGTTGTGATGTTTTGGATTAAACAAAGACCAACTAAGGCCAATTGTGTGAAGTGTTTGTCTTGATAAAGAATCCGCACTATCTCTTGAATATTTGGCAAGATAGTCTTATATGTCAAGAGGAGTGGCCGTCTTAAAGATCCTAAAAAGAATTTCAAGAACTAATCAAGAATAAAACCTGAGGTTCTTCACTAGCACACAACTTGAGGTTTATAACCTATCATGTTTACATATTCTGTGCCCATTCCAGTTAAAGTTGGATTTGCATAGGAGTTCTGAAAGTTCTCAATTGGTTGCATAACAACTTGGAAGCAATGGCAGGCCCTGTACTGCCAGGCGGCAACAAGTTAAGATTGCATAAGTTCAGTCCATATGATTTTAGATTTGTCATTATCCTTGTCTTGTGACTATGGTTTTGACGATTCACATGGATAAGAACACATACACCATAAAATCTAAGGGTCATAAGGTTTCTCTCCGATTCATGAAAATGATGGTGAGGAAACACTTCCACCAAGTAGATTTGAAGCAGATGGCAAAAGCTCTAAACAATTGAGACTATGATTACGGCATCCCTTTTCATAGTTCTGAAATTGTTTAGACACACATGCATGCTATCGAAGGAAAGGTGTATGATTTTGATAAAGTTTTATCAAAGCATCTCGTATTAGAAATCTGAACTTTGGTAAGGAAGTCAATAAAGTATTGATTTCTAGAAGTCCAGCTGATTTCTGAGTACATGTCAAAGCTAGTGGGAGCATAAGTGTTATGCTAATAATCATCATGTTAGTGGGAGCATGATAATTATTGTTAGTGTTGCAAGTTAGCAATGTTAATTATAGAAAACAAAAGTTCCAATTCGTGAGGCTGCAGGGATTGAAAAAGTTGTTTTGCTATAATTAAGGGAGAGGATATACTTCATTTCAGTTCTAAAGGCTTACATTGAGACCTTAATCATCTTTAGTCAAGAATATATATATGAATTTCATGTTGGATTGGTTCAACTTAAGGAAATTCTATATATTGCGTTCTCAAAATTCGATTATGATTACGGCAACCCACTTCGTAGTCAAATTTTGAAAACATGGCAAATAAAAATATTATAGCAAAAGACTGGTCTAGAATCATGTCTTTATGTGAGACATCATGAATCGTGTACCATTTGCTTTGGGTACAGGATCGATTGCATGTGCTATAATATTTGTCATTTCTAAATTTTTCCAAATGCCCAGAGGCATTAAGAAGGGAAAAGGTCTAGAATTGGATATGACTAAAATGATTAAGCAATTGTCGAGGACAATCTGAGGTTTACCAAAGATTGGTTGCTCAGGGACAGTTGGAAGTATAGTGCTAATTTTGGAAGGACCATATTGACATATTCTGAAAAGAGGCATCTCTTATTCAGAAGTGATAATCAAAATGAGAATATGGAGTTGTCTCCATAGGTGAAAGTTATCTGTGTAAGATTAGAAAACTTAATGCAAGAAGCATGTCCAAAGCAATGTACTTTGAATATGAGACTTAGTTTCCATGGAGTTGATCTCCATTGGAATACCTTATAATGACTGTTGACAAGTCTTTGTGACTTTGTACATATTCATTACAGGAGGGTCAGTGCATATAAGTCTAAAATCTAAACAGATTTCGATAAATGATAAGAATTTGAAATTCTCACATTTTTCGATAAGGATTTGGGAGTGTGAAATTAGAATCATTGAAATTATGTTCAATTGGTTTATTTCACAAAGTAAGGATCATAGACAAACATAGAGTGCATACTTGGTGTATGGCAAAGCTATTGTTTAAGAAAAACATAGTGTACATGCTTGGAGCATGGGACAACTAGTGTTTTTAATTCAAGTATAAAGTTGATAAAACCGAAACAATGAATAATGAGTAATCAGTATGGTGATAAATAAAAGTGTTTATTTATATTCATAGGGTTTGATACCATATTTGATTCATTTATTCTTGTGTTTCACTTTGCATGTTTTGACTTCCAGAATAACTAAGTCGCTCTTCCTGAATGATTAAGTTATTCAAACCATCCACAGTCGGTCATATGTTGGAAGTAGATATGAATCAAGACTGTCATGGGTTGGTTTGTAGAGGTCCAAGTTGGTGGACAAAGTGGTGCTACAACACTCATGAGTGCTCATAAGTTCTGAGTATTGGATTCAACCCGTGCTCATTTGAATCAGTTCATGGATTTTATCACGAGTGATCATGAGACGATAATATCTTATATTCTTCAAACCTAGAGATATGAGTTGTTACTATGAGTTGGTTGTACATTGATTGCACGAAAACGCATTTGGTAACTCGATGTTATAAAATGTGCCTTTGTGTATGATTCAACAAGTAGTAGAACAAGCCATATGAGTCGAAGTTTATCCATTCCTTTTACCTTCGGGATAAAAGCGATATCTGTGGGCCCCTCGATGATTTAAAGATGATACATGTGAGTGCTTGGCCAAGCCAGGACTGATTTGATTTGTTCAATCAGTCAGCCATCATGAATCAGAAATCGGGAAACAACAAATGGACAGAGAGAATGATTGATAATCCATGTCTCAGTCCATATGATATCCATAATGGAGGAATATATGATCCCTTATCTAATGGACAAGTCATTGAGAAAGGTCAGAGTTCATCGACAAGGTCAGAGTTCGACAGAAGCTTTTGAGAGATACGATTGCTGATCGGTTCCTGAAGTCATACACAATAATAGTTTTAGACTTATCCAAGTGGGAGACTGTTGGATTAATGTCTAAGTCCATAACTATAATTGGTAAGACTTGACCCGACCTGGCATGGTCCATTTGGGTTGCATGGCATCATGCATTTGGATAGACTATAATGAGAGAAATAACACTTAAGGTTGGTTAATATATTATAAGTTCTAATATATTAATAAGGTTATTTAATTAGTATTGATCAAGAATTAATTTGGAATTAATTAAGTGATCAAAAGGAGACTAATTAAATATATGGGTTGATTGTGTAAATCATTCATTCTTATATATGTGGGCTTGTGATCCAAGATTCCTTATGTTGGACTAAGTCCATGGGGTGACCCATGGATACTCCATGGAGGTTAAAATCCATGGAGCATAAGGAATGGGTAAAGTTATGAGTTACATGGTGTAACCCTAATAGCCACCATATAAAAGAATCCCATGGCTCAAGAAATCGTGGACTAATGTGTGAATATGAGGGCTAGACGATTTCAAGGAGTGTTCCATTTCTCTCAAGTCATTCCATGTGCATTTGGTGTTGTGTGAACCATTTGAGGTGCCACACTTGGGGCACTAGGCACTCAAGCTTCATGGAGACAAGCTACATCAAACAAAGGTATGTATTCTATCCATTTGATTACCCAAGTATCAAGTATTGTATGCTAGATAGGGTAATACCTTGGAAAGTTCATAATTACATGTATAATAGAGAAAACATAGATCCAAGGTATTTAGGGTTGCATGTACACTTAGGAGTGATAGAATGTGCAAAACCCATCATATACACTATATTGTCTAATAACTCACCTCATTCTAAGTCTTGGGTCCTTGATACAGGTTGTGGTATTCACATATGTTGTGATTTGCAGGGACTAAAAAGAAGTGAGAATGTGGAGCAGGGAAAGATAAACTTGATCATGGGAAACAGGAAAGCTTCACCTGTCACCAAGATAGGAGTTTATTCCTTAGTGCTAAATAGTGGGTTTACAATAGATTTGAATAAGTGTTATTATTCGCCAGAAATGGCAAGAAATGTTATTTCCTTTCATGCATTGTATAAACAAGGTTTTACCTTTTATTTTGATAATAATAATGGTAGTATTGATGCTTTCTTTAATAATGTTCTTTATTTTAAAGCATTACCTTGTGATGGCGTGTATGAAACTGTTGTTGGATAAGGTGTCTAAGTCCATAACTTATTTGGTATATACTTGACCCGACCCGGCATGGTCCATTTGGGTTGCACTTCACCCAAACTGTTTATGGATAATTTTATGAGAATTGTATACTTACGATTTATTAATATATTATAAGTTATAATATATTAATATAAAGTCATGTTATTTAATTAGTTTTAATCTTGAATTAATTATGAATTAATTTAGTGATTAAAAGGAAGACTAATTAAATCATGGGCTATTATATTTATATGGTGTGGGCTAATACTCATTTGTTAATGGGCTAAGCTTATGTGGAAGTCCATGGATGATCCATGGAGCTTTTAACCCATGGATCCTTGGAAAGGAAAAGACATGGGTTATTAGGGTTTCACCCTAACCATGCACACTATATAAACAAGCTCATGTTGCATGAAATAACACCCTAGTGTGTGTGTAATAGTGGTGGCCGATTTCTAAGTGTTAGTATACTCTCTCATACATTTTCCAAGTTTGTGGTGATTTGTGATTTCCATTTGAGGCATTCACATTATTGGTGCTTGGCTCTCAAACTCCAAGGAATCAACAATCAACAAAAGGTATGTAATTCATCTAGTCCTTTTATGTTTAAAAGTACACCATGCCATGCTAGATAGGTTATAAACCTTGGAAATTAATATTTTGCATGTACCTTAGACAAACATAGATCCAAGGTTTATTAGGGTTGCATGTACACTTAGGAAGTGTTAGAATGCTCAAAACCCCAACAGGTGGTATCAGAGCCTAGGCTTGTTTGTTTGATACTTGATGCAAAATAGTGATAAAAAGTCGATTTTTTTGCTGTCTGACTGATGAACTCGCCGAGTCCATGGGGGGACTCGCCGAGTTCATGTGTAAACTCATCCTACTCGCCGAGTAGGTTCGTGCACTTGGCGAGTAGGAGCCTCAGAATGCAGATTTTCGACTTTTGCTGCTGGAAATGGACTGGAAATATTACCCTAAAATGTTTTGGTGTTTTAAAACTTGTTTTAGTTGGTGTAATGGTAGTTCTAATCCATTTACAATAGCTTATATCAAAATTTCATGCTTTGTATGTGTTCATATAATTCTTGAAACTTTGATGATCATGTTCATGTTCTTATGAATTTAGAAGATGATAGGAATTATTTGCTGAATTGTTCAAGATTAATTCTTGATCATTTGTGTGTTTTAATGGAGTCCATAATTTGTCCTCAAGTTATGGATATCCAAAGGTCACTTCTTTTAAACACACACTTAAAACACATAAGTTACATAAAATGAAGAGTCTTCATTTTTATGAACCTTTAATTCATAAGTTATGAAATGAAAAGTTTTGGATAGTTACAAAACTTGCCCTCAAGTTTTGGAATTTGTAAAGTTTCACACACTTTAATAAACTTTAATTCCAAACCCTTAGAGTTTTAAAAGTTAAAATTCAACCCTTATACAATTATAACATTAATGGTTAATTATTATATATATGTATAAGATCAAGTCGTTTTACCGTTAGTAGGCCTCATTCACGAAGCCGGTCTATAAGGGGGGTATAAGGTTGTTGCCTATAAAATGACAACTTAATGGGTGTCCATTCTCACCCACCACTTCCTTGATCGGTGGAGGGTCGTTAGCCTAACGGGTAGGACAATGACTTTAAATTCTCATTAAAAGTATAATGAATATTATAAAGTAACTAAACCTTTTATAAATTCCCAAGCTTAGTTTCTTTAGGAAAATGTGAATATGGTGCTAACCCATGAAATTCACACTTTGTACCTTACCAAGTTGTTGGTGGAGCGTGTGTGGTTAACCGGCACACTAACTTGGACTAGTAAAGATCACGAAGGGTGACTTAATGTTTATCATAGATCGGTGGAGCGTGTGTGGTTAACCGGCACATCGATTAGGTGATAATATTAAGGGTACCAAGTGAGTTTGCATGGTTAGTCACACCTTGTTTTGTGATCCTCGGCATCCCAGTCACAAAACCTGAAGGGCACAATCGAGATTGAAACATGCCATTGAAAAGTTCAATGAATCTCAAAAGATCTAGGAGTTTCAAATCCAATTAAAACCTAATAAATTATTTCGTTTTTCATGGTGGAAATTGGTGAATCGTCATTCACCTACCTTCAAATATTTTATAGCTTGGATTACGACATCCCTCTTCCAAGTTATAAAATATTGTGTTGGGTCCTAGCCTTAATATTTCATATTGGGTGTTATATTAAGGACTTGAATCAACTAACTTGATTTTCTCCCATTGTAGATGTCTGGTTCAGACAACTATGATCTTCCCAAATCGCTTAAAACAAGCTTTCCTCTTGAAGATGATGTCCCTCAACATCATGCTTCACTCCCCCCACCTCCTCCATTTATTCTCCCTGACCCACAAGCCCAAAGACTTGAAAGGTTCAAGATCACTCAAGCTCTACTAGAAATGAAACATAAAGATGGAAGACTTGTGTGCACTCATATCTTAGGAATGAAGTCACACATAGACAGGTTGAGAATGTTGGGTGCTGTTATTTCAAGGAAGTTCGCTGTTGACTGGGTTCTTCTGTCACTTCCTGAGTCGTATGGTGAGTTTATTAAAGACTACCATATGACAGATCCTGACATAACCCTAATAGATCTTTCTTATTTGCTTGTTGCTTCTGAATCAGCAATGATTTGGCGCAATGGTCAAGCAAACATTGATGGAAAATCTATTTCTCAAACTTCCATGGACATGGACAACAGTAACATTGGAAGTCCAGAAAAGCTTTCTCGTCCCAATAGAAGGGGATCGGCCTTGGTCAACCCGGTTGACCAAAAGGTAAAGGGAAAGGCTAAGTCTGTGATTGTCTCGTGTACCATTCCCAAAGAGTCTATATGTTTTTATTGTCATGAGAAGGGACATTGGAAGCGAAGCTGCCCTGAATACCTGAAATATTTGAAAGCAAGTAGAGACAAAATGTTTGACTCGGCTTCAGGTAAGTCCACTATCTAACTTTGTTAAAGTTCCTAATTGTTGATTCTTATTACATGATGTGACTAGGTTGCATCTTGATGTTTAGCAGGATCGAGCAAAAGGAAGGTTAAAAGAAGAGTGTGTTGAATCTGATCACGAAGATGGATTTCTATCGCATGGTTCGAGGATCGGATTTTTGAGCCACTACTTAAAAGTTATGATAGATTGCTAAGAAATATGTAATAGCATAGTTTTCATTTAAAGTTGCATTGTAAGGAATATTTTTCCGCATTTTAATAAAGAAATAAAAGTTTTGTTTAGTTTATTTTATATTATATCCCCTTACAATGGCATTTATGGAAAATTGATGTTTGTATGTTTCTAGCAATATTGGAAATATGAGTTTGATTCTCTCATTTGTGGTAGTGTCTGAATTTACCAAATGAGGAAAGGTTCTCATCACTGAAGCTTCAGTTGGACAGAAACTTGGAATCATACAAGTTGTATTGTATGATGAATGAGAATTTTCATCTTTGTAAAATTGAGACTAATTCATTGATCACATGCATATGTGAGTCAATTGAAGGACTAAGGAATTAGGTACACTGGGAGTGTGCTGGTCAAGGTCCACTACAAAGATCAATTCGTCATGATTTACTAAAGATTAGTAAATATGGTTATACTTATAAGGTTAAGTATAATTCTGTAACATTGGAAAAGTTTCAATGTATGGCAGAACGGATGAGAAGAATCAAATTTGGCAGAGAGATAAAAGTTTCTCAAATCTGAAAAGATGGGAGAGTACTTTAGTATCATGTTTTTATGATCATCTTAATGATTATGAAACCATATCACAAATTCATACTCTAAGGACATCTTAGTGCATTGTTATGACTAAGAAGAGGGGTCATGAATTGTTGGAATGGTTAAATCAAGAGAATGAGTCATACTTCGTTCCAAAACAACTCTTAGAGTCATACTCCAAGATTGTAACATTGAGTGACATAAAGTAAGGTTTAAAACACTTATCAAATGTAGTGTAAAATGTTTTCTACTCTTGTACATTTGAAATTGGTAAGTTGTGATGCCTTGAATGAGACAAAGACCAATTAAGACCAATTGTATGAAGTGTTAGTCTTGATAAGAATCCGTACTATCCCTTGAATATTTGTTTTGTCAAGGAATGGTTCTTGATTAGGGAAACTTATATGTCAAGAGGACAGTGGGAGTCTTAAAGATCCTGAAAGGATTTCAAGATTTAATCAAGAGTAAAACCTGAGTTTTATCACTAGCACACGACTTAAGGTTTGAAACCTATTAAGTTGACATAATTCTTGTTCCTATTAAGTTGACTATGCATATGAGTTCTGTTAGTTCTAAACTATGTGCATAACAACTTGGAAGCATTGGTGGGCCTTGTGCTACCAGATGACAAAAAATTAAGATTGAACAAGTTCAATCCATGTAAGGCTGAATTTGTTACTAACCTTGTCTTGTGATTATGGTTTTGACAAATTCACATGGATAGGAACTCATACACCATAAAATCTAAGTGTCATAAGGTTTCTCTCCGATTCATGAAAATGATGGTGAGGAAATGCTTTCACTAAGAAGATTTTAAGTAGATAGCAATTGTGATGTTTGCATTCTCAAAGTCGTTAGTGGAGCGTGTGTGGTTAACCGGCACACTAACATGGACTTGTGAGAAATGGCAAAGGTCTAAACAATTAAGACTATGATTACGACATCCCTTTTCATAGTTCTGGAAATTGTTTAGACACACATGTGAGCTATCTAAGAAAGGGTGTACGAATCTAAATTTCAGAAGTCCAGCTGATTTCTGGAAATATGTCAGAGCTAGTGGGAGCATAAGTGTTATGCTGATAATCATCATGTTAGTGGGAGCATGATTATTATGTTTAGTGTTGCAAGTTAGCAATGTTAATTATAGAAAAACAAAAGTTTCAATTCGTAAAGTTGTAGGGGTTGAAAAAGTTGTTTTGCTATAATTAAGGGAGAGGAAATTATACTTCATTTCAATTCTAAAAGCTTAGATTGAGTTTTAATCATCTTTAGTCAAGGATATATATATGAATTTTATGTTGGAATGGTTCAACATAAGGAAATTCTATATATATTGCGTTCTCGAATTCGATTATGATCAAGACATCCCTCTTCATAGTCGATTTTTAAAACATGGAAAATAGAAAAATATTGTAGCAAAAGACTGATCCAGTATCAGGTCTTTATGTGAGACATCGTGAATCGTGTCCCATATGCTTCGGGTATAGGATTGGTCACATGTGCTATAATATTCATCCTTTCTAAATTTTCCAAATGCTCAGAGCATTAAGAAGAGAAAAGTCTAGAATTGGATAAGACTAAAACGATTAAGCAATTGTCGAGGACTATCTAAGGCTCACCAAAGATTGGTTGCTCAGGGACAGTTGGAAGTATAGTGTTAAATTTTGGAAGGACCATATGGATATATTCTGAAAAGAGGTAGCTCTTGTTCAGATATGATAATCAAAATAGGAATATGGAAATTTTCCATATTAGGAGTTGGATATTAAGAATCTATGAGAAAGTTAGAAACTTTTATGCAAGAAGGATGTTCAAAGCAATGTACTTTGAATATGAGAGTTCGTTTCCATAGAGTTGATCTCCTTTGGAATCCTCTGTAATGACTGATGACAAGGTTTTGGTGACCTTGTGCATAACCATTACGAGAGGATCAGTGCATATAAGTTTATAATCTAACAGTTTTTTTTGGTAAATGGTAGGAATTAGGAATTCTTACATTTACAATAAGGATTTGGGATTGTGAAATGAGCATCATTGGAATCATGTTCAATTGATCTATTTCACAAAGTAAAGATCATAGACAAACATAGTGTGCATACTTGGAGTATGGCATAACTATTGTTTAGAAAAACAAAGTGTACATGCTAGGAGCATGGGACGACTGTTGTTTTTGTTCAAGTATTAAGTTGATTATTTGAAACATTATACAATGAATAATGTGTAATCAATATGGTGATAAATAAAAGGTGGTTTTATTTATATTCAAAAGGGTTCTGAGACCATATTGGATTCGATTATTATTGTGTTTCACTTTGCATGTTTTGACTTCCAGAATAGCTAGGTTATTCTTTCCGAATGACTAAGTTATTTAAACACTCCACAGTCGTTCATATGTTGGAAGTAGGTATGAATTAAGACTGTCATGAATCGAGTTTGTAGATGGCTAAACGTGTTTAGACATAGCAATGGTTGCTACAACATTCATGAGTACTCATAAGTTATGAGTATTGGAATTAACCCACGCTCACTTGTATCACTTCATGGAATTTATCTCGAGTGATCGTGAGACGGTAATATCATATAAGTCTTCAAACCTAGAGATATGAGTTGTTACCTATGAGTTGGTTATGCATTGATTGCACGTAAACGCATCAGTAACTTGATGTTATAAAACGTGCCTTTGTGTATAATTCAATAAGTAGTAGAAACAAGTATATGAGTCGAAGTTTATTTGTTCCTTCTAGTCCTTGGAGGATTAGAAGCGATATCTGGGCCCCTCGATGATTTTGTTTTGACCTATGTACCGGGCCCGGTCAGAACCTAATTGATGTGTTCAATTTAGTTCTTTGTCAAACAAATCAGAAATCGGGAAACAAACTGCTGGACAATAAGTACGACGTTGTTCCATGTATTTGTCCGGCTGATATCATGAGAACAGAGGATTATATGATCACTTATCTAAAATGGCGCTTCATAGTTCAACAGAGTTTTCGAGAGCTACGATTGCTGGTTGGTTCCTGAAGTAACATATGCAAATACAGTTATTAGACTTATCCAAGTGGGAGACTGTTGGATAAGGTGTCTAAGTCCATAACTTATTTGGTATATACTTGACCCGACCCGGCATGGTCCATTTGGGTTGCACTTCACCCAAACTGTTTATGGATAATTTTATGAGAATTGTATACTTACGATTTATTAATATATTATAAGTTATAATATATTAATATAAAGTCATGTTACTTAATTAATTTTAATCTTGAATTAATTATGAATTAATTTAGTGATTAAAAGGAAGACTAATTAAATCATGGGCTATTATATTTATATGGTGTGGGCTAATACTCATTTGTTAATGGGCTAAGCTTATATGGAAGTCCATGGATGATCCATGGAGCTTTTAACCCATGGATCCTTGGAAAGGAAAAGACATGGGTTATTAGGGTTTCACCCTAACCATGCACACTATATAAACAAGCTCATGTTGCATGAAATAACACCCTAGTGTGTGTGTAATAGTGGTGGCCGATTTCTAAGTGTTAGTATACTCTCTCATACATTTTCCAAGTTTGTGGTGATTTGTGATTTCCATTTGAGGCATTCACATTATTGGTGCTTGACTCTCAAACTCCAAGGAATCAACAATCAACAAAAGGTATGTAATTCATCTAGTCCTTTTATGTTTAAAAGTACCCCATGCCATGCTAGATAGGTTATAAACCTTGGAAATTAATATTTTGCATGTACCTTAGACAAACATAGATCCAAGGTTTATTAGGGTTGCATGTACACTTAGGAAGTGTTAGAATGCTCAAAACCCCAACAACTGTATCTGTTGTAGATAATCTAGGAAATAATGTATTGTGTATTAACTCTTCCACTAGCTTAGATAAAGCATCCTTATGGCATTGTCGTCTTGGACATGTAAGCAAGAAATGCATAGGCCAACTCCAAAAGGATGGAGTCTTGGAGTCATTTGACCTAAAGTCAGATGATAGTTGTGAATCTTGTTTGCTTGGTAAAATGACAAAGTCACCTTTTACTGGCACTTGTGCTAGGGGTGAAGGTTTGTTGGACCTCATACACAGGGATGTGTGTGGACCCTTCAGAACAGCCACAAGAGATGCTAATCGGTTCTATGTGACTTTTACTGATGATTTTAGTAGATATGTATATGTCTACCTAATCAAGCATAAGTCAGAAACCTTTGAGAAATTCAAAGAGTTTAAGCAAGAAGTGGAGAATCAGTTGGGCAGGAACATTAAGATGCTTCGATCCGATCGTGGTGGTGAGTATCTTAGTACTGAGTTCCTCGACTATCTTAAGGAATGTGGGATTGTCTCACAATTGACACCTCCTAGGACACCACAGTTGAATGGTGTAGCTGAGAGGCGCAATCGGACCTTGTTGGACATGGTTCGTTCCATGATGAGTCGAGCTTCGCTACCAATCTCATTTTGGGGGTATGCCTTAGAGACTGCCGCCCATATCCTTAATCTAGTCCCTACAAAGAAGGTTGCCAAAACACCTCACGAGGTGTGGACTGGAAAAGTTCCCAATCTTGACCACATCAAGATTTGGGGTTGCGAGGCTTTCGTGAGACGCGAGACTCACGATAAGCTCGAACCCCGAAGCGAAAGGTGTATTTTCATCGGCTACCCACAGAAATCCTTTGGTTACATCTTCTACAGACCCAGTGATAATGTGGTCTTTGTAGCAAGAAGAGGATTCTTTCGAGAGAGAGAATTCATGAGCCAAGGAGACAGTGGGAGGCAAATTGACCTTGAGGAAATTCAAGAGTCAAGTGGTGAAGGAACCTCAAACCCTATCCCTCAACCTGAGGAGGAAACTCCTGTTGAGCCGACTGAAGAATCTATACCTCTGAGGCGTTCCACCAGAGTTAGGAATGCACCTGAGCATTATTATGGTTTTCATATTACTGCAGAAGGTGAGACACTTATGAGTGATAATACACTGGTAAATCTGGATGAGCCTAACAGCTACACGGAAGCCATGGCAGGCCCAGAGGCTGCTAAATGGAAAGAGGCTATGGATAGCGAGATACAGTCCATGTATAACAATCAAGTTTGGAACTTGGTTGACAATGTACCTGATCGTAAGATAGTTGGGTGCAAATGGATCTTCAAGAAGAAGACCGACATGGATGGTAATGTACACACTTATAAGGCACGACTGGTTGCAAAGGGTTATTCTCAAACTCCGGGAGTTGATTATGATGAAACCTTTTCACCAGTGGCCAAGATTAAGTCTATCAGGGTTCTGTTAGCCATTGCTGCATTTCATGATTATGAAATATGGCAAATGGATGTCAAAACCGCTTTCCTTAATGGAAAGTTGGCTGAAGATGTTTACATGGTTCAGCCAGAGGGTTTTGTCAGTACAGAGTACCCCAGTAGAGTGTGTAAGCTCGAGAAATCCATTTATGGATTAAAACAGGCACCTCGCAGATGGAATCTTTGCTTTGATGAGAAAGTCAAAGAATTTGGCTTTTCAAGGAGTGAAGATGAATCTTGTGTCTATATCAAGGCTAGTAGGAGTATAGTCAGCTTTTTGGTACTGTATGTGGATGACATACTACTCATAGGAAATGACATCCCAACCCTGCAGGAAGTAAAGTCCTGGCTTGGGAAGTGTTTCGCTATGAAGGACCTTGGAGAAGCTGCCTATATCCTAGGGATAAGGATTTTGAGAAACAGGAGTAAAAGACTAATTGGACTTAGTCAAAGCACCTATGTGGACAAAGTGTTGAAAAGGTTCAACATGCATAACTCCAAGAAAGGAGAGTTACCCATCCAGAGTAACGCCAGATTGAGTAAGACACAAAGCCCTAGTACTGAGGCTGATATAGCAGAAATGAGTCGAATACCTTATGCTTCAGCTGTAGGATCGATCATGTATGCTATGACGTGTACTCGACCTAATGTAGCCTTTGCTTTGAGCATGGTTAGCAGGTATCAGGGGAACCCTGGCAAGGCATACTGGACTGCGGTAAAGAATATCCTCAAGTACCTACGGAGGACTAAGGACTGGGTCCTTACCCTCGGTGGCAGTGAGGACTTGAGAGTTGTAGGGTACAGTGATGCTAGCTTTCAGACTGACAGGGATAATTTCCGCTCTCAGTCGGGCTGGGTCTTTACTCTAAACAGAGGGGCAATTACTTGGAAAAGTTCTAAGCAGGAGACAGTGGCTGATTCCACTTGTGATTCAGAGTATATAGCAGCGAGCGAGGCAGCAAAGGAGGCTATATGGCTAACGAACTTCATCGGAGACCTTGGAGTTGTACCAGCTATAAAGGAGCCAATGGAGATTTTCTGTGACAGCAATAGTGCGGTTGCGTTAGCCAAGGAACCAAGAGATCATGGGAGATCCAGACACATTGACAGAAAATATCACTTCATCAGACATCGAATAGAAGAAGGAATCCTCGTGGCAAAAAGGGTATCATCGGATGAGAACCCAACAGATCCCCTCACGAACGGACTGACTCGGGCTAAGCATCTCCAGCATGCTCGGAGCATAGGGCTGAAGGATGATATTAGTTTTAGTAGATAGATAATCTTGAAATTTGTAAAATGTAATTGACATTTGATAATAAATAAAAGCTGTTATTTATGAGTAAAGTGTTGCTATCTCTTGTCAATCGTTTACTATTATTTCTTTTTGCATGTTTTGACTTCCAGAATAATTATGTTATGGTTTATATCATATTATTCAAACTCTCCACAGTCGGTCATATGTTGGAAGTAGATATGAATCAAGACTGTCATGGGTTGGCTTGTAGAGGTCTAAGATGTTAGACAAAGCGGGGCTACAGCACTCATGAGTGCTCATAAGTTCTGAGTATTGGATTCAACCCACGCTCACTTGTAGCACTTCATGGAATTTATCTCGAGTGATCATGAGACGGTAATATCATATAAGTCTTCAAACCTAGAGATATGATTTGTTGCCTATGAGTTGGTTATGCATTGATTGCACGAAAACGCATTGGTAACTTGATGTTATAAACCGTGCTTTTGTGTGTAATTCAACAAGTAGTAGAGCAAACATATGAGTCGAAGTTTATCTGTTCCTTCTAGGATTAGAAGCGATATCTGGGCCCTCGATGATTTTGTTTTGACCTATGTACCGGGCCCGGTCAGAACTAAATTGATGTGTTTAGTTAAGTTCTATGTCAAACAAATCGGAAATTGGGAAACAGATGCTGGACAATAAGCAAGACCATGTTCCATGTATTTGTCCGGCTGATATCTCGAACAGAGGATTATATGATCACTTATCTAAAAGGGTACTTCATAGTTCAACAAAGTTTAAAGAGCTACGATTGTTGATCGGTTCCTGAAGTCATACTTGCAACTATAGTTATTAGACTTATCCAAGTGGGAGACTGTTGGATATATTGTCTAAGTCCATAACTATATTTGGTATGTACTTGACCCGACCCGGCATGGTCCATTTGGGTTGCACTTCACCCGAACAATTTATGGATAATCGTTTGAGAATAGTATAAGTTATGATTTATTAATATATTATAAGTCCTAATATATTAATATAAAATCATATTATTTAATTAGTATTGATCTATAATTAATCTAGAATTAATTTAGAGATCAAAAGTATGACTAGTTAAATATAGGCTCTTGTATTTATATAGTGTAGGCTAATGCTTATTTGGAATGGGCTAGGCTTGCATGGAAAGTCCATGGATACTCCATGGAGCTTTAACCCATGGATCTCATGGAAATGAAAAGACATGGGTATTAGGGTTTACATGGATGTAACCCTAATCCACCACACTATATAAAGGAGGCTTTGGTTCTTGAAATGGTACTAGTTGATGTGTGTAAACTAAGAGGGCCGATTTCAAGAAGTTTGTGACTATTCTCTCGAGTTTCCATGTTTATGATGATTTGTGACTTCCATTTGAGGCATCCACATTATTGGTGCTAGGCTCTCAAACTCCAAGCAATCAACTACTACTACAAGGTAAGTAATTCTACTAGTTTTATTTGATTCAAGTACCCCATGCCATGCTAGTTAGGATAAGAACCTTGGAAAAATAATTATTTGCATGTATCTTAGTCAAACATAGATCCAAGGTTTCTAGGGTTGCATGTACACCATAGGAGTGTTAGAATGCTGAAAACCCATCAGTAAAGTATGACTCCCACGATCCAACCGCGAGACATCATCTTCAGGAGGAAAACTTGTTCCAAAAGATATGGGAAGACCATAGTTGTCTGAACTAGACATCTGCAATTGGAGAAATTCAAGTTAGTTGATTTAAGTCCTTATTATAACACCTAAATGAAATATTAAGTTTAGGACCCAACACAATATTTAACAATTTGGAAGAGGGATGCCGTAATCCAATTGCAAAATATTTGAAGGTTGGTAAATTACGATTTACAAATTTCCATCACGAAAAACGAAAAAGAATTTTAGGTTTTAAGTGAATTGAAATTCCTAGATCCTTTGAGATTCATTGAAACTTTCAATGGCATGGTTAAATCTCGATTGTGCCCTTCAAGTTTGTGACTGGGATGCCGAGGACCACAAACAAGGTGTGAATAACCATGCAAATTAGCTTGTACACCCAATGTTACAACCACCTAATCAATGTGTCGGTTAACTACACACGCTCCATTGATCTATGATTAACATCAAGCTACCCTTTTCCACGCACTGTCAGTCCCAGATTAGTGTGTCGGTTAACCACACACGCTCCACTAACGACTTAACAAGGTGCAAAGTGCAATTTCATGGGTTAGCACCATATTCACATTTTCCTAAGTAATTAAGATTTAGGAATTTATATGTGTTTAGTTACTTCATATTTATCATTATACTTTTAATGAAGGGATAATTAGAGTCCTATCCTACCCGTTCCAAAAGTTAGACTTTTACATTTACAAATTCCAAAACTTGAGGGCAAGTTTTGCACTATTCAAAAACTTTTGGAATCCATAACTTATGAGTTTAATATAGCTTTTAATGAATAGAATCTTGAAAATCCATAACTTGAAGACAAGTTATGGAGTTCATAAAAACATTTATATAAAAGACTCTTCACTTTCCCAAAACCTATGAGTTTTAATGACCTTTTAAAATAAAGACTTTTCATTTTTCCATAACTTGAGGACAAGTTATGGAATTCATCAAAAACATTTAGATCAACTAATGTAACTTACAAAATGAAACAATTTGTCAATGATCTAAATTAAACTCATAAGAACAAGACAATTCATATCAAACAAATTTCATGTAATTAGCCTAACCATATAAACTAATACAAAACATGAAACTTTGACAATTATCTTTTAAATTGGATAAGCATGATCATTACCACATCAAAAACAGGTTTGTAAGTTCAAAAACAGTTTAGGGTAATGATTCTAGTCCAATTCCAGCCTTAAAACTCGAAATTCTGCATCCAGGAGCACCAACTCATCGAGTGCATGAACTAAGTCGACGAGTTGGTCAGTTTATAGGGTGGACTCGTCGAGTTCCCCAGTGGACTCGACGAGTCCACTGTCCAGACAGCAAAAAATCAATTTTTCAAGCTTTGAAAACAAGTAGCATCAAGTATATAAAAAAACAATCCTAGGCTCTGATAGCACTGATGGGTTTTTGAGCATTCTAACACTTTTATGGTGTACATGCAACCCTAGATGCTTTGGATCTATGTTTTCTCTAATATACATGCAAACATTTATTTTTCCAAAGCATCATCCTAACTAGCATACAATGGAGTATCTTTACTACATATTCTAGTTAGATGACATACCTTTTGTTGTAGTTGGAAGCCCTGGACCTTTAAGAACTTAGTGCCCCAAGTATTGCACCTCAAATGGAATCACACAACACCACCAACAATGGAGGAACTTGAGAAGAGGTTACTTGCACTCATAAAATCGGCTTGCCGTCTTGTGTAACCACTAGTGCCAATTTTATGAGCTAGAGGGGTTCTTATATAGTGTGGGTTAATTAGGGTTACACCATGCAAACCCTAATGTGCATGACCTTCCATATTCCTCATGCTCCATGGGTTTAAACCTCCATGGATCATCCATGGGTCACTACATGGGTTTAGCCCAACACAAAGAACTATGGATCATAATCCCACATTATAAGAATGAATGATTTACATAATCAATCCCCATATATTTAATTAGTCTCTTTTGATCACAAAATTAATTCCAAATTAATTCTTGATCAATACTAATTAGATAATATGATTTTATATTAATATATTAGAACTTATAATATATTAATAAACCATAAATAACCTTTTCTCAATTATCCATCCGTCAGATTGTTCTGGTGCCATGCAACCCAAATGGACCATACTACTCTCGGGTCAAGTACATACCAATTATAGTTATGGACTTAGACACTAACCCAACACAAAGTTCAGTCCATAGGAGTTTGGATTTGTCACTAACCTTGTCTTGTGGTTATGGTTATGACAGATTCACATGGATAGGAACACATACACCGTAAAATCTAAGTGTCATAAGGTTTCTCTCCAATTCATGAAAATGGTTGTGAGAAAACTCTTTCACTAAGTAGATTTTAGGAGATAGCAGTTGTGATATTTGCATTCTCAAATTCGATTATGATTACGGCATCCCTCTTCATAGTTCGAATTGTGAGAAATGGAAAAAGGTCTAAACATTTGAGACTTATTGTTGTAAGTTCTAAAATTGTTAAGACACACATGTAAGCTATCTAAGGAAAGGTGTTTGATTTTCAGAAGCCTAGATAAAGTCTTATAAAAGCATCTCGTATCAGAAATATGAACTTTGGTAAGAAAGTCGATAAAGTATTGATTTCTAGATGTCTAGCTGATTTCTGGATTTATGTCACAACTTGTGGGAGCATAAATGTTATGCAAGTAACAAATAATCGTTATGCTAGTGGTAGCATAATTATTATGGTAAGTGTTAGTCAGCAATTTTAATTATAGAAAACAAAGTTTCCAATTCGTAAATTTGTAGGGTTGAAAAGTTGTTTTTCTATAATTAAGGGAGAGGAACTTATAGTTCATTTCAATTCTAAAAGTTTAGATTAAGATTTTAATGAAATTTAGTCAAGGATTTATATGAATACCATGTTATTAAACAACTGCTAAGAACAATCCAAGGTTTGCCAAAGATTGGTTGCTTATGGATAGTTGGAAGTATAGTAATGAATGGACCATATTGCCATTATTATGAATAGACTAGATTCTATTAACAATGAGTTGTCATATGGAAAATATGGAAATGTTTCCATAATGGGAGTTGGATATCAAGAATCTATGAGAAAGTTAGAAACTTTTATGCAAGATGGATGTTCAAATGAATGTGCTTTGAATATGAGACTTCAGATCGATGGAATTATCTTGTAACAATGTCCAATGGAAAGTTTTGTAATTGAAATAGTCTCTGTGACTTGTGAACATAGTCATTACAAAAGGATCACTACATATAAGTTTAGAATCTAAGATTGTATAGTAAGTGGCAATAACTTGGTCTTCTTACACTTACGATAAGGATTTGGAATTGTGAAATAAGTATCGTTGGAAATGTTTACAAATGATCTATTTCACAAAGTAAGGACCGTACGTAAATATAGTGTGCATGCTTGGAGCATGGGATAGCTATTGTTTTAATTCAAGTATTAGTTGATAAATCGAAACAATATACAAAGAATAATGTGTAATCAATATGGTGATTAAATAAAAGGTGTTTTATTTACACTCAAAAGTTTTGTGGCCATATAGGAGTAGTATTATTCTTGTATTTCACTTTGCATGTTTTGACTTCCAGAATAATAAAATTATTATTATTATTATTATTATTATTCAAACTACACATAGTCGATCATACGTTGGAAGTAAGTATGAAATAAGACTGTAATGAGTTGGCTTGTAGATTGTCTAAGGCGTTAGACATAGCAACAATTTGCTACACCATTCATGAGTACTTCTGAAATAAGATTTGAGTATTGGATCAACCCACGCTCACTTGAATCACTTCATGGATTTTATCACAAGTGGCCGTGAGACGATAATATCATATAAGTCTTCAAACCTAGATATAGGAGTTGTTCACTATGAATTAGTTGTGCATTGATGATACGAAAATGCATCAGTAACTTAATGTTATAAAACGTATCATTGTGCATGATTTAATGAGTAGTTAGTACAAGCATATAATGTCGAAGTTTATCTATTCCCTTTTATCCTAATAGGATTAAAAGCGATATATTAGGCCCCTCGATGATTCTGTTTTGACTTATGCGTTGGGCCCGGTCAGAACTAAATTAATGTGTTCAGTTTTGTTCTATGTCAGACGAATCGTAAATCGGGAAACGAACTGCTGGACAATAAGTATGACATTGTTCCATATATTTTTCCAGCTGATATCTTGAGAACAGAGGATTATATGATCCCTTATCTGAAGGACGCGTTACTGACTAGATCAGTGTTCGACAGTTGAAGGCTTACGATTGCTAAGTCGGATCCTGGAGTGCTTTAGCAGTAATAGTTATTAGACTTATCCAAGTGGGAGACTGTTGGATTTGGTGTCTAAGCCCATAACTACAACTGGTATGTCCTTAACCCGATTGTAGCATGGTCATTTTGGGTTGCCTTCACCAATGCAATTTGATAGGATAGATTTTGAGAATAAGGTTATTTATGGTTTATTAATATATTACAAGTATAATATATTAACATGAAATTATTTAATTAGTATTGATCAAGAATTAAATTGGAATTAATTTTGTGGTCAAAAGAGACTAATTAAATATATGGGGATTGATTATGTAAATCAATCATTCTTGTAGTGGGGGCTAATGATCCATGATTATGGGCTAAACCAATAAGTAAATCCATGGATAGTCCATGGAGGTTAAACTCATGGAGCATAAGAATGTGGAAAGTCATGTAGCATTAGGGTTTACAAAGTGTAACCCTAGCATGTGCAACACTATAAATAGAACTCCTATGAGCCAAAATCGGTTGAAACTTCTCTCTGAGATAAGTAGCTTATTTTCTTAAATTATCTGATGGGTTTGAGCCAAAAGAACATCCTATGTGCTCATGGAAACCCTAATGCTTGGATCTAGGTTTCTCTATTGTACATGAAATTAATCCAAGACTTTCTAACCCTAGATATAGTGTATATAATCGAAATTAACATCACAAATCAGATCTAGATGTTTACCTTGTTGTTGATTGAAGATCTTGAAGCCTTGAGAACTTTAGCACCTCAAGTGTTGTGCCTCTAATGAATCACAAACACCAATAGTAATTGGATGAAGGAAGATAGAGAGAGGGGAGAGGGTAATTTCGGCTATAGGACTTCTAGGGTTCAATTGGCCGAAATTCCCATGCCTAGGGGTCCTTTATATAGGTGTAGGAATTAGGGTTTCAATGGTTATCCTTATCTGATTACTTAGCCACCAAGCATCCCAAGGATAATTCTAGAATCCATATCATGGACAAATTCTTAAGGCTTTATCCCTAGAATTCGTCCACCCTGTCTATTAGGTTTTCCTTGCCCAACTTTGTAACTATCACATAGATACAGTTCAGCCCCTTAAGTTCATTTAACTTCTTTTGATCACAAAACTAATTCTTAATTAACTATTGACCAATGTTAATCAAACAAAAATGAGTTCTCTTTTAATATATTAGTATTATAATATATTAATAAACCATAATCACCTCTTTCTATATTATTCCTCCAGTTAAGTTGCTTTGGTGAAGGCAACCGAAAAGGACCATGCACAACCAGATCAAGTACATACCAAATATAGTTATGGACTTAGACACTAATCCAACAGTCTCCCACTTGGATAAGTCTAATAACTATAAATGCAAATGCACCTTTTGAATCCGATCAGCAATCACAGTTCTCAAAACTTTTGATCTTATCAATAACCTATCCTTCAGATAAGGGATCGTATAATCCTCTGTTCTAGATATCGTGCGGAAAATTACATGGAACATAGTCATACTTACTGTCCAGCAGTTTGTTTCTCGATCTCTGATTCATTTGACATAGAACTTAATTGAACACATCAATTCAGTCCTGACCAGGCCCGACACATAAGTCAAACCAAATCATCGAGGGGCCCTGATATCGCTTTTACCCTCTTAGGATAAAAAGAACAGATAAACTTCGACTTATATGCATTTACTATCCACTAATCAAATCATACCCAACAATGTGTTTTATAACATCAAGTTACTGGTGCGTTTACGCATTATCAATGCACAACTAATTAGCAAACAATAAACCATATATCTAGGTTTTAAGACCATATGATATTATCGTCTTGCGATCACTCGTGATAAATTCCATGAAGTGATTCCAGCAAGCGTGGGTTTATTCCAATGCTCAAATCAAGTTCATAAGAACTCATGAACGTTGTAGCAAACTTTTGCTATGTCTAATACTCTTTAGACAATCTACACACCAATTCATGACAGTCTTCATTCATACCTACTTCCAACATATGAACAACTGTGGACCGTTCGAATACTTGTTATTCAGGAAGTCAAAACATGCAAAAATTAAACAATAGTTAAACAATTAACACAAGACAGTAACATTACTAATAAATAATACTCTTTTATTTAATCATCGAATTTTAATTACAATTTATCTATTACACATTTCTAAACTATCTAATCTAAACTAATATCGTCCTTCATCCCGATGCTCCTAGCGTGCTACAAGTGCTTAACCCTGCTCAATCCCTTCACAAGCGGATCTGCTGGGTTATCCTCTGACGATACCCTCTTCACTACGAGGAGTCCTTCTTCCACCTGATGTCGAATAAAGTGATATTTTCTGTCGATATGTCGAAATCTGCCATGATCCCTCGGTTCCTTTGTCAAGGCAACCGCTCCTTCATTATCACAAAAAATTTCCATAGGCTCTCATTTGGCCAGCACAACTCTAAGGTCTCCAATGAAGTTCTTCAACCATATTGCCTCCTTTGACACTTCGCTCGCTGCAATGTACTCTGATTCGCACGTTGAATCAGCCACAGTCTCTTGCTTGGAACTTTTCCATGTCACTGCTCCTCAATTTAAGGTAAAGACCCAGCCCGACTGCGAATGGTAGTTGTCCCTGTTGGTCTGAAAGCTGGCGTCACTGTACCCTCGCACCTTTAAGTCATCACTCCCACCGAGTACTAGAAACCATACCTTGGTCCTCCGAAGGTACTTAAGAATATTCTTGACTGCGGTCCAATGCGCTTTGCCAGGGTTCCTTTGATATCTGCTGACCATGCTCAAAGCGAAGGCCACATCAGGGCGAGTACAAGTCATAGAGTACATGATTGAGCCAACTGCGGAAGCGTAAGGTACTCGGCTCATCTCTGCTATCTCAACTTTGGTACTCGGACTTTGAGTCTTACTAAACTTGGCATTACTTTGGATTGGTAACTCTTCCTTCTTTGAATTCTCCATACTAAAACGTTTTAGTACCTTGTCCATGTAAGTATTCTGACTAAGTCCTATTAGTCTCTTACTTATGTTTCTCACTATCCTTATTCCCATAATATTGGCAGCCTCTCCGAGGTCCTTCATAGCGAAGCACTTCCCAAGCCAGCACTTTACTTCCTGCAGCGTTGGGATGTCGTTTCCTATGAGTAGTATGTCATCGACATACAATACGAGGAAGCTTACTATACTCATACTGGCTTTGACATATACACATGATTCATCTTCGCTTCGCAGAAAACCAAACTCTTTGACTTTCTCATCGAAACAAAGATTCCATCTGCGAGACGCTTTCCTAACTCCATAAATGGACTTCTCAAGCTTGCACACTCTATTGGGATGCTTCACATTGACAAAATCCTCTGGCTGGGCCATGTAAACATCCTCAGCCAACTTCCCATTAAGGAAAGCGGTTTTGACATCCATCTGCCGTATTTCATAGTCATGAAATGCAGCAATGGCCAGCATCACCCTAATAGACTTTATCTTTGCAACTGGTGAGAAGGTTTCAACATAGTCAACTTCGGGAGTTTGAGTGAAACCCTCGCGGCCAATCGCGCCTAATAATTGTGCACATTCCCATCCATGTCGGTCTTCTTCTTGAAGATCCATTTGCACCTGACTGTCTTACGACCTGGTATGTTGTCAACCAAATTCCAAACTTGGTTGTCATACATGGACTGAATCTCGCTGTCCATTGCCTCTTTCCACTTTGCAAACTTCGGGCCTGCCATGGCTTCCACATAGCTGTTTGGTTTGTCCAAATTTATTAGTGTACTATCACTAATATACGTATCCCCTTCTTTAGTAATATGAAAACCATATAACTGGGGTTGAACCCTAACCCTTTCGGAACGTCTAAGAGGTAATGACTCGTCAATCAGTTCAACCGGAGTCTCCTCCTCGGGTTGAGCGCCAACGTTAGAGGTTCCTTCATCGTTCGATTCTTGAATCTCTTCAAGATCGATTTGCCTCCCACTGCCCCCTTGGCTTATGAGTTCTCGTTCTCGGAAAACCCCTCTCCTCGCAACGAAGACAATATTGTCACTCGGTCTAAAGAAGAGATATCCAAAGGACTTCTGTGGGTAGCTGATGAACATACATCACTCACTATGAGGTTCGAGCTTGTCGTGAGTCTCTCGTTTTACGAAAGCCTCGCAACCCCAAACCATGATATGTGCCAACGAGGGAGCTTTCCCTGTCCACATCTCTTGAGGTGTTTTGGCAACCTTCTTTGTAGGGACTAAGTTAAGGATATGGGCGGAAGTCTCTAAGGCATACCCCCAAAATGAGATAGGTAGTGAAGCATGACTCATCATGGAACGAACCATGTCTAGCAAGGTTCGATTATGCCTTTCAGCCAAACCATTCAACCGCGGTGTCCTAGGTGGCGTCAATTGTGAAACGATTCCGGATTCCTTAAGGTAGTCATGGAATTCAAGACTTAGGTACTCTCCTCCTCGATCGGATCGAAGCATCTTGATTTTCCTTCCCAACTGATTCTCCACTTCTTGTTTAAACTCTTTGAACTTTTCAAAGGTTTCTGACTTGTACTTGATTAAGTAGATATACCCATATCTGCTATAATCATTAGTTAAAGTCACATAGAAGCGGTTTACATCCTTTGTGGTAGATCTAAAGGGCCCACAAACATCGGTGTGTATGACATCCAATAAACCCTCACCCCTTTCACAAGTGGTAGTGAAGGGTGACTTGGTCATCTTTCCAAGTAAACAAGACTCGCACACGTCATCATCCCTAAGGTCGAATGACTCCAACACTCCATCCTTTTGGAGTTGGGCTATGTGTTTTTTGTTGACATGCCCAAGACGACAATGCCCAAGCATGCCTTATCCATACTATTGGATGAATCAACACACAACACATCATTTCCTAAGTTATCTACAACCATCACAGTCTCATATATTCCATTACAAGGAAATGCTTCAAAATATAAAACACTATTAAGATAAGCATAAATAGAATCCTTTTCATTATCAAATGAGTATCTAAATACTTATCAAATGAATATCTAAATACTTGCCATATCTGGCGAATAACAAGGATTATTTAAATCTAAACCTAATCCATTACTAAGCACTAAGGAATATACTCCAATCTTGGTGACAGGCGACGATCTTCTGTTTCCTGTGATTACGTTTATCCTTCCACGCTCCACATCCCTATTTCTTCTTAGTCCCTGCAAATCATAACATATGTGAAAACCACATCCTGTATCAAGAACCCAAGAAATACAATGCGATGAATCATTAGATTTAATAGTGTAAATACATGCGAAGGACGGCTTGATCTTCCCATGTTTGATAGCTTGCAGATATTCTGGGCAGCTTCTTTTCCAATGCCCTATCTGGTGGTAGTGGTGGCACTCTACCTCCTTAGGGTTAGAGTTGGGTTTAGCAGAACCAACTTTGGTTCCACTAGAAGAGTTACCATCTTGGGACTTTCTCTTGTGGTGGCTCATTAAGGGAGCCTTCCTCTTCTTACCCTTCCCTTACCTTATTGCCAAGACAGGGGCAACAGTGGGAGTTGGAGTTGATCCAACAGAATTATCTTTGAGATTACTCTCAGCAGTCCTTAGCAAGCCTTGAAGCGTGCTCAAAGTGACCTCTTCCTTATTCATGTGGTAGGTCATGCGGAACTGGTTGTAGCAGGGAGGCAAGGAGTGAAGGATGATGTCGATTGCCAGCTCTTCATCAAAGTTAACATTCAACTTTAGCAGGCGATCAACATATCTCTGCATCTTTTGCAGATGGGCGGTAAGGGACTCTCCATTACCCATTCTGGTAGTGATCATCGAAGTGATGATCTCATACCTTTCTTGCCTCGCACTTTGGTGGTACCAGTCCAGCAAGTCATGATGCATTTCATAGGGATACATGTCCTCATAGGACTTTTGGAGTTCTTCAGTCATAGTCGCTAGCATGATGCAATGGACTTTCATGGTATCACGCTCACGGGCCTCAAAGGCGGCGATCTCTTCGGCAATAGCAGTGTTGGGGTTGATTTCCTTCAGCTTCTCATCAAGGACATACTCTTTGTCCTCGTAATGAGTGACCATTCGGATGTTACTGATCCAATCATTGAAATTGAACCCGTCAAAGATCACTCTCCCACACAAGTTCATGAGTGAGAACGAGCCGGAAGAGTTCGAGCCGGAAGCATTGTTGACGTTCGACATATGAAAAGGAAAAAGAACAAAGTTTGATTAGAAATGAATTCCCAATTAAACATCCAAATGAGAAATTAGGGCTAGGATCCAACAATATTATTTACAAATAAGAAAAGGGATGTCGTAATCTAACAAGTAAATAATTTGAAGGTAAGTGAATGACGATTCACTAATTCTCCACCATGAAAAACGAAAAAGAGATTAAGTTTTAAATGTATTGAAAACTCCTAGATCTTTTAAGATTCATTGAACTGTTCAATGGCATGTTTAAATCTTAATATGCCCCTCTGGTTTGTGACTGGGATGCCGAGGATCTCAAAGCGGGTGTGAATAACCATGCAAATATACATGGCGCCCTCATTGTTACTGTCACCTATTCGATGTGCCGGTTAACCGCACACGCTCCATCGAACTATGACAAATAATGAGTCACTCTTTGCCACCTTTGCTTAGAACCCAATTAGTGTGTCGGTTAACCACACACGCTCCACTAACGTCTTAGCAAGGGTACAAAGTGTAATTTCATGGAATTACATCAATTCATTTTTGCCTAAAGTAACTAAGATTGGGAATTTTTGAAAAAACATTTAGTTACTTTTATAATTCATTATACTTATTAATGAGGAAAGGGTTGCCCTATCCTACCCGTTCGGCTAACGACCCTCCACCAATCAAGGAAGCGGTGGGTGAGAGTGGACACCCATTAAACGGCCATTTTATAGGCCATAACCTTATACCCCCCTTATAGATCGGCTTCGTGAATGAGGCCTAATAACGGCAAGACTAGCATTAAAGTTATATATATATATATATATATATATATATATATATATATATATATATATATATATATATATATATATATATATATATATATATATTAATCTTGTAATATTATAATAGTATAGGGTGAATTTTAAACTTGTAAATTCTAGAGTTTGAAATTTAAATAGTTCAAATTAAACTTTTAATCATAAAATTTAAATTTCAAAACTTGAGGACAAACTCGGCGAGTCACTAACTGGACTAGCCGAGTGCAGCTAGTGACTCGCCGAGTCAGGTCGAGCAGAGGGCCAAAAACGATTTTTTTCAGCAAGATGAACATACAAGGCATCAATACGATAGAAACCAAACAAATCTCTGATACCACTGATGGGTTTGAGCCGAAAGAACATCGTATGTGCTCATGCAAACCCTAATACTTGGATCTAGTTTTCTCTATTGTACATGCAAATCATCTAAGACTTTCTAAACCTAGATCTAGTGTATATAATCGAAATTAACATCACAAATCAGATCTAGATGTTTACCTTGTTATTGATTGAAGATCTTGAAGCCTTGAGAACTTTAGCACCTCAAGTGTTGTGCCTCTAATGAATCACAAACACCAATAGCAATTGGAAGAAGCAAGAGAGAGAGGGGAGAGGAGAATTTCGGCTCTAGGACTTCTAGGGTTCAATTGGATGAAATTCCCATGCCTAGGGGTCCTTTATATAGGTGTAGGAATTAGGGTTTCAATGGTTATCCTTATCTGATTACTTAGCCACCAAGCAACCCAAGGATAATTCTAGAATCCCTATCATGGACGAATTCTTAAGGCTTTATCCCTAGAATTCGTCCACCCTGTCTATTAGGTTTTCCTTGCCCAACTTTGTAACTATCACATAATTACAGTTCAGCCCCTTAAATTCAATTAACTTCTTTTCATCACAAAACTAATTCTTAATTAATTATTGACCAATGTTAATTAAACAAATATGATTTCTCTTTTAATATATTAGTCTTATAAGGACCATGCACAACCGGATCAAGTACATACCAAATATAGTTATATCACCTCTTTCTATATTATTCCTCCAGTCAAGTTGCTTTGGTGAAGGCAACCAAAAAGGACCATGCACAACCGGATCAAGTACATACCAAATATAGTTATGGACTTAGACACTAATCCAACATTATCCTCTTGCATATTGGTGTTTGTGAACCATTAGAGGCATCACACTTGAGGTGCTCAATCTTTCAATGGTTAAGAACTACAAGTCCTTCCAGAAGGTATGTCATCTATCAAGATGTATTATTCATTTAGCAATTTGTATGCTAGTTAGGACAATGCTTTGGAAAAATTGAAAATATGCATGTATAATAGAGAAAACATAGATTTAAAGCGTTTAGGGTTGCATGTGCACAATAGGAGTATTATAATGCTTAAAACCCAACTGTTTTAGGAGTTCTGCAACACAAAGCCACCAAAGTTTGATGGGACCCAGGACCCGATTACTGCCATGAGATGGATCTCCGACATTAAGGGGTGTTTCTATACATGCTCGTGCCCGAAGCACTTGAGAGTTCGGTTTGCGCTGAACCAGCTTCGCTTGGGAGCGAAGGACTGGTGGAAGTTTGTGACGACTGATTTTACCCCTGCAGATCATGCTGCAGTGACTTGGGATAGGTTCAACAAGAGGAGAATTTATGTCTCTCAAGCAGAAGACAAAATCAGTGACAAAGATTACGAGGATGTTTCATGAGAGGGTGTTGTTCTGCCCTGAGCTCGTGTCTACTGAGCAGGCACGTGTTAGTCGGTATTTGAGAATCTTGAGGAAAGATATTTGGGAGTTCTTGGCGAACTCGTCTTATCGGACATTGGCTGAGTTCCAGTCCAATGCAAGGAGGATAGAGATTGAGTTGTAGATTCAGAACAAAGAGGAGGGCAAGCAGCAAGGGAGGGATAGGAGACCAGTGCAGTCGCAGTCGGCGACGAAGCGGACTAAGCCCACTGATTCAAGAGCAGGGGGCCATAAGGGTCACACTTGTGGCATGTGCGGCAAGAGCCACGAGGGATCTTGCCGAGCAGGGCCTTGATACAAATGTGTCAAGGAGGGGCACATGGCGAGGGACTGCCCCAAGATATTTTCGGTTTGCTTTCATTGCAACCAGACTGGCCACAAGAAGGTCGAGTGTCCTCAGGTCACTCAGGGATCAACCCAGGCTTCTGCTCCTGCTGCTTTATGTGTTACAGAAGGTCGGTCGGGGAAGGTCGAGGCCCCGAGGGCTCGTAGGAGAGCGTTCCATCTGACTACGGAGGAGGTTCGTGCAGCACCCGATGTTGCTGGTACGTTTTTTTCTTTTATTCATGTTATTTTGAGATTTGTTTATGCTTATACTGTGCTGCATATAGGTACTTTTCTTGTGAGTTCTATGTCTGCCTTGTTATTATTTGACTCGGGTGCGAGTCGATATTTTGTGTCTTTATCCTTTAGTCGTCACATTAGTGTTAGACGCGAGACATTGAGTCGACCACTGAGGGTTTCTATAGCCGATGAGCATGCGGTTTTTGCCACTGTTGTATTCCGAGGATGTGTTTTAGATATCTTTGGTGTTGAGTTCTCGGTATATCTGGTACCGATAGCGATGGGTGATGTTTGTGTCATAGTGGGCATGGATTGGATTAGCCGGTGTGGGGCCATGATTGACTATGAACGTCAGATGGTGGCCATAGAAGACCCTAGTGGGGGAGTACTTACTGTGTATGGCAAGGGAACTAGATCAGGATCAGCTTTCTGCTCTGCCGCCAGGGTGAGGCAGAGTTTGCAGCAGGGATGCATGAGGTTTTTAGCGTACGTGATGGATATGCGAGTTACCACTGAGAGGCCGAGTTCTATTTCTGATGTTCTGGTAGTGTGTGAGTTCCCGGATGTTTTCCCCGAGGAATTACCCAGTGTGCCTCCTGAGAGGCAGGTGGAGTTCCAGATCGATCTGATTCTAGGTGCGGCGCCTATTGCCAAGGCACCTTATCGCCTTGCGCCGCCTGAGATGCAGGAGTTGTCGTCGCAGCTCCCGGAGTTGCTGGGGAAGGGTTTTATTAGACCTAGTAGCTCACCGTGGGGAGTGCCGATCCTTTTTGTCAAGAAAAAGGATGGTTCACACCGGATGTGCATTGATTATCAGGAGTTGAACAAGCTGACAGTCAAGAACCGTTACCCACTACCGAGGATCGACGATTTGTTTGATCAGTTGCAGGGGGCGTCTTGGTTTTCCAAGATTGATTTGATATATGGGTATCATCAGATGAGGGTCTGTGAGGAGGATATTCAGAACACAGCTTTTCGAACTCGTTATGGGCATTACGAGTTTGTGGTAATGCCTTTCGGGCTCACCAATGCACCTCCAGTGTTCATGGACCTCATCAACCGGGTGTGCAGACCCATGTTGGATAGGTCGGTGATCGTGTTCATCGACGACATTTTGGTGTACTCGAGGTCGAGGGAACAACATGAGGAGCACCTATGGGTAGATCCTTGGAGTATTGAGGATGGAAAGGCTTTATGCAAAATTCTCCAATTGTGATTTCTGGTTACGAGAGGTCCAGTTCTTAGGACACCTCGTTAATCAGAATGGGATTTTGGTCGACCCGGCCAAGATTGAGGTAGGCATGCGATGGGAGGTGCTTTGATCCCCATCCGAGATCAGGAGTTTTGTGGGTTTGGCGGGTTACTACCGGAGGTTTATCATAGATTTCTCTAAGATTGCCATTCCTCTCACCAGATTGACCAGGAAGGGTGTTACTTTTGTCTGGGGGATTGAGCAGCAGGCCTAATTTGAGACTATTCGCCAGAGATTGTGCGAAGCTCCAGTGTTAGCCCTTCCTGAGGTAGTGGAGGACTTCGTAGTCTACTGTGATGCATCTATATCGGGAATGGGTATCGTATTGATGCAGAGGCGACACGTGATAGCATATGCGTCGAGGCAGCTGAAGCCTCACGAGACGAGATATTTCACTCGTGATTTGGAGTTGGGGGCGGTGGTATTCGCCCTCAAGATTTGGCACCACTATCTTTATGGTGTCCGATGTACCATATACATGGACCATAAGAGCCTGAAGTACCTTATGGATGAGCCCAACCTGAATATGAGGCAGAGGAGGTGGTTGGATGTAGTGAAAGACTACGACTGTGAGATTTTGTATCATCCTGGCAAGGCTAATGTGGTAGTCGATGCCCTGAGTCGTAGAGCAGTGAGTGCTCCGATCCGAGACGTGTGCATGAGGATGGTGGTGATGACTCCATTCTTAGATACCATCCGAGAGGCCCAAGTAGAGGCCATGAGACCAGAGAACCGTAAGAGAGAGTGGGCTTATGACCTATCATGGGTGCTATATTCAGGTGGATCATGAAAGATTTTGATGGAGGAAGCCAATAAGTCGAGGGTTTCCATTCACCCTGGGGCGACTAAGATGTATTTGGACTGGAGAAGGGATTATTGATGGCCCTGTATGAAGAGAGATGTGGCATGGGTAGTCCAAAGATGCTTGACCTGTCGAAAGGTCAAGGCAGAGCACCAGCGTCCTCATGGCAAGTTTCAGCATTTGGAGGTTCCTCTGTGGAAGTCGGAGCAGATTTCCATGGATTTTATTACCAAGTTACCGAGGACTGCGTGATGTGTCAATGCGATATGGTTGATTATAGATGGGTTGACGAAGAGTGCTCACTTCCTAGCTATAAGTGAGAGCTCTTCTGGAGAGAAATTGGTGGAGATCTACGTTCGAGAGGTGGTGGCACGACATGAGGGGCCAAAATCGATAGTGTTTGATCAGGATGTGTGGTTTACTTCCAGATTCTGGAAGAAATTTCATGAGGAGTTGGGTACTCAGTTGCATTTCAGCACCGCTTACCACCCACAGACAGACGGGCAGAGCGAGCGGACAATTCAGGCGCTCGAGGACATGCTACGTGCATGTGTTATGGACTTCGCGGGAAGTTGGGATACTTACTTGCCCTTGGTTGAGTTTTCATACAACAACAACCATCACTCCAGTATCGATATGCCTCCATTTGAGCTTTTATACGGGAGGAGGTGTCGGACCCCCATCTGTTGGGGAGAGGTAGGAAAGAGAGTGATAGGGAGCACTGAGATAGTTCTCAAGACGACAGAGCAGATCCAACAGGTTAGATAGAGGTTGCTGACGGCTCAGAGTCGTCAGAAGAGTTACCCCGACCGACGACGTTCAGAGCTCGAGTTCCAGGTCGGAGATTATGTCCTCCTGAATGTATCCTCATGGAAAGGGGTGATCCAATTCAGGAAGCGGGGCAAGTTGGTCCCTAGATACATCGGTCCTTTTAGAGTGATCACTCGAGTGGGTAAGGTAGCTTATCGATTAGATCTGCCTTTAGATTTGAGTCAGATTCATAACACCTTCCATGTGTCCCAGCTGAGGAAGTGTGTAGTCGATGAGACGGCAGTGGTCCCTTTAGAGGACATTCAGGTTGATGATCGCCTGAACTACATTGAGACGCCGATAGCAATCTTGGATAGGAAGGTGAAGGTCTTGAGGAATAAAGATGTGCCCTTGGTTCAGGTTCAGTTGCAGCATCGGAAGGGATCCGAGTGGACTTGGGAGCTGGAGTCCAAGATGCGTGAGCAGTACCCAGAGTTATTTCCTGAGGATGACTTCGAGGGCGAAGTCTGATTCTAGTGGGGGAGAATTGTAACATCCAGACTCGCAGGTATAATATTTAATTATATTATATTCATTTTTTAGGGCAACTCGACGAGTTGGAGGCCCCAACTCGCCGAGTAGAGACGTATATGCCCGCTTGATTTTTAGAGTCTACTCGACGAGTTGGAGGACCCCCAACTCGAAGAGTAGGTGCTGAGTGTGAAAACCCTAATTTTCAGGATTTGTACCCAATTTAAAGGACCTTAAGCCTTCATTTCCACCTCCCTTATCATTTTGACATCCTGAGAGAAACCCTAATCGAGCTAGTGTCGTTTGTGAGAGAAAGAGAGGCTAAGAGAGTGTATCTTGGTGGAATCTTTGAAGGAGCTTGAGGAGCAAGAGGCTTGGAACAAGAAGGAAACCTTGGAAGTACACATGTAAATTTGGATGAGCCTACTAACTACAAGGAATCCATTATGGGCACCGAGTCTTCAAAATGGAAAGAGGCAGTGGATAGTGAGAGTCAGTCCATGTATGACAATGAATTTTGGAACTTGGTTGACAATGTACAGGGTCGTAAGACGGTCGGGTGCAAGTGGATCTTCAATAAGAAGACCGACATGGATGGGAAAGTGCATATGTTCAAGGCACGACTGGTTGCGAAGGGCTTTACTCAAACCCCAGGGGTTGACTATGATGAGACCTTCTCGCCACTAGCCAAGATCAAGTCTATAAGGGTTATGTTGGCCTTAGCTGCATTTCATCATTATGAAATATGGAAGATGGACGTCAAAACTGCTTTCCTTAATGGGAAACTGGTTGAAGATGTTTTCATGTGTCAGCCAGAGGGTTTTGTAGATGCGAAGTACCCAAATAGACTGTGCAAGCATGAGAAATCCATCTATGGGTTAAAGCAAGCGTCTCGTAGATGGAATCTTTGTTTCAATGAGAAATTCAAAGAGTTTGGATTTTCGAGAATCGAAGATGAGTCCCGTTTGTATGTCAAGGCTAGTGGGAGTATAGTAAGCTTCCTAGTCTTGTAGGTTGATGACATACTACTCATAGGGAACGACATCCCAACCTTGTAGGAGGTTAAGACCTGGCTTGGGAAGCGTTTCGCTATGAAGGATCTAGGAGAAGCTGCTTATATTCTAGGGATAAATATATTGAGAAATAGAAGTAGGAGACTAATAGGACTTAGTCAAAGTACTTACGTGGACAAAGTGTTGAAACGTTTTGGCATGGAGAATTCCAAGAAAGGGGAACTGCCAATTCAAAGCAAGACCAAGTTGAGTAAGACTCAGAGTCCGAGTACCGATGCCGAGATAACGGAAATGATTCGAGTGCCATATGCTTCCATCGTTGGCTCGATTAGGTACGTTATGATGTGGCTTTTGCGTTGAGCATGGTTAGCCAATATCAAGGGAACCTAGTTAGACCTTATTGGACAGCAGTTAAGAACATTCTTAAGTTCCTATGAACGACTAATGATTGGGTCCTTACACTTGGTGGGAGTGATGACTTTAGAGTGATAGGGTATAGTGACTCCAGCTTTCAGACTGACAAAGATAACTTCCGCTCTCAATCGAGCTGGGTATTTACCCTAAATGGAGGAGCAGTTACTTGGAAGAGTTCCAAGAAGGAGACTGTGGCTTATTCAACGTGCGAATCAGATTACATAGCAGCGAGCGAAGCGTTACAGGAGGCGATATGGATGAAGAACTTCATCGGAGACCTTCGAGTTGTACGATCCATAAAGGAGCCAATGGAGATTTTTTGTGATAACGAAGGATTGGTTGTCTTAACCAAGGAACCATGGGATCATGGTAGATCCAGACACATTGACAGACATCAGATAGAAGAGGGACTCCTCGTAGTCAAGAGGGTATTGTCAGAGGAGAACCCAACAGATCCTTTCACAAACGATCTGAGCAGGGTTAAGCACTTATAGAATGCGAGGAGCATTGGTCTGAAGGGCGATAGTAGTTTTAGTGATTAGATAGATGTTTAGAAACTTTTAATAGATAAATGTAAGTGTCATTTGATGATTAAGTAATGGAGATTTATTTATGAGTAAAGTTTACTATCTCGTGTCAATTGTTTACTATTGTTTCACTTTTGCATGTTTTACTTCCAGAATAATTAGATTATTCAAATTATCCACAGTTAATCATACTTTAGGAGTAACTTATGAGGTTATATTGTCATGGATTGGTTTGTAGATTGTCTAAGTGTTTAGACATAACAATAGTTTGTTGCAACGTTCATGAGTACTTCTGAAATAAGATTTGAGTATTGGATTAAACCCATGATAATGTGAATCACTTCATGGAATTTATCACGGGTGACTGTGAAAAGATAATATCGTATAATCTTTAAACCGAGATATATGATTTGTTGTTTATGAGTTGGTTGTGCATTGATAATGCATAAACACATAAGTAACTTGATGTTATAAAACGTGTTGTTGTGTACAATTTGATGAGTAGATACTACAAGCATATAAGTCAAACTTTATATGTTCCTTTTATCCTAAGAGGGTAAAAGCAATATCTTCAGCCCCTCGATGATTTTGTGTTGACTTATGTGTCGGGCCCGGTCAGGAAACAAACTGTTGGATAATGAGAATGATTATGTTCCATGTCTTTGTCCACATGATATTTTGCAGAACGGAGGATTATATGATCCGTTATCTAAAGGACGCGTCATTGACTAGGTCGGAGTTCGACAGCGTCTTTTGAGAGTTACGATTGCTAATCGGATTTTGAAGACGTACTTGCGATTATAGTTATTAGACTTATCCAAGTTGGAGACTATTGGATTAGGTGTCTAAGCCCATAACTATAATTGTTATGTGCTTGACCCGATAGTAGCAAGGTCCTTTTGGGTTGCCTTCACCATAGCAACTTGACATGATGAATTATGAGAAAGAGGATGGTAAATGATTTATTAATATATTATAAGAATAATATATTAATTGAGAAATCATATTATTTAATTAGTATTGATCAGAAATTAATTTGGAATCAATTTAGTGATAAAAAAGACTGATTAAAAGAACGGGGACTTGTTATGTAAATCAGTAATACTTATAGTTTGGGCTAATGGACCCTATTGATAAGGGGTGGAAAAAAACTCTATGGGAGTCCACAAAGATTTCATCTAAGGCCTTTCATGTGGGGGTCTGTGGATTGCTTAGGGCCTAAGCAAGGGAATTAGTCTTTCCAGTTGAAAATTGTAGTAGCAGCTCAACTATATAAGGACGCCTTGGCTACCAGTTATCGGCCCTATGCTTGATAGAAGAACCCTAGCCGAAATTGATAGTCTCTGTAACATCCTGACTCCCAGGTATAATATTTAATTATATTATATTCATTTTTGTTAGGGCAGCTCGACGAGTTGGAGGCCCCAACTCGCCGAGTAGAGATGGAGATGCCCCCATGATTTTTAGAGTCTACTCGACGAGTTGGAGGACCCCAACTTGACGAGTAGGTGTTGAATGTGAAAACCCTAATTTTCAGGGTTTGTACCCTATTTAAAGGACCTTAAGCCTTCATTTCCGCCTCCTTTATCATTTTGACACCCTGAGAGAAACCCTAATCGAGCTAGTGTCGTTTGTGATAGAAAGAGAGGCTAAGAGAGTGTATTCTGGTGGAATCTTTGAAGGAGCTTGAGGAGCAAGAGGCTTGGAACAAGAAGGAAACCTTGGATCCAATATCTACACTGTTGTAGCAACCATATATAGGTAAAAAGTCGCCACCTTGATCACTTAGTTGTTAGATCTCTTCACTAGGAAGTTATGGTCATTCTTAGCATTCTTTTTGAGCCTTTGAGTTGGTTGAGCATGCCATGAAGTTGAAACTTTAGATCTGGGTTGTATGAGGTCCCTTGAGGATAAAGATCCAAGCCTTATCAAGATATTGGCTAAGTCCCAAACATTTAACCTTCTATACAACTTTGTTTTGGCATTTTAAGCTCTAGGTGTTATGCATGGACGTAAAGCTTGCAGCTTTGCGTGGTATTTCAGCCTTGGGAGGCTAGATCTAGAGTTTGGGACTTTATTTCTACTTAGAATTGTCTGAATGAAAATTGAACTAGAGGGACTCGGCGAGTGCATGAGCCGACTCGACGAGTTCGTTAGGGTTTTTCCCAAGAGTCTAGATACATGCAAACTCGACGAGTTGATGAGATAACTCGACGAGTTGAGTGGGAGTTTTCCCAATTTTCTGAGAACAGGAGGAACTCGACAAGTCGCATAGGTGCACATGACGAGTTGGTTCAAAATGGGCTGTTGACTCGAGTGTTGACTTACGTTGACTTTTAGGGTTTAGTCAAGTGATGGATATGGAGACAATGGAGGGGTAAAATGGTCTTTTCACCCTTTCCAAGAGTTAGTGAAGAGGGTTAGTTTACTATCTTTAGAGTGGTTATTACAAAACGTTAATTAGAGGAGATTATGATATATAGGCGGAGTCGAGAGCGATCGTTGAGTGTGAGATCTACTTGCTTTGCTTACGAGGTGAGTCTTCTCACTATATTTACCTGAGTGGTAATACTGTTTGATCGGAGGGTCCTATTTGAGTTATCGACCGGAGGGTCCAATGTGCTTGTATTGAGTTATGTGATATTATGCATATTGTCTTTGTGATATATGCTATATTGTTATGTGCCTTACTGACTTAGGACCATAGGGTCCAAACCGAGTTGTGAGACCGGAGGGTCTCCACTGAGATATAGGTCTGGAGGGTCCGACCCGAGCTGTAAGACCAGAGGGTCTTCTTTGAGACACATGACCGGAGGGTCCACACCGAGCCGTGAGACCGGAGGGTCCTCACCGAGACGCATGACCAGGGGTCCATGTCGAGCTATAGCCATGAGAGGCTTATGATTTGTGTATGTTGTATTTTGGGGAACTCACTAAGCTTCGTGCTTACAGTGTTGTGTGATATGTGTTTCAGGTACTTCTCAGGATCGCGGGAAAGCGCCGACTTGGTTGTACACACGAGTTAGAGTTTATGTGTTTTGAGGATTGTGGGATATTATTAAACAATTGTTGACTTGTGTTTTGACAACTTATACATTTGTGGTTTTTGAGAAATGTTATATTGGGTTTTATGTGATTTTAAAAATGAAAATTTTGGTTGAAAATTTAGAATGTTACAGTCTCCATCTTCTCTCTCTTGTTCATCTTTTGCTAAGTGGTGTTTGTGACTCCATTAGAGGTGCGGCAATTGAGGCACTAAGCTCTTGAAGGTCAAGATCAAGCTATCAACAAGAAGGGTATTCTTCTAACTCTAGTTCATTTATTAAATCCGAAAATTGTATGCTAGATTAGGGTTCTTGCTTTGGATAATTGATTTGCATGTATAACTTGAGAAAAACATAGATCCAAAGCAATTAGGGTTGCATGTGCTCCATAGGAATATTGTAATGATCAAAAACCATCAGGTCTTTCCTTTACTCAGACGATCAACAACCATTTATCTTATTACATATCACTCCAACAAGGTTATCCGTCAACAACATTATTATCTCGACAGCGAATCTACTGCATATTATTTCGACATCAACTCTGCTGCTTAATATCCTTATAACATCCATGTTGCCTCTTATCTCGGCAACAACCCTACTGCTCATTATCTTGATAGCAATCATGTTGGTTATTATCATAACAACATCCATACTACATGTAATCTTGATTTATTCGGATTAGTCTGATACGACTACCTATTAGCTACTCGAATCAGATTAAGGGGGAAGTATTTAGGTATAAATCGTACAAAAAAGATTATGAAGACGATTCATGAAGCTCATGCAAAAAACTATGAAGATTATTATTGGTGATATTAAACCAAGATATGATAAAAATGCTACAACTTTACAACATTGTGATAGCAGTCTTGATGCACTATGATATCATCATTACTACATTATTGTAACAACCTCGCTTCATTATCACCACGACAGCCTCGATGTATCGAAACAACTACGATGCATCACATCGATCAAATCATACTCCCACAACACATGAATGAATTATCATGTCAGCCCCAAATTGCATATATCCAAATCTACCTAAAATATATGTTATATAATATTATGGCTTTCGTAGGCGAGGTTCAACCGTTCCTTTCATACTTTCATGCATTGTTGTTATGCTAGCCCGGCACGATTGACAACAAACCAATCATATCAGATTAGGGTACTTGATAATGTATGGCTTATATTTGTATCTAGTCCAATGTAGTTGGTTATAAACCAATCACATCGGATTGGGGGAGCTTCATAAGGATAGGTCTAGGTGTGCGACCTGTCTGACAGTACTCAAGCTCACCAGCAATTTAACGGTATTACTTGGCAACGCAACAAGACCGTATTGCTTACAACATCGCTTGGCAACATTGTCCGACATTATAGTCTGGCCTAATTTCCCTTTGACCTGCCTTAGAAATAGAGTACTCTGTCCTCCATGAGGAGGATCTTCTTCCACCTTCATACATAAGCCCCCATTACACTCACAACTCACTCCCCCTCCTCGCCAAGATGGCTCTCTCTAGAAAGGAGAAACATCTCATGTCATGCATCTATCTAATTTGATTGTCGGAGCATGCTCCCGGGGCATAGTCCTTAAGTCAGTTCTAACGGCTTTATAGTGTGATGGCGACTAGGTATCATGTTGAGGTCTCACTACTTGCATCTACTCCAGATCTAGATCCGACAACAAGATCTGACGCCTAACACATCCTTGTTTTTGTAATCTTTATCTTATTTTGTAATCTTCCCTCTTGTTTTTTTAGTTGTACACGTTTTCAATTATGTTTTTAACAAAATATTGTCAGGTCAAAAAAATATGTAGAATAAAAAATAACAAATCACACTTCAATATGGTTTGTTTGAGAATAAAAATCAACCTTAAAAGAAATAAAATAAAAAATAAAAAGACATGCAATACGGTATCCAAATATGTTCTTTTAACATCTAATTAAAAAAACAAATAAATTGATTCATGATAAATTCTAGCCGTTTATAGCCGATATAAGTGTTTAATTACTTAGAATAAAAACAAACAATTGTTCTGCTTTACGTTCTTCTACTTAGTAACCATGGATTAAAATTTGTGAGCTTACTTCATTGATAAATAGTGAGACTAAAACTCATATAAATAGGGATACATAAGAGATCTAAACTAAAATCTAATGGCCTTGGGCCTAAACCCTAATCAGCAACATCCCCCCCCCCCCCCGCAGTTTGATTGGGATAGGACATTTAATTGGAAAAACAAAAACATAAAACATAACATAAATGAAGACAGTGGCATCGACGGTGGCAGATTTCTAACGATGACGGCTAAATCTGGTCGTTGGATAATGAGAAAGGAGTGGCGGTGGCGACGATCATCAAGTCGGCGGCGGAGGAGTCCAGAGAAAAGAAGCGAGAAAGAAAGAGGGCTCGAGCTGCGGCAGACGGAGCCTATTCCGAGTGACTCGGAAAATAGATCTGAAGAAGAGGCAAGTTGAGGAGAAGGCAGAAAGCTTAGAGGCAGAAACCATCCGACGAGGAGACATAAGAAAACAAGGCAGTAGAAAGGCCGATGTAAGAGCTCTAGTTTGGTGTCGGTGGCTATTTTATTATTTAGGAGGAGAAAAAAAACAAACGAAGGGAATATGAAACATAATGAATGCATCTCCGACGACCATGAGAGAATGTTGCGGGAGGTGGAGGGAGGAGATAGCGGATTGAGGTCAGCGGTAGAATTTAAACTTAGATCTCTGATACCATGTTATATAATAAAATGCTTCATTGATAAATAATGAGATTAGAACTTATATAAATAGGGATATATAAGAAACCTAAACTAAACCCTAATGGCCTTGGACCTAAACCCTATTCACTAACACTTACCGGGTAAACATATATTATGTCAAAGATTGTATTTTCTAAGAAAGTGATCATAAGTATATTTTTATTGTAATTAGGTATGTGATGATGTTCAGAAACATTTCTACACGATCGAGTGGGTTAAGGTCATAGCCCGTTAAGGATATAAACTTGAAATGTCTTGGGTTTTTCTGTTGTTTTGTTGTCAACCATCTTTATTATTTTTCAGTTAAATAGGTTTTTTGATTTGTATAGTTAGACCTTTTCCACAGTTGGATTAGAAAAAATTACGAAATATATGACAATATGTCAATATTGGTCAAACGGATAATCCATGAAATAATCCAACATTATTAAGAATAATATAAAGATATTCCCCACAAAAGATAACACTTCAAATCATATAGCCTTTTATTATAATACGAGCTAGTTACAAGTCTCCACCAATCCTTCGCTCCGGACCTCAAAAGGTTCAGACCGCACCTGACCTTCTGGTCAACTAGGCAAGAGCAAGTGAAGAAACATCCCTCAATGTCAGACAGCCACCTCATGGCTATGATCGGGTCCTGGATTTCATCAAATTTTGGGGGCTTCGTATTGTCGAAGTCCCGATACTGTAAGACTCTCCCAGCACCAACCCCAGCAGCCGCAACGGTTGCGGTGGCTGCAGCAGCAGCAGCCTCAGACAAAGAAGCATAACACTCAACAAAATACTCCACCATGGCAGTCTTGATAGACCTGAACATCTCTGAAAAATGTGCTCGAAAGTGAGCAACAACCTCCTCCTGAAGGATCTCCCTGATCCTGTCCTCGGACACAGCTGGCTCACCCTGACTGCCAGCTCCCGCTCCCGATCCCGATCCTGCCTCAAATCATCTCGTCATCACCATACTGAAAATAAACCAGGGAGATATCAGATAACACCCATATCATATCAGGGGAACCAACTCCCAACAAATCCCTAGGGGTTGTGACTTCCCTGTTATGTGTACGGGTCCTATTCTTTCAGTAGTACGGGCCCATACTAACTTCTACACCTACCCGTATTTGTGTTAAGGATCATCAAAACAACCCTAACCATACATACTGGCATACGCATACACTCAATCCTCACTCCCTAGAGGAAAGCTAAACATCACGAAACTGGCCGACTGACCCCACACAACTCATCCATTAAACTTCCACAAACCCTTCAGCACTCATGTGTGCTAATCATACATAACACTGGACCCTATAGACACTCGAATATCTGATCCTACCCTAAGCCCTTCATCAAACAAGAACATGAAATAAGGCCAAACCAAACATTCTCAGGCTATAGAATCTTAGTTATGTATAACCATGATGCATACACTAAGCAACTATAGTAATGATGTCAATTTTATATGAAGAAGAACCCTAGGCTATCAAACATGATATAATCAGGCAATTCTATCATGAAAATTCCTAAAGACCCCTAGGCTATCACTAGCATGTTGTTCTAACATATCACAATATCAAATAACATTATGGTAATTTGGGGTCTACTTACTGGCTCCCGCTGATTGTACACATCACATCCTCTTTGATTATTTGAAAATACTTTGAAAATCATTTTTAAAACCTTTTTCTTTAGTTTGAGACTGGATTCACACGAGTGTTCCTCCAATTCACTCAAACCAAGGCTCTGATACCAACTTGTAACACTTGTTAAATTCCTGGTAAATTTAAACTTTTTAAAACCAACCAATTTCATAAATAAAAGTATTTCAACATCAGAGTTCCCAAAATCATAAGTCCAAAACATGAGGATGTGTATCCTCACGCCTTCACCTTCCTGCTGTCCTCCAAAGTACCTGAAATATAACCCAAATCTGGAAGCCAAGGCTTAGTGAGTTCCCCCAAAATACCAACACACAAATACACATAACAACAACAAACAACATGTATATAGAGCCTTCAGCATGACTGGACCGCCTAAATGGGCCTTCAGCCTACCTGGACTGCTTACAGAACCTTCAGCATGACTGGACCGCCTCACCGGGCCTTCAGCCTATCTGGACCGTTCTCCGGGTCTTCGACCTGACTGGTCTGCCTCTCGGGCCTTTAGTCTATCCGGACCGCCCTGGGTCTCTTGGCCTTAAGTTCCCACTAGTCTGCCTCAACCCAACCACACATAACATGTCGACATATACATAACAAATAAACATATTTAACCAGTTAACAGACATTCAAACAGATCTTACAGATCACTAAGCATAACATACATCCTAGATACTAGGATACAGATCTAAAAGATCTCTACAACATACCAACATGCAATAACCAGGATAACAATCCAATGGACCGGCCTTTGTGCCTTCGACCCAAAAGTACAGTGAGGAAAACTCACCTCGCAAACTAAACAGAAGTTGATAAGGTCCCGACTCCAAATCTCAGCACTCTAACTGACACCTAATCCCACAAATTGACCAATTCCATCAGAATGCTAAAATACCCAAAATTCTCTCAAGGTCAAACTTAGTCAAAGTCAACTTGTCAAAACCCACTAAGTCAACTGAGTCAACCCAACCGAGTCAACTCATTAGGGCTGATCCAGTGAGAGTACGCGGGGCGTACTCCGAAGGTACGCATGGCGTAAACGAGGCCTCGCAACTTGAACACCATCGGTGTGGTTGACCGAGTACGCGGGACGTACTCCGAGTACGTGGGGTGTACTCCGCGTACGCGGGGCGTACCCTTGCATCCTTCAAAATCCAATAAATACTTAATGGCTTAAGTACTTAAGTCCATATTCTAGATCCAAGGCTCAAATACACTCTAGATTCATAAAGTTTCCAACTTTATGACTTTACAAGTCCAATAAGTGTTTAAATCAAGGTCTTCATCCATTAATACCTTCCACAAGATGCATGGAGCAATTCTAACCAATGGGACTTCATTTTTATGGCTTAGGACCCCTCCTAGGATCTAAAAGGACAACTCAATTCGACAAGAACAAGCCATTCACAAGATGACACATTTGGGACCAAAAAGTAACATAACCCCCCCCCCCCCCCCCCCCCCGCCATTTCAAAATCTAAAAGATTGGAAGACAAATGTGCAAGCTTTATACCTTAGGAGACTTGCAAATGAAGAATAAATCTGTAACATACACGTTCAGTTATCGTGTTTTGTAATGAATAATATTATGAAATATTATACGAATTTGAGTATTAAGTTCTAACAGATAGTTTTTACTTAAATTGAAGTAAAATTATGTTTAGAATCATTCAGAATGTTTTGGAAGTCTAATGAGATTCCGAACAAAAGTCAAATATTGAAATTTAACGAAAATATAAAAGTTGAAAATAAGTAAAATTTTATTATTGAAAGTTGTAAATAATCTCGTTAGAAACATTTAGGCGAAAACCTCATCGAAATCTGAGTTATAACGAAGAAGTTATGACTTATTGAAGTTTCGTGACAAAACAGGCACGACGCCGTATGACGTAAAAAGTGAGTTTTTGATAAACTACTTTTTAGCTTTAGTGATCTAAACGAAAGTCGTAGTATTTGTTAAACCGAGAATTTTCATAAAAATAATATCCAAATCTGACTTCGTATGAGGAAGTTATGATTTTTCTAAGTTTCGGAATAGCAGTAGACAGCTAAAAACTCGAAATAAAGTCGAGTGATTTTTAGCCGACGCAACCTAAACGAGAATCGAAGGTCTCGTCACTAGTAGTTCAACGGTAAAAAGACAGACGAAAACGGACATCGGATGAAGGAGTTATGAATTTTTAACGGACTTTTCCTGTCCCGGCCCGTTATAAATATAATATTAAAAATGAAATCAAAATTAGCCAATGGAGTCTAAACAAAAGTTGTGGATTATAATTTTACCTACACGTGGATATAAAGAACCTCAAAAACGGAGCTCGTATGCAAAAGATATGAATTTTTGAAGTTTTTAAATAAAAATAAAAGAAAACCCGAGACTTATCCGAAGGAGAACGCCCTGTGTAGAAGCTTACGCCCAACGTTCGTATGCAGGGCCTCAGATCAGCCACGTCGCCCCTCTCTTCGCGTAGATGCCACCTATCACAGTTGATGACATGTCCGAGACCTGGGAACCGAGCAGCTGCCACGCCGCGTACGCCCAGCGTACTCCGAGGCTTCGGCCAGCTATAAAAGGCATGCGAGATTGCCCGGTTATGGTTGCCATTTTTCAATCTCTTTCACCCTTTACTCTCCTTTTTACCGACTTTTAACCCCCCGAAGTCCCGATATCATCCCCGACACCCGAAGCAAGTCCCGACGCTCCGAAGTTCCCGAGAAAATCACATTTTCAAGTCGAAACTCTGCCCGAGCAAGGCCCGATTTTCATCGAAAATTCCCGGTTTCGTTACAGAAAGTCATATTTAGAGCCAAAGTGTTGCCCAAATTATCATTTATTCCTTCGGTTATTTCACGGTGAGTTCAATATAGGGACAATAATATGTTATATGTTATATATTCAATGTACTTTCCTGTGTTATATCGGATTTATGCCTTTGGCCATGTAGAGCATGACTCGTATAATTTTCTGGTATTGGCTCTGTGCCTTTGGCCATGTAGAGCATGACTCATATAACTTCTGGTATTGGCTTAGGGCTATGTACGGCTGAAAGCCTGTATATTCTAGCAAAATGATAATCCGAAATTTATATTTTCTGTGTCATTTGGGCTGAAGCTTTATTAATGTATATCAAGTTGAAATTGATTGTTGGTTAATATGAGAAGTTTGTTATAAGATACACATATGCCTTTGTTGTTCTTTGTCCCTCTTTGCTTCTTTCATATTGATATGTATATGGCATAGCGTTATATTGTAACTGTTATTGAACTCACTAAGCGTCACCCGCTTATGCCTCTCAATGTTTAAACTATTGCAGGTGATAAGCATCCAGTATAGTCATGTACTAGTAGAAGATGTAGAATAGATAATAATATAACTTTTGTATTGTATTCCTGGGAAAGTATGTAGTATGTAAAACTTTGTAAAAAAAATCCTATAGTCGGTTTGTATCCAGTCTATGTAATTAAACTATCAATGTAAAATATTGTTTTATGAATATGCATGTAGCATGTTTTGGAGTGATTTGGAGTAACAATGTCTTTAGTATGAATGTTTGGGTCTTTCAATCATGGTATCAGAGGAGTAGTTTAAGTGAAGTAAATTTTTCGGATTGGTATTTAGACTTAAACCGTCAAAAGTTCAATATATGAACAGATTCATTATAAGTATATAGATACAAACCATAGGGAAGACTTAAGTAAAGTATTAGGTAATAATAAATCCTAATATTCTAAAATATTATGTTGCTCCAAATTTTCAGAAGAATGGTTGAGCAGGTGGGTAGCCATACACCAGAAGTGGGTGGACATCCTCATCCTGAGGAAGTAAATACTCCAGCATCCCCTCGTGAGGAGCGACTCTTGGGTAAACTTACTAGTGTTATTCGGCAGACTCTCGAAGAACACAAAAAGAATGGTGATAAAGGAAAAGAAAAAAGTCACCGGAGAATCTTCAAAAGGAGAGACAAGATGTCCCTCATTCAAGACTTTGAATAGTAGTGGTGCTACAGAGTTTTCTGGTGTCCTTAATCCAATAGTTGTTCTAACTTGGATTCAGAACACAAAGAAAGTATTTTGTATCTCTCATGTGGATAATGAAGACAAGGCTAATTATGCTTCTGCAATGCTCATTGGAGAAGCCTTGGTCTGGTGGGAGGCAACATATGAAGCTCTTAACGAGTATGACCAGGAGAATTTATCCTGGGAAATGTTCAAAACTCGTTTGCTAGGGAAGTATTGTGCTCTAGACATGAGGAGGAGATTGGAGAAAGAATTCCTCGAACTTAAACAAGGAGGAATGACTGTGAATGAGTATGAAACTCAGTTCAATCAAAAAGCACGGTTTGCTGCAAAGTATATTCCAACTGAAGACGAGAAAATTCAGTTATTCTTGGAAGGATTACGATATGAAATCCACGATTTCGTGAGCAATCGGGATGTTCTATCATTTGATAAAGCTGTTGAGTATGCCCGAAAGCGCGAACATGACTTAGAAATACGTGGTGGTACTTTTTCTGTCCCGAAGCATCCACGTGTCGATCGAACTGTTCATGTTTCCTCTATTCCACCAGCTCAATCTAATCGAACTGATCCTGGTAAACACGTGCAATGTCATAATACCTCTCATGGCCGCGATAGGTCACCATCTTTTTCTCTTCAGGCACCATCGTGTCAAAAATGTGGAAAGCACCATCAGGGCCAATGCAGAACAGAAAAAGAATCGGTGATCTGTTATGGATGTGGAGAAATGGGCCACATAAAACCCATTTTCCCGATGAAGGGTGTTACATGCTTTGCTTGTGGTGTTACTGGCCACATGAAGCGTTTCTGTCCTACTCTTACTAGCCAAGTGACGGGATGTCAAGCTTCTGTTCAACAACCAGCAAAAAGTCAAGCTCACGTTCAACAACCAAAGGATACTCCAACTAAGAATGAGGAGGTGCCAAAAGCTAAGGGCCGTGCATTCCAGATTACCACAGAGGAGGCACGCGAGGGCCCGAATGTTGTGACGGGTACATTTCTTGTCAACTCTAGACCTGCTCACATCTTATTTGATTCTGGTGCCTCAGATTCTTTTTTGTCTCTTGAATTTGCGCATTCCTTTCAAATTGCTTACTATGCACTCGCGCAACCATTTCATGTAGATACTGCGGGAAGTATATCATTACTTGCTGATAAAGTCTATAGGGATTGTATCATAGAAATTGAAGGCTACAATTTTCTTGCTAATCTGATTCCTATCTCCTTGCCCAACTTTGATATTATTCTCGGCATGGATTGGTTGTCAAATAACCACGTAGAACTCCTGTACTATGAAAAGATAGTATGCATTCCTATTGAAGGATAGAATCCTATTTATGTCTACAGTGAACAAAGAATCTTAAAAATAATCTCTTTCCTAAAAGCTCGTAAATTCATATCGAAGGGATATTCTATTTATCTGGCTTACACCGTTGATATCTCAAAAGAGGAGAATAAAACGGTAAATGATGTTCCTGTTGTTAATGATTATCCAGATGTTTTCCCTGATGATTTGCCTGGACTTCCTCCAGACAGGCAAGTAGAATTCCGAATTGATCTTGTGTCTGGTGCTGCTCCGATTGCAAAGACTCCTTATCGTCTTGCGCCAGCTGAGATGAAGGAAATGATGATCCAACTGCAGCAATTACTTGACAAAGGTTTTATTCGACCGAGTACTTCTCCTTGGGGTGCTCCACTGTTGTTTGTCAAGAAGAAAGACAGCTCAATGCGAAGGTGTGATGCGTGTGAAACTAACTAGTTTTATTCCTACTTTTTTAATGTAAATTAGACACACAAAAGGCAGTGTACCTGTAGTTTTACAAGACTAGAAACTTAACTAACACTTAAACTAAGCAACTAACAGATAAGCAAGCAAAAATTAACCAAATTCAATAGTAAAAGAGACTTCTGTTTAGGTTCGAATAATTTGATCCTATGGTTGATTTTATGGTAAATGCAATAGATTAATTTTTCTTTGGCTAGCGATTAAGGTGATTAGGTTCACGTTCGCTATTACTAGTCCTTAGAAAACAGATTAATTCAAGCAGTGGCCAGTTGTCTAAATTAATGAATTTCCTAGTTTATTAATTCGGGTTAAGCAAGACTTGTAGTGGTTAATTAAATTGGTCGTTCAATTAACCTCTTGTTGATGGTTCGTCACACAAGCTCACACATTAATTTATCTATTTTCTAGTTAACCCAAGTTTCACATTCGCTATTCCTAGGCATATAACAATGTTCTCACATAAATCATACGAAATTTGTAATGCCCGTGTTTCTAGCCTAGGCATTAATATTGATGTGATAGTCTAGGTTAACCTTTGTAACTCATTTTGAAGAAATGAAAAGGAATTATGTGAATATTATGTGAATTATGTGTTTTATGCTTAATTATTAGGGTTTAATTAATTAAGAATAAAAATGAGCGTCAAAAATAAATATTAGATAAGGCTGATTTCTATTAAGAAACTTGTAGTGGGCGTGACAAGGATTACGAATATATAAAGAATACCAAAATTCGAGTTATAACGAAGAAGTTATGACCTGTCGAAGTTTCGCGACAAAACCGGCACAGGGCCGAATGTCGTAAAAACTGAGTTTTTGATAAACTACTTTTTAGCCTTAGTGATCTAAACGTAACTCGTAGTGTTCGTTAAACCGAGAGTAGGTATAAAATGAACGCCCAAATCTGACTTCGTATGAGGAAGTTATGATTTTTCGAAGTTTCAGCTTAGCAGTAGACAGCTAAAAACTCGAATTTTAGATCGAGTGATTTTTAGCCGAAACGACCTAAACGAGAATCGAAGGTCTCATCAATAGTAGCACAACGGTAAAAGGACAGACGAAAACGGTCGTCGGATGAAGAAGTTATGAATTTTTAACGAATTTCTTGTCCCCATCTGTTAAAAATAATAATATAAAAATTAAAGTCAAAATTAGCCGACGAAGTCTAAACGAAAGTTGTAGAGCGTAATTTTACCTACACGTGCATATAAAGAATGTCAAAAACGGAGCTCGTATGCGAAAGTTATGGATTTTAGAAGTTTTGGCGCGAAAATCGGGAAAAATCCCCAAAACCGAGAAATCTCGCATACGTGGACTTCGGCCACGTGTCCTCGCCTCGCATCCAACACGTGTCCGAAATTATGCTGAGTCATCCGATCTCGTTAGTCGTCCGAACCGGAGAGCAAATCCGAAGTGGTCCACTAGGAGTCCGACGCGTGTCCCTTATCACATGTCCGAGTCTCGCAGGGGGGTGCCACGTCCGAAGCCTCGGACTAGACCTCGGTCCAATCAGAGGCTGCCACCGAGACCCTCGAACGTGCGATCCATGTGTTGCTTGCCTTCGCCCTGCTGCCGCGTGTCCTCGCCTGCTAACTCCTCCCTTCTAAGCCGACTTCGGACTCCTATAAATAGAGGGCTTTCGAGCCTTCTCGGTTACTTTTGAATTTTTGCCACCTTTAGCCCCTTTCTTCATATTTTCTTCATCTTAACATCCCCGAAAGCCCCGATATCAATTATAAACCCCGGAATACGCCACGGAGAGCCCGAGAAGCCCGAAAAATTTATCTTTTCGGTTTCGAAGCCCGACCCTCGCAGAGCCCGATTTCTGAATAAAACTCCCGGTTTTATTAGAAAGAAACGTTTTAGGAAACGAATTGCTGCCCGATTATCATCAAATCATGTGAGTGTATAGTCACCTTCATCTTACACCTAGATATGAAGTATTTTATATGAAATACGTGCTATGTGTAATTATATTAATTGTTTAATTGAGGTGACTTTTGAATTGATGTTTTATACAAGTTTTAAACTGTATATGTATTTTTATCTACAAATATGTTGGGTAAAACATGGGTAGACAGTTGATGTGTGATGAGATAAAATGATGAGAGGCCTCGATGTGATTTGTGATCCAGTCATCTAGCGGAATTTGGATGACGACAACGAACTTTCTAGACAGTCCAGTGGAACGCTGGCAGGCCCGCAACCTGTAGGTGTTAATGAACTTGGGCGTTCATTCGTTGTACTCCATCGCCCTCATGGTTGCCTTTAGGACATGTATGGCTAAGGAAACCCCTTAGAAGTAGTGTCCATCCCGATTATATTCTTTAGGCTAGGTCCCTTGTGATAAGTGTTTAGGGACGTAAAGTGAGGATAACGGGAAATGGGTAATCAGGGTTATTGTTGATTGATGAACTTAATAAGTTTATTATTACTGTGGGTTGAAAACCTTGTATGCTCACCAGGCTCCCAAGCCTGACCCACTCAGCTTTTTTTGTTACAGGTAGTGGACCCCGAGCATAGTCGGAGGACGATGAGAGGTTTTTGGATTATAGGCCAGTAGTTGTAAATAACTGTTGAAAGGCTTACAATGTCTTGTTTATGCTTTTGATATGTATCGGAACATGACATCCCGAGGTTTTGATATGAAATGAAATTATATATTTCTTAAAGAAAGGTTTTGACAAACTTTTATCATATTTTGTATTGGGGACCAATTCCGCAACATCTTTTAAAAATATTTCTCTGATTTTATTTTGAAAAGCATAAATTAAATCGGTCTTTTCTGGCCGAGAAATTAGGGGATGTCACAGTTGGTATCAGAGCATTAGTTTAAGCGAACTAAGAAATTGTAGAATTTCTAGACTTAAACTTAGAATGCTAAGTGATGATTGTGAGATGAGTGTCTTCCATATTTTAGACACAAGCACTAATTTATTTTAGAAAAGATGCCTAAAATGCTTTTATGTGCTAAATGTTATATGCTTGCCATATACGCCATTATTTGTTCGGATCTATGGTCTGTTGCCGACCGGATCTGGGAACCTTATGTGTGTAGGATTCTAAGCGTACGATTACGACATTAGAACTAACATGTAAACGTTTCGGAGTGATAAGGGAATTGAAATGTCTAACAAGGATAAAGACCTAAATTTGCCTTATTTGGTATATAGATTGTAATGGAAAGAACTCGCAGTGGAGTTGAAAATGCAAACGGAAACAGGGATCAACAACCTCAACCTCAAGTAGTTGAGCAAGTACCTGTTGTAGGAGTTGCACCTGAGCCAATGACGATGGCTGGGGTACAAGCAATGATGCAGATGATGTTAGATCGCCAGATGGAGGAGACAAGGCGATTACTACAACAACATAGGGAAGAAACTACGATACCTGTTGAACAGCCCGAGTTGAATGAAGGGAAATCAGTAGGAGGGAACTACAGTGGGACTCTTGGTCAAGCCAACCCACCGATAGTTAGACAAAACAACCCGGATGGAGGAGTTTATGGACGCAGATGCAAATACAAAGATTTCATGGCATCTAAACCGTCGTGTCTATCTGGAAGTCCGACACCAGTGGAAGTCATGAATTGGATCTTCGAAATGGAGACGATGTTTGAAAGTTGTGAGTGTAGCAACAAACAAAAGACCGCACTTGCAATTCCTCTGTTAAAGTATGGTGTACTGAGCTCGTGGAAGTTACTAGCTGATTCGATGCCTAAGGGAGAAGCTAGCAAGATGCATTGGCAAGATTTTGTGGTACAACTGAAATTGCAGTACTGCTCTGAGCAGGATCTTCTGGAAATTAATAATGAGTTCCAGAATTTAAAGAAGGGAAAGATGAGCGTTACTTAATACGCTGCTAGTTTTACGGAAAAGATGAAGCTCGTTCCTCATCTAGTTCCAACTGAACTCTCTAAGGTCAACAAGTTTACCCTCAGATTACCAGCGGACTTCGGTCCGATGGTTAAGCAAACAACCACTTTGAAAGCCGCCATCTGGGCTGCTAGGAATGTTGAGATTCAGATCAAAGAGAAGGGTCTGGAGAGGGCAGAAGTTGGCGAAAAGAGAAAGTTTGAAGGAACTTCAGGTTCCAATAAAAAGAGCAAGTTCTCGAAGACTGGTTCAAGAAAGTTTGGAGGAGGAGGAGGCGAAGTGAAATGGTGTGAGAAGTGCAAGAAAAAGCACTCTGGGAAATGTAGTGAGGGGGTGACTTGCTACAAATTTGGAAAGACTGGGCATTTTGCCATTGTGTGTCCGTCTAACCAGATGGTATGTTTTGAGTGCCATGAAGAAGGGCATATTTTTAAAGACTGTCCAAAGAGGAAGGATGCAGCAAAGCTCAATCTACCACCAAAGCCGAAGGCGAGAGCCTTTCAGATGACACTTGAGGCTGCAAAAGAAGAAGTCGATGTCGCTTTAGGTACCTTTCTCGTAAACGAATTGCCTGACCAAATTTTCATTGATTCTGGAGCCAATTACTCCTTTATTTCGCATGAATTTGGTAGAAAACTAGCTTTGCCTGTAGATAGACTAGTTAATGCTATAATAGTCGAGATTGCTAGTGGAAAGTTTGTACCTATTAGCCATCGAGGAACTATTGCCTATCGAGTTAAATGGTTTCGATATAGTTTTAGGAATGGATTGGCTTAGCGCCAATGATGTCGAGATATTATGTAGGAAGAAGATAGTAAAAGTAAACCCGCCAGGGAAAGAGTCGTTTATGGTGTATGGAAACAAACGCAGAGTAAACTCTGGAATCATCTCCCTAATGAAAGCCAGAAAGTGTTTGGCCAAGGGATGTACATCATATCTAGCGTTCGTGATCGATGCTCAGAAGGAAAAGAAAGAGGTGCAGAATATTCCGGTGGTGTGTGATTATCCGGAAGTCTTTCCCGAAGATCTTCCCAGATTGCCCCCTGATCGACAAGTAGAATTTCGTATCGACTTGTTACCAGGAACGATGCCGATAGCAAAAGCACTGTATCGATTAGCACCAATAGAGATGAAAGAACTTATGACACAACTTCAGGAGTTATTGGACAAAGGTTTCATTCGACCTAGTTCATCGCCCTGGGGAGCCCCTGTGTTGTTTGTAAAGAAGAAAGACGGGAGGATGAGAATGTGCATCGATTACAGAGAGCTGAATAAAGCCACGATAAAGAATAAGTATCCGTTGTCGAGGATTGATGACCTGTTCGACCAATTGCAAGGTTCGAGCTATTTCTCGAAGATCGATCTTAGGTCGGCATACCATCAACTAAAGGTGAGAGAGCAGGATATCGAAAAGACTGCGTTCAGAACAAGATATGGACACTATGAATTTTTGGTTATGTCGTTCGGAATAACCAATGCCCCAGCAGCTTTCATTGATTTGATGAACAGGTTTTGTAAACCATACCTTGATAAATTCGTGATAGTATTCATAGACGATATCTTGATCTATTCGAAAAGCAAGCAGGAGCATGAAAAGCAACTGCGTGAGTTGCTAGAAGTTCTGAAAAAGGAGAAGTTGTATGCAAAGTTCTCCAAATGTGAATTTTGGATTCAAGAAGTCCAATTTTTAGGTCATGTGGTTAACCAAGAAGGAATAATGGTTGACCCAGCAAAGATTGAAGCTGTAATGAAGTGGGAACAACCAAAAAGTCCTACGGAGATTCGAAGCTTTCTAGGATTAGCCAGATATTATCGCCGATTTATCCAAGGCTTTTCTATGATCGCTACCCCATTAACAGCTTTGACCCACAAAGGAGCTACTTATGCTTGGAATGAGAAGCATAAGGAAGCCTTTGAGAAGTTAAAGAAAAGATTGTCTGAAGCACAGATTCTTTCGTTACCGGAAGGAGTTGATGACTTCGCAGTCTATAGTGATGCCTCTGGAGTTGGGTTAGGAAGTGTTCTGACCCAAAGGGATAAAGTGATAGCGTATGCATCGAGGCAATTGAAAGAGCATGAAAAGAACTACCCCACTCATGATCTGGAGTTGGCAGCGGTAGTATTCGCCTTAAAGATATGGAGGCACTATCTTTACGGTACAAAATGCAAACTTTTCACTGATCATAAGAGTCTTCAATATCTCTTTAATCAGAAGGAATTGAACATGAGGAAATGGCGCTGGTTGGAGTTACTCAAGGACTACGACTGTGAGATACTTTACCACCCTGGTAAAGCAAATGTTGTTGCTGATCCTCTCAGTCGGAAGGTAAATCTTGAAAAGAAAAGGCCAAGAGCATTAAGAATTGAAGTCGTCTCTACAATTGTGGAAAGTATAAAGAAACTCATGAGGAAGATTTAGAGAAAAATGACTGAAAGGAGGAACGTTTGGGCAATACGTTGGTGTTTGATACAAACGGTCAAGGACTGAAGGTATTCAAAGATATGATTTGGGTACCTAAGACGGGAGGAGTAAGAGGTCTTCTGATGGAAGAAGCTCACAAAACCATGTACTCGATTCATCCCGGCAGTACGAAAATGTATAGGGATCTAAAACCCTATTACTGGTGGCCGACGATGAAGCTCGATGTTGCTAAGTATGTGGTCGAGTGTGTAACTGATGGGTTTTGAGCATTCTAACACTTCCTAAGTGTACATGCAACCCTAATAACCTTGAATCTATGTTTTCTCTATATACATGCAAATTTCGTTTTCAAGGTTATTTCCTAACTAGCATGGCATGGGGATTACATAAAACATAATACTAGTAGAAATACATACCTTGTTGTTGCTTGGATTCCTTCAAGACTTTGTGAGCCTAGCACCCCAAATGTTGTGCCTCAAATGCTTCACACAACACCACAAAACTTGGAATAACTTGAGAGAATAATTCTTACACTTGAAAATCGGTTATGCCCTCTCTAGAAACACTCTAGTGCCCATTTTGCATGCTGTAGGGTTTCTTTTATAGTGTGTCATAATTAGGAGTTACAAATGTAAACCCTAATTGTCATGACTCTTCATTCCTCATGACCCATGGGTTTGTAACTCCCATGGACTATCCATTGAGCTCCATATGGTTATAACCAAACCCATAAACCATGGATCATTAATCCACCATAAAAGAATTGATGATTGTCATAATCAACCCTATATATTTAATTAGTCTCACTTTGATCACCAAATTAATACTAGATTAATACTTGATCAATACTAATTAAATAATACTATTATTAATATATTAGAACTTATAATATATTAATATTAGAACTTATAATATATTAATACCAAATAAAGTTATGGACTTAGACACTATATCCAACAGTCTCCCACTTGGATAAGTCTGATAACTATATTTGCAAATATGACTTCAAAATCCGACTAGCAATCGTAGCTCTTTCAAAGTCTCTCGGAACTGAGATGATGATGATACGCCATTTAAGATAAGTGATCATATAATCCTCTGTTCTCATGATATCAGCCGGACAAACACATGGAACATGGTCTTACTTATTGTCCAGCATTTGTTTCTCGATCTCTGATTTGTTTCGACATAGAACTAAATTGAACACATCAATTAGGTTCTGACCGGGCCCGGTACATAAGTCAAAACCAAATCATCGAGGGGCCCAGATATCGCTTGTATTTCTAGAAGGAACAGATAAACTTCGACTGATATGCTTGTACTAACTACTTGTTGAATTATTCACAAAGGCACGTTTTATAACATCGAGTTACCAATGCGTTTTCGTACAATCAATGAATAACCAACTCATAGTCAACAACTCATATCTCTAGGTTTGAAGATTTATATGATATTACCGTCTCACGATCACTCGAGATAAATTCCATGAAGTGATGCAAGTGAGCGTGGGTTGAATCCAATACTCAGTCCTTATGAGTACTCATGAATGTTGTAGCAACCATTGCATTGTCTAAAGCACTTTAGACAAATCATACAAGCCAAATTCATGACAGTCTTGATTCATATCTACTTCCAACATATGACTGACTGTGGATGGTTTGAATAATATGATATATACCATAACATAATTATTCTGGAAGTCAAAACATGCAAAGTGAAACACAAGAATAATACTAATCTTATATGGCCCCAACACTTTGAGAGTAAATAAAAACACCTTTTATTTAAGCACCATATTGATTACTCATTATTTATGTTTCGATTAATCAACTTTATGCTTGAATTAAAACATTAGTTGTCCCATGCTCCAAGCATGTACACTATGTTTTTCCAAACAACAATTATGCCATACTCCAAGTATGCATACTATGTTTACATATAGATCAATTGACAATATTCCAATGATGCTCATTTCACAATTCCAATCCTCGTTGTAAATGCAAGAATACCAAACTCTTGCCATTTACTGTAATCTGTTAGATTCTAAACTTATATGCAATGATCCCCTTGTAATGACTATACACAGAAGTCACAAAGACTTGGCAACAGACATTACAAAGTATTCCAATGGAAAACAATTCCATGGAAATGAAGTCTCAAATTCAAAGTACATTCCTTTGAACATCCTTCTTAGCATTAAGTTCTTTAATCTTACACAGATTCAAAGAATAACTTCCACCTATGGAGACAATTCCATATTACCATTTTGACCATCACTTATGAACAAGAGTTGCCTCTTTTCAAAATATGTCAATATGGTCCTTACTCTATACTTCTAATTGTCCATGAGCAACCAATCTTTGGTAAACCTCAGATTGTCCTCGACAACTTTGCTTAATCATTTTAGTCATTTCCAGTTCTATTCCTTTTTCCATCTTAATGCCCTAGGCATTTGGAAAATTTAGAATGGATGAATATTATAGCACATGTAATCAAACCTATACCCAAAGCATATTGGACATGATTTATGCTATAAATTTTTTTTATTTGCCATGTTTTCATAATTCGAACTATGAAGAGGGATGCCGTAATCATAATCGAATTTTGAGAACGCAACATATATAGAATTTCCTTATGTTGAACCATTCCAGCATAACATTCATATATATTCTTGACTAAAGTAGATTAAATTCTCAATCTAAGCTTGTAGAATTGGAGTGAAGTACAAAATCCTCTCCCTTAATTATAGCAAAACAACTTTTTCAAGGCGAATTGAAACTTTTGTTTTCTATAATTAACATCATCCTCCCACTATCATAATGATTATTATCTTACTAGCATAACACTTATGCTCCCACTAGCTTTGACATGTATCTAGAGATCAGCTGGACTTTTAGAAACCAACACTTTATTGACTTTTCTACCAAAGTTCAGATTTCTGATACGCAATTTCTTTGATAAGACTTTATCAAAACCATACACCTTTCCTTAGATAGCTCACTTGTGTGTCTAAACAATTATGAAGAGGGATGCCGTAATCATAATGTTTAGACCTTTTGTCATTCTCACAATTGCTATCTACTCAAAATCTACTTAGTGAAAGAGTTTCCTTACCATCATTTTCATGAATCGAAGAGAAACCTTATGACACTTAGATTTTTATGGTGTATGTGTTCCTATCCATGTGAATTTGTCATAACCATAATCACAAGACAAGGTTAGTGACAAATCCAAACTCATATAGACTGAACTTGTTCAATCTTAATTTCTTGCCACCTGGTAGCACAATGCCCACCATTGCTTCCGGGTTGTTATGCAAACAATTGAGAACTCATAGAACTCACAAGCATAATCAACTTTTAACTGGAATAGACACAGAAATAAGAATATGTCAACACGATAGGTTACAAACCTCAAGTCGTGGGATAGTGATTAACAAAACTCTTGATTAGTTTTTGAAACTATTTCAGAATCTTTTAGACTCCCACTGTCCTCTTGACATATAAGACTTCTCTTTGTCAAGAACCATTTCTTGACAATACAAATATTCAAAAGCTAGTGCGGATTCTTATCAAGTTCAACACTTCTCACTATTGGTCTTAGCTGGTCTTTGTTTTTTATCCAAAACATCACAACTTACCAATCTCAAATGTACAAGAATAGGAAACATCTTACTCTACATTTGACAAGTGTTATGAACCTTCTAAAGACTATGTCACTCAAGTTACAATCTTGGAGTATTACTCCAGGATTTGTTTTTGGAACGAAGTATGAATTATCTTTTGATTTAACCATTTCAACAATTCACGATTCCTCTCCTCAGGCAACAAACACACTAAGGTGTCCTTAGAGGATCAATTGTGATATGGTTCCATAATCACTAAGATAATCATAAAACAAAATACACAAGTACTCTCCCATCTCTTTCAGATTGGAGAAACTTTTATCTTTCTGCCTTATTTGATTCTTCTTATTCATTCTGCCATACATTGAAACTTTTCCAATGTTTCAGAATTACACTTAAACTCGTAAGCATAACCATATTTACTAAACTTTAGTAAATCATAACGAATAATCTTATCTACCTTTGTGGTGGACCTGACAGGTGCACAACTTAATGTACCCGATCCTTTAGTCCTTCGCTTGACTCACATGCGAATGTGAACAAGGAATTAGTCTTAATTTACCAAAGATGAAAATTCTCATTCATCACACAATACAACTTGCATGATTCCAAGTTTCTATCCAATTGAAACTTGGGTGATGAGAATCTTTCCTTATTTGGTAAATTATGACACTACCACTAATGAAAGAATCAAATCCATTTACCCATATTGCTTATCAATGGAAACATATAAGCAACAACCTTTTTCACAAATGCCATTGTAAGGATACTTAAAATAAAATCAAAACCATTTTCTTTTATTTTTAAAACTTTGCGGAAAACTTATCCTTACAATCCATATGGAAAACTTATTGTTATCTATTCCTAAGAAATATATCATAACTTTTAAGTAACAACTCAAAATTCTGATCACCGAACCATGCGATCGAAATCCATCTTCACGATCAGAATCAGCATATACTTCCTTTAAGTTTCTTCACTCTTCTTTGATTCTTAAAACATCAATATGTGACCCAGTCACATCATGCAATAAGAATCTCATAATAGAAACTTAATAAAGTTAGATAATGGACTTTACCTAAAGCAGAGTCAAACATTTGACTTTACTATCCTTATGGACTTTTAGGTAAATTTGGCAGCTTCGCAACCAATGCCCTTCCTTTGGCAACAGAAACATATGGACTCTTTGGAAACGGTACACAGACTTAGCCTTTCTCTTTACCATTTGGTCAACCGAGTTGACTATGGCCAATCCCTTTCAATTGGGAAGAAAAAGTTTTTCTGGACCTCCAATGTTACCATTGTCAATGTCCATGGAAGTTTGGGAAGTTGATCTTCCAATTAAATTTTGCTTTACCAATGCTCCAAATCATTGCTGATTCAGCATCATCAAGCAAATAGGTAAGATCATTAAGGGTCATGTCGTGATCTGTCATCAGGGAGTGACTGAAGAACCAAGTCAACAGCCAGCTACCTCGATACTTCGACACCCGGCTCTCCCGGCTTGTCAATATGGGACTTAATCTCCAAGACCTAAGCACATATAGACTTTGTTTGCCAATAGGGATTTAGTGACTTAGAACTTATCAGGTCTTGAAACTTGTGGGATAAGGAGATTTATTGGAGGAGGTGGAGGAAGTGAAGTATGATTTCCAGTCCCACTAATGCACAACAAAGGGATTGATCTTTCACCTTGGTTGCCATTTGGGATATCATCTTCATTAGGAAGCTTGTTCCTAAAGATTTGGGAAGACCATAGCTGTCTAAACTAGACATCTATAATGGGAGAAATTCAAGTTAGTTGATTTAAAGTCCTTAATATAACACCCAATATGAAATATTAAGGCTAGGACCCAACAACCTATTTATAACTGGAAGAGGGATGCCGTAATCCAAATTATAAAATAGTTGAAGGTATGCAAATGACGATTTACCAATTTCCACCATAAAAACGAAATACAATTAAGTTTTTAATTGGATTTGAAACTCCTAGATCTTTTGAGATACATTGAACTTTCAATGGCATGTTTGAATCTCGATTGTGCCCTCTCAAGTTTGTGACTGGGATGCCGAGGATCACAAACAAGGTGTGAATAACCATACAAATTGACTTGGTACCCTCAACAATATTACCTAATCGATGTGCCGGTTAACCATACACGCTCCACCGATCTATAATAAAGTCAAGTTACCCTTTGCCACACTTACTAGTCCATGTTAGTGTGCCGGTTAACCACACACGCTCCACTAACGACTTGGTAAGGCACAAAGTGTAATTTTATGGGCTAGCACCAATTTCACATTTTCCTAAAGTAACTAAGATTGGGAATTTATAATGTATAGTTACTTTATAATTCATTATGCTTTTAATGAGTATTTAAAGTCGTATCCTACCCGTTCGGCTAACGACCCTCCACCGATCAAGGAAGCGGTGGGTGAGAGTGGACACCCATTAAGTCACCATTTTATAGGCAACAACCTTATACCCCCCTTATAGACCGGCTTCGTGAATGAGGCCTACTAACGGTAAGAATGACATATTCTTATACATATCTATATAATAAAATTATAATAATAGTATAAGTGTTGATTTTTAAACTTTTTAAAAATCTAAGGTTCAATTTGGAATTAAAGTATTAAAGTGTAAGACTTTTCAAATTCCAAAACTTGAGGGCAAGATTTGAAACTATTCAAAGTCTCTTCAATTTGTAACTTATGAGTTTTTAATGGTTCATAAAACGAAGACTCTTCATTTTATGAAACCTCTTTAGTTCTTTAATCACAATTTAAAGAAGTGACTTTTGGTGATCCATAACTTGAGGACAAGTTATGGACACCATCATTGCCATTAAGATCATGAATTAAACACACATGGAGGTTACACATAATTCCTATGATCTTCTAAAACTCATAAGAACACAAATTCATGTCAAGCAATTTCAAGAAATCATATAAACATATACAATACTTGAAAATTGATAAAAGTCATGTAAAATGGGTTAACATAATCATTATCCTTTTGAAAAACAGATTTTACAAGTCCAAAACAGATTGGGATAATGATTTTAATCCATTTCCAGCAACAAAACTCGAAAAAAAAAACTGCCCAGCACACTCCTACTCGTCGAGTGCATGATCCTACTCGACGAGTAGGACGAATTTGTTCATGGACTCGGCGAGTCCTCCCCATGAACTCGGCGAGTCCAATCGTCAGAGTGCAGAATTTTCTATTTTTAAGCAGTTTTGCATCAAGTATACAGAAAACAATCCTAGGCTCTGATACCACTGATGGGTTTTGAGCATTCTAACACTTCCTAAGTGTACATGCAACCCTAATAACCTTGAATCTATGTTTTCTCTATATACATGCAAATTTCGTTTTCAAGGTTATTTCCTAACTAGTATGGCATGGGGATTACATAAAACATAATACTAGTAGAAATACATACCTTGTTGTTGGTTGGATTCCTTCAAGACTTTGTGAGCCTAGCACCCCAAATGTTGTGCCTCAAATGCTTCACACAACACCACAAAACTTGGAATAACTTGAGAGAATAATTCTTACACTTGAAAATCGGTTATGCCCTCTCTAGAAACACTCTAGTGCCCATTTTGCATGCTATAGGGTTTCTTTTATAGTGTGTCATAATTAGGAGTTACAAATGTAAACCCTAATTGTCATGACTCTTCATTCCTCATGACCCAAGGGTTTGTAACTCCCATGGACTATCCATGGAGCTCCATATGGTTATAACCAAACCCATAAACCATGGATCATTAATCCACCATAAAAGAATTGATGATTGTCATAATCAACCCTATATATTTAATTAGTCTCACTTTGATCACCAAATTAATACTAGATTAATACTTGATCAATACTAATTAAATAATACTATTATTAATATATTAGAACTTATAATATATTAATAATCACAAGTGTACTTTCTCTCATTTTGTCTATCCAAGTATTGCAATGCCATGCAACCCAAATGGACCATGCCGGGTCGGGTCAAGTACATACCAAATAAAGTTATGGACTTAGACACTATATCCAACAGTAACTTGTGCTAGGGTTAAGGCACAACATCAGAAACCGTATGGGAGTTTAGAACTTTTACCTGTACCCATGGGTAAATGGGAGGACATTACCATGGATTTTGTGACTAAACTACCCAAAACAAGGAACGGTCACGACATGATTTGGTTGGTCATTGATCGCTTCACTAAGAGTACACATTTCATAGTCGCTAACGAGAAATGGTCTATGGATAAACTTGCGAATTCTTATGTGAAGGAAATTGTGAGGCTTCACGGTGTTCCGTTAACGATTGTATCCGATCGTGACAGCCGTTTTACCTCACGGTTTTGGAGAAGTCTACAAAAGGAATTGGGTACTAAGTTGTGTTTGAGTACAGCTTACCATCCGCAAACTGATGGTCAAAGCGAACGAACGATTTAAACATTGGAGGGTATGTTGAGAGCATGTACCCTAGAATTCCAAGGTAACTGGGATGAACACTTACCTCTAGTAGAATTTTCCTATAATAATAGTTTCCACTCAAGCATCAAGATGGCACCTTATCACGCTTTGTATGGGGAAAAGTGTCGAACGCCTTCATGTTGGCCAGAAGCTGGGGAAAAGCAGTTTATGGGACCTGAAATAGTCCATCAGACTGCTGAAAAGTTGAAAGTGATAAGGGAAAGGATGTTAGCTGCTCAAGATCGACAAAAGAGTTATGCTGACAAGAAAAGACAACCGATATCCTTCGAAGTTGGAGATTCAGTTTTACTTAAAGTCTCGCCGTGGAAGGGACTTATAAGATTTGGTAAAAGGGGAAAGTTGAGTCCAAGGTTTATTGGACCATTTAAAGTTCTTCAGAGGATCGGGAATCAAGCTTACAAGCTAGAATTACCGGAAGAACTGGAGGGTATTCATAACACCTTTCATGTGTGTTATTTGAGAAAGTTCACTGGAGATGTGCCTGACATAATTCCCATTTCTGAATTAAGGTTGGATGAAAACAAGAGGTTGATTGAAGAACCTGAGGCAATGATTGACCGTAAGACTAAGAAGCTGAGACGCAAGATGGTCGATTTAGTGATGGTGCGTTGGAAACATACGAATGGGCCAAATCTCACCTGGGAAACGGAGAGTGACATGATAAGTCGCTACCCGCATTTGTTTGTTGATGTGTGATTCCAGGGACGGAATCATCCTAAGGGGGAGAGAATTGTAATACCCGTGTTTCTAGCCTAGGCATTAATATTGATGTGATAGTCTAGGTTAACCTTTGTAAGTCATTTTGAAGATATGAAAAGGAATTATGTGAATATTATGTGAATTATGTGTTTTATGCTTAATTATTACGGTTTAATTAATTAAGAATAAAAATGAGCGTCAAAACTAAATATTAGATAAAGCAGATTTCTATTAAGAAACTTGTAGTGGACGTGACAAGGATTACGGATATATAAAGAATACCAAAATCCGAGTTATAACGAAGATGTTATGACCTGTCGAAGTTTCGCGACAAAACCGGCACGGGGCCGAATGTCGTAAAAAGTGAGATTTTGATAAACTACTTTTTACCCTTAGTGACCTAAACGAAACTCGCAGTCTTCGTTAAACCGAGAGTAGGCAAAAAAAGAACGCCCAAATCTGACTTCGTATGAGGAAGTTATGATTTTTCGAAGTTTCAGCTTAGCAGTAGACAACTAAAAACTCGAATTTTAGATCGAGTGATTTTTAGCCGACACGACCTAAACGAGAATCGAAGGTCTCGTCAATGTTAGCACAACGGTAAAAAGACAGACGAAAACGGACGTCGGATGAAGAAGTTATGAATTTTTAACGAATTTTCTGTCCCAGTCTTTTAAAAATAATAATATAAAAATTAAAGTCAAAATTAGCCGACGAAGTCTAAATGAAAGTTGTACAGCGTAATTTTACCTACGCGTGCATATAAAGAACGTCAAAAACGGAGCTCGTATGCGAAAGTTATGGATTTTAGAAGTTTTGGCGCGAAAATCGAGAAAAATCCCCAAAACCTAGAAATCTCGCATACGTGGACTTCGGCCACGTGTCCTCGCCTCGCATCCAACACATTTCCGAAATTATGCTGAGTCATCCGATCGCGTGAGTCATCCGAACCGGAGAGCAAATCTGAAGTGGTCCACTAGGAGTCCGACGCGTGTCCCTTATCACGTGTCCGAGTCTCGCAGGGGGGTGCCACGTCCGAAGCCTCGGACTAGACCTCGGTCCAATCAGAGGCTGCCACCGAGACCCTCGCACGTGCGAGCCATGTGTTGTGCGCCTTCGACCTGCTGCCACGTGTCCTTGCCTGCTAACTCCTCCCTTCTAAGCTGACTTCGGACTCCTATAAATAGAGGGCTTGCAAGCCTTCTTGGTTACTTTTGAAATTTTGCCACCTTTAGCCCCTTTCTTCATATTTTCTTCATCTTAACATCCCCCAAAGCCCCAGTATCGATTATAACCCCCGGAATACGCCACGAAGAGCCCGAGAAGCCCGGAAAATTTATCTTTTCGGTTTCGAAGCCCGACCCTCGCAGAGCCCGGTTTCTGAATAAAACTCCCGGTTTTATTAGAAACGAACGTTTTAGGAAACGAATTGCTGCTCGATTATCATCAAATCATGTGAGTGTATAGTCACCTTCATCTTACACCTAGATATGAAGTATTTTATATGAAATACGTGCTATGTGTAATTATATTAATTGTTTAATTGAGGTGACTATTGAATTGATGTTTTATACAAGTTTTCAACTGTATATGTATTTTTATCTACAAATATGTTGGGTAAAACATGGGTAGATAGTTGATGTGTGATGAGATAAACTGATGAGAGGCCTCGATGTGATTTGTGATCCAGTCATCTAGCGGAGTTTCGACGACGACCACGGACTTTCTAGACAGTCCAGTGGAACGCTAGCAGGCCCGCAACCTGTAGGTGTTAATGAACTTGGGCGTTCATTCGATGTACTCCATCCCCCTCATGGTTGCGTTTAGGACATGTATGGCTAAGGAAACCCCTTAGCAGTAGTGTCCATCCCAATGATATTCTTTTGGCTAGGTCCCTTGTGATAAGTGTTTAGGGACGTAAAGTGAGGATAACGGGAAATGGGTAATCAGGGTTATTGTTGATTGATGACTTAATAAGTTTATTATTACTTTGGGTTGAAAACCCTATATGCTCACCAGGCTCCCAAGCCTGACCCACTCAACTTTTTTTGTTACAGGTAGTGGACCCCGAGCATAGTCGGAGGACGATAAGAGATTTTTGGATTATAGGCCAGTAGTTGTAAATAACTGTTGAAAGGCTTATAATGTCTTGTTTATGCTTTTGATCTGTATCAGAACATGACATCCCGAGGTTTTGATATGAAATGAAATTATATATTTCTTAAAGAAAGGTTTTGACAAACTTTTATCATATTTTGTATTGGGGACAAATTCCGCAACATCTTTTAAAAAGACTTCTCTGATTTTATTTTAAAAAGCATAAATTAAATCGGTTTTTTCTGGCCGAGAAATTAGGGGATGTCACAAAATTATCAATTAAGAGATGTTCATACAACTTAATATGTTGGTTACTTAACTGAAAATAGTTGGAATTAACATATAAGGTTCTTTATCAAGCTTAACAAAACTATATCTCCAAATTAAATTAATCCTAACCACAAAATCAATCCATATTCACAAAATCATCTACCCTAAACAGAAGACAAGGGTTTTAGTTCATAATTACAGCAAAAACAAACTCAAAAATGAAATCCATTGGTTTAAACATGATTCAGTCAAAAGGTTAAATAAGAGTAACTAGAATTTGCCTTAATCCTCCTCAAAATCGAATGTAGGGTCAATTCTTCACTTTCCAGAGCTTCCATCGTGTTCTTAATCGCAACTTGTCCTCCAAGGGTTCCAGAGAAGTCTTTTGTTTCAGGCAGGAATGTCATATATATAGACTTCTGGAAATAGGGTAGACTCGCACAGTCCAGGGATCGACTCGATGAGTCCTTCATTAAAACAGCGTGTACGGCAAGGACTTCTATTGCTTCGCGAATGTTCGATTCGACTCGTCGAGTCGGGGTATTGACTCGCCGAGTCCTTCAAGATTTTTGACTTTTTCCTCTTTATTTACTTCCCGAGCTCCCGATTGTTATTTCCGCTTCCTTTTGCTTCCGAGCACTTCTTCTAGGCTGAAAATACAATTTAAACGTAATTAAGCAACTTTTGTTCCATATTTGCAATAAAATAGTCAAAAAGTATTAATATTCTATAAAAAATATATGACTAAATATGCACATATCAAAACACCCCACACTTTACTTTTGCTTGCCCCCAAGCAAAACTGAATTTTAACATATTAGCATCACATAAGACAATCCCAATCAAACCCATCCATTATGCCAAGACCGCAACGCATGCATTTGTGTCTAAAATTTTCCTAAGGACCCCCTCAATTCTAAATACTCACAATCCTCATAAACATTCGCCCACTTCTTTTGAACAATGCTCATTTTATGCATCCCTCCGAATCCATCCGCAGAAAACTTCCTAACCTCAAGGTATTTTTGGTCAAGCAACCCAAGCATACATAATCTAGAAAATTACAACTTTTCGATACCACTATAGAGCCTATTTGAAATTCTTCACTTCTTTGATAAATTATCTTGATTTCTTTGAATTCACCACCTTTATGATTCTTGGTATCTTCAAAATTTTTGATTTTTCGGAATTTCAATCTTTTGATCTTTACTTTGAAAGCTCCAAAATTCTTACAACTTTTCTTGTAATTCTCTCTCTTTTTTTTTCAAATCCTACATGCTTAAGCAGGGGCGCTCAACTTCAACCCTTATTGATTAAAGATAAAATTTTCCTGGATACATTTCTGGTACATGATGCTAAACATATTGCATCCCTCAAACTAAGCAAGGTTGTGTTTTTATCCCATGATTTCACTAGAATAAAGGGGGCCACTAATGCACTAGAATGTATATAGGCTCAACTAAACATTTGGGTCCTCATAAAATCATCAAACACAATACTAGCATGGAATCCTAATTGCTTTTACCATAATTTTCTAAATTAGCCCTAGAAATTTTAATGCAAAATTTTTAAAAATTTACTAAAATTTTCAACATTTTCGAAATTTAACTAAAATTTCAACTAATGTAACCAACCCCCTACCCCACACTTAATTTATGCAATGTCCCCATTGCATATTATGCATGATAAAGAAAATAAAGTAAAGAGGGAATTGGAACAAACTCCCCTGGGATAGTAGTGGCGAGGTTGATCGTCTTCATTCAAATCTCCATCTTCAATTGACTTTATACATGGGAACATCTCATCCATGCCTCGGGCGTCAAATCTCGTGTGGTTGACAGCTCTAAAAATGCATGAAAAACTCTCGGAAAACTTCAGAAATTAATCTTCAAAAATGCAATCAATTGTCGTGTGAAATATCATCAAATCATGAGCTTGAGAGGTGAAATAAGGAGCAACCCGTCGAGTTATTATGGTGACTCGCTGAGTTGTAGCGCGAAAATGGCAGAAATCATGAAATTACACTGCGACTTGTCGAGTTCTTACATGCACTCGGCGAGTCCATCGATGTGCGGAAAAATTGAATTCTGCTTTTCATCCGATTTTGGTGTGCTAAAGTAACTTCGAAATGACATTTATTTTTCTTAAGTTTTTAGTCACTCTTTAACCCTCTTCATAACCAGACTCGATATTCGGACTCAACACTTCATTCTCTCTCACCTTGACCTGATTCTTCCACTATTCTATCACTGTCTAGACCCTTGCATGCAAACCCCCATTCAAATTCTGAAAAGAACAACACACAAGTAATAAAAAGGAAAACATCCTAATGATAATCCTAAAAACTAGTTGTCCAAAATTAACCAAACAAAAACACCAAACAAAATAAAAAAAAATTGTTCCAACACAACCAAAATAAAAATAAAAAGGATAAACTAGTCCTAATCTTCCTCATCATCATTATCATCTCCTCTTCCACTTCCTCCTGCTCCACTACTACGGGCATTGAGTCTTTCCTCCCACGTGCGTACATGCGGATAATTTCCCTCATCTATGTGTTGAATGTGAAAGTGTTCAAACAATTGGACATATGACTGGTTGCCATAATTCACCCCCTTGCAAATCATCTTGGAATTTTCACATCTCCACATTGTATCAATCGATTGGTACTTCATCATCAACCGGAACTACCGGTGGGTCATCATGCGCTTGTTCTTGTCTATGTCTAACTCTCTTTCCCAGCTCCTCGGGTCCTATAACCGCATCATCATGAGGAATAGCAAAGGTCCCTCCCCTAAAATCTTCAATTATTCTTGCCCTCCTAAAAAGCATAGGAACCTTGTCGTCATCCTTCCGCATATTGATCGTACTAGCAATGAGGCGGTGAATCAAACGATGGGTAGGTGATCTAATGATTCCTTCTTGAGCGGACTTGGGGATATAGACTTTGTTTGCAATAGTGTTCCACCATGTGGAACCTACAACGCCCTCCGGAAATGTTTTGTGAGCATGTTCCAAGAAAGTACCAAAACCTTCAGTGTTGACCAATTGTTGGTCATATATACCCAATCTCCAAGCAAGCTCCACCATGCTACATTGACGGAACTCACCACCAAGGCAAAAGGCAATGGCTCCTGGATTATAGTAATCATTTCCACCACGAAAATTGATGGTTGAGAAGAACTCCCAACCCAACTCTTGAAACACCGGTTCTTGGATACGAAATAATCGGTTCCATCCATCACAAGTGATGGATACTCCGTTATGCATAAATGTTTTGACCAAAAACGGGGTCAATTCTTCCTCATATCGAACTTGTCCCAGCCACTCCCAATTGATCGCGTTAGGTACATAGATTTCTTTATTTCTAATCTCCACCAATTTCATTTTCCATCGGGACATTGTTGATTTAGATTGAATTCTTGGGAAGTTTAACCAAGGGAAATCCCCTTGGCTACCTTGAGAACTTTGCCCCCGCCCGGAAAACATATTTTGCAACACATGAAAAAAAACACAAACCAGAAAGCACAGAAACGTTAAAAAAATCTGGACTGTATTCAGGGACTGACTCGTCGAGTCCATGAACAGGCTCGGTGAGTCATATGAACCCTTCGAGTCGCGTGACTGATTTCGACCAAATCATCCAACAAAACTCAAAAATTCTTTCAGGGGTTTGTCTAGGGATGCATATCAAGTATTATTTCACAATAAATTTCATCTAGAACACTCTACTTAAACAAAAATTTGAAACCCTAGAATCTAAATCAAGTAAAAATCGGCTTTTCAACATACTAAGGCCGTTATTCTGCCAAAAATTAGAGCTTTAATAAGATCGAAAGTAAAAGATGTTACCTTGTTGGAAGAAAGTAGAAGAAATCAAGAGAATCAAGATGGTTACTTAGAGAGAATTTGGCACGTCGAGTGGGTGTGTCGGCTGTGTAAAATGAAAGTGTTTTCCAATTAGGGTAAAAACCCTAATTTTACAGAATTTTAAAATTATATTTTTTTTCAGTAAATTAAATCGACTCGTCGAGTCAGTAAACGGACTCGCCGAGTCAGGTCGCAATTACAACTTTCTGGTTCGTAAGGACTCGCCGAGTCACGAGTGGAATCGCCGAGTCATTTATTTGAAAAAATTCATCATTTTACATGTTATTCACCACACCCCACACTCAGACCTTGCTTGTCCTCAAGAAATCATTTTAGACAATTAAGAAGATTTAGATAGACAAATCCTAAAAAACGAAGAAAAAAACTAAAAATAAAACTAAAAAGAAAGGTAAAAGAAAGCAAATTCTATTGACGGGTTGCATCCCGTCAAGCGCTTCTTTTTTTTAGGAGTCTTTAGTTGGACTCCTTCCCGCTCTACGTGTCAGCGGTTGCCTCCAAGTCCAAACCTTCTTCAAGTCTTTCATCTTGTGGCATTCCTTCTTCGTATTTCTTAACCCGATGCCCATTAATTTTAAAGCTTGACCCATCTTTACTCCATAACTCAACCACTCCATAAGGATATACATGCTTTACTGAAAATGTCCCGGTCTAACGAGTGCATAATTTTCCTGGAAAGAGCTTAAGCCTTGAATTGTATAATAGCACTTTTTGTCCTTCCTCAGACTCTTTATTACCCTTCAACCTTGCATCATGCCATCTTTTGGTCTTATCCTTATAAATTAACGAGTTAGTATAAGACTCATTCCTCAATTCTTCCAAGGCATTCATTTGCAAAATTCGATTTGCACCCAACTCATGTGGCTCAAAATTGCATGTTTTCAAGGCCCAATAGGCTTTGTGTTCAAGCTCCACGGGTAAATGGAAATTTTTACCATACACTAGTCTATAAGGTGTGGGTCCAGTGGGTGTTGTGAATGCGGTTTTAAATGCCCAAAGTGCATCATCCAATTTGTCCGCTCAATCTTTTCTATTGTGCCCCACCGATTTCTCCAATATTCTTTTTAGTGCCCTATTTGTAATTTTTGTCTGCCCATTTGATTGTAGATGGTAAGGTGTTGAAAATCTATGGCGTACCCCGTATTTTTGCAACACTTTTGCTAGTTGATCATTAGCAAAGTGGGTTCCCCTATCACTAATTAATGTTTTAGGTACTCCAAATCTTGAGAATAATTTTCTTAAAAATCTAACCACAACTCTTGCATCATTAGTTTGTAGTGCTTGCGCTTCCGCCCACTTTGACACATAATCCACCGCCACGAGTATGTATTTGTTGCCTTTGGATGAAGGAAATGGTCCCATGAAATCTATACCCCACACATCAAATATTTCACAAACTTGAATATTCATTTGGGGCATTTCATTTATTGCCGATATATTACCCGTTCTTTAGGAAGTATCACACTCCTTAACGTATGTAGCAGCATCCTTGAAAATAGTAGGCCAATAAAAACCGGTATCAAACACTTTTTTAGCAGTGTGTTGTACCCCACGATGTCCTCCTGCAGGTCCATTGTGGCAATGCTCTAATATGTCCCGACTTTCCTTGCCAAAAGCACATCTTCTTATGATTCCATCCGCACGACTCCTAAAAAGATAAGGCTCTTCCCAAAAATAATATTTTATTTCGGAAAAGAGCTTCTTCTTTTAATGATGGGTAAGGCCTTTTGGAAGGTAGTTACCAGCCAAGTAATTTGCAATGTCTGCATACCACGGTTCCTCGTCCACAATCACCATCAAGTATTCTTCCGGGAAGTCATCTTCAATACCCATATTATCTATCTCGTCTCTTTCTGGATTTTCTAGCCTAGATAGATGGTCAGCAGCTACATTCTCCATCCCCTTTTTATCCTTGATCTTTATGTCAAATTCTTGTAATAGTAGCACCCATCAGATTAGTCTTGGATTTGCATCCTGCTTGGCAAACAAGTACTTAATAGCAGAGTGGTTAGTGAAAACAATGGTTTTAGATAAAATAAGATAAGGGCGGAATTTGTCAAAAGCATACACCACGGCTAGTAATTCTTTTTCGGTAGTGGTGTAGTTTTGTTGGGTTGGATTTAAAGTCTTGCTTGCATAATAAATGTGTCGAAATTGCTTATCAACCCTTTGGCCAAGTACAGCTCCTAATGCAAAGTCTCTTGCGTCACACATTATTTCAAAATGTAAGTTCCAATTCAGGGCAATAATAATCGGTGCATTAGTTAATTGATCTTTCAAAATTTCAAAAGCCGCTAGACACATTGTTGAAAAATTAAAAGGTGCATCTTTTAAAAGTAATTGAGTTAGAGGTCTAGTTATTTAGAAAAATCTTTTTTATGTCGTCGGTAAAAACCCGCGTGACCTAAAAAACTCCTAATGCCCTTCACATTAGTTGGTGGAGGTAATTTAGCAATTGTATCAATTTTTGCCCGATCCACCTCAATCCCCGCCTTGGATACCTTGTGACATAATACTATGCCCTCTTTTACCATAAAGTGTCATTTCTCCCAATTCAGAACTAAATCGGTCTTTTCGCACCTAGCAAGAATCAAGTCAAGGTTAGCAAGACAATCATGAAAGGAAGATCCAAAAACAGAAAAGTCGTCCATAAATACTTCCATAAACTTTTTCACCATGTCGTGGAATATTGCCGACATGCATCTTTGAAAGGTCGCGGGCGCATTGCATAACCCAAAAGGCATGCGGCGATAAGCAAAAGTCCCACTCGGGCAAGTGAAAGTAGTCTTTTCTTGGTCAATTGGGTCTATGAGCATTTGGAAGTAACACGAAAATCCGTCTAAGAAACAGTAATAACTATGGCCAGATAATCTTTCAAGCATTTGATCATTAAAAGGTAAGGGAAAATGGTCTTTGCGAGTGGCATTGTTTAGCTTTCGATAATCGATGCACACTCGTCAACCGGTTACCGTTCGAGTTGGAATGAGCTCGTTCTTCTCGTTTGTCACCACCGTCATCCCTCTTTTCTTGGGCACCACTTGAACTATACTAACCCATGGACTATCGAAAATAGAATAAATGATCCCCCCATCCAATAGTTTGACTACCTCCTTTTTGACCACTTCTTGCATGTTCGGGTTCAACCGCCTTTGATGTTGCACTACTGGCTTTGCTCCTTCTTACAGGTTGATCTTGTGAGAGCAATAAGAAGGGCTTATTCCTTTTATGTCGGTGATATTCCATGCAATGGCATGCTTTCTTTTCTTTAAGACATGAACTAACTCTTCTTTTTCAGATTTGGAGAGGTCAGAAGCTATAATAACATGTTTTTGATCACCACCCTCAAGAAATGCATACTCCAAATGATCTGGTAAAGCTTTAAGGTCTGATTTCGTATTTTGTACACTGAACACGTCGAGTTCAGGTAGGTGACTCGTTGAGTCCATGCCAAAATCCCCGTGAGATCGTAATTTCTCGATCGGACTCGTCGAGTCGGTGTATCTGACTCGGTGAGTCGAGTTTTCTGCACTTTTGAGTATTTCATTGTATTCAGCTTCTTCAAGTAGTCTCTCTATTTCCCTTATGTCCCATTCAGCATCAAAATCATCTTTGAAGGCAGTGGAAAATTTGTTTGACTTGTCTTCCTTCCATTCTTCCATTAATTATTCCAACATATCCACCGAAAATATCGTGTCATCACTAAACCTTGCGTGCTTCATGGCTTGATCAACTCCAAATGTAACTGATTCATCCCCCACCCGAAGGGTAAGTTTAGAATCTCACATGTCTACTATAGCACTCGCGGTATTAAGGAAAGGTCTTCCAAGTATGATCGGGACTTGAGGATCCGCTTCCATGTCTAGAACTATGAAGTCCGCGGGGAACACAAATTTATCAACTTTTAATAATAGGTCCTCGCATATCCCCCTTGGAAACATCACCGTTTTATTAGCTAAGTGGATTGCCATTCGAATTGGCCATGTCTCCGGAAGGTCTAGTTTCTTAAAACATGAATATGGCATGAGATTTACACTTGCCCCTGAGTCAGCCAATGCATGTATAGTTGCTAAATTTCCGAACTGACAGGGCAAGGCCAAACTACACGGGTCACCTTTCTTCTTAGGCAGTTTGTTCAGCATGGCGGCTGAGCAATTTTTATTGAGGACTACCTCCTTTACTTCTTCCATCTTCTTTCTATTCGTAAGAAGATCATTTAAAAATTTGGCATACTTGGGCATTTGTGCAACTGCTTCGATGAAGGGCATATTATTTTGAAGGGCTTTGATGTGTTCCAGGAACTTTTGATAATCTATATCATGCTTATCTTGTCTAGCTCGGCCTGGAAATGGTAACAGAGGCTGATAGAGTTTAACAGGAGACTCTCTTTTCTGATCAAGTGGGGGACTCGTCGAGTCTGTGGTTTTGACTCGGCGAGTCAAGTCGGGTTTTAGCGATTTTTGCTTTTCTGCTTCCTTCTCTTGTACCAGTTTCGGATCTTCTTGCTGAATAGGGGTCAGAGAAGTAATAATCTTCCCACTCCTAGTTGTCACGATATTTATATGTGCGCCTCTCGGATTATTTTCAGTATTACTAGGAAGTCCACTCGGTTGTCTCTCGTTTATTTGTAGTGCAAGTTGGCCTAGTTGTTTTTCAATGTTCAGAATAGATGCTTGCTGATTCCTTAGCAGAGTTTGTTGATCCATCATCATTGTGTGGTGTTCTTTAATCATGCCTTGGTGATCCCTTAACATATTTCGTTGCTCTTTTATTGTAGCGTCGGTGTCATTATGTCTCTTCTCGGATGCAACTACAAATCTTGTGAGCATGTCCTCCAAATCAGATCTCTTTTCTTACACCGGCTCCTCTTTTTGATAAAAACCCCTTGCTTCCTGCTTATACTTTTCCTCCTTTGCCTTTTTGTATTCATCATATGGTAGCCATTCTTTCTTAGGTTTTCGCCAATCATCATCATATCTATCACCGCTTGAATAACACACTTGAGCTTTCTTCTTCCCGTTCTCATCAAGATCACAGTCTTTAGTAAGGTGAGACCCTCTACAATTTTCACATCCCACTCTAATGGCATGGATGGATTGGTCAATCTTAGTCATTCTTCGGTCCATGCTCTCCAATTTTGCCATCATTGCTGCTATATCATCGGTAATTGAGTTCACCACACCTCGAGTTGTGTCATTCCTTGGGTTGTGATATTCTGTAGAGTGCTTAGAGAATTCTTCAATTAGGTCCTTTATCACTGGAGGTGCTTTCTTTGTGAGTGGTCCATGCGAATCAAGGAGTTTCCTGGTTGTCACATTTACTCCGTCATAGAAAATGGAGACTTCTTGTTGACTATTTAGATCATGTTGTGGGCAGTTCCTTAGTAATCCTTTGTATCTCTCCCATGCCTCGTATAGTGACTCTCCAGCTTGTTGCTCAAAGTTTGCTATGGATTTCTTTAACTTGTCATTCTTCGAGGGAGGGAAAAATTGGTCTATAAATTCCTCTTTCATTTTAGCCCAGGTAGTGATGGATCCTGGAGGGAGTGATTTCAGCCAATCTTTCGCGGCTCCCTTGAATGTGACTGGTAGCATACGAAGCAAAACAGTGTCGCGAGCCACATTAGGGACATTGAAGTAGTCGGCTATGTCATTGACCTCGTCAAGATGTTTGTATGCGTCTTCATGATCCTTCCCGAAGAATGGAATTTCCTTAAGTTAAGCAAGTATGTGGCCCTTCAGTTCAAAGGTGGCAGTTGCGGGAACGCGGGTTGCACGAGTCCTGGGCCGGTGTCGTTATGCATCCTTTTCTTCCATTCACCCATGGGAACTTCATCGATGTTAGCCATGGTGTTAGCTAGTTCCCCTCTATGTCGCTTCCTTCTTCAAATTCGCTTTCTTCCTTTTCGGTTTCATACTTGGTATCCTCCTTCTTCGGGTCTTCGTCCGCCACTGAAGAGATGCTGGATTCTCCCACTTTCTTGCCCTTTTTCTTACTAAAAACAGATTTGAGATTCTTCAACAGCGAATTTTTCGATGTTGCGGTTTCTCCTACGCTTTTGCCTTTGTTTTTCCTTAAAGTTGCTTTCGGGTCTTCAAGTGGTGGAATCAAAGGTGTACCTCCTCCTCTGGTCATAAACATACTGCAATCAAAACAGAAAACATGCGTAAAAAGAACAAAAATAAACTAAAAATGAAACTATGCGTTCAACGATGGAATCGTCGAGTCTATTCGTAGGGACTCGGCGAGTTCACTGCCAAAACTGAAAAAAAAGTTAAACAAATTTACTAAAGGCTAAAAACTAAAAATCAATCCTAATATTAAATTTACTAAAAGCAGTAACTTTGTGTAAGAAAAATCTCACACAAAGGATCGATAACACTAGTAATCACATTAAATTTTAGAACCGTTCCCCGGCAACGGCGCCAAAAACTTGATGCGTGTGAAACTAACTAGTTTTATTCCTACTTTTTTAGTGTAAACTAGACACACAAAAGGCAGTGTACCTGTCTATTGGTGGTATAGTTAAGCAAGCAGGGTATCGAACTCAGGGAACACTAATTAATCTAACTACTAAATTATCTAAGGAAAACAATAGTAAAATAGAAGGATTTTCTCTAGTTTTACAAGACTAGAAACTTAACTAACACTTAAACTAAGCAACTAACAGCTAAGCAAGCAAAAATTAACCAAATTCAATAGTAAAAGAGAGTTCTGTTTAGGTTCGAATCATTTGATCCTATGGTTGATTATATGGTAAATGCAATGGATTAATTTTTCTTTGGCTACCGATTAAGGTGATTAGGTTCACGTTCACTATTACTAGTCCTTAGAAAACAGATTAATTCAAGCAGTGGCCAGTTGTCTAAATTAATGAATTTCCTAGTTTATTAATTCGGGTTAAGTAAGACTTGTAGTGGTTAATTAAATTGGTTGTTCAATTAACCTCTTGTTGATGGTTTGTCACACAATCTCACACATTAATTTATCTATTTTCTAGTTAACCCTAGTTTCACATTCGCTATTCCTAGGCATATAACAATGTTCTCACATAAATCATATGAAATTAGCAATTAAGAGATGTTCATGCAACTTAATATGCTGGTTAATTAACTGAAAATAGTTGTAATTAACATATAAGGTTCTTTAACCAGCTTAACAAAACAATATCACCAAATTAAATTAATCCTAACCATAAAATCAATCCATATTCACAAAATCATCTACCCTAAACAGAAGACAATGGTTTTAGTTCATAATTACATCAAAAACAAACTCAAAAACGAAATCTATTGGTTTAAATGTGATTCAATCAAAAGTTTAAATAAGAGTAACTAGAATTTGCCTTAATCCTCCTCAAAATCAAATGTAGGGTCAATTCTTCACTTTCCAGAGCTTCCACCGTGTTCTTAATCGCAGCTTGGCCTCCAAGGGTTCCAGAGAAGTCTTTTGTTTCAGGCAGGAATGCCATATTTATAGACTTCTGGAAACAAGGTTGACTCACCGAGTCCAGGGATCGACTCATCGAGTCCTTCATTAAAACTTCGTGTACAGCAAGGACTTCTATTGCTTCGCGAATGTTCGATTCGACTCATCGAGCCGGGTATTGACTCGCCGAGTGCTTCAAGATTTTTGACTTTTTCCTTTTTATTTACTTCCCGAGCTCCCGATTGTTATTTTCGCTTCCTTTTGCTTCCGAGCACTTCTTCTAGGCTGAAAATACAATTTAAACGTAATTAAGCACCTTTTGTTCCATATTTGCAATAAAATAGTCAAAAAGTATTAATATTCTATACAAAATATATGACTAAATATGCACATATCAATGTGTATTGATTACCGTGAGCTAAATTAGGTAACTATCAAGAACAAGTACCCACTACCTCGCATTGACGATTTGTTTGATCAACTTCATGGTGTTAGCTATTTCTCGAAGATTGATTGAGATCTAGCTATCATTAGTTTAAAGTACACGAGCAGGATGTACCCAAGACTGCTTTTCATACTCGATATGGACATTATGAATTCTTTGTCATGCCGTTCGGTCTGACAAATGCTCCTACTGCATTCATGGATATGATGAATCGCGTATGTCGTCCAATGCTAGATAAATCTGTCATTGTATTCATTGATGATATTCTGATCTATTCCAAGTCTAAATCTGATCAAGCCATTCATATTCGTGAAATATTAGAACTTCTTCGAAAAGAGAAACTATATGTTAAATTCTCGAAGTGTGAATTTTGGCTTCGCCAAGTTCAATTTCTCGGTCATGTGATTTCTAGTGATGGTATATCCGTATATCCTACCAAAATCGAAGCCATTCGGAATTGGGAAACACCTCGTAAGGCTTCCGAAATTCGCAGTTTCTTGGGTCTCGCGGGATATTACCGAAAATTCATTAAAGATTTCGAATGGGGTGAAGCCCAAGAAAAATCTATGTCAACTCTAAAAGATCTATTGACTCATGCTCCGACCTTATCACTTCCAGAAGGTGATAATGATTTTTCTGTGTATAGCGACGCTTCAAGATTAGGACTCGGTTGTGTGTTGATGCAACGTGGTAAACTGATAGCTTATGCCTCAACACAACTGAAAGAGTATGAAAAGAATTATCCCACCCATGACCTCGAACTCGTTGCAGTAGTTTTTTCCCTAAAACTTTGGAGGCATTATCTTTTTGGTACAAAATGCCAATTGTATACCGACCACAAAAGTCTCAAGTACATATTCAGCCAACAAACTTTGAATATGAGACAACAACGAGCCATGGAGCTGATCAAAGACTATGATTGTGAAATCTTGTCTCATCTTGGAAAGCCCAATGTAGTTGCCGATGCACTTAGCAGAAAGTTTTATTTTAATAGTGTGTGTTATGCTATTAATCACACTACAGTAAAGTTCACTATTCTAGATGAACTAGAGAAATGGCAAGTAGAGGCCCTAAAGCCAGAAAATGTGAAGAAAGAAGGGATGGTACATTATACTGATATTTCACTTGATAATCCACGAGGATTGAAAGTATTCAAGAATCGGCTATGGATTCCAAAGATTGGTGGATTAAGACAGAAGATTTTGGATTAAGCCCATAAATCTAAACTGTCAATACATCCTGGTACAAGTAAAATGTACTATGATGTACGGGCTGATTATTGGCAGCCTGGATTAAAGAGAAACATTGGAAGGTATGTGCAGGAATGCTTAGTATGCTTACAAGTCAAAACAGAGCACCAAAAGCCTTACGGAACTCCAGAAGGTCTTAGTGTTCCTGTATGGAGATGGGAAGAGTTGTCCATGGATTTTATTACCAAATTGCCAAAGACTGCTAGACAGCATGATAGCATTTGCGTAATTGTCGACCGCCTAACTAAAAGCGCCCATTTTTTCGCCATGCGTGAAACGGATCTAATGGAGAAATATGCACAAGTATACTTAGATGAAATCATTGCGAGACATGGTATTCCACTAAAGATTATTTCCGATCGTGATACTCGCTTTACTTTTCATTTCTGGGCGAGTATGCAAAATGAATTAGGATCTCGGATCGCTCTCAGCACAGCTTATCATCCCGAGACTGATGGTCAGACGGATAGAACAATCCAAACAGTAGAAGATATGCTTCGTGCATGCGTTTTGGACTTCGGTGGTAACTGGGATAAATATTTACCTCTTGTTGAAACAGTTACCACACTTCAATCAAAATTCCCCCATATGAAGCATTATATGCTCGGAAATGCCGTACTCCATTATGTTGGCGCGATAGAGTACACAAAACCCTTGGGGGCCCTGAGATGATTCAAGACACCACTGACAAGATTCAAATTATACGAGAAAGAATGAAAGCGGCCCAGGATCGACAAAAGTCCTATGCAGAAAGGAGGAGACGACCCATAGAATTCCAGGTGGGTGATTTCGTAATGCTGAAGGTATCCCCGTAGAAAGGCATTATGCGATTTGGGAAGAAAGGAAAACTAAGTCCTAGATTTGTTGGTCCTTTCAAAATCATCTAGAGAATTGGTAAGCAAGCATATCGCTTGGAATTACCGGAAGATTTGGCAGGTATTCATGATGTGTTTCATGTGAGTTATCTGCTTAAATGTTTAAGCATATATGATGAAGTGGTTCCGTTATCCGAGGTGAAACTGAATTATAAGTTAACATATGTAGAAGAGCCTGAAGAGATCGTATACGAAAGAACGACTAATCTACGTAATAAAGAAGTGGAGTTGGTGCTTGTCAAGTGGAAACACCATAGAGGCCCAAATTATACTTGGGAAAATAAAAATGAGATAAGAGCAAAATATCCCCAACTGTTTTAATCGCTGTAATTTCGGGGACGACATCCTCAAAAGGAGGAGGTATTTGTAACATACACGTTCAGTTATCGTGTTTTATAATGAATAATATTATGAAAGATTATATGAATTTGATTATTGAGTTCTAACAAATAGTTTTTACTTGAATTGAAGTAAAACTATGTTTAGAATCAATCAGAATGTTTTGGAAGTCTTATGAGATTCCGAACAAAAGTCAAATATTGAAATTTAACGAAAATATAAAAGTTGAAAATAAGTAAATTTTTATTATTTAAAGTTGTAAATAATCTCGTTAGAAACATTTAGGCGAAAACCTCATCGAAATCGAGTTATAACGAAGAAGTTATGACTTATTGAAGTTTCGCGACAGAACCGGCACGACGTCGTATGACGTAAAAAGTGAGTTTTTGATAAACTACTTTTTAGCTTTATTGATCTAAACGAAAGTCGTAGTATTCGTTAAACCGTGAATTTTCATAAAAAGAACGTCCAAATCTGGCTTCGTATGCGGAAGTTATGATTTTTCTAAGTTTCGGAATAGCAGTAGACAGCTAAAAACTCGAAATAAAGATCGAGTGATTTTTAGCCGACGCAACCTAAACGATAATCGAAGGTCTCTTCAATAGTAGTACAAGGTAAAAGGACAGACAAAAACGGACATCGGATGAAGGAGTTATGAGTTTTTAACGGACTTTTCCTGTCCCGGCCCGTTAAAAATATAATATCAAAAATGAATTCAAAATTAGCCAACGGAGTATAAACGAAAGTTGTAGAGCATAACTTCACCTACGCGTGGATATAAAGAACGTCAAAAATGGAGCTCTTATGCAAAATATATGAATTTTTGAAGTTTTAAATAAGAATAAAAGAAAATCTGAGACTTACCCGAAGGAGAACGCCCCGCGTAGAAGCTTACGCCCAACGTTCGTATGCAGGGCCTCGGATCAGCCACGTCGCCCCTCTCTTCGCGTAGATACCACCTATCACAGTTGATGACACGTCCGAGACCCGGGAACCGAGCAGCTGCCACGTCGCGTACGCCCAGCGTACCGAAGTACACCCAACGTACTCCGAGGCTTCGGCCAGCTATAAAAGGCATGCGAGATTGCTCGGTTATGGTTGCCATTTTTCAATCGCTTTCACCCTTTACTCTCCTTTTTACCAACTTTTAACCCCCCCCCCCCCCCCCCCCCGAAGTTCCGATATCATCCCCGACACCCGAAGCAAGTCCCGACGCTCAGAAGTTCCCGAGAAAATCACATTTTCAAGTCGAAACTTTGCCCGAGTAAGGCCCGACTTTCAACTAAAATCCCCGTTATCGTTACAGAAAGTCATATTTAGAGCCGAAGTGCTGCCCAAATTATCATTTATTCCTTCGGTTATTTCACGGTGAGTTCAATATAGGACAATAGTATGTTATGTGTTATATATTTAATGTATTTCCTGTGTTATATCGGATTTATGCCTTTGGCCATGTAGAGCATGACTTGTATAATTTTCTAGTATTGGCTTTGTGCCTTTGGCCATGTAGAGCATGACTCGTATAACTTCTGGTATTGGCATAGGGCTATGTACAGCTGAAAGCCTGTATATTCTAGCAAAATGATAATCCGAAATTTGTATTTTCTGTGCCATTTGGGCTGAAGCTTTATTGATGTATATCAAGTTGAAATGTATTGTTGGTTAATATGGGAAGTCTGTTATAAGATACACATATGCCTTTGTTGTTCTTTGTCCCTCTTTGCTTCTGTCATAATGATATGTATATGGCATAGCGTTATATTGTAACTGTTATTGAACTCACTAAGCGTCACCTGCTTATCCCTCTCAATGTTTAAACTATTGCAGGTGATAAGCATCCAGTATAGTCATGTACTAGTAGAAGATGTAGAATAGATAATATTATAACTTTTGTATTGTATTCTTGGGAAAGTATGTAATATATAAAACTTTGTAAAAAAATCTTATAGTCGGTTTGTATCCAGTCTATGTAATTAAACTATCAATGTAAAATATTCTTTTATGAATATGCATGTAGCATGTTTTGGAGTGATTTGGAGAAACAATGTCTTTAGTATGAAAGTTTCGGTCTTTCAAAATCCCAGATCCAAAGAACATCTTGTTGGATTAGGTGTCTAAGCCCATAACTATATTTGGTATGTACTTTATTTGATATGTAGCATGGTCCTTTTGGGTTGCCTTCACTCATGCAACTTGACAGGATGACAAGTGGAGAGAGAGTAGGATTTATTATATGAATGATAAATTGGTACTCAAAATGATTTTATTAATTAGTATATTATTTGGAAATTATATTATTAATTAGTAATTAATCAGAAATTAATTTGGTATTAATTTTGGGATTAAAGGAACTGATTAATAATGAAGGGGTTGTTTTGAAAATCATTGATAGTTGTGAAACGGGGCTTAGGACTCCTTGTAAGTGGAGTGGACGACATTCATGGATTACCCCATAAGATTCCGTCCAAGGACATACCAATGAGGTCCATGGGTTGCTTTGGGCTTAAGTTAGGAACTAGGGTTTCCTTATTCAAGTCCAGCTTGAAGACTAAGCAACCTAGCCATATATAAACCTCCTGAATCCTAAGGATTTCGGCCCCTATGAGATTCTGAGAGAACCTGGCCAATTTCATCCTCTCTCCAAGTCATCCTTGTTGTGTTGGGTGTTTGTGACTCCATTAGAGGTGCAACACGTGGGGCATTAAGCTTTCAAGAGTCAAGGTGTTCTTGTTATTACTACGTAAAAAAGTGAGGTAACGATCAAACCCTACTTTTATATATATATATATATATATATATATATATATATATATATATATATATATATGAATTTCGAAATTATGTATGCTAGATCTAGGGTTTTGCTTTGGATAATTAATTTGCATGTATAACTTGAGAAAAACTTAGATCCAAAGCATTAGGGTTGCATTTGCACCATAGGAATGTTGTAATGCTCAAAACCCATCAGTGGTATTAGAGCCTAGAGTGTTTTCTGTTATATTTGATGCATTTGTGATTTGTTCAAAGCTGAAGAAAATTGTTTTTGGACTCTGCCTAATGAACACAATGTGTTCATAGTTGAACACGACGTGTTGGTCTTACACGACGTGTTATGGCATGACACGGCGTGGCGACTTGTCTGTTGGCAGATGTTTCGGGTTTTTGGCCTAGATTAGATTAGGATAATTACCATAAGCTGTTTTTACTGATTAAATTCGAATTTTCTGATATGGTAATGAATATCCTCGTCTAACTAAAAGATAATTGTCAAATTTTAAGATAATTATTAGATTATGTGATAAATTAATTATTTGTAAAATTTGATTTGAATTTTCTTACCAATTAAAAGAAAAGGTCAAATTTATGATAAAGATAAAATTATATGATTAATTTAATTGTTTTAAATTTGATCTAGAAGTTTAGAAAAGTTTCAAAATTTTCCCTCAAGTTTTGGAATTTAAAATTTAATTAAAAGTTTTAATTATGAAATATTAAATTCTAAAACCCTAGTGTTTTAAAAGTTTAAAAAAATACACCCTCATGGTTTTATTAATAATTTAATTAAAAGATTAATTAAGAAACAATTAATAATTCCTTGACATGGTTTAAAATTAATTAAATTAAAAGCTTAATTTATTAAAAGAATAAACCACCTAGTATTTTAAAAAGTTTAAAATACACCCTTATACTATTATGATATTAAAAGTTTAATTATATATATATATATATATATATATATATATATATATATATATATATATATATATATATATATATATGTGTGTGTGTGTGTATAAGAAAAGGTCAGTCTTACTGTTAGTAGGCCTCATTCACGAAGCAGGTTTATAAGGGGTGTTTAAGGAAGCGGCCTGTAAAATTACAGTCATTAGGTATCCACTCTTACCCACTGCACCCTTGACTAGTGGAGGGCCGTTAGCCGAACGGGTAGGATAGGACACAAACTCTCATTAATAAGTATAATGAAAATACAAAGTAACTAAATCTTTTATAAATTCCCAACCTTAGTTACTTTAGGAAAATGTGAATTTGATCCAAACCCATAAAATTGCACATTGCACCTTATTGGTCGGTTAGTGGAGCTTGTGGGGTTAACCAGCACACTAATGTGGACTAATGAAGGATGGCAATGGGTTTCTCATATCAATTGATCAATGGAGTGTGTGTGGTTAACCGGCACATTGATTAGGTGATAAATAACATCAAGAGTACCAAGCTAATTTTTACGGTTATTCACACCTTGTTTTTGATCCTCGGTATCCCAGTCACAAACTTGAAGGGCATAATCAAGATTAAACATGTCATTGAAAAGTTCAATGAATCTTAAAAGATCTAGGAGTTTCATCTAAAACCTAATTTGTTAAAATTTTGATTTCGTGGTGGAATTGGTAAATCATTATTTATTACCTTCAAATAATTTACAACTGGATTACGTTATCCCTCTTCCGAATTATGAATTATTGTGTTGGATCCTAACCTAAATATTTCATTTGGGTGTTATATTAAGGATTAAATCAACTAACTTGAATTTCTCCCTTTTGTAGATGTCTGGTTCTAACAGCTATGGTTTTCCTCAATCCTTTTGAAAAGGCTTTCCTTTTGAAGATGAAATTCCACATGACGATCAAGGTGAAAGATCAGCCCTTCTTCATGCAAAGGTGGAACAGGAAATCACACTTCTCTTCCTCCACCTCCTCCAGTGATTCTCCCTGACCCACGTTTTCGTCAACTTGAAAAGTTTAAGGTTACTGAAGCCTTATTTGTAATTGCAATTTAATCAAGTAATGAAACGAGATCAGAAAAGGAATGAATTACGAACACATAGAGTAAATATAATCCGCTTTCAGCTCTATTATGCTTTCAAGATACAAAGAGTATTCAGACAGAAGAGTAGCAAAAGTTCTATGTATCTTATGTATCCTTCCCTATTTATAGGAAATATAGAAAGCACACAAAAAATACAAAGGGCTAAAACATTATAGCTTCGAAATAACTATGCCTTTGTAATAACATTACAAAATAACCTTCGACACCTTACAGCACAATTCGACACTTACAATCTCCACCTTTGTAAGCAGTGTCGAAAGCAGGTTATCAAAACTTGAGCAGCCATATGCAATGTTCTTCTTATCTCCGCATACCAATTCATTACTTTCTTCAGCTCTGCTTTATCCTCATCATTATTCTTCTTACAACTATTCATACGCACAATTAAGTTTGTATATTGAGAAGTTATATATCTTTCAACATCACATGACTGGAATAAAAACTTTGTTGACTTTCCCTTTTTGCTTTTCCCAATGAAAACGATCCTCAATGGATTCAAACATATCTCCCCATCTACATAATTCTTTAAATCAGCTTGACTCTTCAACACCGACTGAGGAACAGTAATTTCTTTTCCCATTGACAAAGTTAATTCAACATCTGTCAATGCTAGACAATCATAATAATTGTCTATGAAAAGTTTGATATGACCTAACCCCAAATGTAACACATCTTTACTAGTTCCTTGAAGTTTCGAAGCATCCATGTTTTTGAGAATGTTCGCAACTTGAATAAGGTCATTCAAATTCATCAACGGAAAATCAACAATTGAGAAGTCGAAAGTAACATTATTTTCCCTCACCACATGGTATCGAAAATTTTGCAGTATATTTTCGAATAGCACATCCTTTGTTATGCTCAACACTCGAACAATCTTAAAAAGTGACCAAACCTTATCCTGTTCCTTTCCCAACATAGCATGGAACCTCAGCTTCATGTGAATAAAATAATCTTTATCCTTAAATTGACCAACAATTTTATATTGAACTGTAAGAAACATCATCTTATTGACAGGAAAATATAGTTGATTCATGTCAGAATTCTCTATGGCATAACTCTTTCTCGGTTTCTTTTCAAACTCATACATTTCATTGTAAGCCACTCTTGCTTCTATATTCTCATAACTGTATAGCTTATTTGGATCACCTTTGTTCAAAGTAGGAGGATCATCTTGACGAAGCCTCAAGATACTTTGAATTTTACGCTGCTTTTCCATTTTTGCTTCGATTTCAGCTTTTCTTTCTTCCTTTGATTTTTCTACAACAATATCTTTTCTTTTCCCTTTATCTTTTTCAGTTTGCTTGGGTTTTGAAGAAATACCTTCACCTGTAGACCCAATTACAACGCCTTTAACAATAGGCCTTGTAGTTGTTTTAGTTGCTATCACAGAATCAACCTTCGAAATTATTGGTGTTGAAATTTGAGTTGTTAAGACTTTTTCAACAACCTTCGCTTCTTCCTTACTTTTCCCAGAAGCACCTTCTCCTTAACCAACAATCTTCCTTTCTCCCCCTTGCACCCCTGTGACAACAGGCGGGGCATTCGTTGGTAAGAGATTAATCAACTGAGATAACGGGGCAAACTCTTTTTGAATGGTAGTTTCGAATGAACTAAACTTCTGAGTTAAGAACTCAGGAGTTGAGAGAGATGAAGACCCATACTTCCAAACCAACTCTTTCAATTCACTAATCATGACATCAAGCTTCCCAAAACTTTTAATATCACTAGTTGCTTTGTCGTCAAACTTGGGAATAACAGATTGATACCACTCCACCACATTTGTTACAGCCCCTGCAACAATATCTACTTTCGAAAGTAGAGAAGAATAATTGGTATTCAACTCATTAAGCTCTTTTGCCATGTTAACCTTCCATTCATCAAGCTTTCGATTCACACCTTCTCTGACAGTCTTGACATCCTGAACGAAGAGAACATGTCGTTCCTTCTCAACCATTTTTAGCTCCTTGATTTCACCATTGAAAGTCTCAGATTGAGCTTTGACTCGGAGCTCATTGTTTTTATCCATTACATCCAGCGTGTGTTGAAGTCGAAGCTCCTGAGCTTTGAGCATGACATCGACTTTAATGCCAGACACAAAGTGTTTGCCTCCTGCATCTGCTTGTAACTGCAATAAAGAATTGAGCTTCCTGTTGAGAATTTTGAATTGTTTTCCCAACATAAGCATATGATCTGGGATTTCTTCTTCTTCAGGATCAAATTTTAGGTCAGCGAATGAACCTCCAAATCCTCCATCATCAGTTTCATCATCATTGATCGTTTTGGGTGGCTCAGTTGATTGAGACGGAAAGAGAGAAGTGATAAGTTGTTGCATGACTTGATCAAAAGTTGGTGAATGAGTGGATGTAGAAACAGTTGTGAAAAACGGTGGTATAGTAGTAGAGGTATGGATGGTAGAGGTTTCGAAAATACTGTGAGTAGTAGAAAATGGGTTTTCTTTTTTCGAAACTCCTTCATCGATGACGACATTTGCATCCGTATCAGATACGTGTGCAGAGATGCCTGAGGTTCGAACCTCCTCATTAGATGACTTGGTTAACGAAACCTCGCGTGGTATGACCGAAGTCTGCATAGGAGTTGATATTTTTATTGAGTCACCAAGAAAAGTAGATGTGTCCACTGTTGAAGTTTTCACAGAGCTACTTGAAATTCGTATCTCCTCGAAATTCGATTTGACAGAAGATTTCTTCTTACACCCATTGGTGGTTTGGGAACTGCTTCGTCGTCCATGGAGTCTTCTTGAATTATCAACTTTCTCTTCTTTTGTTTCTTGGTAATATGTTTAGCAACATCCTCCGCTCTTCGCTTCTTAGAGAATGGAGAAACCAGTACAGGTATTTCATGAATGACACACCTTTTTGAGTTACATGCGGCTTTCGAATCATTGAAGGTGAAAAGCTGGATGACCTTTCAGGAGATTTTCTTGACCGATGAGCCATCTTTTTAAGACGCTTTAACACACCGGATTTCGAAGGAAATGTCTCCTTTAAAGGCGCAACAGTTTCAGTCTCAATAGACTTGTCCAATTTCTTCGAAACTTTGACTCCCTCTCCAGAATTTTACTTTGGTGACTTAGTCAAATTCTCCTGTTGAATAGGTTTCGAAGGATCTTCATCAATAAATTTCTTAGGCTTTCGTGATTTCTTTGAAGAACCTTCATCAGAACGTAGTAGTAAAACTCCAGTCTCGATAAAAGGATTAACAGTCTGAAATTATGCCATTAACATAGGATTCGACAGATCAACCTTTTTAAGCAATGCCTCGAAATTCAAGCAACTGATGGAAACTCATCCACATTATCTTCAATAGCCTTTAGGTAGTGATACTTTACAAACTTAGCCTTTTGTTCATCAGCAGACACCTGAATATCGTCCTTCTCATATGCATAACGAAGAATCAGACTCCAATACCTAGCACAAGAAACCCCATCCACACCATTGGTATTCTCAATGATCTTCAAGAACTCCTTCCACATCTGCGTTGCATAATCCACCGATAGGTCATAATAGATGCCAGCAACCATAGCATACACCTCCAGTCTTCCTTTATCCAAACCGACACTTCGACCAGTCAGACATCTAAGATAAATCCCAAAGAGAAAATTCCAGATACAAGGAAGGCTTGATTTCTTGAACTCGCTTATCTTGGTAAAAGTGGTTTGATAACCCATTTCATTGAACATGTGAATCACTTGTTCATTAGTGACCTTATAGAAAGGTGGAGAATTAGAGATATCGAGAATCTGAGCAAAAAGCTTCTTGGACAACCGGAATTTCTTGTCATTCACCAGATTGAATGTAACTGTCTGCATTGTCTTGATGTATGTTGCAGTGGAACCAGCAATTAAAAGCCACGACATCGGAACGTCAAAAGAACTGAACATCACAGTTGATAGAACGGAGTGTTTCAGAGCAACGATCAACATCTTGAGTTCCTCTGGATAAACAGAAATATGACCATCAACTTGATATGTCTTCAGTGGTGTTAGATTGAAGACCAGCCATTGCTAGGGTTTGTTTGAAATGTTGAAGAACAGAGGAAAAATAAAGGCACAAATTATCTTTGTGTATGTTTGGAAAGCGTAAAGTTGGAATGAATACCCAATCGTCCTTTATATGTATCCTTAATTTGAATCTCAAACGGTTGCCATTATTAACATGACACGTGACCCTTGAAAATCGCACCATTAGCCGTCAAATATGCCATGTCAGATAAAGTGACTAGCATAATTTCCTAGAAACGTGCACAGTTATCAAACCGTCACATCAAAAGTCTCTTCGTGAGTACCCAGTAGATAAGGACCAAAACCTTTGAAATGGAGGTTGGGCTCTTTCGCTTTTGGGTTTGAAAACGAAGTCATGTGCCAGACTTTCGAAATCCTCAGCCTGAGTTGGTATTACTCAGAACATCAAGGATTTCGTGAGTGCGGTGTTCCAAGGAAAATATAAGAAGCAAAATAAGAAAAATTTGGATCTGTGATGTCGAAAATATAATTTCGACATAAAAGCAGATAAATCCCGGGCAAAGATTGCTTTGCTAATCATCAAGAGAGATGATCAACAGCTTGTGTGGTTTCCCGTAAATTACAGTCGATTACTTGTAAAGAAGTATCGAAGGGCTTCTTTTAGCATGGTTTCGAAGGTGGCTTTAAAATTTCGTTACAATGCACAACTAAACATAAGAGTGACAAGTTGTAAACGAAATTACCTGTTTGACCAGTGTAGTCAGTGAAAAGTAGGCTTTGGAAAATTTATCAAGTAACAAAGGTAGAATGATACTTAGACAGAAATCATATTCTTGAAAACAAAATTTGTCCTAAATCTTGTTGGGTGACAAACGTCGTGGGTTTCAAACATTTGATCAAGATTACTATGAAAGAAAGAATATGATTTTGAGTATCAAAAACAGGTACTGAAACAAAAGTTTCGTTAAAGCCTGGAACAAAGTTCCCTGTCAATTCCTTAAAGTTCGAATGTTTGGGTTTTCACGGTCTCATGATGTTAGATCATAAACACGGAGATTTGATATGTCTAGATCCTGATTGGTTTATACCATAAATCTCTTGGACATATGCCATTGTGTGTGAATGTGATAGAATTTTGGGATGAAAAAGAGTGGTTTTAAGAAAACGAATGTACCTCTGCTGTAACGCCCGTAGATCCGGGCTAGTCAATTTGGAGATAATAGGGGTCGAAAACGACTTTTCGACAAAAGTTATTTAGAATAAATAATATTAACCAAGTTGTAGAATATGTCTCAGGGGTTCCGTACATATAAAGAACGCCGAAATCCGACTTATAACGAAGAAGTTATGACCCGTCGAAGTTTCGCGACGGAACCGGCACGACACCGGGAGATGTAAATAGTGAATTTACGATAGGGCGACTTTTAGCCTTAGCGATCTAAACGAAAGTCGTAGAAAACGTTAAACCGAGAGCTTCCATAAAAAGAACGCCCAAATCTGACTTCTTATGAGGAAGTTATGATTTTTCGAAGTTTCGGCTTAGTAGTGTACAGCCCGAAGTTCGAATATTAGATCGAGCAGTTTTTAGCCGACACAACCTAAACGAGAATCGAAGATCTCGTTAATAGTAGCGTACCGATAAAAAGATAGACGAAAACGGACGTCGGATGAAGAAGTTATGAATTTTTAACGGACCAATCCTGTCCCGGCCTGTTAAAAATATAAAATTTAAAAGAAATTCAAAATTAGCCGACGGAGTCTAAACTAAAGTTGTAGAGTATGGTCCCGCCTACGCGTGGATATAAAGAACGTCGAAAACGGAGCTCGTATGTGAAAGCTACGAATTTTTAAAGTCGAGTGTGCAATTTGCGAAATCTATTGTGAATGTGATGACTTGGCTGAATCAGGGCCGTCGCTTGCTGATCACGGTCTGGTCTTCGGATTCGGACACCTGGCTCGCAAGCGCAGCGCGTACAAGAAGAACGCAGCGCATCCGAGGAACACCTCGCGTCCGAAGGGAACGTTGCGCGTACTCGTTCTACGGTCCGAGGAAGTCCACGTCGCCCCAGCAGCTCCGCGACACGTGTTGTACGATGCGAAGCTACCCCTCACGTAGCACTTCCGAACGCCCAGCGTTCCGAGGTCTGAAGGCCTATAAAAGGCAGCGAAGGCTGCCGAGTCCCATGCACCAAAAACCCTTCTCTCTCTAAATTCTTTCTCTGTCTAAGGTTCCAAACCACCCCTAAACCCTAGGACAAACCCCTAGCACCTAAAGGAAGCCCCGAGGCTCCCGGAGTCCCGAGAAAAAGGGTCTTTCGGTTCGGAAACGCTGCTCCGAGCAAAGCCCGGTTTTTAATAAAACTTGTTGTAAGTGAGCTACGCCTATGCAATTTTTAATATAGATTTTAAATAATTATAGGAATGTTATTAGGTCCTTAAAATAATTATTTGGGCTATTACTATGAGTTATATTGAGTGTTATTTATTGCTTATATAATAATAATCATAGCTAGACTATTAATTAGTCGCGGTTGACGTTAAAACTAAACTCTAGTGGTATTGATACTAGGTTTTGGTCAAGGAAAAATTGTTTTGAGATAACAAAGTGTTGTTCAAGTAACGAGTCACCACCTAATCAGGTGAGTGCATAGTTACTTTCATCTTACACATAGATATGAAGTATTTTATATAAATTACGTGCTATGTGTGCATATTATCTGTATACTTGCTATATATGCTGGATGAACGATTTTATACAAGTTTTATATGATTTAAAGTGTATATGTAATTATATCTACATAATATGTTGGGTAAAACATGGGTAGATGGAATATGAGTTGGATGATGAGTTGAGAGGTGTTATAGACCACGAGGTGAGTGTGAGAGGTGGAAGATGTGAGAAACCTTTCCCAAATGATGGCCCCGTCATCTAGCAGAGTATGGATGACAACCACGGACTATTCTAGACAGTCCAGTGGAACACTAGCAGGCTCGCAACCTGTAGGTGTTGTGAACGATGTGTTCACCCGGTGTACTCTAAACCCTGGCAATCATTCAGACTTGGTGCCTAAACCTTGGCGATCATGCAGACTTGGTGCCAAAACCCTGACGACTATGCGGACTTAGTGCCTGTTGTATAAACCCTGGCGACTATGCTGACTTAGTTCATGTTGTATAAACCCTGGCGACTATGCAGACTTACTGCTTAAACCGTGGTGACGATGGACTTCGTGCCGATTCCTTAGGATGATCCTTAGGAATGAATGAACGAGGAATAATTGATTCTTAGGGTAGAACCTTAAGAGTAAAGAAGATAATGGGGATGGGTAATTGGGTTGATTGTTTGATGTTTAAACATAATAATTATATTATTGTGGGTTGAAAACCCTATGTACTCACCAGGTTTCCCAACTTGACCCACTCAGTTTATTTGTATCACAGGTGTCGATATGAAGTTACATTACACTGAGAGATTTAAAAGAGATGTAGATCACTAGTGTAAATGAATGTAAGTTCTGTTGATGCTTATGTTTCTGTATTAACGATGACATCCCAAATGTTTTAAAATGAATAAAAATACATTTCTTCGGAAATGCTTTGATAACGTATTTATCATGTTTTTCTGGGAACAAATTCCGCAAGATTTTTATTAAAAGAAGTACTCTGATTTTTATAAAGCATAAACAAAATCAGTCTTTTCTGGCCGTGAAAATGGGGATGTCACAGTTGGTATCAGAGAATTAGTTTAAGCGGACTAGGAATATGGATTTATTTCTAGACTTAAACTTGGAATGATAAGCATTGATTGTGAGGAGTGTGTCTTAGGTAATACACCTGAATAGACACAAGCACTAGCTTATTTAGGGAAAATGCCTAACATGCTTTTATGTGCTAAATGATTTATGATGCTTTATGATGCTAAATGTATGATCGGATCTATGGTCTGTTGCTGAGCGGATCTGGAAACTTTACGTGTTCAGACTTCTAAACGTTTAATTACGGTATTAGAACTGGCATGTAACTTTTCGGAGTAATAAGGAGATTTACACATCGATCGTAAATAAAATCTTCTCTATCTTAATTCTCGTCACTGCACGCCAAACATCCGACTTGGTGTATATATCGACATGATGAGCACTCAAAGCGGATTTGCAATCGGTAACCCGCAGCCCAAACCACAAGTGATTAAGCGTGTGCCAGATGTAGCAGCTGCACCCAAGACGATCACGATGGCAGGGGGTACAAGCAATGGTGCAAATCATGTTGGATCGTCAGATGGAAGAGACAAGACGATTACTTCAACAAAGTAAGGACGAACTTATTGTGCCAGTAGGCCAGGCACCTACTCTTGAGGCAGCCATCTGGGTAGAGGTTGTCAAGAAGAGGAAATTTGAGGGAACTGCAAGGTCCAATAGGAATAATATGTTCTCACAGTCTGGAGGAGGAAGAGGTGAAGCAAAATGGTGTAACAAGTATGGAAGGAAACACAACGGGGGATGCCATAAGGAAGTGACCTGCTTCAAATGCGGGAATATTGGTCACTATGCCCCCAAGTGCTCAACCAAGGAGGAAGTTTGCCTTAAGTGTAGTGGAAAGGGACACTTCAAGCAAGATTGTCCGATAAGGGCTACAACGCCAAATGTACCGCTAAAGCACTACGAGGGATACGAAGAAGAAGTGACTTGTTACAGGTGTGGAAGAATCGGTCACTATTCTAAGGACTGTACATATAGGGATAAAGTATGTTACAGATGCAGAGACAAGGGGCACATGTCTAGGGACTGCCCGAATAAAACTGAAGCAGCAAGACCGAATGTGCCGCCAAAGCCGAAGGAAAGAGCATTCCAGAGGATCCTTGGCGAAGCTACTGACAATGCAAGGTTTCAGGAGTGAAGGCTTGATATCCAAAGATCGAGTTATGAAGTAGTCAAGGGAATAATATCATATGATGTAACCTACTAGAGGCATAGTCTAGGGTGAACTTGAACACCTATGTAATAGTTTCAAGAAATAATAAAACCTTCGTTTTGTTATCTGGTGTGTTAAACTGTTATGTGATTTTCTTGTATAATAACTTGGAAAAAAACTGCGAGACAATACTTGGGACGAGTATGAGTAGGTGTGAAAGGTAGTAGATGCATATACTACCGGAAGCACAGGACTCACGCTTGGATCAGGGAAAGTCACAAGGTTACCAAGAAACTAGTAATTCATTCTGTATTATTCAAACATGTTGTTATCATCGATTCGGTAATGACTAAGAAGATTGTTGTTATTCCGACCCTAGTGGTCATATTGAATTGAGTCCGACTACGATGAGTATGTTACGTGGTTCAGAGAACCAAGTTCGATGTAGCATCTGACTTAAGCCGGAAGATTGAAATGAAAGATAATCAAAGCGATCAGTACAGGTATCACGACAGTTGCTTGTAGCTAGAAATGCTACCTTTTAAGATGTGATAAGAACATGAAGGAAGGTATAGTCTGTTCTGGAATTTGACTCTAAGAGACCTGAGTCTAAGTGTTGCAACATACGACGAGAGGTCGTTAGAACGAGGCACGTCAATCTATTATAGAAATCAAAGAATTTATTCTTAAGTTTGTCAAGAAGAAGAAGGAGTCTCCAGTAAGAATCGAGATTGTGACTTGAAGGTCATAATTTGGAGTCTAATGAGAGATAGGGAGCAGGTGCAAGATCGAGCACCGCCTGTAGTCAAGGAGTCTAAGAGTTAGATACTCGATCGAAGAAACATCAAATTTACGGTTATCACTTAGGATGAAGAGATAACAGATGGAGTCATCATGTGAGCCCTGTTTCGTTGATGATTCCGGGACGTAATCATCCTAAGGGGGAGATAATTGTAATGTCCGTAGATCCGGGCTAGTGAATCTCGAGATAATAGGGGTCGAAAACGACTTTTCGACAAAAATTATTTAGAATAAATAATATTAACCAAGTTGTAGAATATGTCTCAGGGGTTCCGTACATATAAAGAACGCCGAAATCCGAGTTATAACGAAGAAGTTATGACCCGTCGAAGTTTCGCGACGGAACAGGCACGGCACCGGGAGACGTAAATAGTGAATTTACGATAGAGCGACTTTTAGCCTTAGCGATCTAAACGAAAGTCATAGAAAACGTTAAACCGAGAGCTTCCATAAAAAGAACGCCCAAATCTGACTTCGTATGAGGAAGTTATGATTTTTCGAAGTTTCGGCTTAGTAGCGTACAGCCCGAAGTTCGAATATTATATCGAGCAGTTTTTAGCCGACACAACCTAAACGAGAATCGATGATCTCGTTAATAGTAGCGTACCGATAAAAAGACAGACGAAAACGGACGTCGGATGAAGAAGTTATGAATTTTTAACGGACCAATCCTGTCTCGACCTGTTAAAAATTTAAAATTTAAAATAAATTCAAAATTAGCCGACGGAGTCTAAACGAAAGTTGTAGAGTACGGTCCCGCCTGCGCGTGGATATAAAGAACGTCGAAATGGAGCACGTATGTGAAAGTTACGAATTTGTAAAGTCGAGTGTGCAATTTGCGAAATCTATTGTGAAGGTGATGACGTGGCTCAATCAGGGTCGTCGCAAGCGCAGTGCGTACAAGAAGAACGCAGCGAGTCCGAGGAACGCCTCACATCCGAAGGGAACGCTGCGCGTACTCGTTCTGCGGTCCGAGGAGGTCGACGTCGCCCCAGCAGCTCCGCGACACGTGTTGTACGATGTGAAGCTACGCCCCGCGTAGCACTTCCGCACGCCCAGCGTTCCGAGGTCTGAAGGCCTATAAAAGGCAGCGAAGGCTGCCGAGAACCATGCACCAAAAACCCTTCTCTCTCTAAATTCTTTCTCTCTCTAAGGTTCCAAACCACCCCTAAACCCTAGGAAAAACCCCTAGCACCTAAAGGAAGCCCCGAGGCTCCCAGAGTCCCGAGAAAAAGGGTCTTTTGGTTCGGAAACGCTGCTCCGAGCAAAGCCCGGTTTTTAATAAAACCCGATGTAAGTGAGCTACGCCTATGCAATTTTTAATATAGATTTTAAATAATTATAGGAATGTTATTAGGTCCTTAAAATAATTATTTGGGCTATTACTATGAGTTATATTGAGTGTTATTTAACGCTTATATAATAATAATAATAGCTAGACTATTAATTAGTCGCGGTTGACGTTAAAACTAAACTCTAGTGGTATTGATACTAGGTTTTGGTCAAGGAAAAATTGTTTTGAGATAACAAAGTGTTGTTCAAGTACCGAGTCACCACCTAATCAGGTGAGTGCATAGTTACTTTCATCTTACACATAGATATGAAGTATTTTATATAAATTACGTGCTATGTGTGCATATTATCTGTATACTTGCTATCTATGCTGGATGAACGATTTTATACAAGTTTTATATGATTTAAATTGTATATGTAATTATATCTACATAATATGTTGGGTAAAACATGGGTAGATGGAATATGAGTTGGATGATGAGTTGAGAGGTGTTATAGACCACGAGGTGAGTGTGAGAGGTGGAAGATGTGAGAAGCCTTTCCCAAATGATGGCCCCGTCATCTAGCAGAGTATGGATGACAACCACGGACTATTCTAGACAGTCCAGTGGAACACTAGCAGGCTCGCAACCTGTAGGTGTTGTGAACGATGTGTTCACCCGGTATACTCTAAACCCTGGCGATCATGCAGACTTGGTGCCTAAACCTTGGCGATCATACAGACTTGGTGCCAAAACCCTGGCGACTATGCGGACTTAGTGCCTGTTGTATAAACCCTGGCGACTATGCAGACTTAGTTCCTGTTGTACAAACCATGGCGACTATGCAGACTTAGTGCCTAAACCGTGGTGACGATGGACTTCGTGCCGATTCCTTAGGATGATCCTTAGGAATGAATGAACGAGGAATAATTGATTCTTAGGGTAGAACCTTAAGAGTAAAGAATATAATGGGGATGGGTAATTGGGTTGATTGTTTGATGTTTAAACATTAGAATTATATTATTGTGGGTTGAAAACCCTATGTATTCACCAGGTTTCCCAACCTGAACCACTCAGTTTATTTGTATCACAGGTGTCGATATGAAGTTACATTACACTCAGAGATTTAAAAGAGATGTAGATCACTAGTGTAAATGAATGTAAGTTCTGTTTATGCTTATGTTTATGTATTAACGATGACATCCCAAATGTTTTAAAATGAATAAAAATACATTTCTTCGGAAATGCTTTGATAACGTATTTATCATGTTTTTCTGGGAACAAATTCCGCAAGATTTTTATTAAAAGAAGTACTCTGATTTTTATAAAGCATAAACAAAATCAGTCTTTTCTGGCCGTGAAAATGGGGATGTCACATCTGCTATGATTGAACCAAGAAGTAAACTCTTAACTCAAAAGAGAAGGGTAAGGTAGATCTTGAATGAATGATAATATAGCCTAATTAGGAAAGAATTCTCAGAATGAGAAAATCATTAAGGCTTCGAAACTCATAGCATTATCGAGGCTTAAGTCAACATGCTGCAGCATGCTTCTAGGGACATCATAACTAGTACATAGTTGTCGAAAATATACCTTCCCTCAAAGCATCAAGCATGTACCACGAAGAATCTTCATTCTCTTCTATGTAAAGAAAAATCTTTGCAACATCTACACAACAAATGTAAAACTAACAAAAAGAAGAAAATATTTTTGGATTTTTGTTTGAGAAGATGAAAATAACAAAAATAATAAAAATCTTATTGATATTTTTGAATTTTTCAAAATAGAAAAACAAAACAAATATAGTTTTGGTGTTTTTGATTTTTTGACATAAAAGTAACGAAAAAAAATTTAGTACCAAACTAACGAAAATTTGTGATTAAGCGGATTGTACATGATGTCGAAAGCGAAGCGTGTCGAAGCACTGAACGTGACTAGTAACATCTGAACAATGAACTATATCCTCTGAATGAACACTTAGCACCTCTGAATCAACACCTTTGTAACTTTTTCCCTTGTCATTCTTTCGAAATAAATCCAGGAACAGAATTAGCTTCTATCATTCCTAGACCCGGCAAAATTCTCATGAATGAGTTTCATCTAATGGCTTTGTAAAAATATCAGCAAGTTGATGAGTGGTTTTTAAAAAGTGAACTTCGATATGGCCATCCTCAACATGATCTTTTATAAAGTGTTAGCAAAGAGCAATGTGCTTAGTTTTCGAATGTTGCACAGGATTGTGACAAATGCGTATGGCACTTTGTGAATCACAATACTACAGAATTTTCTTCATGTTGATTGCATAATCACGCAGTTGGCTTTGAAACCATATGATTTGTGAAGTGCAAGCTACAGCAACAACATACTCTGCTTCTGCTGTGGAAATCGAAACACATGTTCGCTTTTTCGATTGCCAGCTTACTAACTTCCCATCCAGCAGTTGACATCCGCTACTTGTGTTCTTTCTATCAAGATTGCAACCTCCTAAATCAGCATCTGAAAATGCTTGTATGAAGAAGCCTGTCTTCGAAGGATAACATAATCCTAACGAAGTTGTTCCTTTGAGATAAGAAATATATTCTTTATAGTAGTTAAGTGGGGTTCCTTGGGATTCGATTGGTACCTAGTACAATTACACACAGAAAACATGATATCAGGTCGACTTGTTGTGAGATAAAGCAACGAACCTATCATGCTTTGGTATAAAGTAATATCAACAGCTGGTTTATCTAACTAAGGATTTAGTCTTGTTCCAACTGCCATTGGTACTCTCAGCTTCGTGCTATTCGTCAATCTAAATTTTTCCAGCAGATTCTTTGTGTATTTTTCTTGATTGATGAAAATTCCTTCTCTGGTTTGACGAATATTTAATCCCAAGAAATTGTTTATCTTCCCCATCATGCTCATCTCAAACTGGCTTTTCATTAAATTTCCGAAATCTCTTGACAAAGCAGGGTCGGTAGATCCAAAAATAATGTCATCAACATAAATTTGAACAAGCATAAGATGATCCCCAACTTTCTTTCAAAAGAGTGTGGGATCAACTAATCATTGTTTAAATTTTGATTGTTTTAAGAAAGAGGTAAGAGTTGCATACCATGCTCTTGGTGCTTGTTTTAACCCATATACAACTTTATCTAAGATATAGCAATGATTAGGAAATTATTCATTAATAAAACCTGGAGTTTGTTCAACGTACAACGTTTCTTCGAGTTCTCCGTTGAGAAAAGCACATTTGACATCCATCTGATAGACATCAAAATCCTTGTGTGCTGCATAGGCTAAAAATATTCGAACAGCCTTGAGTCTTGTGACAAGGGCGGAGGTTTCCTCATAATCTATACCTTCTTGTTCCGAATAACCTTTAACTACAAGCCTAACTTTGTTTCAAACAACATTTCCATCTTTATTAGTTTTATTTTTGAAGATCCATTTTCAACTCAAAATCGAAACATCTTTTGGTTTGGGAATTAAACGCCAAACTTTGTCTCGTTCAAATTCAGCTAGTTCAGATTGCATGGAAACAACCCAATCAGGATGTTCCATAGCAGCCTTGACTGATTTTAGTTCAATTTTTGAAATAAAAACATTGAACATACAAAATTCTTGATGAGTATTGAGTACCTCATTTTTAGCACGAAGTTGCGCTCTTGTAAGAACTCCATCCTGAGGATCACCAAGAACTTGTTCCTTTGGATGATTTCTTGTCCATTTTTCCAATGGTGGATATGTTGGATCGAAATCCAATGGTGTATCTTTGAAAATTTCATCAGTCTCTGAACCTGCAACAGAATTGTTATCATTAAAATCTTGAAAATTTTCATTTTAATTATTATTCGACATATTATGCTCCCCCTCGACAATTCCATTTTCAGGTTGCTCCCCCTCAAAATTATCATTCATTCTCCTATTCTCCCCCTCGAAAGAATGCTCCCCCTCAACATGAGAATTTGAATGCAAGTGATCCCCCTCCACTTGATCATTTTCCATACTTTCGCTATTTCCAGGAGAATGAGATGTCGAGTTTAAATCAACAGCATCCTGAGTAAGTGTTGAAAATTCAGAATGCTTTGATGATTCAAGAAGTTGATTATCCTCAACATTTACTTCAGCATCAGCAGCCCTATTCGGAACACCAAAAAGTAAATCATAATCAAAATCAGACAAATTAACACTTTCAGATTCATCTTTTGATTCATTAAGAATTGGTTTTTGTTCAAAACACTTTTAAACTTGTTTAATATAATAATCATCAAAAGTTAGATTGAATGTTTCTTCTATTTTCTGAGTTCATCTATTCAATACTCGATATGCAACCGAATTATGTGAATAACCCAAGAATATTCTTTCGTCAGCTTTGAACTGAAATTTCGAAAGATTATCCTTGAGATTCATGATAAAACCTTGCAACCAAGAACATGAAAGAATTTGAGATTAGGTTTCCGGTTATTGATAATTTCATAAGGAGTAATGTTGAATCTTCGATTAATAAACGATCTATTTTGTGTAAAACATGCAGTAGGCACTGCTTCAGCCCAAATATATTGAGGAAGATTCGCATATGTGAGCATCATTCTTGCTGCTTCACAAAGAGAACGATTTCGCCTTTCAACAACACCATTCTGCTGAGGTGTGTAGGGTTAAGAAAAATTATGCGAAATTCCTTTTTCTGTTAAAAATGAATCAAGAACATTGTTCTTAAATTCTGAGCCATTGTCAGTCTTGATTTTTCAAACTTTCTTCTTCAAACTTGTTTCAATTTTCTTGATAAAATCAATCATTACTTGAGCAACTTTAGATTTTTACCTGAGAAAATAAACCCAAGTAAATCGACAAAAATCATCAACAATGACTAAAAGGTACCGTTTCTTGTTGAGAGTTTGAACAGTCGATGGTCCACAAAGATCCATATGAAGAAGTTCCAATGGTTCAACAATTTTCGAATCGATGACAATTGGATGTCCTTGACGATGTTGTTTCTCTTGTTCGCAAGCTACACACAAAGTATCATTATCAAATTTTAATATAGGTAAGCCTTGGACAAGATCATTTACCACCAATTTGTAAAGATTACGAAAGTTCAAGTGTTAAAGACGTCGTTGCCAAAGCCAGCTAACATCTGATGAAGCTTTCGAAAGTAAGCACAAAGAGGGAACACCAACAATTGGCTTTATGTCTAGAGTGAACATGTCTCATTTTCGTTTGGATTTGAGCAAAACTTTGTTAGTATTGATATTCGAAATAATTCTTCCTTCCTCATTAAACACCACTTGATTGCGAAACACTTATCAAGTTATGTTAAAGACCTTCGACGTAAGCAACTCGATTAAAAGTGAATTTCCCATTTGTCATTTTGCCATAGCCCTTGACTTGACACTTTTGATTGTTACCAAACTTCACGACTCTAGCATTGTCCAAACTTCGATAATCACGTAAATTCTCCTTTCGTCCATTCATGTGATGTGAGCAACCACTATCAATATACCATTTGTCATCATATTGCTCGTCACTCATGACCTGCAATTAATGAAAGAATTTAGGTCCCCAAGGCTGTTTGGGTCCTTGGTTATTAGTTTGAAAGATACTACGAAACGAAGATCGTTTGATCCAATTACGAACTTTAGACTTGAGACTATCAACTAAGTTAACTTCGTTAGTTAAAGGCACAGAAAAGTAATTATTCATAGGTATAAATTCTTCATTGACTTTTTCCTTGTGCTTCTCAGTTTGTTTCTCAATAACCTTTTTCTTTGGAAGAGCTTTCCATTGTTTGACAGAAACATGCGATTCGTGTGAAGATGAAATTCCTTTCGATGATTCATTCAAATACTTCCCATATTCCTCCTTGATCATTTCTTGAGAAAATTTCGAAGATTGAAATTTCTTTCCTTTACCTTCCAACCAATGATTGATGTTCTTCACATTTGTTTTTCCTTTAACAAATGAAGATTTTGCTGATTGTTTCGAGGGTGGATTAGGAAAAGGAGTTTGATCAGGCTTGAAACTTTCAAATTTTCGTCCATGAACATGTAACTTCTCGTAGTGTCTGGTTGGTTTTCGTGTTGTAATATCTGGAGAATAACGATTTTGATAACCAACATGTAACATCCCAAAATCGAGACCCAAAATTTTGTGTTTAATTATATTACTGATAAAAATAGTTTATGGAAAACATCGTTATTATCATTTCAAAACATCAAGTCACAAATCATAAGTCTCTAAAACCATAACATCAAATAGTAAAACGTTAGAGTACAATCCCAGGGTTCTAAAAGCGGAAATCATGTGTGTGCGATGCGCTGCTACCCTGCCGGCTCCTTCCCCTTAGCACAAGAGGTACCTGAAACCAAAACAAAAAACAGTAAGCACGAAGCTTAGTGAGTTCCCCCATCATACCACATACCATACATTCATACATACTGTCGGGCAATTCTGGGGTGCCGACCTACCCGTGTCAAGCCATTCTGGGGTGCTGACCTACCCATGTCAAGCCATTCTAGGGTGCTGACCTACCCGTGTCAGGCCGTTCTGGGGTGCCTGCCTACCCTCCGGTCTATCTCACCCGGTCACGGAGACTATTTCACCCCTACCACTATCACATAATAACATATCATAATCATGTTGTCAGACATATTTGGGGTGTCCGACCTACCCTTCGGTCCTAACGACCGAATCATGGGACTATTCCCCTCCTACTACCAATAACACTTATAGCATATCGTACTAGCATATAGATCATATCAAGTAGTATCAAACCAGACAATTATCACAAAGAAAATCACCTCAACTACAATAAACTACAAGTGGTCGGCCTTGGTGCCTTAGACCCACTTCTACTGGAAGGTAACTCACCTCAATGTCGTGTAGTGTCTGAACTATCCTTGGCGTCAAAATCGACTCTCCTCGACTCCTCAATCCCTACACGACAACTTTTCTAAGTTATCAATTCATACTCATGACCCTTACAAGGGTCACTCAAGTCCAAGTCAAAGTCCTAGTCAAAACCCTGGTCTCTGGTTGACCAGACTCGCCGAGTTGGTCCACCAACTCGTCGAGTCCCCACGTCTATAAAATGCCACAATCCCATCCCTACTCGTCGAGTCTAGACAGATCTCTACGAGTTCGCCTTCATCAACACATCGGGCTATCTTCAACCGACTCGCCGAGTTCCTCCTTGAACTCGTCAAGTCCATCTTCATATGTATGAAGGTGTTCAGTCTATGACCCACCGAGTTCATCCTTGAACTCGTCGAGTCCGTCTTCATGTGGTTGGGACATTGTCTTGAACTCGCCGAGTTCCTCCTTGAACTCATCAACTCCTTTGATCTTCAAGTCCATAACTAACCCCAACAGGCTGAGTTTTCCTTCAACTCAACCAAAGACCACTTCCAGAAGTCGTTTTTGGGGAAAACTGCGACCCGACTCGCCGAGTCACCCGAGTGACTCACCGAGTCCCTCTTTGTCCAAAACTGTACAGTCGATTTTAATCGGTCTTAACGTATCCAAATCATAGATCTGACCTCCTAGGGTCCATATTATACGTAAAGTCACAAACTTGATGTCCATGCATGGGGTTCTTGGCTCAAAAGCCATAAAAAGGGGTTTATATGTTGCATGGGTCTCCCATCGCCATAAAGTTGGCACCTTTATGCCATGGGAACCCTCAATGGTTCCAAATCTGAAGTACAACTCCAAATATACACACAAATCCGAGTATAGCTTAACTAAATCTTAGAAAAATGTAGAAAATAGCCCCAAATCAAGATCTAAGTAATGAATAGCCAAGGTAACAACTTTATACCTCAAATGAGCAGGAAATGTGCCAAGACTTCTGGATCTACTTGCTCTCTCTTGATCTCCCAAGCTTCCTTCTCCTTTTTCAACTTCAAACACACACAAAAGGCACGAAAAAGCTCAAGAACACTCAATAAAGGCTTAGGGTTTCGAGTTAGGGTTTCTCTGGGTTGGGAGGAACAAGGGAGGTTGGGTTGGGGCGTTATAAGTTGTTTAAATAGGGGGCAAATCCCAAGTATTAGGGTTTCATCCAGACAGTCCTACTCGTCGAGCTTGTCTCCCGACTCGTCGAGTAGGTCACTTATCCTGCCGATCCAAAGTCGAGTCTACTCGACGAGTTGGGCCTCTAACTCGCCGAGTCCCAGAGCAAAACATGAGTTTACTTTAATTAAAATACCTACCAGGAATCGGGTGTTACACAACATTATTTCTTTGAGAAACCTTCTGAGAGTTCAAGAATTGATTTGGATGTGACACTTGATGATGATTCTTTTGTTCTTTTGAATGAAAATCACTTTGTGGAAGACTATGTGTTGAAAACCTTTGATTTGATGAATTATTATGAAAATTATTTGATGGTTTATTTTGCACATAATTCTCATGAAAAGATGTTTGAACATTAGAATTTGAAACATGCTTCTTGTTTATAAAAGACTTGTTTTGAGATGTTGGAGGAGGAGAATTCTTTGAAGCTTTTGTGAGATTTGACTTATTTACTGGTTTATTTTCAAAAGAAGTCTTAACACATGTAGACACTTTCTTTTCAGAAGATTTGTTAAGCAATAAATTTTGTTTCTCTTGTGACTCAATGGTTTACCAAAAAAATTTCGTTCGTGCTTGTCTTTTTGAAATTTTGTTTTCTTTTGAAACCTTGTCAACTTCATCTTTAAAAGCTTGAGAATTGAGTTTGACATTTTGAGAAACAGCTTCATCCCTTTTTTAAATTTCGTTTGATTTTTCAGATTTTTCAACCCAAACTTTTTTTTGATTTTTCATTGACTTTGACATTGATTGGTTTTTCAACTTGAGTTTTGTCAGTTTTAACAGTCCATGTTCGACTTGGTTTTTGACGTTGAAAGGTGTAAGAGTTTTTGGTAAGATTGTTTTCAACGATACTTTGATTCGAAAATAATCCTTCCTTTGAAGCTTTCATATTATCTTCTTCAACCAGTTTGTTTAATTCAGGTTTTACACTTTCTCCATTACCCGTTGTAACAAAAACTTGGTTTGGAAAAACAACATCATCCGAACATTTGAAGTTTGGATAAACCACGGAATTGGGTTCAAGATAGTGAGAACCTTTTTCTGTCATGACTTTGTCGAATTTCTTTGTCTCTTCATACACTTGATCTTCAACTTTGCGAGGTATGATATTTTCTTTCGAAATTTGTGGAACTTTCATATCTTTTGACACTTCTTCATCATCATCACTATCTGTTTGACTATTTTCAACAGTCACATGATCATGATCAACAACTTTCAAAGTTGAGGGTTGATCAATATCAATTTAACCTCAGAATCTTTACATTTTTCTTTGCCTTTAGCGTTTGAAGAGACATTAATGATAGACAACTGAGAACAATCAATAACTTCCTCCTCTTCAATTTCACTAATATTGTCAGAATCATCTTCAATATCAGCGAAATTGTTTTGAATATCAGTTTTCGAATTCTCAGTTCTTTTCAAAATCTTAATTTGTTCTTCTTTGGTCAAGGTGTCATTTACAATATCAACTACTTCATTATCATTCAAACATTCATCAATTTTTACTATTCCATATGCATGTCTATTATCTAGAACTTTATCAGAATCAACAATGGTTTGTTCACAATCATAGGAAATATAATCAATTATATCCCTTTCGTATACTAAAAAGGGCAAGAGTTTCCTATGTTGTTCTTTGCTAATGTCAGAGTAATGATGCAAAGCTGTTAATTTTCCATACAATCTTTTTGCAGAATTACAATAGGTATTTCTTTGTTTTAACAAGAGTTTAACATTTGCATTAAGATTGTCCCTATCACACATCAAGTTTGTGATCTGCATTTCTAAGTGTTCAATTTTTATTTTCTTCGAATCCAACTGCTTCTGTGTCTCTAGTAATTGTGTACTAGATTTCTTAGCCTCATTGCTAGCAGAAATAACCAAATTATCAAAATAAGCAACATTTTCATCAAAAGCAGTTAATTCAGAATCGTAATCATTCAAAGGAATATTAAAATATCGAAGTATAGAACGTACCTTCGTGGTCATTGGTGATTTGTCTCCACTTTTCGTCATAAAACAGCGACCAGTTACGTTCTCTTCATCTTCATCCTTAAACTTCGCATACAATGCACCATGCATAGGATTACGCATTTCGTCATCATCAGATCCTGATGACCAAACTTGATACTTTCCTTCATCATCATCTTCTCCTTTCACCACCAAAGATAACCCCTTAGCTTTTGCTCTCACTTCTTCCAGTCGTTCGACATAATAAGCTTCATCTTTGATCTTACTTTTATTTTCCTCTATCTTTCGAAGCATACAGTCACTTGCCATGTGACTTGCGCCATGGCAATAGTGACAGTCGACACCAGAGTCACCTTTGAGCTTCTTTTCTACTTTTGAATCTTCAGACTTTGATTCTTTCTTTTCGAACTTCTTCTCCTCATTCAGTTTTCCAGAAAAACTCACTTTTGCTTCACCAGTCCTTACTTTCGAACCAAATGGCTTTTTATAAAATTTATTCAGTTTGTTATTGGAGTAAAGAGCAATGGCTTCGTAATCCAAGTTAACTATCAAGGCTTCGTAATCCAAGCTCTGTTGAGTCTTCACCAGTAGACTCACATTTTGCCATTCTTTTCGTAATCCCATAACAAAAGTGAGATTAAACTCCATGGTTAACCTGGTTATTCCATTGCGATTACATTTGTAGATGAGTTCGTTCAAACGATCGTAGTAAAGTTCAACAGATTCACCTACCTTTTGTTTGAACTCTTTCAATTCCACCAAACAATGCTTCACAGAATTGATTTTCATCTTTTCACTCCCTTGGAACTTCTCCTTGAGAGTATTCCAGATCTCTTTTGGAGATTTACAACTACGCACGTAGTTATAAGCAACCGGAGGAAGAGATTTACAACTACCCGGTACGACCATTCTTGGGAGCCGACCTACCCGGTACGACCATTCTGGGGTGCTGACCTACCCGTGTCAAGCCATTCTGGGGTGCTGACCTACCCATCGGTCCTAACAACCGAACCTCGGTGACTATTCCACCCCCTACTGCTACTATCACATATATCATAACATGAACATACTATCAGACATATCTGGGGTGTCCGAACTACCCTTCGGTCCTAACAACCGAACATGGGGAATATTCCCCTCCTACTACCACTATCACATATAACATATCATGCCAGCATATAAACATATCACAACATACTGTCAAACATATCTAGGGTGTCCGACCTACCCTTCGGTCCTAATAACCGAACTCTACTACTATCACATATAACATATCATGCCAGCATATAACATGTCAGGTAGTAACAAACCTGGATGATATCACAAAGACGATCATCCAACATACAACTCCTACTGGTGGGCCGGCATTGTGGCCGTAGACCCACCGCTACTGGAAGGTAACTCACCTTGAACGAGTAGCTGCTGATATTTTGTGCGGGAATTCTCTGTCTGCTGCTGCTACGGAAATCCTCCGGCTATAATCCCCACAAAACACTTAATCAGAGTCTGATATCTATTCTTAGGGTAAAGTGACCATTTTACCCCTGACCAAGTCCAAGTCAAAGCCAAAGTCAACTTTCAGTTGACCCGACTCGCCGAGTTGGGTCGCCAACTCATCGAGTCCCTATCTCTTCAACTGTCATCATCCACGTCTCTACTCGTCGAGTTTAGCAACGACTCGACGAGTTCTCCTTCTAACACAACCCCGGATGAACCTTCATCCGACTCGCCGAGCGGTATGAACACTCGTCGAGTCCATCCTCATCCTATGAACATGTCCTGTCCTCGACTCGCTGGGTTGTATGAACACCTCGTCGAGTTCATCTTCAAGAGTTGGGAGATTGCCTTGGACTCGCCGAGTCTGTTCGTGCACTCGTCAAGTCCTATGAACTCCCGGACTATGGCTTATCCCAATACGTTTGGGTCACTTCCCTGGACCCTCTAAAACCTTTCTTTCACTCAACTGGGTCTCTTGAACCATAACAGAAAAGGGAAATCAAGCCTCGGACTCGCGGAGTCCCAAGAACGATTCGCCGAGTCGATATAGTCCCAAGTCTATTTCTTCGATTTCTGGTGTACAACTCTTGTCCAAATGATAGATCTAGGTCCCTAAACTCGATCTAGCACGTAAAGTTATGAACTTTACGTGCATGCATGGGACTTTGAGCCAAAAAGGCTCTAAAAGAGGCTCTTAAGTTGCATGGGGGCTTTCATGGGTGCAAAAGCAGCCCTTTTCTGCCTTGTAACTCCTCCATGGACCTAGATCCGAAGACTCAACCCCCAACCATGCTGGCAATCATGGTTGGTTACCAAGAATGGCTTATAAAAGCCCTCAATCTCCCCAAAAAGGGATCTAGCAAATGAACAAGCAAGGTATCGACTTTATACCTTCCAAGAACTGCAGATGATGCACAAGTTTGATTCCTCTGGCCAACCTCTTGGTTCCTCAAGCTTTTCCTTCCTTCTTGCCACCACAAACTACCAAGAATCACCAAAATGGCCTTTAGATCTTCACAACACGACTAGGGTTCTGTATGGAGCGTTCTAGGAGCATAAAGGGGCGATGGAGGCTGTATAAGGTTGTTTAAATAGAGTGCAAACCCTCATATTAGGGTTTTGTCCAGTCAGAGTCTACTCGTCGAGTCTGGAAGCTGAATCGACGAGTCTGTCATTTAAATATCGGATCAAATCCGCTTCTACTCGACGAGTTGGGCCTTCAACTCGCCGAGTCCCAGGCCAAAAACGCAAAATACTTAAATAAAATACATTCAAGGAACCAGGAGCTACAAATCTCCCCCACTTATTTTAGACTTCGTCCTCGAAGTCTGTTGCTCGTCCCTGGAAAAGCTCTGGGTAATGCTCCATCATCTTATCCACCGGCTCCCAAGTCCATTCTGAGCCCTTCCGGTGCTGCCATTGTACCTTCACCAGCTCGACCCTCTTGTTACTCAGATCCTTCGACTTCCGGTCGAGGATCGCTACAGGCCGCTCGATGTAATTCAGGCTGTCATCGACCTGAATATCCTCTAAAGGCACCACTGCGGCGTCGTCCACCAGGCACTTCCGCAACTGGGAGACATGGAAAGTGATGTGGATCTGACTGAGTTCGGCTGGCAGGTCCAGCCTGTACTCCACCTTGCCCACCCGGGCTAAAACCCTGAACGGTCCAATATACCTGGGACCCAACTTGCCCCGCTTCCTGAATCAGATGACGCCCTTCCATGGCGACACCTTTAGGAGAACCATATCCCCGACCTAAAACTCCAGGTCTGATCGGCGCTTGTCGGTATAACTTTTCTGCTGACTCTCAGCAGTCTGAAGCCTGCTCCGAACCTGCTGAATCCTCTCTGTCGTCTTGAGCACCACTTCGGTGCTCCCCATGACTCTCTGGCCAACCTCACCCCAACATATCGGGGTCCTGCACTTCCTCCTATATAACATCTCGAAGGGAGGACGGTCAATACTCGCGTAGTAGCTGTTGTTGTACGAGAACTCAGCCAATGGGAGGTAAGTATCCCAACTACCACCGAAATCTAACACACACGCCCGCAGCATATCCTCCAGAGTCTGGATGGTTCGCTCGCTCTGACCATCTGTCTGCGGATGAAATGCAGTGCTAAAGTGCAGACGAGTACCCTGCTCGTCATGAAACTTCTTCCAAAACCTGGAAGTGAACCGCACATCCCTGTCTGAAATCACCGAAACTGGCACCCCGTGCCTCGCCACCACCTCCCTGATGTAGATATAGGCCAACCTTTCGGCCGAAATACTCTCCTGAATCGGAATAAAATGGGCGCTCTTGGTCAATCGATCGACGATGACCCAAATCGAATCTACGCCTCGCGCTTTCCTGGAAAGTTTGGTGATGAAATCCATGGTACTATCCTCCCACTTCCACAGGGGAATATCCAACGGCTGCATCTTGCCGTGCGGCCTTTGGTGCTCGGCCTTGACCTTCCTACAGGTCAAGCACCGCTCCACATACCATGCTACATCCCGCTTCAGGCAGGGCCACCAATAGTCAAGACGAAGATCTCTATACATCTTCGTCGCTCCGGGAAGGATAGAAAACCTGGATTTGTGCGCCTCATCCTTCAATGTCTGGCGCACGTCTCCATGATAGGGGACCCACACCCTACGGTGAAGAGTCAATAACCCTCGGCTATCATAGTCGAAGGAGGAAACCTGTCCCATTATACGGTCACTCTTCCGATGTTCCTCCTTCGTAGCCTCCTGCTGGGCCTCCCGGATCTGCTCCAACAATGGAGTCACTACTGTCATACGCATGCAAATATCTCTGATCGGCGCTGCCTTACGGCTAAGCGTGTCGGCCACCACATTGGCCTTCCCTGGGTGGTAAAGGATCTTGCAATCATAATCCTTCACTACGTCCAACCACCGACGCTGCCTCATGTTCAGATTTGGCTGATCCATGAGGTATCTCAAACTCTTGTGGTCCATGTAAATGGTACAACGGACCCCATACAGGTAATGACGCTAAATCTTGAGGGCGAACATAACAGCCCCCAACTCCAAATCATGCGTCGGATAGTTCGCCTCGTGAGGCTTCAGCTGCCTCGAAGCGTAGGCGATGACATGCCCTCTCTGCATCAATACCGCGCCCAAACCTGAAATAGACGCGTCGCAGTACACAACAAAATCATCTACGCCCTCTGGCAGGGCTAAGATCGGCGCCTCGCACAATCTCTGTCTCAGTGTCTCAAACGCTGCCTGCTGCTCCGGCCCCCAACGAAAGACTACGGTTTTCTTCGTCAGCCGCGTCAAGGGTACAACTATCTTGGAGAAATCCTGAATGAATCTCCGATAGTAGCCGGCTAATCCCAGGAAACTCCAAATCTCGGATGGAGACTTCGGAATTTCCTATCTCATCACGGCCTCCACCTTGGCCGGGTCGACCAGAATACCGTTCTGGTTGACAAGGTGCCCAAGAAACTGCACCTCGCGCAACCAGAACTCACACTTGGAGAACTTGGCGTACAAGTTCTCTCTCCTCAGAGTATCCAAAACCTCTCGCAGATGCTCCTCATGTTGCTCCTGCGTCTTGGAATAGACCAAGATGTCATCAATGAAAACTATCACGGACCGATCCAGCATCGGTCTACACACTCGGTTCATGAGGTCCATGAACGCGGCAGGAGTATTGGTGAGCCCGAAAGGCATCACCACGAACTCATAGTGGCCATAACGCGTTCGAAACGCAGTCTTCTGCACATCCTCCTCTCTGACCCTCATCTGATGATACCCTGAACGCAAATCAATCTTGGAGAACCAAGATGCTCCCTGTAGCTGGTCAAAGAGGTCATCAATCCTCGGGAGTGGGTAACGGTTCTTCACCGTTACCTTATTCAGCTCCCTATAATCTGTACACATCTTATGCGACCCGTCCTTCTTTTTCACGAACAGAATCGAGGCTCCCCAGGGTGAACTGCTCGGTCTAATGAATCCCTTGTCTAACAGCTCCTGCAGCTGTGTAGACAACTCCTGCATCTCGGGAGGAGCCAACCGATACGGTGCCCTGGCTATCGGAGCCGCACTAGGGACTATGTCGATCCAGAACTCCACCTGTCGCTCCGGAGGTATCCCAGGAAGCTCCTCTGGGAACACATCGGCGTAGTCCCGTACCACTGGAACATCGCTCACCGTCGCCTTACCCGCCGCCCGGGTATCCATAAGATAGGCGACATACCCAGAACAGCCCTGCTGAAGGTAGCGTTTAGCCTTCGCTGCTGAACATAATGTGGGTCCACGCTGTGGCCTCTCGCCGTGGATCACCAACTCTCCCCCACTTGGGGTCCTGAATCGCACTAACTGTTGTGCGCAGTCTATCACCGCCCCATTAGGGCTCAACCAATCCATTCCTATAATCACCTTGTTCCCACGTAATGGAATGGGAACCAAGTCTACCAGGTAGCGCTCCTCGAATAGCCTCAGAACACAATCTCTGAAAACCGCTGATGCTCGCACCGATCGGTCGTCCGCAATCTCGACCTCTAGTGGGCAATCCAACATACCCGAGGATTCAGGAAACTTCTTACTGAGCGCAAGAGAAACAAAAGATCGATTGGCACCTGAATCAAACAACACTTGTACCGGAATACCGTTCACATGGAACGATCCTAAACATGTATATACAGAGCATATATCAATATCATAAACATCATATAAATAGATCAGAGGGGAATAATCATACCCGTCACCACATCGAGTACGGCGCGTGCCTCCTCGGTAGTCAACTGGAAGGCCCGGCTCCTCACCACTGGAGCCTCTGCCTTGCCCTGCCGGCCATCAATAATCCGCAGGGTCGCTAGAGCTGGCGCTGCTGCTGTTAGCTGGGGGCAATTGGCCTTCTTATGGCCCCTCTGGTTGCAGTGGAAACACAGTACCTCGGATGTCTGAATAGTGGGACCAGGGGCGGTACAATCCCTGCTGAAGTGCCCCGTCTTGCTGCACTTGTAGCAGCCCGACAATCCCAACCTACACGCTCCCTCGTGCGGCCTGCCGCATTTCCTGCAGCGACCCTGTCCTGACTGGCCTTTCGGCCCACCATCTGATCCCTTGGGCTTCTTCCCCGAAGCCCCAGTCGCTTGCCCCTCCTCTACCTTCCTCTTCCGGATATGCTCCAGATCAATCTCCCTCTCCCTTGCCCTGGCAATCATGGAATCCAGGGTAGGGCAAGCTGAAAAACTAACATGCTCCCGGATGTCAGCTCGCAACATGTCATGGTAGTGGGTCCTCCTCATGTCCTCATCTCCCGCATACTGGGGCACCAATAACGCCCTCTCCCGGAACTTGGTGGTGATCTCCGCCACTGTCTCAGTCGTTTGTCTCATATCCAGGAACTCCTTGGCCAACTGCTGAAGCTCCACCGCAAGTGCGAACTCAGCCCTGAACAGGCTCACAAAATCCGGCCATGTCATAGCCTCAACAGCCAAGACTCCCAGAGACTCACCAACCGACTCCCACCAATCTCTGGCCCTGTCTCTCAAAAACCCTGCTGCATATCTCACCTTCGACCCCTCGGGGCAGAAGTTGGTCAACTGTGCAGACTAAATGTCTGCAATCCACCGCCTGGCCGCAATGGGGTCCTTCGCCCCATGGAAATCCGGCGCACCACTACCCCTGAAGTCCTTAAAGGATAGTGTGCGTGATCCTGACTGGCTGTTCGCCATGTCGCTCCTGAACGCCCGGAGGCGATCCTCCATCAGCTCGACAATCCCTTCCTTGATCGACCCAAAGATGACCGGGGTCGCATCAAGGATGTCTCTGGTGATCTCAGATGCGATGAACTCGCGTAGCCTCTCATCCACTGGTTCGGAACCTGAACCCGAACCCGATCCCTCTCCTGAACTGCCAACTGTTGGCCTCGGACGTAGTACCACCATTCTGCAATACATAATGACAACCGTCAGTGATACTGATACATCTAGAGAAATCACATCCATCACAAGTTCCCTGGTCTTGCCTCAGCCTTCCTCGATTCAAGTACGGATCCTTTGCTTTCAGTAGTACGGGCCCATACTACCTTCCGTACTTTCCTCAAGAACCGCCTCGACTCCACCAAGTCCCTTCTACTACTACTGCTCTCTGCTACTCTCATCCTAGGCTTGCCCTAGGGTAATCACCAACCCACTCTCCGCCATCAGCTGGATAAGAAGTCCCTGCTTTATTCCCCTAACTAGCTCGCGAATACTATTACATATTACTCAGACTAGATAATTCTTCGAATGAGAGATCCTACCCTACAATGGTTGGACTCAAACATGAGCTGCGAAATAGAGCTAGACCTAACCTTCCGAAATTATTTAGTCCTTGCAATATGTAACTTAACATATTCGTTTACTAGTTAGTGAAAGACAACTAGAACTCCTAAAAGCACAAAGCATGCAGCATTCGGGCGTTGAGTACACATAATCAAGCATATACTACTCTGGCTATCATACTGACTAATCTGTACTAGCATACAGTTCTCAATAAGCTGGAACACATAAAGCAGGCACATAAGGCATCATTCCTAGACCCTTAGTCCTATTCTAGCATGTTGTTCTACTGAAGCTGATAAACATAACATAAACTAGTATGGGTACTTTGGGGAATACTTACTTGAGCTAGGCCGGTCGCGCACATCACACACCTTGTTCTTTCTTAACACTTTTAGCTTTTTACAAAACCATTTTCTTTGTAAAAACCTTTCAATTCCTCGGTTTGAGTCCAGACACCCCCGAGGGTGTGTCCGAATCCCTCAAACCAAGGCTCTGATACCAACTTGTAACATCCCAATTTCGAGTCCAAAAATTTCATTTTAATTTACTGAGTATAAAAGCATTCATAAGAAAACTACGTAAAAATATATCATTTCGTAAATCAACATATCATGTTAGAAACCCAAATCATAAAGTAGCAACAGGTCAGAGTACAATCCCAGAATATCTCAAGTGTGGAAAATCAATGCGTGTGTGTATGATGTACTGCTACCGCGCCAACTCCTTCCCCTTCGATGAAGAGGTACCTGAAACCAAAACTGTAAACTGTAAGCACGAAGCTTAGTGAGTTCCCCCATCGTATCTCATACCATACAATCACATAGCATACATACTGTCGGGAAATTTTGGGGTGCCCGACCTACCCGGTACGGCCATTCTGGGGTGCCGACCTACCCATGTCAAGCCATTCTAGGGTGCTGACCAACCCGTGTCAAGCCATTCTGGGGGTGCTGACCTACCCATCGGTCCTAACAACCGAACCTCGGGGACTATTCCACCCCCTACTGCTACTATCACATATATCATAACATGAACATACTATCAGACATATCTGGGGTGTCCGAACTACCCTTCGGTCCTAACAACCGAACTTGGGGACTATTCCCCTCCTACTTGTTGAATCATAAAAAGTGACCCTCTTGAACTTCAGCTACCGCAACCTCTTCAGCTACCGTAGCCATCCAGCACCCGCAGTCAAGCTCCTTCATCGGCAACCAAATCCGGAGTCTACCTATCGCAGTCACTTAACTAGATTACTTTACTTGTCTTTATTATGATACTCTCTATTGTCCAGTATGCCTTGCATGGCTACTCTTAGAGATGTAATCTAGTGTACTTCTTGAGTCTCTATAAATAGAGCTCATTCTCTTGTATCTAAAATGGATAACTTACGCATCTATCTATTCTGAATACACTTCTCAAGTTATTCTTTCTATCTCTCTATCTTACTACGCACCACTTCTTACTCTCAAATATTACTAGAATACAACTGATTATAACCTCTCTTCTGAGCAAGTCTTTCGTGACTTAATCACTAAGTTTGATCTTCCTTATTATCTCGGTTTGAATTCATTCCTTGTTATGAATCAACTTATGTGTATACTTGATATAACAATTATTGTCATTTCTATTTCTTTACTTTCCGCAACTAACTCTCTAACTATCTAATTCTAACGTATTAATATTATTGTTGAGCTTTTAGATCCTTCAAGATTAACTATTACGCAATACACTTGTTCTAACGTTTGTTCAAGTGTGTCTCTAAGTTTTTCTCTCAACAATTGGTATCAGAGCCATAGTGGTTGCTTTTTGAAAACGGAACTCTGATTTTCAAAGGGCCTTCTATACCACTGAAGCTCATTTCTTAACAAAAAACTTCAAAATGGCACAATCGTTATCTCTGAATGTTTCCAACAGTGTTGGTGGTTCTAACCGAGCCCCAATACTGGTAGCAAATGAATATCATCACTGGTCACAAAGAATGGAAAGATACTTAAAGAGACTTGGTAGAGATGTCTGGTGATCCGTAGAAGAAGGACCACATGTCCCAGCCCTTACACCAGTCCAGACTGACGGCGCTACAACCAGACTAGGAGGAGGTCAACCATTCATGAACCGTCCCACCAAGGATGATCTCGATAAAATGGAAAATGATGCTGTTGCTTTTTATGAAATCTCCTGTGGAGTTGCTCATGACAACTTCGATATTATCATAAATTGCAAATCAACAAAAGAGATCTGGGAAGTTCTCAAGAATTTGTACGAAGGCTCAGAACAAGCACAAGACAAGAAACTTACTACCGCACTCAATGAGTTCAACAACTTCAAAGCTCATACTGGCAAAAGTTTGGAAGACTCCTTCAAAAGGTTCAACCTGATAGTCACCAACTTATCCAATGCGGGCACCATCCGCAGTAACCATGAAACAAATCTTCAGTTTCTTAATGGTTTGGGAAGACATTGGACTACGGCTAAGATGATAGTCCAGGGCGATAGAAAGAGTCACTCTTTGTCACTCTACAAGCTCTATGGAGAGCTGCAAGCACAAGAATCCACCGTACTCAAAGACAGTGCTGACTTCGGAGGACCACTTGCTCTCATAGCACAAGCCCCACCGCAGTCACTCTACTCTCCCTCGTATGACACTCCACCACAGTCATACGAAGCTGACTCAGAGTATGAGGATGAAGAAGAATTTCAGAAGGCTATTGCTCTGGTTAGTCAATAGTTCAACCTTCTACCACCTCCTTCCTTCGGCAAGAATCAACAGTTCAACAAACCTCCATTCAACCGTAACTTCGGTTCCCAGAATAACCATTCTCGATATTCCAAAAGTTCTCATCCACCACCGCAATCTCAAATTAATCAACCAAAGGAGGTACCGCAGTCTCCTCAAACCACTGACTCCGGTACTCCCTCAGAAGACAAGACTGATGTTGTAATTTGTCACAAATGCAACAAAGAGAATCACTTTGCAAGAGATTGTAAGGCCAATGTAGTAAAAGACAGAGCATTCTACCTTAGAATGGCTCAAGAGTTGGAAGATAAGGAAAAGGCAAGGGCATACGTAGCCCATGTCAAAAGAAACCATCAAGTTTGGTCATCCGGAGACGAAGATGAAGCCATCAGCAGTGTCAATGGAAAAGGGAAAATCTGCATGGTGGCAAGTGCGGATGATGATGGGTCTACAGAGCTGGAAAAGAACTACTACTACATGGCAAAGGATGGAACTCTAAGCATCGTCGATCCTAAACTCTACCTGCCTCTCCGGAGGTATCCCAGGTAGCTCCTCTGGGAATACATCTGCGTACTCTTGTACCACCGGTATATAACTCACTGTCGCCTTACCCGCCTCTCGGGTATCCAAGACATAGGTGACATGCCCTGCGCACCCCTGCTGGAGATAGCGCCTAGCTCTCGCTGCTGAACATAAAGCTGGTCAACGTTGTAGCCTCTCGCCCTGAATCACCAGCTCTCCCCCATATGGGGTCCTGACCCGGACCAACTTCTGCGCGCAGTCGATCACTGTCCAATTGGGGCTCAACCAATCCATACCTATAATAACCTTGTTCCCCCGCAATGGTATGGGAACCAAGTCTACCAAGTAGCGCTCTTCGAACAACCTCAAGACGTAATCCCTAAAAACCTCCACTACTCGAACTGGTCAGTTGTCCGCAATCCCGACCTCTAGAGGGCAATCCAACATGCCCGAAGACTCAGAGAACCTCTTGCTAAGCGCAAGAGAGACAAATGATCGAGTAGCACCCGAATCAAACAACACCTAAACTGGGATACCGTTCACATGGAATGATCCTAAACAAACATATAACATGGCATATCAATATCACAAGCGGCATATAATAAAAGCTAGAGAGAAGAAATCATACCCGTCACCACATCGAGTGCGGCGCCTGCCTCCTCGGCTGTCAACTGGAAAGCTCGGCTCCTCACCACTGGAGCCTCCGACTTAACCTTCCGTCGACCCGTAACCCGAGTAGTCACTGGAGTTGGCGCCACCACTGGCGCTGCTACTGCTATTATCAGCCTAGGGCAGTTGGATTTTTTATAGCCCCTCTGATTGCAATGAAAGCAAATCAGTTCTGACGTCTGAATAGTTGGGGCAGAGGCAATACAATCCCTGCCAAAGTGCCCCGTATTGCCTCACTTGTAGCAGCCTGATGATCCCGCTCTACAAGCTCCCTCATGCGGTCTGCCGCATTTCCTGCTGCGGCTCTGGCCCGGCAGGCCCTTTGGCATAGCGTCGGATCCCTTGGGTTTCTTCCCCGAAACCCCAGTAACCTGCTCCGTCTCTGCCTTCTTCTTCGTGAGGTGCTCTAAATCAATTTCCCTCTCCCTCGCCCTGGCAATCATGGACTCCAGGGTCGGGTAGGCTGAGTAGCTGACATGCTCCCGAATATCAGCTCTCAACATATCATGATAGCGGGTCTTCCGCATCTCCTCATCCCATGCATACTGAGGTACCAACAAGGCCCTCTCTCGGAACTTGGTGGTGATCTCCTCCACTGTCTCCGTAGTCTGTCTCATGTCAAGAAAGTCCCTGGCCAGCTACTGAAGCTCCACAGCTGGTGCAAACTCCGCCCTAAACCTGGTCACAAAGTCCGACCAAGTCATAGCCTCGATGGTTGGGGCTCCTAGTGAGTCACCAACTAAATCCCACCAATCCCCAGCTCTTTCTCTCAAACAACCCATAGCAAAGCGAACCTTCGACCCCTCCGGCCAGAAGCTTGTCAACTGCACATACTCGATGTCTGCGATCCACCTCCTGGCAGCAATCGGGTCCTTCGCCCCGTGAAAGACTGGCGCACCACCCCCCTGAAGTCCTTGAAGGACAGTGTGCATGTCCCTGACTGGCTGGATGCCAAGTCACTCCTGAACGCCTGGAGGCGATCCTCCATCAGCTCAACAATCCCCTCTTTGATCGACCCGAAAATGGTCGGGGTTGAATCAAGGATACCTCTCATGATCTCAGACGCGATGAACTTGCATAGCCCATCCTCAACCTGCTCGGATCCCGCACCCGAGCCCGATCCTGATCCTGATCCAGACCCTGAACCTCCTGCTCCATGATGCGTAACTACCATTCTGAAATGAAACACATAAATGTCAGGGTCATACATACTCTCGAGAGGTCTCACACATTCTCCAAGTTCCTTGGTTCCATCTTAGCCCTCCTTGATTCGAGTACGAATCCTCTGCTTCTAGTAGTACGGGCCCATACTACCTTCCACATCTATCTGTACTTTTCTCAAGGATTGCTTCGACTTCACCAAGTCCCTTTTACTAATACTGCTTTCCAAACTAAACTTATCCTAAGCTTGTCCTAGGGCACTCTCTGACCTACTCTCCGCCATCAGCTGCACAAGGAGTCCCTGCCATCCTTCCCTAACTAGCTTGCGAATACTATTACATATTCGCTTACTAGTTAGTTAAAGCTAGTTGGGACCCCTATAAGCACAAAGCAAGTAGCATTCGTGCATTGAGTAACTATAATGCCCGTGTTTCTAGGTTAGGCATTAATATTGACATTATAGTCTAGGTTAACCATTGTAACTCATTTTGAAGAAATGAAAAGGAATTATGTGAAAATTATGTGTTTTATGCTTAATTATTAGGGCTTAATTAATTAAGAATAAAAATGAGCGTCAAAATTAAATTTTAGATAAAGTCGATATCTATTAAGAATCTTGTAGTGGGCGTGACAAGGATTAAGGATATATAAAGAATGTTGAAATCCGAGTTATAACGAAGAAGTTATGACCTGTCAAAGTTTCGCGACAAAACCGGCACGGTGCCGAATGTCGTAAAAAGTGAGTTTTTGATAAACTAGTTGTTGGCCTTAGTGATCTAAACGAAACTCGTAGTGTTCGTTAAACTGAGAGTGGGTATAAAAAGAACACCCAAATCTGACTTCGTATGAAGAAGTTATGATTTTTCGAAGTTTCAGCTTAACAGTAGACAGCTAAAAACTCGAATTTTAGATCGAGTGATTTTTAGCCGACACGACCTAAACAAGAATCGAAGGTCTCGTCATTAGTAGCTCAACGGTAAAAAGTCTGACGAAAACGGACGTCGGATGAAGAAGTTATGAATTGTTAACGGATTTCCTGTCCTGGTCTGTTAAAAATAATAATATAAAAATTAAATTCAAAATTAGCCGACGAAGTCTAAACGAAAGTTGTAGAGCGTAATTTTACCTAAAAGTGCATATAAAGAACGTCAAAAACGGAGCTCGTATGCGAAAGTTATGGATTTTAGAAGTTTTGGCGCGAAAACCGAGAAATTTCGCATAGGTGGCTTCGGCCACGTCACCTTCGCTTAGAGCATGCCACGTGTCCGAAAAACTGCTGAGTCATCCAAGCTGCTGAAGAGGTCCAATGCCTGTCGGACGCATGTCCTCTTTCACGTGTCCGAGCATTCGCGAGAGAGCCACGAACCCCCTACTTCGAACCCTAGGCCGCGGTCCAATCAGGAGGTGACACCGAGGCCTCACACGCGCAGCCCATGTGCAGCCACCTGCGGACCCTTGCCTGCGGACCCCACAACCTGAACCGACTTCGGACCCTATAAATAGAAGGGGTATGCGAGCCTTCCCGGTTAGATTTGGAATTTTGCCATATTTAGCCCCTTTCTTCATATTTTCTTCATCTTAACATTCCCAGCCCCGGTATCGATTATAACCCCCGGAATACGCCACGAAGAGCCCGAGAAGCCCGGAAAATTTATCTTTTCGGTTTCGAAGCCCGACCCTCGCAGAGCCCGGTTTCTGAATAAAACTCTCGGTTTTATTAGGAACGAACGTTTTAGGAAACGAATTGCTGCCCGATTATCATCAAATCATGTGAGTGTATAGTCACTTTCATTTTACACATAGATATGAAGTATTTACCTTATAATACGTGCTATGTGTAAATATATTAATTGTTTATTTGAGGTGACTGTTGAGTTGATGTTTTATACAAGTTTTAAACTGTATAAGTATTTTTATCTACAAATATGTTGGGTAGAACATGGGTAGATAGTTGGTGTGTAATAAAATAAAGTGATGAGAGGCCTCGATATGATTTGAGATTCAGTCATCTAGCGGATTTTGGATGACGACCACGGACTTTTCTAGACAGTCCAGTGGGAAACGCTAGCAGGCCCGCAACCTGTAGGTGTTAATGAACTTGGGCGTTCATTCGCTGTACTCCAATCCCCCTCATGGTTGCCTTTAGGACATGTATGGCTAAGGAAACCCCTTAGCAGTAGTGTCCATCCCGATGATATTCTTTAGGCTAGGTCCCTTGTGAAAAGTGTTTAGGGACGTAAAGTGAGGATAACGGGAACGGGTAATTAGGGTTATTGTTGATTGGTGAACTTAATAAGTTTATTATTATTGTGGGTTGAAAACCCTATATGCTTACCAAGCTCCCAAGCCTGACCCACTCAGCTTTTTATGTTACAGGTAGTGGACCCCGAGCATAGTCGGAGGATGACGTGAGATTTTTGGATTATAGGCCAGTAGTTGTATATAACTGTTGAAAGGGTTATAATGTCTTGTTTATGCTTTTGGTCTGTATCGGTACATGACATCCCGAAGTTTTCATATGAAATGAAATTATATATTTCTTAAAGAAAGGTTTTGACAAACTTTTATCATATTTTATATTAGGGACCAATTCCGCAACATCTTTTATAAAGATTTCTCTTATTTGATTTTAAAAAGCATAAATTAAATCGGTCTTTTCTGGCCGAGAAATTAGGGGATGTCACAGTTGGTATCAGAGCATTAGTTTAAGCGAACTAAGAAATTGTAGGATTTCTAGACTTAAACTTAGAATGCTAAGTGATGATTGTGAGATGAGTGTCTACCATATTTTAGGCACGAGCACTAGTTTATTTTAGGAAAGATGCCTAAAATGCCCTTATGTGCTAAATGTTATGTGTTTGCCATGTGTGCCATTATTTGTTCGGATCTATGGTCTGTTGCCGACCGGATCTGGAAACCTTATGTGTGTAGGATTCTAAGCGTATGATTACGAGATTAGAACTAACATGTAAACGTTTCGGAGTGATAAGGGAATTGAAATGTCTAACAAGGATAAAGACCTAAATTCGCCTTATTTGGTATATAGATTGTAATGGCAAGAACTCGCAGTGGACTTGCAAACGCAATCGGAAACAGGGATCAACAGCCTCAACCTCAAGTAGTTGAGCAAGTACCTGTTGTAGGAGCTGCACCTGAGCCAATGACGATGGTTGGGGTACAAGCAATGATGCAGATGATGTTAGATCGCCAGATGGAGGAGACAAGGCGATTACTACAACAACATAGGGAAGAGACTACGATACCTGTTGAACAGCCCGTATTGAATGAAAGGCAATCAGTAGGAGGGAACTACAGTGGGACTCTTGGTCAAGCCAACCCACCGATAGTTAGACAAAACAACCAGGATGGAGGAGTTGATGGACGCGGGTTCAAATACAAATATTTCATGGCATCTAAACCGTCGTGTCTATCTGGAAGTCCGACACCGGTGGAAGTCATGAACTGGATCTCCGAAATGGAGACGATGTTTGAAAGATGTGAGTGCAGTAACAAACAAAAGACGGCACTTGCAATTCCTCTGTTAAAATCTGGTGTACTGAGCTGGTGGAAGTTACTAGCTGATTCGATGCCCAAGGGAGAAGGTAGCAAGATATCTTGGGAAGATTTTGTGGTACAGCTGAAATTGCAATACTGCACAGAGCAGGATCTTCTGGAAATTAATAATGAGTTCCAGAATTTAAAGAAGGGAAAGATGAGCGTTACTGAATACGCTGCTAGTTATACGGAAAAGATGAAGCTTGTTCCTCATCTAGTTCCAACTGAACTCTCTAAGGTCAACAAGTTTGCCCTCGGATTACCAGCGGACTTTGGTCCGATGATTAAACAAGCAACCACTTTGAAAGCCGCCATCTGGGCTGCTAAGAATGTGGAGATTCAGATCAGAGAGAAGGGTCTGGAGAAGGCAGAAGTTGGTGAAAAGAGAAAATTTGAAGGAACTTCAGGTTCCAACAAGAAAAGCAAATTTTCTAAGTCTAAGAAGTTTGGAGGAGGAGGAGGTGCAGTGAAATGGTGTGAGAAGTGCAAGAAAAAGCACTCTGGGAAATGTAGCGAGGGGGTGACTTGCTACAAATGTGGAAAGACTGGGCATTATGCCAACGTGTGTCCGTCCGACAAAAGGGTATGTTTTGAGTGCCATGAAGAAGGGCATGTTTTTAAAGACTGTCTAAAGAGGAAGGATGCAGCAAAGCCCAATCTACCACCAAAGCCAAAGGCGAGAGCCTTTCAGATGACCCTTGAAGCTGAAAAAGAAGAAGTCGATGTCGCTTCAGGTACCTTTCTCGTAAATGAATTGCCTACCCAAATTTTGTTTGATTCTGGAGCCAATTACTCCTTTATTTTGCATGAATTTGGTAGAAAACTAGCTTTGCCTGTTGATAGACTAGTTAATCCTTTATTAGTCGAAATTGCTAGTGGCAAGTTTGTACCTGTTAGCCATCGTATGAAAAACGTCCTCATTGACTTGGATGGGAATAAGTTCCACGAGGAATTATTGCCTATCGAGTTAAATGGTTTCGACATAGTTTTAGGAATGGATTGGCTTAGCGCCAATGACGCCGAAATATTGTGTAGGAAGAAGATACTAAAAGTAAACCCGCCAGGGAGAGAGTCGTTTATGGTGTATGGAGAGAAACGCAGAGTAAACTCTGGAATCATTTCCCTAATGAAAGCCAGAAAGTGTTTGGCCAAGGGATATACATCATTGTTGGATTAATGTCTAAGTCCATAACTATATTTGGTATGTACTTGACCCGACCCGGCATGGTCCATTTGGGTTGCACTTCACCGGCACAATTTATATGGATAGTCTTTTGAGAATAGTATATTTATGATTTATATTAATATATTATAAGTTCTAATATATTAATATGGAATCATATTATTTAATTAGTATTGATCAAGAATTAATTTAGAATTAATTAAGTGATCAAAAAGAACTAATTAAATATGGACTCTTATATATATGGAATGGGTCAAGTTCATTTAGGTTGGGCTAAGCTTTCATGGATGGTCCATGGAGCTTTTAACCCATGGATCCTATGTAAATGAAAGGTCATGGGTATTAGGGTTTACATGGATGTAACCCTAATCCCCCATAATATATAAAGGGGTCCTTGGCTCACAAAATTGGCACAAGTGTGTGAAAATAAGAGTGGGTCGATTTTAGTGTGCATACATATTCTCTCAAGTTCTTCCAAGGTGTTTTGGTGATTTGTGATTCCATTTGAGGCTTCCACACTATTGGGGCTAAGCTCTTAAAGCTTGAAGACATCAAGCTACATCATAAGGTATGTCATCTAACTAGAACTTTGTAGTATAGGTACTTCATAATATGCTAGTTAGGATGAAACCTTGAAATAGTTAATATTTGCATGTATGATAGAGAAAACATAGATCCAAGGTTTATAGGGTTGCATGTACACCATAGGAGTGTTAGAATGCTCAAAACCAACAGTGGTATCAGAGCCATGGGTTGTTTTCTATTATATTCATGCAAATGTTTGATTGTCAAAGTTGGAAAAAAAAGGAAAAAAAACATGAAGTTTGTCAAATTTTAAGATAATTACTTGTTTTGTGAAAAACTAGTTATTTGTAAAAGTTAAATCATTTGCTATATGAGTTGAATTAGGTCAAATTTAGTAAAAGATAAAATGATATGATTATTTTATTAGTTTTAAAAGTTTGATCTAAATGTTTTAAGGAGTTACAAATTTTGTCATAAAATTTTGGAGCTCAAAAGTTTTCTTTTTAAAGTTGTGATCTTAAGGGTTTTTGAAACCTCCATAAGTTATGGATATGAAAAGGTTTTTAAAAAAATTGATTCAAAGTTTTTTATGGAGTTACAAAACTTGGTCTTAATGTTTTAAAGAATTCCATAACTTGTTCTTAAGTTATGGAACATGAAAAGTTTCATCATAAAACAAGTATTTAACTCCATAAGTTATGGAATGCAAAAGTTTTCAAGAGTTACAAAACTTGCCCTCAAGTTTTGGAATTTGGAAAAAGTTTTTTATGATAAAAAAAAAGAATTGAATTCTAAAACTCTTGGGTTCATAACTTAAACAATTAATTAAATGGTTTTAATTTTGAATTTAATAATTGGAATTGTGATGTTTTTATTGAATAATTCAATTAACTCTTATGGACTTTATTAATAGATAATTAAAGTGTTTAATTAAAAGAGAATTAATAATTCCATAATGACATGGTTTAAATTTAATTAAATTAAGAGTATAGTTTAATTAATAGATTAAACCACCAAGTATTTTAAATGTCTAAAATACACCCTTATACTATTATAATATTAAAACTTTAATATATTATATGTATAAGAGCAAGTCGTCTTACCATTAGTAGGCCTCATTCACGAAGCCGGTCTATAAGGGGGGTATAAGGTTACTGCCTATAAAATGGCAGTTTAATGGGTGTCCACTCTCACCCACCGCTTCCTTGACTGGTGGAGGGTCGTGAGCCGAACAGGTAGGACAAGGACTATAATTCTCCCTTCATTATAAGTATAATGATAAATACTAAGTAACTAAACACTTATAAATTCCCAATCTTATTTACTTAGGAAAATGTGAATAAGGTGCTAATCCATGAAATTACACTTTGCACTTTGTTTAAGCTGTTAGTGGAGCGTGTGTGGTTAAGCGACACACTAACCTGGACTTAACAAGGTAGGCAAAGGGTAACTTAATGTTTATCATAGTATCGTTGGAGCGTGTGTGGTTAACCGGCACATCGATTGAGGGGTAAATATTAAGGGTACCAACTATATTTGCGTGGTTACTTCACACCTTGTTTTGTGATCCTCGGCATCCCAGTCACAAAACCTGAAGGGCACACTCGAGATTGAAACATGTCATTGAAAAGTTCAATGAATCTCAAAAGAATCTACGAGTTTCAAAACCAATTAAAACCTAATAATACATTTCGTTTATCTTGGTGGAAATTGGTGAATCGTCATTCACCTACCTTCAAATATTTTATAGCTTGGATTACGGCATCCCTCTTCCAAGTTATAAAATAGTTTGTTGGGTCCTAGCCTTAATATATCATATTGGGTGTTATATTAAGGACTTAAATCAACTTTACGTGAATTTCTCCCATTGTTGATGTCTGGTTTAGACAACAATGATCTTCCCAAACCAAGCTTTCCTAATGAATATGACTTCCCAAGTTTGGCGCATGGAAGTCATACTTCTCTTCTTCCACCTCCTTCAAATTATTCTCCCTAACCCAGAAGTTCAAGGCCACTCAAGCCCTAATGGCAAGCAAGGTCTATGTGTGATCACATCTTAGAGATGAAGTCACATACTGACAAACCGGGAGAGGTGGGTGTCAAAGTCTTGAGAAAGTTGGATGTTCAATCACTTTCTAAGTCACATAGTGAGTTCTTTTGGGACTACTATGACATGAACCTTAATGATCATATCTATTTGCTTGGTGCTGCTGAATCAGCAATGATTTGGAACGATAGTAAAGCAAATTTGATTAGAAGATCAACTTCCTAAAAACTTTATGGACAGTGACAATGGTGACACTGGAAATCCAGAAAAAGCATTCTCTTCCCAATGGAAAGGGATTGGCCATAGTCAACCCGGTTGACCAAATGGTAAAGAGAAAGGCAAAGTCTGAGATAGTCCCATTACCAAAGGGTCCATATGTTTATTTTGTCAAAGGAAGGGGCGTTGATTGCAAAGCTACCAAATTTACCTAAGGATGTTAAAGTCAATAAGTTTGACTCTACATCAGGTAGAGCCCATTATCTAACTCTGTTAAGTTCTATTCTGAGATCCTCATTACATGATGTGACTGGGTCACATGTTGATGTTTTAAGAATCAAAGAATAGAGAGAAATCTTAAAGGAAGTATATGCTGATTCTGATCGCGAAGGTGGATTTTGATCGCATCAGAATTTTGAGCAGTTGCTTAAGAAGTTATGATATATTGCTAAGGAGTAGATAACAACAATTTTCCATGTGGATTGTAAGGATAAGTTTTTCCGCAAAGTTTTAAAATAAAAGAAAATTGTTTAATTTTATTTATTTAAAGTATCCTTACAATGGCATTTGTGGAAAATTGTTGCTTATATGATTCCACTGACAGCAATATTGGAAAATGGATTTGATTCTTTCATTTGTGGTAGTGTCTAAATTTACCAAATCAGGAAAGTTCCTCATCGCCCAAGTTTCAATTGGACCGAAACTTGGAATCATGCAAGTTGAATAGTATGATGAATGAGAACTTTCAAGCATTGGAAAATCAAGACTAATTACTTGTTCACATGGATGTGTGAGTCAAGTGAAGGACTAAAGGGATCGAGTACACATTCTTGTGCACTGGTCATGTCCACCACAAAGCTCGTTAAGACTATTTGATTTACTAAAGTTTAGTAAATATGGTTATACTTACAAGTTTAAGTATAATTCTGAAACATTGGAAAAGTCTCAATGTATGGCAGAACGAATGGGAAGAATCAAATTAGGCAGAAAGATAAAAGTTTCTCAAATCTGAAAAGATGGAAGAGTACTTTAGTATCATGTTTGTGATCATCTTAATGATTTAGAAATCATATCACAATTAGTCCTCTAAAGGTCATCTTAGTGCATTCTTATGACTAAGAAGAGGAGTCATGAATTGTTGAAATGGTTAGATCAGGAAGATGAGTCATACTTCGTTCCAAAAAAATTCTTAGAGTCATACTCCAAGATTGTAACTTGAGTGACATATCTTAAAGAAAGGTTTAAAACACTTGTCAAATGTAAGAGTAAAAGTGTCCTACTCTTGTACATTTGAAATTGGTAAGTTGTGATGTTTTGGATAAAAACAAAGACCAACTAAGGCCAATTGTGTGAAGTGTTTGTCTTGATAAAGAATCTGCACTATCTCTTTAATATTTGACAAGATAGTCTTATATGTCAAGAGGATAGTGGGAGTCTTAAAGATCCTAAAAAGAATTTCAAGAACTAATCAAGAATAAAACCTGAGGTTCTTCACTAGCACACGACTTGAGGTTTATAACCTATCGTGTTGACATATTCTGTGCCCATTCCAGTTAAAGTTGGCTTTGCATAGGAGTTCTGAAAGTTCTCAATTGGTTGCATAACAACTTGGAAGCAATGGCAGGCCATGTACTGCCAGGTGGCAAGAAGTTAAGATTGCATAAGTTCAGTCCATATGAGTTTGGATTTGTCATTATCCTTGTCTTGTGACTATGGTTTTGACGATCCACATGGATAAGAACACATACACCATAAAATCTAAGGGTCATAAGGTTTCTCTCCGATTCATGAAAATGATGGTGAGGAAACACTTCCACCACGTAGATTTGAAGCAGATGGCAAAAGGTCTAAACAATTGAGACTATGATTACGGCATCCCTTTTCATAGTTCTGAAATTGTTTAGACACACATGCATGCTATCTAAGGAAAGGTGTATGATTTTGATAAAGTTTTATCAAAGCATCTCGTATCAGAAATCTGAACTTTGGTAAGAAAGTCAATAAAGTATTGATTTCTAGAAGTCCAGCTGATTTCTGAGTACATGTCAAAGCTAGTGGGAGCATAAGTGTTATGCTAATAATCATTATGTTAGTGGGAGCATGATAATTATTGTTAGTGTTGCAAGTTAGCAATGTTAATTATAGAAAACAAAAGTTTCAATTCGTAAGGCTGCAGGGATTGAAAAAGTTGTTTTGCTATAATTAAGGGAGAGGATATACTTCATTTCAGTTCTAAAGGCTTAGATTGAGACCTTAATCATCTTTAGTCAAGAATATATATATGAATTTCATGTTGGATTGGTTCAACTTAAGGAAATTCTATATATTGCGTTCTCAAAATTTGATTATGATTACGGCATCCCTCTTCATAGTCAGATTTTGAAAACATGGCAAATAAAAATATTGTAGCAAAAGACTGGTCTAGAATCATGTCTTTATGTGAGACATCATGAATCGTGTACCATTTGCTTTGGGTACAGGATCGATTGCATGTGCTATAATATTTGTCATTTCTAAATTTTTCCAAATGCCTAGAGGCATTAAGAAGGGAAAAGGTCTAGAATTGGATATGACTAAAATGATTAAGCAATTGTCGAGGACAATCTGAGGTTTACCAAAGATTGGTTGCTCAGGGACAATTGGAAGTATAGTGCTAATTTTGGAAGGACCATATTGACATATTCTGAAAAGAGGCATCTCTTATTCAGAAGTGATAGTCAAAATGAGAATATGGAGTTGTCTCCATAGGTGGAAGTTATCTGTGTAAGATTAGAAAACTTAATGCAAGAAGCATGTCCAAAGCAATGTACTTTGAATATGAGACTTAGTTTCCATGGAGTTGATCTCCATTGGAATACCTTATAATGACTGTTGACAAGTCTTTGTGACTTTGTACATATTCATTACAGGAGGGTCAGTGCATATAAGTTTAAAATCTAAACAGATTTCGATAAATGATAGAAATTTGAAATTCTCACATTTTTCGATAAGGATTTGGGAGTGTGAAATTAGAATCATTGAAATTATGTTCAATTGGTTTATTTCACAAAGTAAGGATCATAGACAAACATAGAGTGCATACTTGGTGTATGGCAAAGCTATTGTTTAAGAAAAACATAGTGTACATGCTTGGAGCATGGGACAACTAGTGTTTTTAATTCAAGTATAAAGTTGATAAAACCGAAACAATGAATAATGAGTAATCAGTATGGTGATAAATAAAAGTGTTTATTTATATTCATAGGGTTTGATATCGTATTTGATTCATTTATTCTTGTGTTTCACTTTGCATGTTTTGACTTCCAGAATAACTAAGTCGCTCTTCCTGAATGATTAAGTTATTTCAAACCATCCACAGTCGGCCATACGTCTGAAGTAGATATGAATCAAGACTGTCATGGGTTGGTTTGTAGACGTCCAAGTTTGTGGACAAAGTGGTGCTACAACACTCATGAGTGCTCATAAGTTCTGAGTATTGGATTCAACCCGCGCTCATTTGAATCACTTCATGGATTTTATCACGAGTGATCATGAGACGATAATATCTTATATTCTTCAAACCTAGAGATATGAGTTGTTACTATGAGTTGGTTATACAATGATTGCACGAAAACGCATTTGGTAACTCGATGTTATAAAACGTGCCTTTGTGTATGATTCAACAAGTAGTACAACAAGCCATATGAGTCGAAGTTTATCCATTCCTTTTACCTTCGGGATAAAAGCGATATCTGTGGGCCCCTCGATGATTTAGCGATGACACATGTGAGTGCTTGGCCAAGCCAGGACTGATTTGATTTGTTCAATCAGTCAGTCATCATAAATCGAAAATCAGGAAACAACAAATGGACAGAGAGAATGATTATAATCCATGTCTCAGTCCATATGATATCTAGAATGGAGGAATACATGATCCCTTATCTAATGGACAAGTCATTGACAAGGTCAGAGTTCGACAGCGGCTTTAAGAGCTACGATTGCCAGTTAGGTTTTGAAGTCATACTCAATAATAGTTTTAGACTTATCCAAGTGGGAGACTGTTGGATTAATGTCTAAGTCCATAACTATATTCGGTATGTACTTGACCCGACCCGGCATGGTCCATTTGGGTTGCACTTCACCGGCACAATTTATATGGATAGTCTTTTGAGAATAGTATATTTATGATTTATATTAATATATTATAAGTTCTAATATATTAATATGGAATCATATTATTTAATTAGTATTGATCAAGAATTAATTTAGAATTAATTAAGTGATCAAAAAGAACTAATTAAATATAGACTCTTATATATATGGAATGGGCCAAGTTCATTTAGGTTGGGCTAAGCTTTCATGGATGGTCCATGGAGCTTTTAACCCATGGATCCTATGTAAATGAAAGGTCATGGGTATTAGGGTTTACATGGATGTAACCCTAATCCTCCATAATATATAAAGGGGTCCTTTGCTCACAAAATTGGCACAAGTGTGTGAAAATAAGAGTGGGCCGATTTTAGTGTGAATACATATTCTCTCAAGTTCTTCCAAGGTGTTTTGGTGATTTGTGATTCCATTTGAGGCTTCCACACTATTGGGGCTAAGCTCTTAAAGCTTGAAGACATCAAGCTACATCAAAAGGTATGTCATCTACTAGAACTTTGTAGTATAGGTGCTTCATAATATGCTAGTTAGGATGAAACCTTGGAATAGTTAATATTTGCATGTATAATAGAGAAAACATAGATCCAAGGTTTATAGGGTTGCATGTACACCATAGGAGTGTTAGAATGCTCAAAACCAACAATCATATCTAGCGTTCGTGATCGATGCTAAGAAGGAGAAGAAGGAGGTGCAGAATATTCCGGTGGTGTGTGATTATCCGGAAGTCTTTCCCGAAGATCTTCCCGGATTACCCCCTGATCGACAAGTAGAATTTCGTATCGACTTGTTACCAGGAACGACGCCGATAGCAAAAGCACCGTATCGATTAGCACCAACAGAGATGAAAGAACTTATGAAACAACTTCAGGACTTATTGGACAAAGGTTTCATTCGACCTAGTTCATCACCCTGGGGAGCCCTTGTGTTATTTGTAAAGAAGAAAGACGGGAGCATGAGAATGTGCATCGATTACAGAGAGTTGAATAAAGAGACGATAAAGAACAAGTACCCGTTGTCGAGGATCGATGACCTGTTCGACCAATTGCAAGGTTCGAGCTATTTCTCGAAGATCGATCTTAGGTCGGGATACCATCAACTAAAGGTGAGGGAGCAGGATATCGAAAAGACTGCGTTCAGAACAAGATATGGACACTATGAATTTTTGGTTATGTTGTTCGGATTAACCAATGCCCCAGAAGCTTTCATGGATTTGATGAACAGGGTTTGTAAACCATACCTTGATAAATTCGTGATAGTATTCATAGACGATATCTTGATCTATTCGAAAAGCAAGCAGGAGCATGAAAAGCATCTGCGTGAGGTGCTAGAAGTCCTGAAGAAGGAGAAGTTGTATGCAAAGTTCTCCAAATGTGAATTTTGGATTCAAGAAGTCCAATTTTTAGGTCATGTGGTTAACCAAGAAGGAATAATGGTTGACCCAGCAAAGATTGAAGCTGTGATGAAGTGGGAACAACCAAAAAGTCCTACGGAGATTAGAAGCTTTTTAGGATTAGCTGGATATTATCGAAGATTTATCCAAGGATTTTCTTCGATTGCTACTCCATTAACAGCTTTGACCCACAAAGGAGCTACTTATGCTTGGAATGAGAAGCATAAGGAAGCCTTTGAGAAGTTGAAGAAGAGATTGTGTGAAGCACCGATTCTTTCGTTACCTGAAGGAGTTGATGACTTCGCAGTCTATAGTGATGCCTCTAGAGTTGGTTTAGGTTGTGTTCTGACCCAAAGGGATAAAGTGATCGCGTATGCATCGAGGCAATTGAAAGAGCATGAAAAGAACTACCCCACTCATGATCTGGAGTTGGCAGCGGTAGTATTTGCCTTAAATATATGGAGGCATTACTTTATGGTACTAAGTGTAAACTTTTCACTGATCATAAGAGTCTTCAATATCTCTTTAATCAGAAGGAATTGAACAAGAGGCAACAGCGCTGGCTAGAACTACTCAAGGATTACGACTGTGAGATACTTTACCACCCTGGTAAAGCAAATGGTGTTGCTGATGCTCTCAGTCGGAAGGTGAATCTTCAAAAGAAAAGGCCAAGAGCATTGAGAATTGAAGTTGTCTCGACAATTGTGGAAAGTATAAAGAAAGCTCAGGAGGAAGCTTTAGAGAAAATTGACCGGAAGGAGGAACGTTTGGGTAAAACGTTGGTGTTTGATACAAACGGTTTAGGACTGAAGGTATTCAAAGATAGGATTTGGGTACCTAAGACGGGAGGAGTAAGAGATCTTCTGATGGAAGAAGCTCACAAGACCATGTACTCGATTCATCCCGGCTGTACAAAAATGTATAGGGACTTAAAACCCTATTACTGGTGGCCGACGATGAAGCTCGATGTTGCTAAGTATGTGGCCGAGTGTGTAACTTGTGCTAAGGTTAAGGCACAACGTCAGAACCCGTATGGGAGTTTAGAACCTTTACTTGTACCCATGGGTAAATGGGAAGATATCACTATGGATTTTGTGACTAAACTGCCCAGAACAAGGAACGGTCACGACATGATTTGGGTGGTCGTTGATCGCTTCACTAAGAGTGCGCATTTCATAGCCGCTAACGAGAAATGGTCTATGGATAAACTTGCGAATTCTTATGTGAAGGAAATTGTGAGGCTACACGGTATTCCGTTAACGATTGTATCCGATCGTGACAGCCATTTTACCTCAAGGTTTTGGAGGAGTCTACAAGAGGAATTGGGTACCAAGTTGTGTTTGAGTACAGCTTACCATCCGCAAACTGATGGTCAGAGCGAACGAACGATTCAAACATTGGAGGATATGCTGAGAGAATGTACCCTAGAATTCCAAGGTAACTGGGATGAACATTTAGCTCTAGTAGAATTTTCCTATAATAATAGTTTCCACTCAAGCATCAAGATGGCACCTTATCACGCTTTGTATGGAGAAAAGTGTCGAACGCCGTTATGTTGGCTGGAAGCTGGGGAGAAGCAGTTTATGGGACCTGAATAAGTCCATCAAACTGCTGAAAAGTTGAAAGTGATAAGGGAAAGGATGTTAGCTGCTCAAGATCGACAAAAGAGTTATGCTGACAAGAAAGACAACCAATATCCTTCGAAGTTGGAGATTCAGTTTTACTTAAAGTCTCGCCGTGGAAGGGACTTATAAGATTTGGTAAAAGAGGAAAGTTGAGTCCAAGGTTTATTGGACCATTTAAAGTTCTTCAGAGGATCGGGAATCAATCTTACAAGCTAGAATTACCGGAAGAACTGGAGGGTATTCATAACACATTTCATGTGTGTTATTAGAGAAAGTTCACGGGAGATGTGCCCGACATAATTCCCATTTCCGAATTAAGGTTGGATGAAAACAAGAGGTTGATCGAAGAACCTGAGGCAATCGTTGACCGTAAGACTAAGAAGCTGAGACGCAAGATGGTCGATTTAGGGCTTGTGCGTTGGAAACATACGAATGGGCCAAATCTCACTTGGGAAACGGAGAGTGACATGATGAGTCGCTACCCGCATTTGTTTGATGATGTGTGATTCCGGCGACGGAATCATCCTAAGGGGGAGAGAATTGTAATGCCTGTGTTTCTAGGCTAGGCATTAATATTGACATTATAGTCTAGGTTAATCTTTGTAACTCATTTTGAAGAAATGAAAAGGAATTATGTGAAAATTATGTGTTTTATGCTTAATTATTCGGGCTTAATTAATTAAGAATAAAAATGAGCGTCAAAATTAAATTTTAGATATAAGCCGATATCTATTAAGAATCTTGTAGTGGGCGTGACAAGGATTACAGATATATACAGAATGCCGAAATCCGAGTTATAACGAAGAAGTTATGACCTGTCGAAGTTTCGCGACAAAACCGGCATGGTGCCGAATGTCGTAAAAAGTGAGTTTTTGATAACCTACTTTTTGGCCATAGTGATCTAAACGAAACTCGTAGTGTTCGTTAAACCGAGAGTGGGTATAAAAAGAATACCCAAATCTGACTTCGTATGAAGAAGTTATGATTTTTCGAAGTTTCAGCTTAGCAGTAGACAGCTAAAAACTTGATATTTAGATCGAGTTATTTTTAGCCGACACGACCTAAACGAGAATCGAAGGTCTCGTCACTAGTAGCTCAACGGTAAAAAGTCTGACGAAAACGGACGTCGGATGAAGAAGTTATGAATTTTTAACGGATTTCCTGTCCCGGTCTGTTAAAAATGATAATATAAAAAATTAAAGTCAAAATTAGCCGATGAAGTCTAAACGAAAGTTGTAGAGCGTAATTTTACCTACGCGTGCATATAAAGAACGTCAAGAACGGAGCTCGTATGCAAAAGTTATGGATTTTAGAAGTTTTGGCGCGAAAACCGAGAAATTTCGCATAGGTGGCTTCGGCCACGTCACCTTCGCTTAGAGCATCCCACGTGTCCGAAAAACTGCTGAGTCATCCAAACTGCTGAAGCGGTCCAATGCCTGTCAGACGCATGTCCTCTTTCACGTGTCCGAGCCTTCGCGAGAGAGCCACGAAGCCCGTACTTCGGACCCTAGGCCGCGGTCCAATCAGGAGGCGACACCGAGGCCTCACACGCGCAGCCCATGTGCAGCCACCTGCGTACCCTCGCCTGCCGACCCCAAAACCTGAACTGACTTCGGACCCTATAAATAGAAGGGGTATGCGAGCCTTCCCGGTTAGATTTAGAATTTTGCCATATTTAGCCCATTTCTTCATATTTTCTTCATCTTAACATTCCCCAAAGCCCCTGTATCGATTATAACCCCCGGAATACGCCACGAAGAGCCCGAGAAGCCCGGAAAATTTATCTTTTCGGTTTCGAAGCCCGACCCTCGCAAAGCCCGGTTTTTGAATAAAACTCCCGGTTTTATTAGGAACGAACGTTTTAGGAAACGAATTGCTGCCCGATTATCATCAAATCATGTGAGTGTATAATCACTTTCATTTTACACATAGATATGAAGTATTTACCTTATAATACGTGTTATGTGTTAATATATTAATTGTTTATTTGAGGTGACTGTTGAGTTGATGTTTTATATAAGTTTTAAACTGTATAAGTATTTTTATCTACAAATATGTTGGAAAACGGAGAGTGACATGATGGGTCGCTACCCGTATTTGTTTGCTGATGTGTGATTCCGGGGACGGAATCATTCTAAGGGGGAGAGAATTGTAATGCCCGTTTTCTAGGCTAGGCATTAATGTTGACATAATAGTCTAGGTTAACCTTTGTAACTCATTTTGAAGAAATGAAAAGGAATTATGTGAATATTATGTGTTTTATGTGTTTTATGCTTAATTATTACGGTTTAATTAATTAAGAATAAAAATTAGCGTCAAAAATTAAATTTTAGATAAAGCCGATATCTATTAAGAAACTTGTAGTGGGCGTGACAAGGATTACGGATATATAAAGAATTCCGAAATCCGAGTTATAACGAAGAAGTTATGACATGTCGAAGTTTCACGATAAACCAGCACGGTGCCGAATGTCGTAAAAAGTGAGTTTTTGATAAACCACTTTTTAGCCTTAGTAATGTAAACGAAACTCGTAGTGTTCGTTAAACCGAGAGTAGGTATAAAAACAACGCCCAAATCTGACTTCGTATGAGGAAGTTATGATTTTTCGAAGTTTCAGCTTAGCAGTAGACAGCTAAAAAACTCGAATTATAGATCGAGTGATTTTTAGCCGACACGACCTAAACGAGAATCGAAGGTCTCGTCATTAGTAGCACAACGGTAAAAAGTCTGACGAAAACAGACGTCGGATGAAGAAGTTATGAATTTTTAACGGATTTCCTGTCCCGGTCTGTTAAAAATAATAATATAAAAATTAATGTCAAAATTAGCCGATGAAGTCTAAACGAAAGTTGTAGAGCGTAATTTTACCTTTGCGTGCATATGAAGAACGTCAAAAACGGAGCTCGTATGCGAAAGTTATGGATTTTAGAAGTTTTGGCACGAAAATCGAGGAATAATGCCAAAACCAAGAATTTTCGCACACGTGGACTTCGGCCACGTGTCCTCGCTTCGCATCCGACGCGTGTCCGGAACCTACTGAGTCACCGAAGCCACTTGGCGAGGCGTGTCATGTTCTTCGCGAGTCTGAGGTTCAGTCCAATAGGAGGTTGCCCCCTGTCCGATCTCGGTGTGTCATCAGCAACGTGTCCGAACCGAGGAGCTGTCCGAAGCGGTCCAATCAGAAGCCTCCAGCGAGGCCCTCGCATGCGCAGCCCATGTGCGAGCACCTGCGCACCCTCGCCTGCGGACCCCACTCTTTTAAGCCGACCTTCGGACCCTATAAATAGAAGGGTATGCGAACCCTCCCGGTTACTTTTGAGATTTTGCCATATTTAGCCACTTTTTCCATATTTTCTTCATCTTAACATTCCCCAAAGCCCCGGTATCGATTATAACCCCCGGAATACGCCACGAAGTGCCCGAGAACCCCGGAAAATTTATCTTTTCGGTTTCGAAGCCCGACCCTCGCAGAGCCCGGTTTCTCAATAAAACTCCCGGTTTTATTAGAAACGATCGTTTTAGGAAACGAATTGCTGCCCGATTTTCATTAAATCAAGTGAGTGTGTAGTTACTTTCACCTTACACATAGATATGAAGTATTTTACATAAAATACGTACTGTGTGAATATATATTGTTTGTTTATTTGAGATGGGTGTTGAAGGAATGATTTATACAGGTTTTTAAATAATTTAAACTGTATATGTATTTTTATCTACAAAAAATGTTGGGTAAAACATGGGTAGATGAAATAGTGGGTATGATGAAAGGTGAGTTGGATAGATGAGATGATCAGTGATAGAGATCATGAGTTGAGAGTGAGTGGTGAAATGAGATCATGAGTTGATAGTGAGGGGTGAAGCCCTTACCCAAACGTATGGCGTGAGTGGTGCAATATGAGAAAAGCCCTTACCCAAACGTGGGCCCCCGTCATTCAGCAGAGTATGGATGACAACCATGGACTATTCTAGACAGTCTGTGGAACACTAGCAGGCCCGCAACCTGTAGGTGTAATGAACTATATGTTCATTTGTTGTACTCTAAAAACCCATTGACATGTATTGCAGGGGGGGAATACCTGTAAATAATATTGTCGATAAATGAGAGCTACGGACTTAGCACATGTTGAATAAACCTTGGCAGCTATGGACTTAGTGCATGTTGTATAAACCCCGATGACGAGGTGACTGTGTGTCTATTCCTTAGGATGAATCCTTAGGAAGGAGTGATAGTTGATTCTTAGGGTAAACCCTTAAGAAATAAATAAGATAATGGGGTTGGGGTAATTCGGTTGATTGATTGATGTTAAAGCATATTAAATTATGTATTGTGGGTTGAAAACCCTATATGCTCACCAGGCTTCCAAGCCTGACCCACTTAGCTTTTTATATTACAGGTAGTGGACCCCGAGCATAGTCGGATGATGATGATGAGTGATTTTTAGATTATAGGCCAGTAGTTATAAATAACTGTTGTAAGGCTTATAATGTCTTGTTTATGCTTTTGATCAGTATCGGAATATGACATCCCGAGGTTTTAATATAAAAGGAAATTATATATTTCTTAAAGAAAGGTTTTGACAAACTTTTATCATGTTTTTTTTGGGGAGCAATTCCGCAACATCTTTTATAAAGATTTCTCTGATTTGATTTTAAAAAGCATAAATTAAATCGGTCTTTTCTGGCCGAGAAATTAGGGGATGTCACAGTTGGTATCAGAGCATTAGTTTAAGCGAACTAAGAAATTGTAGGATTTCTAGACTTAAACTTAGAATGCTAAGTGATGATTGTGAGATGAGTGTCTGCCATATTTTAGACACGAGCACTAGTTTATTTTAGGAAAGATGCTTAAAATGCTTTTATGTGCTAAATGATATATGTTTGTCATATATGCCATTATTTGTTCGGATCTATGGTCTGTTGCCGACCGGATCTGGAAACCTTATGTGTGTAGGATTCTAAACGTATGATTACGATATTAGAACTAACATATAAACGTTTCGGAGTAATAACGAAGATTTAACGTCTATCGAAAATAAAGATCTAAATTCACCTACGATTGGTGTATAGATCGAAATGGAAAGTACGCATAATGAATTCAGAAACGATAATCCGCAGCCTGATCTAATCACGATGACTGGGGTGCAGGAAATGGTACGTACGATGTTAGATGAACAGATGGAAGAAACAAAACATTTACTTCAACAAAGTAAGGATGAACTTACTGTGCCAGTATGTCAGACATCTGTTCTTGAGGCAACTATTAGGGTTGCTAAGTCTATTGAAGAAATGATCAATGACAGGACCACCAACAAGGTTGAAGTTGACAAAAAGAGGAAACTTGAGGGGTCTTCAAGGCCCAACAAGAGCAACATATCCTCAAAGTCTGGAAAAAGAAGAGATAAAGGAAAATGGTGCGGGAAGTGCAAAAATAAACACTCTGGGAATTGTGACGGGAAGGTGAAGTGTTTTAGGTGTGGAGAAATAGGACATTACGCCAATGAGTGTATGATTCCCAAGGGGGTGTGTTATGTATGTAAGAAAGAAGACCATGTTTCTAAGAATTGTCCGAAGAACAATGAAGTAACAAGGCCAAGTGCACCGCCAACGCCAAGGGAATTTCAGAATATCCTTGACGAAGCGATTAATAACGCTAGGAAGTAGAAGTAAAGACTTGATACCCGAAGATCAAGTTACGAAGTAGTAATGTGAATAGTAACAAGTGGTTTAGCCTATTAGAGGCATAGTATAGGGTAAACTTGAAGCTTTGTGTAATCGTTTCAAGGAAATATTATAAACCCTGGTTTTGTCATCTGATGAATGGAATGGTTGGTGTAATTCTTGAAGTTGTCCCATCGTCTAGAATTTCCATCACCAGCCAAGTTGAAGTAGAATTGATCATTGAAGATACGCATGGAAGAAGTCCTAGTAGAGTCTAGGAAAATTTTATTATTAATTGGACATATTCGTATGTGTTAAATTGTTTTGTGATTTTAGGACTTGGGGACTGTGAGACAGTACTTGGGACGAGTATGAGTAGGTGTGAATAGTAGTAGAGATCTATACTACTGGAAGCACAGGAGTCACACTTGGATCAGGGAAAGTCACAAGGTTACCAAGGAACTAGTAATTGATTCCGTCTTATTCTAGTCTGTCGTTACCATCGTTTCGGTAATTACTAAGAAGATGATTGTTATTCCGACTCTAGTGGTCATATCAAATTGAATCCGACTACGATGAGTTTGTTACATGGTTCCGAGAACCAAGTTCGATGTAGCATTTGACTTAAGCCAAATGATTGAAGTGAAAGATGATCAAAGCGATCAATAGAAGTATCGCACTCATTGTTGAAGAAGTTGATAGTTAGAAATGATACATGTTGAACTGTGATTGTATCACATTAGAACATGAAGGTAGGTATAGTTTGTTCTGAAATTTGTCCCTAAGAGATCTGAGTCTAAGTAGTGCATTATACAATGAGAGATCATTAGAACATGACCTATCGGTCTGTTACAATAAACGAAGGAAAATACTTATTCTAAGAAGAAGAAGGAGTCCTCAATAAGGATTTATTTTGTAACTCGAAGGTTACAATTGAAAGTCCTACGGAGATCTGAAGCTTTTTAAGATTCGTCGGATATTACCGAAGGTTTATCCAAGGCTTTTCTTCGATCGCGACTCCATTAACAGCTTTGACCCACAAAGGAGCTGTTTATACTTGGAATGAGAAGCTAAGGAAGTTTTGAGAAGTTAAAGAAGACGTTGTGCGAAGCACCGATTCTTTCGTTACCTGAAGGAGTTGATGACTTCACATTTATAGTGATGCCTCTGGAGTTGGGTTAGGTTGTGTTCTGACCCAAAGGGATAAAATGATAGCGAATGCATCGAGGCAATTGAAGGAGTATGAAAAGAACTACCCCACTCCTGATCTAGAGTTGGCAGCGGTAGTATTCGCCTTAAACATATGGAGGCATTATCTTTATGGCACTAAATGCAAACTTTTCACTAATCATAAGAGTCTTCAATATCTCTTTAATCAGAAGGAATTGAACATGAGACAACGGCGCTGGCTAGAGTTACTCAAGGACTTTGACTGTGAGATACTTTACCACCCTGGTAAAGCAAATGTTGTTGCTGATGCTCTCAGTCGGAAGGTAAATCTTGAAAAGAAAAGGCCAAGAGCGTTGAGGATTGAAGTTGTCTCGACTATTGTGAAAAGTATAAAGAAAGCTCAAGAGGAAGCTTTAGAGAAAAATGACTGAAAGGAGGAACGTTTGGAAAAAACGTTGGTGTTTGATACAAATGGTCATGGATTGAAGGTATTCAAAGATAGGATTTGGGTACCTAATACGGGAAGAGTAAGAGGTCTTCTTATGGAAGAAGCTCACAAAACCATGTACTCGATTCATCCCGGCAGTACGAGAATGAATAGGGATCTAAAAACCCTATTACTGGTGGCCGACGATGAAGCTCGATGTTGCTAAGTATGTAGCCGAGTGTGTAACATGTGCTAGGGATAAGGCACAACATCAGAAACCGTATGGGAGTTTAGAACCTTTACCTGTACCCATGGGTAAACAGGAAGGTATCACTATGGATTTTGTGACTAAACTGCCCAGAACAAGGAACGGTCACGACATAATTTGGATGGTCGTTGATCGCTTCACTAAGAGTGCGCATTTCATAGCAGCCAATGAGAAATGGTCTATGGATAAACTTGCGAATTCTTACGTGAAGGAAATTGTGAGGCTTCATGGCGTTTCGTTAACGATTGTATCGAATCGTGACATCCGTTTTTCCTCAAGGTTTTGGAGGAGTCTATAAGCGGAATTAGGTACCAAGTTGTGTTTGAATACAGCTTACCATCCACAAATCGATGGCCAGAGCAAACGAACAATTCAAACATTGGAGGATATGCTGAGAGCATGTACCCTGGAATTCCAAGGTAACTGGGGTAAACACTTACCTCTAGTATAATTTTCCTATAATGATAGTTTCCACTCGAACATCTAGATGGCACCTTATTACGCTTTGTATGGGGAAAAGTGTCGAACGCCGTCATGTTGGCTGGAAGTTGGGGAAAAGCAGTTTATGGGACTTGAAATAGTCCATCAGACTGCTGAAAAGTTGAAAGTGATTAGGGAAAGGATGTTAGGTGCTCAAGAGAGCCATGCTGACAATAAAAGACAACCGATATCATTCGAAGTTGGAGATTCAGTTTTACTTAAAGTCTCGCCGTGGAAGGGACTTATAAGATTTGGTAGAAGGGGAAAGTTGAGTCCAAAGGTTTATTTGACCATTTAAAGTTCTTCTGAGGATCGGGAATCAAGCTTACAAGCTAGAATTACCGGAAGAACTAAAGGGTATTTATAACACCTTTCATGTGTGTTATTTGAGAAAATTCACGGGAGGAGTGCCCGACATAATTCTCATTTCTGAATTAAGGTTTGATGAAAACAAGAGGTTAATTGGAGACCCTGAGGCAATCGTTGACCGTAAGACTAAGAAGTTGTGACGTAAAATGGTCGAATTAGTGCTTGTGCGTTAGAAACATACGAATGAGCCAAATCTCACCTGGGGAAAACGGAGAGTTACATGATGAGTCGCTACCCGTATTTGTTTGCTGATGTGTGATTCCGGCGACGGAATCATTCTAAGGGGGAGAGAATTGTAATGCCCGTGTTTCTAGGCTAGGCATTAATGTTGACATAATAGTCTAGGTTAACCTTTGTAACTCATTTTGAAGAAATGAAAAGGAATTATGTGAATATTATGTGTTTTATGCTTAATTATTGGGGTTTAATTAATTAAGAATAAAAATGAGCGTCAAAAATTAAATTTTAGCTAAAGCCGATATCTATTAAGAAACTTGTAGTGGGCGTGACAAGGATTACGGATATATAAAGAATGCCGAAATCTGAGTTATAACGAAGAAGTTATGACCTGTTGAAGTTTCACGATAAACCGGCACGGTGCCGAATGTCGTAAAAAGTGAGTTTTTGATAAACAACGTTTTACCCTTAGTAATCTAAACGAAACTCGTAGTGTTCGTTAAACCGAGAGTAGGTATAAAAAGAACGCCCAAATCTGACTTCGTATGAGGAAGTTATGATTTTTCGAAGTTTTAGCTTAGCAGTAGACAGCTAAAAAACTCGAATTTTAGATCGAGTGATTTTTAGCCGACACGACCTAAACGATAATCGAAGGTCTCGTCATTAGTAGCACAACGGTAAAAAGTCTGACAAAAACGGACGTCGGATGAAGAAGTTATGAATTTTTAACCGATTTACTGTCCCAGTCTGTTAAAAATAATAATATAAAAATTAAAGTCAAAATTAGCCGACGAAGTCTAAAAGAAAGTTGTAGAGCGTAATTTTACCTACGCGTGCATATAAAGAACGTCAAAAATGGAGCTCGTATGCGAAAGTTATGGATTTTAGAAGTTTTGGCACGAAAATCGAGGAATAATGCCAAAACTGGGAATTTTCGCACACGTGGACTTCGGCCACGTGTCCTCGCTTCGCATCCGACGCGTGTCCGGAACCTGCTGAGTCACCGAAGCCACCTGGCGAGTCGGAGGTTCGGTCCAATAGGAGCCTGCCCCGTGTCCGATCTCGGTGTATCATCAGCGAAGTGTCTGAACCGAGGAGCTGTCCGAAGCGGTCCAATCAGAAGCCTCCAGCGAGGCCCTCGTACGCGCAGCCCATGTGCGAGCACCTGCGCACCCTCGCCTGCGGACCCCACTCTTCTAAGCCGACCTTCGGACCCTATAAATAGAAGGGTATGCGAACCCTCCGAGTTACTTTTGAGATTTTGCCATATTTAGCCCCTTTTTCCATATTTTCTTCATCTTAACATTCCCCAAAGCCCCGGTATCGATTATAACCCCCGGAATACACCACGAAGTGCCCGAGAAGCTCAGAAAATTTATCTTTTCGGTTTCGAAGCCCGACCCTCGCAGAGCCCGGTTTCTCAATAAAACTCCCGGTTTTATTAGAAACGATCGTTTTAGGAAACGAATTGCTGCCCGATTTTCATTAAATCAAGTGAGTGTGTAGTTACTTTCACCTTACACATAGATATGAAGTATTTTACATAAAATACATGTTGTGTGAATATATATTGTTTGTTTATTTGAGATGGGTGTTGAAGGAATGATTTATACAGGTTTTTAAATAATTTAAACTGTATATGTATTTTTATCTATAAAATATGTTGGGTAAAACATGGGTAGATGAAATAGTGGGTATGATGAAAGGTGAGTTGGATAGATGAGATGATCAGTGATAGAGATCATGAGTTGAGAGTGAGTGGTGAAATGAGATCATGAGTTGATAGTGAGGGGTGAAGCCCTTACCCAAACGTATGGCGTGAGTGGTGCAATATGAGAAAAGCCCTTACCCAAACGTGGGCCCCCGTCATTCAGCAGAGTATGGATGACAACCATGGACTATTCTAGACAGTCTGTGGAACACTAGCAGGCCCGCAACCTGTAGGTGTAATGAACTATATGTTCATTTGTTGTTCTCTAAAAACCCATTGACATGTATTGCAGGGGGGGAATACCTGTAAATAATATTGTCGATAAATGAGAGCTACGGACTTAGCACATGTTGAATAAACCTTGGCAGCTATGGACTTAGTGCATGTTGTATAAACCCCGATGACGAGGTGACTTTGTGTCTATTCCTTAGGATGAATCCTTAGGAAGGAGTGATAGTTGATTCTTAGGGTAAACCCTTAAGAAATAAATAAGATAATGGGGTTGGGGTTGGGGTAATTCGGTTGATTGATTGATGTTTAAGCATATTAAATTATGTATTGTGGGTTGAAAACCCTATATGCTCACCAGGCTTCCAAGCCTGACCCACTTAGCTTTTTATATTACAGGTAGTGGACCCCGAGCATAGTCGGATGATGATGATGAGTGATTTTTGGATTATAGGCCAGTAGTTATAAATAACTGTTGTAAGGCTTATAATGTCTTGTTTATGCTTTTGATCTGTATCGGAATATGACATCCCGAGGTTTTGATATAAAAGGAAATTATATATTTTTTAAAGAAAGGTTTTGACAAACTTTTATCATGTTTTGTTTTGGGGACCAATTCCGCAACATCTTTTATAAAGATTTCTCTGATTTGATTTTAAAAAGCATAAATTAAATCGGTCTTTTCTGGCCGAGAAATTAGGGGATGTCACAGTTGCCTTTAGGACATGTATGGCTAAGGAAACCCCTTAGCAGTAGTGTCCATCCCGATGATATTCTTTAGGCTAGGTCCCTTGTGAAAAGTGTTTAGGGACGTAAAGTGAGGATAACAGGAACGGGTAATCAGGGTTATTGTTGATTGGTGAACTTAATAAGTTTATTATTATTGTGGGTTGAAAACCCTATATGCTCACCAGGCTCCCAAGCCTGACCCACTCAGCTTTTTATGTTACAGGTAGTGGACCCCGAGCATAGTCGGAGGATGACGTGAGATTTTTGGATTATAGGCCAGTAGTTGTATATAACTGTTGAAAGGCTTATAATGTCTTGTTTATGCTTTTGCTCTGTATCGGTACATGACATCCCGAAGTTTTGATATGAAATGAAATTATATATTTCTTAAAGAAAGGTTTTGACAAACTTTTATCATATTTTGTTTTGGGGACCAATTCCGCAACATCTTTTATAAAGATTTCTCTGATTTAATTTTAAAAAGCATAAATTAAATCGGTCTTTTCTGGCCGAGAAATTAGGGGATGTCACAGTAACCAGTACCAAGCATAACCTAATCAGGCTATCATACTGCTAACTATCCAGCCCTAGCATATAGCTCAATAAACTCATACATTAGGCATATAAGGCATCCTTCCTAGATCCTTAGCCCTAATCTAGCATGCAGTTCTCATAATAACATAACAGGCATACAAGGCATCCTTCCTAGATCCTTAGCCCCAGTCTAGCATGCAGCTCTCATAATCATATCATATAACATAACATATCATGTATGGGTATCTTGGGGAAAACTTACTTGAGCTCGGCCGGTCGCACGCATCACACACCTTGTTCTTTTTAAAAACTCCTTATTTTTAAATTTTAGAAAACTACTTTTCTTGTAAAAATCCTTCAAGCCCTCGATTTGAGTCTAGACACCCCCGAAGATGTGTCGAATCCCTCAAACCAAGGCTCTGATACCAACTTGTAACATCCCAAAATCGAGACCCAAAATTTTTTGTTTAACTATATTACTTATAAAAATAGTTTATGGAAAACATCGTTATTATCATTTCAAAACAACAAGTCATAAATCACAAGTCTCAAAAACCATAACATCAAATAGTAAAACGTCAGAGTACAATCCCAGGGTTCTCAAAGCGGAAATCATGTGTGTGCGATGCGCTGCTACCCTGCCGGCTCCTTCCCCTTAGTTGAACAGGTACCTGAAACCAAAACTAAAAACTATAAGCACGAAGCTTAGTGAGTTCCCCCATCATACCACACACCATACAATCATACATACTGTCGGGCAATTCTGGGGTGTCCGACCTACCTGTGTCAAGCCATTCTGGTGTGCTGACCTACCCATGTCAAGCCATTCTGGGGTGCCTGCCTACCCTCCGGTCTATCTCAACCGGTCACGGGGACTGTTTCACCCCTACCACTATCACATAATAACATATCATAATCATGCGGTCAGACATATTTGGGGTGTCCGACCTACCCTTCGGTCCTAACAACCGTATTAGGGGACTATTCCCCTCCTACTACCACTATCGCATATAACATATCATACTGGCACATAGAACACATCAGGTAGTAGCAAACCTAGATAATTATCATAAAGACAATCACCTAAAGACATTCCCTGCTGGTGGGCCGGCATTGTGGCTGTAGACCCACCTCTACTGGAAGGTAACTCACCTCAATGTCGTGTAGAGTCTGCATTGTCCTCGGTATGGAAATCAACTCTTCTCGACTCCTCAATCCCTACACAACATCCTTTCTACATTACCATTTCATACTTATAACCCCTACAAGGGTCAACTCAAGTCCAAGTCAAAGTCAAGGTCAAAACCTTGGTCAAAGTCAACTTTGGTCAGAGTCAACATCTGGTTGACTAGACTCGTCGAGTTGGCCCACCAATTCGTCGAGTCCCCATGTCCACAAAATGCTACAACTCCGTCCCCACTCGTCGGGTCTACCAAGATCTCAACCAGTTCTCCTTCAACCAAAACATCGGGAGCTTCTTCAACTGACTCGCCGAGTTCATCCTTTAACCCGTCGAGTTCATCTTCATTCGTATGAAGGTGTTTAGTCTATGACTCGTCGAGTCTGTCTTCATGTGGTTGGGACATTGCCTTGAACTCGCCGAGTTCCTCTGATCTTCAAGTCCGTAACTAACCCCAACAGGCTGAGTTTTCCTTCAACTCAACCAAAGACCACTTCCAGAAGTCGTTTTGGGGGAAACTACAACCCGACTCGCCGAGTCACCCGAGCGACTCGCTGAGACCCTCTTTGTCCAAAACTATACAGTCGATTTTAATCTGTCCTAACGCATTCAAATCATAGATCTGGCCTCCTAGGGTCCATATTATACGTAAAGTCACAAACTTGATGTCCATGCATGGGATTCTTGGCTCAAAAGCCATAAAAAGGGGTTTATATGTTGCATGGGTCTCCCATCGCCATAAAGTTGGCACCTTTATGCCATGGGAACCCTCAGTGGTTCCAAATCTGAAGTACAACTCCAAATATACACACAAATCCGAGTATAGCTTAACTAAAGCTTAGAAAAATGTAGAAAATAGCCCCAAATCAAGATCTAAGTAATGAATAGCCAAGGTAACAGCTTTATACCTCAAATGAGCAGGAAATGTGCCAAGACTTCTGGATTTACTTGCTCTCTCTTCATCTCCCAAGCTTCCTTCTCATTTTCCAACTTCAAACACACACAAAAGGCACCAAAAAGCTCAAGAGCACTCAATAAAGTCTTAGCGTTTCGAGTTAGGGTTTGTTTGGGTTGGGAGGAACAATGGAGGCTGGGTTGGGCGTTATAAGTCGTTTAAATAGGTGGCAATCCCCAAATATTAGGGTTTCATCCAGACAGTCCTACCCATCGAGTCTGTCTCCCGACTCGTCGAGTAGGTCACTTATCCTGCCAATCCAAAGTCGAGTCTACTCGACGAGTTGGGTCTCCAACTCGCGGAGTTCCAGAGCAAAACATGAGTTTACTTTAATTAAAATACGTCCCAGGAACCTGGTGATACATAAAGGATCTGGTACACATTGATGTGGACCGGTCATATCCACCACAAAGGATGATAAAGTCTATTCGTCATGATTTACTGATAGTTTAGTAAATATGATTATACTTACAAGTTTAAATGTAATTCTGATATTGAAAAGTTTCAATATATAGCAGAACGAATAAGAAGAATCAAACTAGGCCGAAAGATAAAAGTTTTTCCAATCTAAAAGGAAAGGCGAGTACTTTGGTATCGAGTTTTATGATAATCCTAATGATTATGGAACTATGTCATAATTAATCCTCTAAAGACATCTTAGTGAAATTGTTCCAACTAAGAAGAGAAATCAATTGTTGAAAGGGTTTAAATCAAAAAGGATGAGTCATACTTCGTTCCAAAATCGAGGCCTAGAGTCATACTCTGGGTACTCCAAGTTGCACCTTGAGTGACATGTTTTAAGTAGGTTTATAACGCCTCATGAAATATGGAGTAGAAATGTTTTCTTACTCTTGCACATTTGAAATAGGTAGTTGTGATGTTTTGACTAAAACAAATACCAACTAAGGCCAATTATATGAAGTGTTTTCTTGATAAGAATCCTTACTAACTCTTGAATATTTGTTTGTCAAGGAATGCTCCTTGACAGAGAATCTTATATGTCAAAAGGTCAATGGGAGTCTTAATGGTCATGAATAAGTTCAAGAACTAATCAAGAATAAACTTTTTAGTTATCACTAGCACACGACCTGAGGTTGATAACCTATCGCGTTGACATATTATTATTTATGTGCATGTTCCAGTTAAGTTGACCATGTGTGTGAGTTCTATGAGTTCTAATTTGATTGCATAAGGCATAGCACCTGATTGATGAAAGTACATTGATCTGTATGGGTGAGCTACTCAATGACCTAGAAGCACTGGTAGGCCCTTGTGCTGCCTGATGGCAAGAAATTAAGAATAAGCAGGTCCGGTCCATATTAGTTTGAATTTGTCATAAACCTTGTCTTGTGATAGTGGTTCGAAATGACAAATTCACATGGATAGGAATACACACACCATAAAATCTAATTGGCAAGAGGATTTTCTCTACTTCATGAAAATGATTGTGAGGAAACGCTTTTACTTGTAGATTTTATAGGATTAAAGTTAGCAGTTGTAATAAATGCATTCTCAAATTTGAGTATGATTACGGCATCCCTTTTCATAGTTCGAATTGTGAGAAATGGCAAATAGTTTGAACATTTGGGACTTATCGCTATAAGTTCTGAAAAGGTTTAGACACACACATAAGCTATCTATTGAAAGGTGTATGAGCTTGAGAAGTCTAGGAAAAGACTTATCAAAGCACCACGTATCAGAAATCTGAACTTTGATAAGAAAGTCAATAAGTATTGATTTCTAGAAGTCCAGCTAATTTTTGGTTGCATGTCAAAGCTAGTGGGACCATAATTGTTATGATAGTAAGAATGTAATTATTATGCTAGTAGGTGCATAATTATTATGTCAAGTGTTGCGAGTTAGCGATGTTATTTATAGGAAACAAAGATCCAAATTTGCAAAGTTGCAGAATTTGCAAGTTGTTTCGCTATAGAAAGATTTAAGGGAGAAGATACTAATACTTCATTTCATATCTAAAAGATTAGATTGGAATTTTAATGAAATTTAGTCATAAACATATATGAATATCATGTTGAAATGTTTCAACATAGGAAATTCTATATATGGAAATATTTTAGCAAGAGACTGGTTAAGTATCATGTCTTTATGTAAGACATTATGAATTGTATCCCATATGCTTCGGGTATAGGATCGATTGCATATGTTATAATATTTGGTTGTTCTGACTTTTCAAAATGCCTAGAGCATTAACAGGGAAAAAGGAATAGAACCTAATATAACTAAAGTTTTTAAACAACTGTCAAAGGACAATCTAAGGTTTGCCAAAGATTGGTTGGTTGTAGACAGTTGGAAGTATAGTAATGGATGGACCATGTGTTGATATAATTCTGAATAGATAGGATTCTATTGAAAATGGATAGTCATATGGTAATTATGGAAATATTTCCATAATGGGAGTTGGATGTTAAGAATCTATGTGTAAGTTTGAAACTTTTATGTAAGAAGGATGTTTAAGGAATGTACCTTGAATGTGAGACTTTATTTCCATGGAATCGTCTTGTAACAATCTCCAATGGAACGCTTTGTAATATCGTTGGCTAAGTCTCTATGACTTTGGAGCCTCGACATTACAAAAGGATCATTTCATGAAAGGTTAGACTCTAACACATCTACTAGTGACAAGAATTTTGTATTCTTACACTTATAAGGATTAGGGAATTGAGAAATGAGCATCATTGGAAATGTGTTCAATTGATATATTTCACAAAGAAAGGACCATAGATAAATATAGTGTGCATGCTTGGAGAATAGGATGACTATTGTTATAATTCAAGTATTAAGTTGATTGATCAAAACATTATACAATAAATAAGGTCTAATCAATATGGTGATTAAATAATAAGTGTTTTTTATTTATATTCAAAAGTTTTGAGACCATATTAGATTAGGTTATTATTTTGTTTCACATCGCATGTTTTGCTTCCCGAATAATAAGATTATTCGAACATCCACAGTCGATCATACTTTGGAAGTAAGTAATAATCACGGTAAGACTGTCATGAATCCGACTGTAGATTGTCTAAGTGCTTAAACATAGCAAATTCTTGCTGCAGTGTTCATGAGTACGGGCCCCGCCCACTCTCATGCAACTAGGAGATACGGGCCCCACCCACTCTCATGGAGAATCGGGCCCTGCCCACACTCCGCTACTAACATGCATACAAGTATCACACAGACGACAAGTATATCTACCAAACAATTCACATATCTATACTCAAATAATACTAAAAGGTTCGGGCCCCGCCCACACTAGACTGCTACGAGATTCGGGCCCCGCCCACACTCAACTACTAACATATCACATATATGGGCCGGCCTTGGTGCCTTGGACCCGTTCCTACTGAAAGGGAACTCACCTCGCCAGACTGACTGCTGAAAACTCGAGTGAAGAATCCCTGTCCGCTGCTCTGGTGACTCTCAGGCTATCAATTCCATAACAACACTTTGTCAAAATATGATAATAATTCTTAGGGTAAAATGACCATTTTACCCCTGGTCAAAGTCAACATCCTGGTTATAGTCAACCTTCCAGGTTGACCTAACTCGCCGAGTCAGCCTATTGACTCGCCGAGTTCTAGAACTCAGAAACCCTAAAATCGCGATTCAGTTCGCCGAGTCACCCTATGACTCGTCGAGTTCCCAGGCTACCCATCATTGTGACTGGACGAACTAACTCGTTGAGTCGTCCCTAGACTCGCCGAGTCCTAGCACAATCAGAAAAGGTACAAGTTGATCCACTTGTCGAGTTCCTTGGAACTCGCCGAGTTTCCTGAACATCATCGGAGATCCTCGATCGGACTCGCCGAGTTCCCTTATGAACTCGTTGAGTCCCTTCCAGATCTACCCTAAACAGCTGGTTTCACACTTCTAAGGCTCCAAAATACAGATCTAGATCGTTTCCATGGTCCATTTCTATAAAGTTGGAGACTTGATGGCTTTGCACACCTCAAATGGACCCAAACTCAAGTTATAGCAACCTACTTCCATGAACATGACCATTGCTTGGACAAAAACGGGTTCAATACCTCTTTTATGGTTCTAGAGGCTAAATATCACATGAAGAAGGGATTGCTAGGCATGCAACCCATGGAGAGTAACTTATCCTTCTCAAAGGGGTCAAAACGACCCATAAATAAACACTAAAAGAGATCTAAGTATGGGTTATCAAGCTAAGAGCTTTTTACCTCAGAAGGTTGCCAAGGATGGATAAAATCCTGGATCTTGATCTTCTCTACAAGCTTGATGGCTTCAAGCTCTTCTAACTCTCTTCTTTATCACAAAAACACACTCAAAACCTCAATAATCTCTCAAGGATGAAGCTCACAACGGATTAGGGTTTTTGGAGGATAGGGAGGCCGGTAAGGGAGGCCCAAAAGGGGTTAAGTGGCTTAAATAGGGTGCAAAACCCCGAAAATAGGGTTTCATCCAGCCTGAACTACTCGTCGAGTCAAGACTCCGACTCGTCGAGTAGTTCACTTAAAACCCACGTGTATTCTGCCCTCTACTCGACGATTCAGGGATACCAACTCGTCGAGTACTTCTTTCAAAATAAATAATTAATTAATTAAATGCGTACCAGGGAACCGGGCGTTACAATTCTACCCCACTTGTCTTAAACTTCGTCCTCGAAGTCTGTTGCATCTGAAAACAACTCTGGGTAGTGCTCCCTCTGTTGGGTTATGAGCATTCTAACACTCCTAAGTGTACATGCAACCCTAAATACCTTGGATCTATGTTTTCTCTATTATACATACAATTATGAACATCCAAGGTATTATCCTAATCTAGCATACAAAATAATAAATATAACAAGATAGAATACATACCTCTTTAATGTAGAATGTCTTCATGAAGCTTGAGTGCCTAGTGCCCCAAGTGTGACACCTCAAATGGTTCACACAACACCAAATACACTTGGAATAACTTGAGAGAAACTTGAACACTCCTTGAAATCGTCTAGCCTTCACACTCACACATTAGTGCACGATTTCTTGAGCCATGGGATTCTTTTATATGGTGGCTATTAGGGTTACACCATGTAACTCATAACTTTACCCATTCCTTATGCTCCATGGATTTTAACCTCCATGGAGTATCCATGGGTCACCCCATGGACTTAGTCCAACATAAGGAATCTTGGATCACAAGCCCACATATATAAGAATGAATGATTTACACAATCAACCCATATATTTAATTAGTCTCCTTTTGATCACTTAATTAATTCCAAATTAATTCTTGATCAATACTAATTAAATAACCTTATTAATATATTAGAACTTATAATATATTAACCAACCTTAAGTGTTATTTCTCTCATTATAGTCTATCCAAATGCATGATGCCATGCAACCCAAATGGACCATGTCGGGTCGGGTCAAGTTTTACCAATTATAGTTATGGACTTAGACATTAATCCAACAGTCTCCCACTTGGATAAGTCTAAAACTATTATTGCGTATGACTTCAGGAACCGATCAGCAATCGTAGCTCTCAAAAGCTTCTGTCGAACTCTGACCTTGTCAATGAACTCTGACCTTTGTCAATGACTTGTCCATTAGATAAGGGATCATATATTCCTCCATTCTAGATATCATATGGACTGAGACATGGATTATAATCATTCCCTCTGTCCATTTTTTGTTTCCCGATTTTCGATTTATGATGACTGACTGATTGAACAAATCAAATCAGTCCTGGCTTGGCCAAGCACTCACATGTGTCATCGCTAAATCATCGAGGGGCCCACAAATATCGCTTTTATCCCGAAGGTAAAAGGAATGGATAAACTTCGACTCATATGGCTTGTTCTACTACTTGTTGAATCATACACAAAGGCACGTTTTATAACATCGAGTTACCAAACGTGTTTTCGTGCAATCAATGTATAACCAACTCATAGTAACAACTCATATCTCTAGGTTTGAAGAATATAAGATATTATCGTCTCATGATCACTCGTGATAAAATCGATGAATTTCAAATGAGCGCGGGTTGAATCCAATACTCAGAACTTATGAGCACTCATGAGTGTTGTAGCACCACTTTGTCCACCAACTTGGACCTCTACAAACCAACACATGACAGTCTTGATTCATATCTACTTCCAACATATGACCGACTGTGGATGGTTTGAATAACTTAATCATTCAGGAAGAGCGACTTACTTATTCTGGAAGTCAAAACATGCAAAGTGAAACACAAGAATAAATGAATCAAATATGGTATCAAACCCTATGAATATAAATAAACACTTTTATTTATCACCGTACTGATTACTCATTATTCATTGTTTCGGTTTTATCAACTTTATACTTGAATTTAAAACAATAGTTGTCCCATGCTCCAAGCATGTACACTATGTTTTCTAAACACTAGTCATGCCATACACCAAGTATGCATACTATGTTTGTCTATGATCTTTACTTTGTAAAATAGATCAATTGAACATCACTCCAATGATCCTCTTTTCACAGTCCCAAATCCTTACTGCAAATGCAAGAATTCCAAATTCATGCCATTTACTGAAATCTGTTAGATTCTAAACTTATATGCATTGATCCTCTTAATGATTATGCACAAAGTCAGAAAGACTTGACAACAATCATTACAGAGCATTCCAAAGGAGATCAGCTCCTTGGAAACATCCTTCTTTCATTAAGTTTCCTAATCTTACACAGATTGAATAATTTCTAACTTTGAAACATTTCCATATTCCATTTTGACTATCACTTCTGAACAAGAGTTGCCTCCTTACAGATTATGTCAATATGGTCCTTCCAGAATTAACATTATACTTCCAACTGTCCTTGAGCAACCAATCTTTGGTAAACCTTAGATTGTCCTCGACAATTGCTTAATCATTTTAGTCATATCCAATTCTAGACCTTTTCCCTTCATAATGCCCCAGGCATTTGGAAAATTTTAGAAAGGATGAATATAGCACATGTAATCGATCCTATATCTGAAGCATATGGGACACGATTCATGATGTCTCACATAAAGACTAAACCAGTCTTTTGCTATAATATTTCCATTTCAATTTGCCAAGTTCTCAAAATTCAGATTATGAAAAGGGATGCCGTAATCATAATCGAATTTTAAAACGTAAATAATGGACCCATATATAGAATTTCCTTATGTGAGCCATTCCAACATGAAATTCATATATATATCCTTGATTAAATACGATTAAAATCTCAATCTAAGCTTTTTAGAATTGAAATGAAGTATAATTTCCTCTCCCTTAATTATAGCAAAACAACTTTTTCAACCCCTGCAACCTCACGAATTGAAACTTTTGTTTTTTATAATTAACATTGCTAACTTGCAACCTTTGTCATAATTATCATGCTCCTACTAACATGATGATTATTAGCATAACACTTATGCTCCCACTAGCTTTGACATGTACTCAGAAATCAGCTGACTTTCTTACCAAAGTTCAGATTTCTGATACTAGATTGTTTTGATAAAACTTTATCAAAATCATACACCTCTCTTAGATAGCTCACATGTGTGTCTAAACAATTTTAGAACTATGAAAAGGGATGCCGTAATCATAGTCTCAATTGTTTAGACCTTTGCCACTTCTCACAAGTCCATGTTAGTGTGCCGGTAAACCACACATGCTCCACTAACGACTTTGAGAATGCAAATATCACAATTGCTATCTAGCTAAAATCTACTTAGTGAAAGTGTTTCCTCACCATCATTTTCATGAATCGGAGAGAAACCTTATGACACTTAGATTTAATAGTGTATGTGTTCTTATCCATGTGAATTTGTCAAAACCATAATCACAAGACAAGGTTAGTGACAAATCCAAACTCATATTGATTAAACTTGTGCAATCTTAAATTCTTGCCATTTGGCAGCTCAGGTGCCTGCCATTGCTTCCAAGTAGTTGTGCAACCAATTGAGAACTCTCAGAACTCCTATGCAAAGCCAACTTGAATAGGCACAAAAATTTCAACACGATAGGTTATAAACCTCAAGTCGTGTGCTAGTGAAGGACTTTAGGTTTTATTCTTGATTAAGTATTGAAACTTTCAAGAGCTTTAAGACTCCCACTGTCCTCTTGACATATAAGACTCCCTTGTCAAATATTCAAGAGATAGTGCGGATTTTTTATCAAGACTAACACTTTACACAATTGGCCTAAGTTGGTCTCTGTTTTATCCAAAACATCACAACTTACCAATTTCAAATGTACAAGAGTAGATAACCTTTTACTCTTACATTTGACTAGTGTTAACAAACCCTCTTTAAGATATGTCACTCAAGTTACAATCTTGGAGTATGACTCTAAGAATTGTTTTGGAACGAAGTATGACTCATCTTTTTGATTTAACCATTTCAACAATTCATGACTCCTCTTCTTGACTTTAGAGGACCAATTGTGATATGGTATCTTAATCATTAAGATGATCATAAACATGATACTAAAGTACTCTCCCATCTTTTCAGATTTGAGAAACTTTTATCTTTCTGCCATACTTTGATTCTTCTTATTCGTTCTGTCTCACATTGAAACTTTTCCAATGCTACAGACTTATACTTAAACTTATAAGTATAACCATATTTACTGAACTTAAGTAAATCATGACGAATAGTCTTCTTGATCTTTTGTGGTGGACTTGACCAGTGCACAAGAATATGTACTCGATCCCTTAGTCCTTTCCTTATTCACATAAGGAATTAGTCTTAATTTTCCAAGCTGAAAGTTCTCATTCATCATACTATACAACTTGCATGATTCCAAGTTTCGGTCCAATTGAACCTTGGGTGATGAGAATCTTTCCTTATTTGGTAATATTAGACACTACCACAACCGAAAGAATCAAATCCATTTTTCCAATATTGCTATCAATGGAATCTTATAAGCAACAACTTTTCACAAATGCCATTGTAAGGATACTTAAAATAAATAAAATCAAAACCTTTTTCTTTTATTTTAAAACTTTGCGGAAAAACTTATCCTTACAATCCATATGAAAACCTTGTTGTTATCTATTCCTAAGCAATATAAATATCATAACTCTTAAGTAATAGCCCAAAATTCTGATCACCAAACCATGCGATTGAAATCCATCTTCGCGATCAGAATCAGCATGTACTTAATAGAGTTAGACAATGGACTTTACCTGAAGTAGAGCCAAACTTATTGACTTTAACATCCTTAGGTAAATTTGGCAGCTTCGTAACCAATGCCCCTTCCTTTCTCAAGACTTTGACACCCAACTCTCCCGGCTTTAACATCATAGGATTCCCAAAAGAACTCACTATGTGACTTAGAAAGTAGTTGAGCCACCAACTTTCTCAAGACTTTGACACCCAACTCTCCCGGCTTGTCAATATGTGACTACATCTCCAAGATATGATCACACCTAGACCTTGCCTTGCCAATAGGGCTTGAGTGACCTTAAACTTTTTAGGAACTTGTGGGTTAGGGAGAATAATTGGAGGAGGTGAAAGAAGTATGATATCCATGGGACATCATCTTCATTTAGGAAAGCTTGTTTCAAGAGATTTGGGAAGATCATAAATGTCTAGACCAGACATCCTTTTGGGAGATATTCAAGATAGTTGATTTAAAGTCCTTAATATGACACCCAATATGAAATATTAAGGCTAGGACCCAACAAACTATTTTATAACTTAGAAGAGGGATGCCGTAATCCAAGCTATAAAATATTTGAAGGTAGGTGAATGACGATTCACCAATTTCCACCATGAAAAACGAAATAATTTATTAGGTTTTAATTGGATTTGAAAGTCCTAGATCTTTGAGATTCATTGAACTGTTCAAAGGCATGTTTCAATCTCGAGTGTGCCCTTCAGGTTTTGTGACTGGGATGCCGAAGATCACAAAACAAGGTGTGAATAACCATGCAAATATACTTGGTACCCTTAATATTTACCCCTTAATCAGTGTGCCGGTTAACCACACACACTCCACCGATACTATGATAAATATTAAGTTACCCTTTGCCTACCTTGTTAAGTCCAGGTTAGTGTGCCGGTTAACCACACACGCTCCACTAACGACATAAGCAAAGTGCAAAGTGTAATTTCATGGGTTAGCACCAAATTCACATTTTCCTAAGTAACTAAGATTGGGTATTAATAAGAGTTTAGTTACTTAGTATTTATCATTAATACTTTTAATGAAAGGAGAATTATAGTCCTTGTCCTACCCGTTTGGCTAACGACCCTCCACCAGTCAAGGAAGCGGTGGGTGAGAGTGGACACTCATTAAACTGCCATTTTATAGGCAGTAACCTTATACCCCCCTTATAGACCGGCTTCGTGAATGAGGCCTACTAACGGTAAGACTGACTTTACTCTTATATATATATAAATATTATTAACTTATAATATTATAAAGTATAAGGGTTGAATTTTAACTTTTAAAATTCTAAGGGCTAACTTGGAATTAAAGTATTCATAAGTGAAAACTTTTCAAATTTCAAAACTTGAGGGCAAGTTTTGAAACTATTCAAAACTAATTAATTCCATAACTTATGAGTTTAAAGTCGTTTTAATTAAAAAAAAAAAAAAAAAAAAAAAAAAAAAAAAAAAACTCTTCAAGTTCCATAACTTGAGGACAAGTTATGGAAGACTTTAAACTAATTAATAAAAAAAATAACTTTCTTTTATTGTAACTTATGGAACTAATTAAGGTTACACTTTTTTTTTAATTTAATGAAGAGACTCTTGAACCTCCATAACTTGAGGACAAGTTATGGAGTCATAAAACCATTTAATTAGAACTAGACTCTTCATTTTGTAACCTTTGCCAACTTTTATGAGTTTTATGATTCTTAAATGTGACTTTTCATATAACTTGAGGACAAGTTACAAAAACACACTTTGGAATCAACTCTTAGATTAAAATGGATTGAAAACAACTATTTCACACAACTTTTCTACTAATCTAAGAACCTCATAAGAACAAGATAATTCAAATCATCAATCTTCAAGAAATTAGCATGAACATACAAACTAATACAAATCTTGAAATTATGACAATTATCTTAGAAATTGGATTAGCATGAACATTACCACATCAAAAACAAGTTTATAAGTCCAAAAACATCTTAGGGTAATGTTCCTAGTCCAATTCCAGCCAAAACAATCGAATATATGCATCCAACTCGATTTTTCAGCTACTTTTGCAAGTATAACAAGAAAACAAGCCTAGGCTCTGATACCATTGTTGGGTTATGAGCATTCTAACACTCCTAAGTGTACATGCAACCCTAAATACCTTGGATCTATGTTTTCTCTATTATACATACAATTATGAACATCCAAGGTATTATCCTAATCTAGCATACAAAATAATAAATATAACAAGATAGAACACATACCTCTTTGATGTAGAATGTCTTCATGATGCTTGAGTGCCTAGTGCCCCAAGTGTGACACCTCAAATGGTTCACACAACACCAAATACACTTGGAATAACTTGAGAGAAACTTGAACACTCCTTGAAATCGTCTAGCCCTCACACTCACACATTAGTGCACGATTTCTTGAGCCATGGGATTCTTTTATATGGTGGCTATTAGGGTTACACCATGTAACTCATAACTTTACCCATTCCTTATGCTTCATGGATTTTAACCTCCATGGAGTATCCATGGGTCACCCCATGGACTTAGTCCAACATAAGGAATCTTGGATCACAAGCCCACATATATAAGAATGAATGATTTACACAATCAACCCATATATTTAATTAGTCTCCTTTTGATCACTTAATTAATTCCAAATTAATTCTTGATCAATAATAATTAAATAACCTTATTAATATATTAGAACTTATAATATATTAACCAACCTTAAGTGTTATTTCTCTCATTATAGTCTATCCAAATGCATGATGCCATGCAACCCAAATGGACCATGCCGGGTCGGGTCAAGTCTTACCAATTATAGTTATGGACTTAGACATTAATCCAACACCCTCATCTCCTCCTCGGGCTCATATGTCCACTCTGAACCCTTACGGTGTTGCCACTGCACCTTCACTAGCTCAACCCTCTTATTCCTCAGCTCCTTCGTCTTGCGATCCAGAATCGCCACGGGTCTCTCATTGTAATTCAGGTTGTCATTAAACTGAATGTCCTCTAGGGGTACCACTGCTGAATCATCCACCAAGCACTTTCGTAGCTAGGAAACATGGAAAGTGTTGTGGATCTTGCTGAGCTCGGCGGTAAGATCCAGTTTGTACGCTACCTTGCCCACCCGGGCTATGACTCGGAAAGGGCCAATAAACCTGGGGCCCAGCTTGCCCCGCTTCCGGAACTGAATGACACCCTTCCAGGGTGACACATTCTGGAGGACCATGTCGCCCACCTGGAACTCTAAATCTGAACGCCACTTGTTGGCGTAGCTCTTCTGCCGACTCTGAGCAGTCTAGAGCCTGCTCCGGACCTGCTGGATCCTCTCGGTGGTCTTGAGTACTACCTCCGTACTCTCCATAACTCTTTGACCGGCCTCACCCCAACAGATTGGGGTCCTACACTTTCTCCTGTAGAACATCTCAAAGGGAGGTCGGTCTATGTTGGCGTGGTAACTGTTGTTATACGAAAATTCCGCTAACGGAAGATACGTATTCCAACTGCCACCGAAATCTAACACGCATGCGCGTAGCATGTCCTCAAGAGTCTGTATCATCCTCTCGCTATGTTCGTCTGTCTGTGGGTGGAAAGCGATGCTGAAGTGGAGACGAGTACCCATCTCCTCGTGAAACCACTTCCAAAATCTAGAAGTGAAACGGACATCTCGGTCTGACACCACCGAGACAGGCACCCCATGTCGTGCCACTATCTCTCGTACATAAATCTCGGCCAGCATCTCGAGCGATATGCTCTCCTGGATCGATATGAATTGGGCGCTCTTGGCCAATCGATCCACGATGACCCATATCGAATCGACTCCACGTGTGGTCCTAGGAAGCTTGGTAATGAAATCCATGGTGATATCCTCCCATTTTCACACGGGAATGTCTAGCGGCTGCATCTTGTCGTGCAGTCTTTGGTGCTCGGCATTGACCTTCCTGCAGGTCAAGCACCTCTCCAAATACCATGCTATGTCCCGCTTCATGCAGCGCCACCAATAATCGGTACATCTTCGTTGCCCGGGGATGGATGGATAACCTCGACTTATGGGACTCATTCATCAGAACCTGCCATACTCTGCCCTAGTACGGAACCCAGACCCTTGGCTGTCATAATCAAATGAGGCCACTCGGCCCACAATCCTTTCGCACTTCTGGCGCTCCTCCTTCAGGCCCTCAACCTGTGCCTCTCGGATCTGCTCCAGTAATGGAGTAATCATTGTCATCCTCAGACAGATATCTCAGATCGGGGCCGCTACCGCCTTGCGGCGCAGGACATCGGCCACTACGTTGGCCTTGCCCGGGTGGTAAAGGATCTCACAATCATAGTCCTTCACCACATCTAACCACCGACGCTGCCTGTTGGGTATGTTATGTTGCGTCATGGGCTTAGTTTTGTATATCCGGATTAGGCCTGTCCATCCGTGATTATTATAGGGTTTAGCTATAAATAGTGCATGCATGTATGCCTTAGAAACTAACGTGATTATAGTTATTATTGCTTTGTAACCCTAAACACCTCTACAGTCGAAGTTCTTAATCGAGCTCTTCTGAGGTGTTAAAGTTTAATCATTCGACATCAGTTAAACCATTCCTGTGTTCTTCATTACGTCTTTAATTGTTTATCTGCTTATAATCTATCGATCCTACTAGAACTTTGTTCTAACAATTGGTATCAGAGCAGGAGACTGTGTGATCACTACACATTCCTTCTGTATTAAGAATTCTTTAGGGTTTACGCTTTTATCGAATATAAAGAAGTCGTCTTCTTCCTGTCGACGGCAACTCTTGTGTTTGATAAAACCCTAATCTCAAGTTTACAGGTCTGATTCTAGCGGTTCTAAGAAAAGGCTCACCATGTCTCACGAAGATTCTCAAACTAATCCCATCAACATCTCTAACAGCATTGGATCCACTACAAGGGTTCCCATTCTTTACACTCAATACTATGAAGTATGGGCGCATCACTTTGAAGATTACGTGGTTGGATCTTAAGATAATGGTTATCTCATCTGGGAAGCTATCACGCTTGGGCCGTTTGTTCACTCTGGAACGAACACGACAGTGAAGACTCAAAAAGAATATAATAAGCTTGAGGCGGACGTAGATAAGATGCCACTGGACGAAAAGGACAAGTTGCTATGTAATGTGAAGGCCATGAGAATGATCAGATTTGTACTGCAATCTGACACTTTTCGGTTAGTTGGTTTGTGCACGACGGCTAAAGAAATTTGGGATAGGTTAAAGGAACTCTACTCAACCGATGAAGATCTAGAACACTCTATTCAAACCTTGTTGCTCTCAGAATTTGGAGTTTTCGAACAGAAACCTGAAGAGAAACTGATACAAACCTTCGATCGCTTCAATCATCTCCTAAGCAAGATGATCAAGCATGGTATAGAGAGAAAATTGATCGAGCAAAAAGTAACCTTCATGAATGGTCTGAGACCAGAATGGATGGCAGTGGTTTCAACAGTGAAAGCTCATGAACAATTTAAATCTTACTCACTAGCGAAACTTGTGGGCATACTTAAATCCCATGAGAGTGTGGTAACCAAGGAGGCGAAGGTAGTTTCGGGTGTGGGATCATTGGCCCTTGTCTCAAAAAGCAAAAGTGTTGCAGAAGAAGAGGAGGAGTCAGATATGTCTGAGTGTGACCTTACAAGCGAAGAATGCTATGATGGTCACCAATCCAAAGAAGTTTGCACAAAAGAAATTCCCTGTCAATAAGAACCGAAACTGGCAGGGAAGTTACAGTTCTAAGAAGGTGAAAGATGAAGCCAAGGATACTTCTCAAAAGGATGACGACAAGAAGGAGAGCAAGCTTGCAGGAGACTCTGGATTCGACTGCAATTACTGTCATGGCAAGAACCACTTTGCCAAAGATTGCATGCTGAGGAAGATGGCTGAGAAAAGAGATGGTGAAGATGATGAGGCGTATTACATGCGAAAGTTGGAAGAGATCAAGAAAAAAAAGGCAACTAACATTTCAATGAATGCCTTGATTGTGCAGGAAAATGTGGATGAAGATGAGTTCGGTGGAGTTGAAGTTTGGTCAACCGATTCTGAGGATGAAGAGGTGAGAAAGCCCACACATGGAAGAGCTTATGTGGCGAAGGATACAGGTTCGGCTGGAAAATGTTTGATGGTTACAGCTGGTAGACCAACCGAAAGTGCGAGTAAGGAGCCGAACCTAACTGAGGACAAGTGCTTTTCAACCAAGCCCGTGAGTGAGAAGATCAACTACTGTGATCGGCTAATCAAAAAGGTACAATCCATCCTTGAATCACTTAAAGTTCCAGTAACAAATTATGAAGAAGAATTAAATGAATTAAAATTTAAATTTTCTAACTTAAGTGGTAGTCTCATGCAAACTCGGTTAGCGAACTCTAACCTAACTGACCAACTCAGCAAGGTGTCTTCAAAGAGTGAGGAGAGAAGGATGTGGATTGAGCTGAAGGAGACGGAGTTAAATAGGGCTAGGGATGAAATTATTTATTTGCAACGAGACAATTTATAGTTTTTGAAACAAAGGAATGTTTTTTGTTTAATTGCTAAACGCTTATATAAAAATATTGCTCAGTTGCACTTGAGTTGTGAAATAGGGAAAAAGATTCATAAGATGATCTTACCCTTCCTTGAATTTAAGGAGGATGAGGTCATCGCTGAATGTGAATCCATAATTTCCTCAGAAGAGACATACATCGCTTATAAAATCGGAGTGGACAAAATAGAGACATTCATTGACTCTAAGGAACATAAGTGTTTGCTCAAAAATATTTTAGATGAAAATGATAGCTTAAAAATTAAGTCCGAGACCATTCAATCATTTGACTCGTCTAACGCCAAATTAATTTCAGAACATAAAATGAATATAGAAAATACGTCTGAATTTGATGAGGAAAGTGAGATGAGCGAAATCTCGGTAGAAGACGTGGTTGATTGTTCTGAGTTTATGAAAAGTGAAACCGAGAATGAGAAACCCCTCATATCTGAAAACTCGGTTGAATACGCTTGCCTGTCAAAGGACAAGCCACAGAAACTCAAAGAAAAAGCAATGGTTTATCAAAAGGTTAAAACTGTGCCAAATCAGGTATATGCTGTTACAGGGGTCACTGCAAAACAAACAGCAGAATTGAAAATCTTGGTCGACAAAGACAATGTTGAAGGGTGCGACGATTATTTCTGGTCAGCCCCTATTGATAACGCAGACGAAACCATCGGCTTATCGGAGCAAACCTCATGGAGGGTAAAAGGAAGATACGTTGCAGAACCCATCAACAAACCCTCAAGTTTTGACAAACCAAGCACAAGTGGAACAAAAGAGATACCTGAAGAACCAAAGAAAACACCGAATGTTCTTTCCAAGACTGCCGAAACTCAAAAGGAGAAGCCAAAATCAAGCTTCAATATTCACAAATCTCAGAAGGAGTTAGCTGAACAGAAACGCCAAAGAAATCAAAGATACATGAAAAATCTGAATGAGCGAAAACGTTATTGGCAATCTCCAAACCCCAACTACGTTCCTTCCAAGAAAGAGTCAATTGCCAAAGAAAAGGAAAAGCTAAAAGGAAAAGAAAATTTTAGTCCAAGCTCCTACTATTCCAAAGCTTAGAACCGAACATCTAGTTTCGGTTCCAACACCAGCGCTCAAAACCGAACGTCAAGTTTCGGTCACAACGCCAACGCTAACAACCGAAAGTCAAGTTTCGATCCTTCCTACTCCCAAAGAAAATCGAATTCAGTGAAGGACATCAAAGGAAAGGGAAAGCTTGATTCAGATTCTGATATCAATAATAAGAAAAAGTCAGCTAACCCTAGGATTCAAAAGAAAATTCCAAAACCATCTAACAACACACCATCTAATACACCACAATTTAAACAAGATAAAAACAAAATCAAGGTGTATACCATCAAAAGAAAAGACCAAACAACTCTAATAAAAAGAACTTATTTGGTTGATATTTCTACTGCTATTCCTTTTTCTGTAAAAGACTCACCAGGGCCCAAGAAACTTTGGGTTCCTAAATCTGCTTGAATTTGTAGGTTATAAGTGAGGAGCAGTTCGATGACGAATGGTACATAGACAGTGGCTGCTCACGTCACATGACAGGAAGGAGGGAAGAGCTGAGGGAGTTTCGGTCCCTTAAGGATGGTGGATGTGTGAAGTATGGAAATAACTCTTATGGCACAATCAAAGGATATGGAATGATAACCAACGGAGACTTCTCGATTCGAAAAGTAGCTTATGTGGAAGGGTTGCAGCATAACCTCATCAGTGTATCACAATTAGTTGTGGGAACTGGTTTGAAGGTTTCATTCGATGATGAGGGATCAAAAATAATTGAGAAGCAATCTAAAAGGGTTTTGCTGAAGTCTGAACGCAAGGGAGAGAGGTATCCTTTAAATCTCAACCCAATTCGAGGAAAACTAGCAATATGCCTGCTGTCAAAGGCTAACACTGATGAAAGCTGGTTGTGGCATCGACGCCTATCGCACCTGAACTTCAAAGACATTAATAAGTTGGTGCTTGGTGATCATGTTCGAGGCCTTCCTCTTCTCAAGTTTGATAAGGAACACCTATGTGCAGCGTGTGAGATGGGCAAACAAAGCAGAAAGAGCCATCCTACACATATCAATACAAAGATTGTTGAAGCTCTTGAACTTCTGCATATTGACTTATGTGGACCTTCGGCTATCGAAAGCTTCGGTGGTAGTAAGTTCATTCTTGTCATAGTAAATGATTTTTCACGCTTCACCTGCGTTTTCTTTCTTAAACAGAAATCAGACACAACTCCCAAGTTGAAGACGTTCATCAAGCAAGTGGAAGTGCAGCTACGAAAGCTGGTGAGGAATATCATAAGCGACAATGGGCTTGAATTCAAGAATAAAGATTTTGAGGACTTTCTGGCTGAAAAGGGGATATCTCACAACTTCTCGGCCCCCTATACACCACAACAGAATGGGATTGTTGAAAGACGAAATCGTTCTTTATGTGAGGCAGCCCGAACCATGCTAAGCTTCGCTTCTCTTCCGCTATACTTCTGGGCTGATGCAGTTGCAACCGTGTGCTATACTCAGAACCGATCCTTACTCAACAAACGATTCTCCATCACTCCGTATGAAATTCTGAACAACAGAAATCCCAGCGTTAAATATTTGCACGTGTTCGGTTCAAGGTGCTTCATTTTCAATTCCAAAGAGAACCGAAACAAGTTTGACGTCAAAGCCGATGAGGGAATTTTTCTTGGTTATTCACTCACTTCAAAGGCATACAGAGTTTTGAACAAATGCTCTAAACGAATTGAAGAAACATACTATGTAACCTTTGATGACAACTACATGAAGAAAGTTCAAAGAAGCGAAAGTGCCTTGGGGGAAATATTTCCTGAATCAGGACAAGTCTCGGTTCCAATTTCCAACCTGTTTGAAGAGTACATAAGGCTATTTGATGAACCAGAGAAGGCTGCACACTCAGAGGCGAAAGCAGCAGACAACAAAATCGACAATCTGAAAAAGATCATTGATGAAGCTGCAAAAGAAATGGAAAATGAACCTCCTAAACCGACTGGTGGTCAACCCTCAACTGACCCTCCAAACAACAGCTCAACGTTCAAGGGGGAGGGTTCATCTGCACCTAAGACAAACGATCTGTCTCACGAAGGGGAAAATCCAACTCCAACCCCAACCAATCAAAGTCCAGTCGAGGGGGAGAATCCAACTCCAATCCCAACCAATGATAGTCCAATCGAGGGGGAGAATCCAACTCCAACAGAGGAGGAGAACTCTGAACCTGACAAGGGATACGCTTCGCCATTTGAGGGGGAGAATGAGAAACCAAATGACGAAGGTGATCAATCAGAACTTGAAGAAGAAGTAAATGCAGAGTTGGATCCAGCCTATGACCCTAATTACCCTCCTTTAATGAAATGGACTAAGGATCATCCCAAAGCACAAATAATTGGTGAATCATCTGAGCGAGTTCTAACGCGTTCTCAATTGAAAGCGAAACAAACTGCATTATTCTCTAATGTTGAATTATGTATGTTTAATTTGTTTGTCTCCAACATCGAACCGAAGACGGTCAATGCTGCACTTGATCACGCTGATTGGGTACAAGCAATGCAAGATGAACTCCATGAGTTTGATCGTAATCGAGTTTAGAGGTTGATTCCCACTCCAAAGGATGCTTCGGTGGTCGGCTTAAAATGGGTCTTCAGGAATAAGTTGGACAAAGAGGGGAACGTTATACGAAATAAGGCTCGGTTGGTGGTAAAAGGATATTGCCAAGAAGAAGGAATAGATTATGAGGAGACCTTCGCTCCAGTAGCAAGGTTGGAATCAGTAAGAATCTTTCTGGCATATGCTGCTCATAAAAACTTTGAAGTTTTCCAAATGGATGTGAAATCTGCTTTCTTGAATGGAGAACTAGAAGAAACGATGTATGTTGAGCAACCACCTGGGTTCGTGAATGAGAAATACCCTGATCATTGCTATGTGTTAGAGAAAGCTGTATATGGTCTAAAGCAAGCACCGAGGGCTTGGTATGAAACTTTATCTCGCTTTCTTAAAATGTCAAAATTCAAGCAAGGTTCGGTTGACCCAACCTTCTTTCGAAAGAAAGAAAGCGAACATCTAATGATAGTTCAGATTTATGTCGATGATATCATCTTCGGCTCTACGAATCCTAGCTTAACGGCTGAATTCAGGAAGTTGATGGAGACTAAATTTGAAATGAGCGCAATGGGTCCGATTAATATTTTCCTTGGTTTGAATATAAGACAGGGACCAGAAGGTATTTTTATCAACCAGGAGGCCTACACGAAGAACTTGCTGGCAAAGTTCGGTATGACGGGAGATTCGAAAGTGAAGGTTCCTATGGCGTTTGGCACAAAGTTAACACCGTCTTTCGAAAAACCTGCTGTTGACGTAACACTCTATCGTCAAATGATAGGGTCTCTTATGTATCTAACGGCTAGTAGACCAGACGTTATGTTTTCTGTTTATTATTGTGCCAGGTTTCAAGCAAATCCAAGAGAACCTCACATGGTGGCAGTGAAAAACATTTTCCGTTATCTGAAGCGAACCTCTTCTCTTGGTCTTTGGTACCCTGCTAGATCTGGATTTTTTGTTCAAGCCTTTTCTGACGCCGATCTTGGAGGATGTGGTCTGGACCGAAAGAGCACAACTGGTGGATGCCAATTCTTTGACGGTAAACTTGTTAGCTGGCAGTCCAAGAAGCAAACATGTGTGTCTCTTTCAACAGCCGAAGCTGAGTATATAGTTGCAGCATCCTGTACCTCTCAACTGATGTGGATACAAAGCCAACTAAGGGACTACGGACTAAGTATGAAGAAAATTCCTCTCTATTGTGACTCAGAAAGTGCGATAAGAATATGTCACAATCCAGTGCGACACTCAAAGACAAAGCATATTGCACTGAGATACCATTTCATCAAGGACCATGTAGAAGATGGGAACGTGGAAGTACATTTCGTTCGGTCCTCTGATCAACTGGCTGACATATTCACTAAAGCCTTACCTGAAGCAAGCTTCAATAAAATTTTACAAGGTTTGGGAATGATGGAAGCAGAGTCGGTACCGAACCCTCAAATCTCTCTCTAAAAAAAATTAGACAAGCGAAATAGAGCGAACGCTCGGTCTATTTCGGTTCCGGATTTCTCGGGAACCGAAATGAACCGAACGCTCGGTCTATTTCGGCTCCATAATTTTCGGGAACCGAAATGAACCGAACGCCCGATCTATTTCGGCTCCGGAATTTGAAGGAACCGAAATGAACCGAGCGCTCGGCTTATTTCGCTTCATTCTTTTAAGGTTTGGTTTCGGCTGTAAATTTTGTTTATTTTTTTTAAGTCTATTTCTTACTCTATTTTCTCTTTATTTTTTTATTATTTTTTTTAAGAGTGTTTTGTGCTAATTACTTTTGGTTTATTTTTCTGTTTTTATTATTTTTCAGATTACGTCAAAAATCCAAAAAATATTTTTTCTTTTATTTTTCTGTTTTTATTATTTTTCAGAAAATTTCAAAACTCCAAAACTATTTTTCTAAAAGTGTTTTTTTTTTTGTTTTGTTTTTTTTTTGTTTTGTTTGTGTGGTTTGTTTGTTTGCTTGTTCTTTTTAATTAGGTCGCAAGTATTTCAGTGCAACATAATTTGGAGCTAAGGCAGGTATGATTATTTTCTTAAGAACTAGTTAAGTGTCCCTAGAAGCATGCTGCTGCATGTCGACCGAAGCCTCTAAGACTAAGAGCAAGGCCTTAATGACTCGATCTATACCTATCGTTTCTTCCCAATCAGGCTGTTAAATCCACTCAAGTCAAGAGCTACCTTACTCTTCTCAAATGAGTTAAGAGTTTTCTGCTTTGTCACGTTTATATAGCAGAGGTACTTTCGGTTCCTTAACCACATTTCTTACATTCTCCATCAACTTTCGGTTCACCACTGTAACCCTTGAGACTCTCAGCTTTTACCACTGAGGTTTATGGTTGCATAAAATTTGTGTTTATGATCTTAGATACGTACACCACGTGCTGAGTGAAACCCACATTCCAACACCAACAATGAATTGACGGTAAATCTTTATATTCAAGATCTTACTTGTTACCTAATCTCATTTTATTTTTGAGTGGTCTTTTATGAAATTGTCTAACACCAAGGCATTTCTTCCCAAAAAGATCCAGTTTGGTTTTGTTTTTGAGATTCATATAACATCTTTAGTCACAGCAAATTATACCAACCTACTTGTTCAATAGACCACATCGCTCTCACAAGTACTTCATCCAACGTTCGGTCTTATGTTAAGAATCGATGTTCGGTTGAAGATAAGCCACCCTTAGACTATTATTTAAAAGAAGCCTTTCGGTGTTTCTTTACAAGCACTCGATCGTATTGTTTCGGGAAACCACGCAAGCACTTCAAGTCTCTCTTGACTTTGAAGGAAGCGATTCTTGCCCGGAATCATCTGCTTTATGTCTTCTAACAGACATCACTCACATCTAATACACATTTTGCTTTATTTCTTACTTTTTGGCACACTCTTGCACGAAAATACTTTGTGATTTTCCAACATTCTGGTTGTTGTTTCCTATGGCCTGTTTGAAGTTTCTTTTAGGCACGAAAATGGTTATTATCACATCTGGAGCGAAGGTGAATTTGAAAAGACGCTATGTGGATAAGAATTTGGGCGTATGAATTTGAACGGTTCCTAAACCCACGCTTGATGACGTCTATCTGGGGAAACCAAGCTGTCACATCGCGCTTTTTCAGGCGACGTTTCAGTGATCGTATCATCATCACGAAGATTCTTTCTCTCTCCTGGAAACAGTATATAAAGGGTTTCTTGCACATATTGTACCTTCTTACCTTCTTCAAATTCTCTCAATACACAAGACGATCTGCAACTGTTCATCTTCTTCCTTAGCTTAACAATGGCGGATTCCTCATTTGTTCAAGATCAAACTGCTTCATCCTCATTGCTCGTGATCAAACCCAACCAGAACATGATCATTCAACTGAACCCCTTTTTGTATGATTCGTACATGCTCTAGGTTGTTGAATGTCTCAAATACTCTCCTCTGGTAATCGCACTCACACAGGTGGAATCTGTACCGATGTCTCTATTATCACAAGTCTACTCTACTACAGCCTATAACAAGAACAAGGAGAGGATCTACTTCCAAATCTTCTCTCACAAGGCATCTATTTCTAAAGGGCGATTCTGTTCTTTGTTAAAACTTGCTGTCGATGCCTCTGTTATCTCTCCGGATTTCGTAACCACAACCCAACTATTTACAATGCTCTACGAGATGGGCTATACTGATGTTCTTACAACAGTGACGAAGGTTAAGAAATCATGTTTGCCGCCACAATGGAATGGATTGCTTACTCTTCTCATCAAAAGTTTAGCGGAGAGGGTTGCTGGGTCAGATGGTACCAGTAAGGGTTTTCTGACCATTCTCTATGGTCTATATAATGGAATTAATCTTGATTACGGGTCAATCATTTGGTCGCAATTGGTACAAAGTCTCAACACTTCGACGAGACATTCTGAAATTTCTTGTGGTCGCTTCTGGATCATCGTCACACGCAGGGTCATTGATACTTTGCAGATTCCAGTAATGAAGGATGCATTGGTCTCTTCTGTGGCTACTTTTCATACCAAGAAGATCATCTTCTCTGATGCCACAAAGTTCTCCCACAATGGTTCCATACTTGAGACGATGTACAGGTGTGTGTCAGCCGAAAGTAAGGTTATGGCTGATTACCGAAAGCTTCCTCCCAAAGGACCGAGAGCACTGACTCCTGAACAGCAAGCTGCTTTAGAAGCTGTGGAGAAGTCAGCCAACCGAGGAAAAAGGGCAAATACCAAGAAAGGGACAACCGAATGTCCTTCGTCTAAGCCTGCCAAGTCTAGAAAGCGAAAGGCAGAAAAGGGTGCTTCATCGGCACCAAAGAAGGTTAAAAAGATGGTGAAGAAATCAAAGAGTCCTTCTCCTTCAAGCTCAGACAATGATGAGGAGGATGAGGAAGAGGAAATTCAGCATCATGAATCACCGAGAGGTAACACACCTCCTCGTTCTCCAACTCCAACCGAACCTCTTAATGAAAACATTCCAACACCTCCTCCATCTCTACCGAAAACCACTGTTCCAATTTCGGTTGCTCCTATTACACCACCTACCACATCTCAAACAACAACTTTTGTACCACCACCACCACCATTTAGTACCATACCAATTTCTACAACTCCTTTACCACCTCCTATCTTTTCACAAGCAACTACTACAACCACTCCTACATCCACAACAACTGAACCTCCAGTAAACGTCAACGTATCTGATACGGGGGCGAATACTGAAACCGAACCTCCTATTACATCCAAACCACTTTCACCCTCACCTTCAACCGATTCTGGTGATACTCTAGGTGGTGATAATGCTGAGTTTGACTCGACTTATTACAGTCCCTATCGGCTTCCAACAGACGACGATGAAGAGGCTCCTGTCTCACGACAACAATTGCAGAATATTGATGAGAAGCTTGATCAACTGCTTGTCGCTTCCAAGTCATACAACGATGTTGTGCTCAAGGCCTTTCTTGACACCGCTCTTGAGCAGTATACGGGGGCTATTGAGGCATCCACACAGGCAGTTGACGCATCCACTTCTTCTTGCAAGAAAGCCACTACTGAAGTTGCAGAACTTGTTCACAGCTCTCAGATTTTTCTCGAATCACTCAAAGGACATGCTGATTCAAATGCAGCCAAAGTGAACGCTTCAGTTGATTCCTTATCTAAGTCACTAAAAGAGGAGGAAGCTAAATTTGAGTCTGTTCGTTCTTCCATTCAAGCTGAGAACACTTCTCTACTTAGCTCAGTGACTTCTCATCTTCAAGCACTCCAAGCTGATTTAGCAAAGGAGAGTGCATTAAAGGAAGATCTTGCATGCCAAGCCTCTACTATTGAAGTTCAGAAAGTGCAATTAGCTCAAGCTGAAAAGGAAATCTCACTGTTGAAGACTGAGCGAGCTGTATTTAGGAGTTGTGCTGGGGATGTCAAGAATATGCTTACCAATCTTCTTAGTGCTCATGATCCTATACTTACTCTAACCATCAGGAATCATTTGACTTCCAAGCTTCTTCATGCCTTTGCTCTCTTACATGAAATGAAGGGTGTTTCGGAGAGATTCGTACCTCCAAAACAAGGGGGAAAAGGTGCTCACACTACTCAACCGAAGGTCACAGTCAAAACCGAACCAAAGGGTAATGAAGCTTCGGGTTCTGGTAATCAAGATAAGAAAAAGGGATTGGATGACGATAGTGATGAAGAAGAAGAAACAATTGCTGAGGCCCTGAAGTGAAAGAAAAGGGATAAAGAATTGGATGAAACCCTTCGGGTTGCGAAGGAAGCTGAAGAAAGGGAACGAAAGAACAAGGAAGAACAAGATGCCTTAAACTGCAAAAAGGCCTTGTTTCCTCTTTGGATAAGAGAAACGCTCATCAAAGAGGCAATAGATTTTCCAAGTGTATACTGGCTGAAACCTGTCGCTTCTTTTGATTGTGAAAATTCAAGGGACTCGCAGTTCGACATGCCTATAACACGAAAGGCATTTACATTTCATTGCTTTGATTCGATTGTTCAAGTTCCTTTCCCTCATCCTAAAGTTGATCGCGAACTTATCGATTTTTATCTGAAGTTCGGTCAGCCTCAGTACCTGACATGGAGTGCACAGAAGATTATTACTGTCAAGGTGATGAAACCTTCGCCTGCCGGGAAGTTTATCAATGTTAGTTTCAAAATAACCTGAGGATCAGCAAACTTGGTTTCGGTTATATCCCTGGCAGATCTTCCAAATTTGAATCCTCATGATTGGATCTTGTTGTTTAACATACTGCTCACCAATGCGAAAGAATATGAGCTGATCCTGGATCATCTAAAGAGGATGTTGGCCTCCTATATCCATGAAGTAGTTGCAATGGATCAGGAGATAGCTAAAGTTTGGAATAAGAAACCCACTGTAAAGCCAACAGCAAAACCTGGAGATGTGAATAAAATGAAGATGGGCTAAATTGATTCTACACATCTCACGGTGATGTTCACAAGAGGCGAAGCCAATAGATTTCTTTTCGCTCTTGTTGATAAACATTTGTTCTCAACGGACTGCTTAGAGCACATAATTAGTATCATCCATCGGTGCAAGCAGAACTCTGAGGCAGACAAGAAGAACTTCACGGACATGCTTCGGTGGTATATCACGTTTCGTCATACTCTTTTGGCCATGATACCGAAGGTGTTCAAGACTATCAAGAAGTCTTTTATAGCTCAACCGAACTGAGCTTTCGTCTCCATTGACGCAAAGGGGGAGATTGTTGGGTATGTTATGTTGCGTCATGGGCTTAGTTTTGTATATCCGGATTGGGCCTGTCCATCCGTGATTATTATAAGGTTTAGCTATAAATAGTGCATGCATGTATGCCTTAGAAACTAACGTGATTATAGTTATTATTGCTTTGTAACCCTAAACACCTCTACAGTCGAAGTTCTTAATCGAGCTCTTCTGAGGTGTTAAAGTTTAATCATTCGACATCAGTTAAACCATTCATGTGTTCTTCATTACGTCTTTAATTGTTTATCTGCTTAGAATCTATCGATCCTACTAGAACTTTGTTCTAACACTGCCTCATGTTCATATTCAGTTGATCCATGAGGTACCTCAAACTCTTGTGATCCGTGTAAATGGTACACCGGTCCCCATAGAGGTAATATCGCCAAATCTTGAGGGCGAACACCACTGCCCCCAGCTCTAAATCGTACGTCGGATAGTTAGCCTCATGAGGCTTCAACTGCCTCGATGCATAAGCTATCACATGACCCCTTTGCATCAAAACTACTCCCATGCCTGTGATTGACGCATCACAGTAAACTACGAAGTCATCTATACCCTCTGGCAAGGTCAAAATCGGTGACTCGCATAACCGCTGTCTGAGGGTCTCGAAGGCTGCCTGTTGCTCAGGCCCCCAGCGGAATACAACCAACTTCTTGGTCAGTTGGGTCAACGGAACTGCAATCTTGGAGAAATCCTAAATAAATCTCCTGTAATACCCTGCCAGGCCCAAGAAACTTCGAATCTCAGTTGGAGACCTCAGAATCTCCCACTGCATCACAGCCTCTATCTTGTCCGGATCGACCTGTATACCCTTCTGGTTGACAAGGTGCCCAAGGAATTGCACCTCGCGCAACCAGAACTCACACTTGGAGAACTTCGCGAAAAGTCTCTCCCTCCTCAGTGTCTCTAGCACCTCCCTCAGGTGCTCCTCATGCTACTCCTGAGTCTTGGAGTAAACCAAAATGTAATTAATGAAAACTATTACAGACCGATCCAGCATCGGTCTACACACGCAGTTCATGAGGTCCATGAACACGGCTGGAGCATTGGTGAGCCCGAACGGCATCACCACAAACTCATAATGACCATAGCGAGTCCTAAAAGTGTCTTCTGTACATTATCATCCCTGACTCACATCTGGTGATACCCTGACCGTAGATCAATCTTGGAGAACCAAGATGCTCCCTGGAGCTGGTCAAATAAATCATCTATCCTCGGAAGTGGGTAACGGTTTTTCACCGTTACCTTGTTCAGCTCCTGGTAGTCTATGCACATGCGATGTAACTTGTCCTTCTTCTTCACAAACAGGATCGCGACTCCCCATGGTGAACTGCTCGGCCTGATAAAGCCCTTATCCAGCAGCTCTAACAGCTGCGTAGACAACTCTTGCATCTCGAGAGGAGCCAGCCGATACGGTGCCTTGGCTATCAGAGCCGCACCAGGAACCAGGTCAATCCTAAACTCAACCTGTCTCTCCGGAGGTATCCCAGGTAAATCCTCTAGGAATTCGTCCGGGTACTCTTGCACTACCGGTACATCATCAACTGTCGCCTTACCCTTATCCCGGGTATCCATGACATAGGCGACGTATCCGGCGCAACCTTGCTTAAGGTGGCGCCTCGCCCTCGCTGCTAAACAGAGAATCAGTCCGCACTGTGGCCTCTCACCCTGAATCACTATCTCTCCCCCACTAGGAGTATGAACCCTCACTAGCTGCTGCTTGCAGTGAATCACTGCCCCATTGGGGCTCAGCCAATCCATACCCACTATAACCTTATTCCCGTGCAGGGTAATAGGAACCAGATCCACTGAAAACTATTGATCGAATAACTGTAGCGTACATCTTCTATGAACCCTCGCAACCCTGATGGTCCTATCATCTGCTATCTCTACATCAAGTGGGCAATCCAGCTCCCCCGGAGCTCTACTAAATCGCTTGCTAAGTGCGAGCGACACAAAATATATGGTAGCCCCCGAATCAAATAGTACCATAGCTGATATGCCGTTCACTAAGAACGATCCAATAAACAAACACACAAACATGAGTAATAATCATAAATAAATAAGAGATAATGGAGAAGATACATACCCATAACCACATCAGGAACTGCACTTGCCTCCTCTATTGTCAACTGGAAGGCTCTGCTCTTCGCCACTGATGACTCAGCCCGGCCCTGACGGCCGTCTGTAATCCTCATAGTGGTAGGAGCGGGTGCCACCACCTGTCCTGCTGATGCTAGACTCGGACACTGGGACTTCTTGTGTCCCCTCTGATTGCACTGAAATCAAATCAGATCAGATGTTGTAGTGGTGGTGATTGTAGCAGTACAGTCCCTGCTGACATGTCCAGTTCGGACGCACTTGAAGCAGCCCAAACTACCCACCCTACTGTTGGATAAGGTGTCTAAGTCCATAACTATATTTGGTATATACTTGACCCGGCATGGCATGGTCCATTTGGGTTGCTCGGCATCTCAAAAATTGGATAGACATAATGAGAAAAAGGACACTTATGGTTTGTTAATATATTATAAGTTCTAATATATTAATATGAAATCATATTATTTAATTAGTATTGATCAAGAATTAATTTGGAATTAATTTTGTGATCAAAAAGAGACTAATTAAATATATGGGGATTGATTTGTAAATCATTCATTATTATGTAGTGGGCTTATGGTTCATGCACTAGATTGGGCTAGGACCCATTGAGTGCTCCATGGATGCTCCATGGAGGTTAAAACCCATGGATCATGGGGGAAATGAAAAGCCATGCACATTAGGGTTTACATTGTGTAACCCTACATGTGACACACTATATAAGCAACCTCAAATGGACCAAAATCGGTCACTATTACAATACAAGGAGGGCTAGCCGATTTTGTGATCAAAGTGTTCTTCTCTGAAGTTATTCCAAGTGTTGTGGTGTTGTGTGAAACATTTGAGGCATCACATTTGGGGTGCTAGGCTCACAAGGTCTTAAGGAATCCAAGCAACAACAAAGGTATGTCATTCTACTAGTTTTTATATTACAAGTACCCCATGCCATGCTAGTTAGGATGAGAACCTTGAAAAATCAAATTTGCATGAATATTAGAGAAAACATAGATCCAAGGTTTCTAGGGTTGCATGTACACCATAGGAGTGTTAGAATGCTCAAAACCCATCAGTGGTATCAGAGCCAAGGCTTGTTTTCTTTGTATTTGATGCAAACTGCTTGAAAAAATCGATTTTTCTGCTCACTGTTCAGTCAACTCGCCAAGTCCATGGGGGGACTCGACGATTCCAAGTGAAAATGCATCCTACTCGTCGAGTAGGTTCTTGCACTCGGCGATTAAGAGTCCCTGTGTGTAGAATTTCGAGTTTTGCTGCTGGAAATGGACTAGAATCATTACCCTAAACTGTTTTGGACTTATAAAACCTGTTTTTGATGGTGTAATGATTATGCTAATCCATTTACAATGCTTATTATCAAAATTTTAAGTTTTATATGTGTTTATATGATTCTTGAAATTGTTGATATGAATGTTCGTGCTTATGAGTTTTAGTAAGATCATAGGAATTATTTGCAAATTGTTTGATGATATAATTCTTGATCTAAATGTTATTGATGGAGTCCATAATTTGTCCTCAAGTTATGGATTGCCAAAAGTCACTTCTTTAAATTGTCATTAAAGAACCATAGGTTACATAAAGTTAAGAGTCTTCATTTTAATAAACCATTAAACTCATAAGTTATGAATATGAAAGGTTTTGAATAGTTTCAAAACTTGCCCTCAAGTTTTGGAATTTATAAAGTCACTTTAGAAAACTTTAACTCCAAACCCTAGAGTTTTAAAAGTTAAAATTCAACCCTTATACTTTGTAGTATTATAAGTTAATAATATATATATATATATATATATATATATATATATATAAGATCAAGTAAGTTTTACCGTTAGTAGGCCTCATTCACGAAGTCGGTCTATAAGGGGGGTATAAGGTTGTTGCCTATAAAATGGCAGCTTAATGGGTGTCCACTTTCATACCAATTTCTTAGTTTGAGTTCAGACACACCCAGGAGTGTGCCCGAATCCCTCAAATCAAGGCTCTGATACCAACTTGAAACATCCTAAAAATACGGTCCAAAAATTTCGTTTTGAAACTAAATATAAAACCATAAATCATCCATAATCATAAAGAAAACCATGTATCATGTATCTCAAATCATCATATCAAATACTGTGATAAAACCATATGATAAAAATATCAAAATCTAAACATCCCAGGCTGAAACTGTGGTGTGTGCCATGTGATCATCCCGAGTCCTTCCCTTTGCTAGTGGAAGTACCTGAAACCAAAACTGAAAACCGTAAGCACGAAGCATAGTGAGCTCCCCCAAACTACCACATACCATACAAATATCATGCAACTAGGAGATACCGGCCCCTCCCACTCTCATGGAGATTCGGGCCCCGCCCACACTCCGTTGTCTAGGAGATTCGGACCCCACCTACACTCCACTGTCTAGGAGATTCGGGCCCCGCCCACACTCCGCTACTAACATGCATACAAGTATCACACAGACAAAAAGTATATCTACCAAACAATTCATGTATCTATACTCAAATAATAAAATGAGGTTCGGGTCCCACCCACACTAGACTACTACAAGATTCGGGCCCCGCCCACACTCAGCTACTAACATATCACTTATACAGGCTGGCCTTGGTGCCTTGTACTCGTTCCTACTGAAAGGGAACTCACCTCGCAAGACTGACTGCTGAAAACTCGAGTGAGGAATCCCTGTCTGCTGCTCCGGTGACTCTCAGGCTATCAATTCCATAACAACACTTAATCAAAATCTGATAATCCTTCTTAGGGTAAAATGACCATTTTACCCCTGGTCAAAGTCAACATCCTGGTCAAAGTCAACCTTCTAGGTTGACCTAACTCGCTGAGTAAGCCTATTGAATCGCCGAGTTCTAGAACTCAGAAACCCTAAAATCGCGATTCGGCTCGCCAAGTCACCCTATGACTCGTCGAGTTCCCAGGCTACCCATCATCACGACTGGACGAACTAACTCGTCGAGTCGTCCTCAGACTCGCCGAGTCCTAGCACAATCAGAAAAGGGACAAGATGATCTACTCGTCGACTTCCTTGGCAACTCGCCGAGTTTCATGAACATCATCGGAGATCCTCGATCGGACTCGCCAAGTTCCCTTATGAACTCGTCGAGTCCCTTGAAGATCTATCCTAAACAACTGGTTTTACACTTCTAAGGCTCCAAAATACAGATCCAGATCATTTCCATGGTCCATTTCTATAAAGTTGGAGACTTGATGGCTTTACACACCTCAAATGGACCCAAACTCAAGTTATAGCAACTTACTTCCAGGAACATGACCATTGCTTGGACAAAAACGGGTTCAAGACCTCTTTTATGGTTCTAGAGGCTAAATATCACAGGAAGAAGGGATTGCTAGGCATGCAACCCATTAAGAGTAACCTATCCTTCTCAAAGGGTCAAAAAGACCCATAAATCAACATCCTGGTCAAAGTCAACCTTCTAGGTTGACCTAACTCGCCGAGTAAGCCTATTGAATCGCCGAGTTCTAGAACTCAGAAACCCTAAAATCGCGATTCGGCTCGCCAAGTCACCCTATAACTCGTCGAGTTCCCAGGCTACCCATCATCGCGACTGGACGAACTAACTCGTCGAGTCGTCCTCAGACTCGCCGAGTCCTAGCACAATCAGAAAAGGGACAAGATGATCTACTCGTCGACTTCCTTGGCAACTCGCCGAGTTTCATGAACATCATCGGAGATCCTCGATCGGACTCGCCAAGTTCCTTTATGAACTCGTCGAGTCCCTTACAGATCTATCCTAAACAGCTGGTTTCACACTTCTAAGGCTCCAAAATACAGATCCAGATCGTTTCCATGGTCCATTTCTATAAAGTTGGCGACTTGATGGCTTTGCACACCTCAAATGGACCCAAACTCAAGTTATAGCAACTTACTTCCAGGAACCTGACCATTGCTTGGACAAAAACGGGTTCAAGGCCTCTTTTATGGTTCTAGAGGCTAAATATCACAGGAAGAAGGGATTGCTAGGCATGCAACCCATTAAGAGTAACCTATCCTTCTCAAAGGGTCAAAAAGACCCACAAATCAACACTAAAAGAGATCTAAGCTATAGGTTATCAAGCTAAGAGCTTTTGTCACACCCCAAAACCGTAACGGCGGAAACATTCAGGGGTGGAGGACGCCATTCACGAAGTCGGTCTATAAGGGGGGTATAAGGTCGTTGCCTATAAAATGGCAGCTTAATGGGTGTCCACTCTCACCCTCCGCTTCCTTGACTGGTGGAGGGTCGTTAGCCGAACGGGTAGGACAAGGACTATAATCCTCATTAAAAGTATAATGAAAAATATAAAGTAACTAAACCTTTTATAAATTCCCAATCTTAGTTACTTTAGGAAAATGTGAAATTGGTGTTATCCCATGAAATTACACTTTGTACCTTACCAAGTCGTTGGTGGAGCGTGTGTGGGTAACCGGCACACTAACATGGACTAGTAAGAGTGGCAAAGGGTGACATAATATTTATCATAGATCGGTGGAGCGCGTGTGGGTAACCGGCACATCGATTAGGTGATAAAATTAAGAGTGCCAAGTTAATTTGCATGGTTATTCACACCTTGTTTGTGATTCTCGGTATCCCAGTCACAAACTTGAGAGGGCATAATCGAGATTTAAACATGTCATTGAAAAGTTCAATGAATCTCAAAAGATATAGGAGTTTCAATCCAATTAAAACCTAATAATTTATTTCGTTTTTCATGGTGGAAATTGGTGAATCATCATTCGCCTACCTTCAAAGATTTTATGACTTGGATTACGGAATCCCTCTTCCAAGTTATAAAGTATTGTGTTGGGTCATAGCCTTAATATTACATTTAGGTGTCTTATTAAGGATTCTATATCTAATCTAAACTTGTCTTTCTTCGTTTCAGATGTCTTCCAACAATGCTGCTTCTGGCTCAAACCCTACCGGCTCCTTCTCTCTCATGAACCTTTGTGGGAGAGTCATCTTTGATGGTTCAAACTTTAGTTATTGGATCAGGAACATCAGGATCGTCACTCGTTACGAGGACAAGGAATATGTCATCGAGAAGGAGCTAAAGGAAATTGATGAGTCTACTACTACTCCAGAGGAGATCGCTAACTTTAGGGCACATGGGAGAGATGCTACCAAGGTGGCATGTATCATGATGTCCATAATGAAAGTTGAACTCCAGAAGTCCTATTAGGACTTTTACCCTTTTGAGATGCACATGGACCTGATGGACTGCTACCATCAAAGTGCTCGTCAAGAGAGGTATGAAATCATCTCTTCCATGATAACAACCTGAATGAAGGATGGTGAACCCATCACGGGCCACATGCAGAAAATGCAAAGGTATGTGGACCGTTTGCTCAAGTTGAATGTAAACTTCCCCAAGGAGTTGGCTATTGATATCATACTACACTCCTTTCCTACTTGTTATGATCAATTCCGAATGACATATCACATGGACAAGGAGGAGGTCACACTTAGAAAACTTCAAGGGCTCTTGAAGACCGTTGAATCTGGTCTTAAGGGAAAATCGGTTGTTACTACTCCTACTCCTACCGCCGCCCCTGTTCTGGAAATCGGGCAAAGTAGAGGGAAGAAGAGGAAAACCCCTTCGAAAGGTACCAAGGGAAAGTCTCTTGATGGCTCCTCTTCAAGTGTAACCACAGGTGGTTCTGTCACTCCTTCTTCCAACCCAAAAGAAGCTCAATGCTTCTATTGTCAGGAAAAGGAGCACTGGAAACGAAACTGACCTAAGTACCTGCAAAATGTTAAGGATGGGAAGGTCAAGCCTACCCATGCAGGTATTTACACTATATTCTCTAATAACTCACCACATACTACTTCTTGGGTTCTTGATACAGGTTGCGGTATTCATATATGTTCTGATTTGAAGGGCCTATGAAGAAGTGAGGATGTGGAGCACGGAAAGATAAACTTGATCATGGGTAATAGGAAACTTCACATGTCACCAAGATTGGAGTTTATTCTTTGTTGCTAAGTAGTGGGTTAGTGTTAGATTTGAATAAGTGTTGTTACTCGTCTAAAATGGCGAGAAATATTATTTCTTTTCACGGTTTGTACAAACAAGGGTTTAGTTTTTCATTTGATAATGAATGTGGTGGTATTAATGCTTTTTATAATAATGTTCTTTATTTTAAAGCATAACCTTGTGATGGTGTATATGAAACTGTGTCGGTTGTAGATAACTTAGGAAATAATGTGTTGTATATCGATTCTTCCACTAGTTTGGATAAGGCATCCTTGTGGCATTGTCATCTTGGACATGTCAACAATAAGCGCATAGGCCAACTCCAAAAGGCTGGAGTCTTGGAGTCATTTGACTTAAAGTCGGATGATAGTTGCGAGTCTTGTTTGCTTGGAAAAATGACAAATTCACCCTTCACTGGTACTTGTGCTAGGGTGAAGGTTTGTTGGACCTCATACATACAGATGTGTGTGGACCCTTCAGAACCGCCACGAGGGATGCTAACCGCTTCTATATGACTTTTGCTGATGATTACAGTAGATATGGTTATGTCTACTTAATCAAGCATAAGTCAGAAACCTTTGAAAAGTTCAAAGAGTTTAAACAAGAAGTGGAGAATCAGTTGGGCAGGACATTAAGATGCTCCAATCCGATCGAGGAGGAGAGTATCTTAGAACAGAGTTCCTTGACTATCTTAAGGAATGTGGAATTGTTTCACAATTGACACATCCCAGAACACCATAGCTTAATGGTGTGGCTGAGAGGCGCAATCGAACCTTGTTAGACATGGTTTGTTCCATGATGATTCGAGCTTCGTTACCAATCTCATTCTGGAGGTATACCTTAGAGACTGTTGTCTATATCCTTAATCTAGTACCTACCAAGAAGGTTGCCAAAACACCTTACGAGATGTGGACTAGGAAAGTTCCCCATTTAGACCACATCAAGATTTGGGGTTGCGAGGCTTTCGTGAGACGTGAGACTCAGGACAAGCTCGAACCTCGTAGTGAGCGGTATATTTTCATCGGCTACCCACAAAATTCTTTTGGTTACCTCTTCTACAGACCCAGTGAGAATGTGGTCTTTGTGGAAAGGAGAGGGGTCTTTCGAGAGAGAGTTTATAAGCCAAGGAAACAGTGGGGGCAAATTGATCTTGAAGAAATTCAAGAGTCAAGCAGTGAAGGAACCTCAAACCCTAGCAGTCAACCTGAGGAGGAAATTCCTGTTGATGAATTCGTACCTCTGAGGCGTTCCATAAGAGTTAGGAATCCACCTGAGCATTACTATGGTTTTCATATTACTGCGGATGGTGATAAATTTATCAGTGATAGGACACTGGTAAATCTGGATGAACCTAACAGCTTTAAGGAAGCCATGGCAAGCCCTGAATCTGCCAAATGGAAGGAGGCCATGGGTAGTGAGATTCAGTCCATGTATGACAATCAAGTTTGGAACTTGGTTGACAATGTACCGGGTCGTAAGACGGTCGGGTGCAAATGGATCTTCAAGAAGAAAACCGACATGGATGGGAATGTGCACACTTATAAAGTGTGACTGGTTGCGAAGAGCTTTACTCAAACTCCGGGAGTAGACTATGATGAGACCTTCTCACCAGTAGCGAAGATTATGTCTATTAGGGTTTTACTAGGCGTAGCTGCATTTCATGATTATGAAATATGGCAAATGGATGTCAAAACCGGTTTCCTTAATGGAAAGTTAGCTGAGGATGTTTACATGAATCAGCCAGAGGGTTTTGTTGATGCAAAGCACCCTAATAGAGTGTGTAAGCTTGAGAAATCCATCTATGGATTGAAACAAGCATATCGCAGATGGAATCTTTGTTTCGATGAGAAAGTCAAAGAGTTTGGCTTTTCAAGGAGAGAAGATGAGTCCTATGTATATGTTAAGGCTAGTGGGAGTATAGTTAGCTTTTTGGTATTGTATGTGGATGACATACTACTCATAGAAAATGACATCCCAACCCTGCAGGAAGTTAAGTCCTGGCTTGGGAAGTGTTTCGCTATGAAGGACCTTGGAGAAGCTGCCTATATCCAAGGGATAAGGATATTGAGAGACAGGAGTAAGAGACTAATTGGACTTAGTCAAAGTACCTACTTGGATAAGGTGCTGAAAAGGTTCAGCAGGCAGGATTCCAAGAAAGGTGACTTACCAATCCAGAGCAACGCCAAACTGAGTAAGACTCAGAGTCCGAGTACAGAGGTTGAGATAGTTGAGATGAGTCACGTACCATATGCTTCCGCTGTGGGCTCAATCATGTATGCTATGATTTGTACTCGCCCTGATGTGGCCTTCGCATTGAGCATGGTCAGCAGATATCAAGGGAATCCGAGCAAGGCTCACTGGACTGCGATGAAGAATATTCTCAAGTACCTACGGAGGACTAGGGACTGGGTCCTTACCCTTGGTGGGAGTGATGACTTTATAGTAGTAGGGTATAGTGATGTTGGTTTCCGGAGTGATAGGGATAATTTCCGCTCTCAGTCGGGCTGGGTCTTTACCCTAAATGGAGAAGCAATTACTTGGAAAAGTTCCAAACAGGAAACAGTGGCTGATTCAACTTGTGAATCAGAGTATATAGCAGCAAGCGAGGCAGCAAAGGAGGCAATATGGCTAAAGAACTTCATTGGAGACCTTGGAGTTGTACCAGCTATTAAGGAGCTGATGGGTTTTGAGCAATCTAACACTCCTATGGTGTACATGCAACCCTATAAACCTTGGATCTATGTTTTATCTATTATACATGCAAATATTCAATATTCCAAGGTTTCATCCTAACTAGCATAATATAAAGTATATATAATACAAGAATCTAGTAGAATGACATACCTTTTGATGGAGCTTGAAGTCTTGAACCTTTAAGAGCTTAGCCCCAATAGTGTGGATGCCTCAAATGGAATCACAAATCACCAAAACAACTTGGAAAGATTGAGAGAATAGTATATACTTCTCCAAATCGGCTATGCCCTCTTGTTCACACTCTAGTGCCAATTTCAAGTGCCAAGGACCTCTTTATATAGTATGGTGGATTAGGGTTAAATCCATGTAAACCCTAATACCCATGACCTTTCATTTCCATAGGATCCATGGGTTAAAAACTCCATGGACTATCCATGCAAGTTTAGCCCAACCTAAATGAACTTGGCCCATTCTATATATATATATATATATATATATATATATATATATATATATATATATATATATATATAAGAGTTCATATTTAATTAGTCTCTTTTTTATCACTAAATTAATTCCAAATTAATTCTTGATCAATACTAATTAATTAATCTGATTTCATATTAATATATTATAACTTATAATATATTAATAAACCATAGACATACTATTCTTAAAAGACTATCCATACAAATTGTTCCGGTGAAGTGCAACCCAAATGGACCATGCTACTCTCGGGTCGAGTACATACCAATAATAGTTATGGGCTTAGACATCTAATCCAACAGTATCCTACTTGGATAATTCTAAAACTATTATTCAAGTATGACTCCAAGATCCTGACTAGTAATCGTAGCTCTTAAAGCTGTTGCCGAACTCTGACCTAGTCAAATGACGTGTCCATTAGATAAGGGATCATATATTTCTCCATTCTAGATATCATATGGACTGAGACATGGATTATAATCATTCTCTCTGTCCATTTGTTGTTTCCCGATTTCCGATTTATGACAACTGACTAACTGAACAAATCAAATCAGTCCAGACTTGGCCGAGCACTTAGGGGTGTCATCACTAAATCATCGAGGGGCCCACAGATATCGCTTTTATCCCTCCAAGGGTAAAAGGAATGGATAAACTTCGACCCAAATGTTCGCTTGTAGTTACTCGTCAAATTACACACAACGATATGTTTTATAACAACCAAGTTACTGGTTGCGTTTACATATGTCAATGTGCAACTGACGCGCAACTACAACTCACACGTCTCCGTTTGAAGAATATAATATATTATCATCTCATGATCACTCGTGATAAAATCCACGAAGTGATTTAAATGAGCGTGGGTTTAATCCAATACTCGAATCTCATTCCAGGAGCACTCATGAATGTTGCAGCAACTTTTGCTATGTCCAAACACTTTAGACATCTACAAGCCCAATTCATGACAGTCTTGATTCATACCTACTTCCAAGGTATGATTGAATGTGGAGAGTTTGAATAACCTAGTTATTCGGGAAGTCAAAACATGCAAAGTGAAACACAAGAATAATAGAATCCAATATGGTCTCAGAACTTATAAATATAAATAAAACACCTTTTATTTATCACCATATTTATTACACATTATTCATTGCATAATGTTTCGATTTATCAACTTAACACTTGAATTAATAAACAATAGTTGTCCCATGCTCCAAACATGCACACTATGTTTTCTAAACAATAGTTATGCCATACTCCAAGTATGCACACTATGTTTGTCTATGATCCTTACTTTGTGAAATAGATCAATTGAACATGATTCTAATGATGCTCATTTCACAATCCCAAATCCTTATCATAAATGCAAGAATTCCAAATTCCTACCATTTACCGAAATCTGGTATATTCTAAACTTATATGCATTGATCCTCTTGCAATGACTATGCACAAAATCACAAAGACTTGTCAACAAACATTACAGAGTATTCCAGTGGAGATGAATTCCATGGAAACAAAGTCTCAAATTCAAAGTACATTCCTTTGAACATCCTTCTTGCATTAAGTTTTCTAATCTTACATAGATTTAATGAATAACTTCCACCTATGAAACATTTCCATATTCCCATTCTGACCATCACTTCTGAATAAGAGTTGCCTCCTTTCAGAATATGTCAATATGGTCCTTTCCAAAAATTTACATCATACTTCCAACTGTCCATGAGCAACCAATCTTTGGTAAACCTCAGATTGTCCTCGACAATTGCTTAATCATTTTAGTCATATCCAATTCTAGACCTTTTCCCCTCTTAATGCCCTAGGCATTTGGAAAATTTAGAAAGGATAAATATTATAGCACATGTAATCGATCCTATACCCGAAGCATATGGGACACAATTCATGATGTCTCACATAAAGACATGATCCTAGACCATTCTTTTGCTACAATATTTTGTTTTTGCCATGTTTTCATAATTCGACTATGAAGAGGGATGCTGTAATCATAATCGAATTTTGAGAACGCAATATATATAGAATTTCCTTATGTTGAACCATTCCAACATAAAATTCATATATATATCCTTGACTAAAGATGATTAAAATCTCAATCTAAGCTTTTAGAATTGAAATGAAGTATAATTTCCTCTCCCTTAATTATAGCAAAACAACTTTTCAAACCCTACAGAGTCACGAATTGAGACTTTTGTTTTCTATAATTAACACTTAACATAATAATCATGCTCCCACTAACATGATAATTATTAGCAGAACACTTATGCTCCCACTAGCTTTGACATGTATCCAGAAATCAGCTGGACTTCTAGAAATCAATACTTTATTGACTTTCTTACCAAAGTTCAGATTTCTGATACGACATGCTTTGATAAGACTTTATCAAAATCATACACCTTTTCTTACATAGCTCACATGTGTGTCTAAACAATTTTTAAAACTATGAAAAGGGATGTCGTAATCATAGTCTCAATTGTTTAGACCTTTGCCATTTCTCACAAGTCCACGTTAGTGTGCCGATTAACCACACATGCTCCACTAACGACTTTGAGAATGCTAATATCACAATTGCTATCTACTTAAAATCTACTTAGTGAAAGCGTTTCCTCACCATCATTTACATGAATCGGAGAGAAACCTTATGACACTTAGATTTTATGGTGTATGTGTTCCTATCCATGTGAATTTGTCAAAACCATAATCACACAATAAGGTTAGTGACAAATCCAAACTCATATGGACTGAACTTGTGCAATCATGACTTCTTGCCACCTGGCAGAACAAGGGCCTACCATTGCTTCGAAGTTGTTATGCACACAATTGAGAACTTGTAGAACTCAGATGCATAGTCAACTTTAACTAGAATGGGCACAGAAAAAGAGTATGTCGATACGATAGGTTACTAACCTCAAGTCGTGTGCTAGTGATAAACAACAGGTTTTATTCTTGATTAGCTCTTGAAACTCTTTCAGGATCTTTAAGACTCCCACTGACCTCTTGGCATATAAGTTTCTCTTTGTCAAATGCTATTACTTGACAACAAATATCCAAGAGTTAGTGCGGATTCTTATCAAGACAAACACTTCACACAATTGGCCTTAGTTGGTCTTTATTTTGTCCAAAACATCACAACTTACCAATTTCAAATGTACAAGAGTAGAAAACATTTTACTCTACATTTGACAAGTGTTATAAACCTTCTTTAAGATATGTCACTCAAGTTACAATTTTGGAGTATGACTCTAAGAATTGTCTGGAACGAAGTATGACTCATCTTCTTGATTTAACCACTTCAATAATCCATGACTCCTCTTCTTTGCCATCGGAATGCACTAAGATGTCCTTAGAGGATCAATTGTGATATGGTTTCATAATCATTAAAATGATCATAAAACATGATACTAAAGTACTCTCTCATCTTTTCAGATTTGAGAAACTTTTATCTTTCTGCCTAATTTGATTCTTCTCATTCGTTCTGCCATACATTGAAACTTTTCCAATGTTTCAGAATTATACTTAAACTTGTAAGTATAACCATATTTACTAAACTTTAGTAAATCATGACGAATAGTCTTATTGATCTTTGTGGTGGACTTGACCAGTGCACAAGAATGTGTACTCAATCCCATAGTCCTTCACTTGACTCACATATACATGTGAACAAGGAATTAGTCTTAATTTTCCAAAGATGAAAATTCTCATTCATCATACAATACAAGTTGCATGATTCCAAGTTTCTATCCAACTGAAACTTGGGTGATTAGAATCTTTCCTTATTTGGCAAATTATGGCACTACCACAAACGAAAGAATCAAATCCATTTTCCACTATTGCTATCAATGGAATCATATAAACAACAATTTTTCACAAATTCCATTGTAAGGATAAATAAAATTAAAACCTTTTTATTTTAAAACTTGCGGAAAAACTTATCCTTACAATGCAAATACATATGAAAATTATGTTATTATGCATTCCTAAGCAATCTGTCATAACTCTTAAGCAGCAGCTCAAAATTTTGATCATCGAACTATGCGATCGAAATCCATCTATTCACGATCAGAATTAGCTTACTCTTCTTTTAAGTTCCCTTTCATTTCTTCGATTCTACAAAACATCAAAATGCGACCTAGTCACATCATGTAATAAGGATCTCCAAATAGGAACTTAATAAAGTTAGATAGTGGTCTTACCTGAAGTAGAGTCATACATTCTGACTTTACAATCCTTATGATTCTTCATCTAAACCGGGCAACTTCGCAACCAATGCCCCTTCCTTTGGCAATAGAAACATATGGACTCTTTGGTAATGGTACATGGGACTACCTCAGACTTAGCCTTTCTCTTTACCATTTGGTCAACTGGGTTGACTATGGCCGTTCCCTTTCCATTGGGAAGAGAAGGCTTTTCTGGACTTCTAATGTAACCATTTTCAATGTCCATGGAAGTTGGGAAGTTGATCAAATTTGCTTTTCCTGTGCTGCAAATTATTGTTGATTCAGCAGCCCCAAGCAAATAGGTAAGATCATTAAGGGTCTTGTCATGGTCTGTCATACAGTAGTCCAAAAGGAACTCACTATGTGACTTAGGAAGTGATTGAAGAACCTAGTCAACAACCAACTTCCTCAAGACTTTGACACCCAACTCTCCCGGCTTGTCAATATATTACTTCATCTCCAAGATGTGAGAACACATAGACTTTCCATCTTGCCAAAAGGGCTTGAGTGACCTAGAACTTGTGGGTTAGGGAGAATAATTGGAGGAGGTGGAGGAAGAGAAGTATGATTTCCATGTTCCAATCGCGGGACATCATCTTCATTAGGAAAGCTTGTTCCAAGAGATTTGGGAAGATTATAGTTGTCTGAACCAGACATCTACAATGGGAGAAATTCAAGTTAGTTGATTTAAGTCCTTAATATAACACCCAATATGAAATATTAAGGCTAGGACCCAACACAATATTTTATAACTTGGAAGAGGGATGCCGTAATCCAAGTTATAAAATATTTGAAGGTATGCGAATGACGATTCACCAATTTCCACCATGAAAAACGAAATAGGTATTAAGTTTTAATTGGATTGAAACTCCTAGATCTTTTGAGATTCATTGAACTTTTCAATGGCATGTTTAAATCTCGATTGTGCCCTCTCAAGTTTGTGACTGGGATGTCGAGAATCACAAACAAGGTGTGAATAACCATGCAAATTAACTTGGTACCCTTAATTTTATCACCTAATCGATGTGCCTGTTACCCACACGCGCACCACCGATCTATGATAAACATTAAGTCACCCTTTTCCACTCTTACTAGTCCATGTTAGTGTGTCGGTTACCCACACACGCTCCTCCAACGACTTGGTAAGGTACAAAGTGTAATTTCATGGGTTAGCACCAATTTCACATTTTCCTAAAGTAACTAAGATTGGGAATTTATAAAAGGTTTAGTTACTTTATATTTATCATTATAATTTTAATGAGAGTTATATTCATTGTCCTACCCGTTCGGCTAACGACCCTCCACCAGTCAAGGAAGCGGTGGGTGAGAGTGGACACTCATTAAACTGCCATTTTATAGGCAGTAACCTTATACCCCCTTATAGACCGGCTTCGTGAATGAGGCCTACTAACGGTAAGATTGACTTTTACTCTTATACATATATATATATATATATATATATATATATATATATATATATATATATATATATTAAACCTATAATATTATAATAGTATAAGGGTTGAACTTTAAACTATTTAAAATTCTAGGGTTTGGAACTAAAGTATTTAAAAGTGTAACTTTACAAATTCCAAAACTTGAGGGCAAGTTTTGAACAATTCAAAAAAACTTTTGGAATCCATAACATATTAGTTTAATATGGCTATTAATGACAAGACTCTTGAAAATTCATAACTTGAGGACAAGTTATAGATGTCATAAAACAATTTATGGAAAAGGACTCTTCAAGTTTCTATAACCTATGGCTTTAAAAACTCTTTTAAATAAAAACTTTTGGTTTTCCATAACTTGAAGACAAGTTATGGAATCCATTAAAGGCCATTTAGATCTTCTAATAAACAAACAAATATGTCAAGTAAAACTATGATCTAGATTAAACTCATATGAACAAGACAATTCAGATCAAACAATTTTCATGTAATTAGCCTAACCATTAAACTAATACAAAAACATGAATCTATTGACAATTATCTTTTGAATTGGATTAGAATGATCATTACCACATCAAAAACAGGTTTATAAGATCAAAAACAGCTTAGGGTAATGATTCTAGTCCAATTCCAGCCTTAAAAGTCGAAAATCTGCACTCAGGGCCTCCTACTCGCCGAGTGTATGAACCTACTCGACGAGTAGGATAATTTTAGTCTTGGACTCGGCGAGTCCCATAGTGGACTCGGCGAGTCCACAGTCCAGAAGCCCAGAAATTCGATTTTTACAGCATTGCATCAAGTATAATTGAAAACCAAGCCTAGGCTCTGATACCACTGATGGGTTTAGAGCAATCTAACACTCCTATGGTGTACATGCAACCCTATAAACCTTTGATCTATGTTTTCTCTATTATACACGCAAATATTCAATATTCCAAGGTTTCATCCTAACTAGCATAATATAAAGTATATATAATACAAGAATCTAGTAGAATGACATACCTTTTGATGGAGCTTGAAGTCTTCAACCGTTAAGAGCTTAGCCCCAATAGTTTGGAAGCCTCAAATGGAATCACAAATCACCAAAACAACTTGGAAAGATTGAGAGGATAGTATACACTTGTCCAAATCGACTATGCCCTCTTGTTCACACTCTAGTGCCAATTTCAAGTGCCAAGGACCTCTTTATATAGTATGCTGGATTAGGGTTACATCCATGTAAAACCTAATACTCATGACCTTTCATTTCCATAGGATCCATGGGTTAAAAACTCCATGGACTATCCATGCAATTTTAGCCCAACCTAAATGAACTTGGCCCATTCTATATATATATATATATATATATATATATATATATATATATATATATATATATATATATATATATATATATATATATATATATATATATATATATATATATATAAGAGTCCATATTTAATTAGTCTCTTTTTGATCACTAAATTAATTCCAAATTAATTCTTGATCAATACTAATTAAATAATATGATTTCATATTAATATATTATAACTTATAATATATTAATAAACCATAGACATACTATTCTCAAAAGACTATCCATACAAATTGTTCCGGTGAAGTGCAACCTAAATGGACCATGCTACTCTCGGGTCGAGTACATACCAATAATAGTTATGGGCTTAGACATCTAATCCAACAGGAGACTATGGAGATTTTCTGTGATAACGAGGGTGCAGTTGCCTTACCTAAGGAACCAAGGGATCACGGCAGATCCAGGCACATCGACAGAAAAGACCACTTCATTAGACATCGGATAGAAGAAGGACTCCTCGTGATGAAGAGGGTATCATCGGATGAGAACCCAGCGGATCCCCTCACAAAGGGATTGTGTAGGGCTAAGCATTTGCAGCATGCGAGGCGCATCGTGCTGAAGGATGATATTAGTTTTACAGATTAGATAGTTTTTCTGAAACTTGTAAAATGTAATTGACATTTTTTGATGATTAAATAAAAGTAGTTGTTTTTTTATAAGTAAAGTGTTTCTATCTTGTGTCAATTGTTTACTATTGTTTAAAATTTTGCATGTTTTGACTTCCAGAATAATTACTTTATTCAAACTCTCCACAGTCAGTCATAAGTTGGAAGTACATATGAATGAAGACTGTCATGAATTGGGTTTTGTAGATGTCCAGGATGTTAGACATAGCAAAAGTTGCTACAACATTCATGAGTGCTCATAAGTTCTGAGTATTGGATTCAACCCACACTCACTTGTATCACTTCATGGAATTTATCTCGAGTGATCGTGAGACGGTAATATCATATAAGTCTTCAAACCTAGAGATATGAGTTGTTGATTATGAGTTGGTTGTGCATTGATTGTAAGAAAATGCATCGGTAACTCGATGTTATAAAACGTGCTTTTGTGTATGATTCAACAAGTAGTTAGTACAAGCATATGAGTCGAAGTTTATCTGTTCCTTTTAGTCCTTGGAGGATTAAAAGCGATATCTGGGCCCCTCGATGATTTTGTTTTGACCTATGTACCGAGCCCGGTCAGAACCAAATTGATGTGTTCAGTTTAGTTCTATGTCAAACAAATCGGAAATCGGGAAACAAACTGCTAGACAATAAGTACGACATTGTTCCATGTATTTGTCCGGCTGATATCTAGAACAGAGGATTATATGATCACTTATCTTAAATGGCACATCATCATCTTAATTCCGCAAGACTTTGAAAGAGCTACGATTGCTGGTCGGTTCCTGAAGTCATACTTGCAACTATAGTTATTAGACTTATCCAAGTGGGAGACTGTTGGATAAGGTGTCTAAGTCCATAACTATATTTGGTATATACTTGACCCGGCTTGGCATGGTCCATTTGGGTTGCTCGGCATCTCAACAATTGGATAGACATAATGAGAAAAAGGACACTTATGGCTTGTTAATATATTATAAGTTCTAATATATTAATATGAAATCATATTATTTAATTAGTATTGATCAAGAATTAATTTGGAATTAATTTTGTGATCAAAAAGAGACTAATTAAATATATGGGGATTGATTTGTAAATCATTCATTCTTATGTAGTGGGCTTATGGTTCATGATTCACTAGATTGGGCTAGGACCCATTGGGTGCTCCATGGAGGTTAAAACCCATGGATCATGGGGGAAATGAAAAGCCATGCACATTAGGGTTTACATGGTGTAACCCTACATGTGACACACTATATAAGCAACCTCATATGGAGCAAAATCGGCCACTATTACAAGACAAGGAGGGCTAGCCGATTTTGTGATCAAAGTGTTCTTCTCTGAAGTTATTCCAAGAGTTGTGGTGTTGTGTGAAACATTTGAGGCATCACATTTGGGGTACTAGGCTCACAAGGTCTTAAGGAATCCAAGCAACAACAAAGGTATGTCATTCTACTTGTTTTTTTATTACAAGTACCCCATGCCATGCTAGTTAGGATGAGAACCTTGGAAAATCAAATTTGCATGAATATTAGAGAAAACATAGATCCAAGGTTTCTAGGGTTGCATGTACACCATAGGAGTAATAGAATGCTCAAAACCCATTACCTACACGGTCCCTCATGCCCCCTGCCGCACTTGCCACAGCGGCCTCGGCCCTGCTGGCCCTTCCCTCGGGAATGTACCTTGGGCTTTTTGCCCGAGCCCTCTGTGACAGACACTGCCTCTGGCTTCCTCTTCCTCTCCATCTCTAAATCAATCTCCCTTTCACGAGCCCTTGCTATCATATCCTCCAGCGTCTTGCAGCTGGACCGGCTCACAAACTGTCTGATATCACTCCTCAGAATCTCATGGTATCGGGACTTTTTCATCTCCTCGTCCGCTACATACTACGGAACGAGAAGGGCCATCTGCCTAAACTTGGCGGTAATCTCCACCACTGTCTCTGTCGTCTGCTGGAGATCCTGGAACTCCCTAGCAAGCTGCTGCACCTCAATAACATGTGCGAACTCGACCCTGAACCTGGTCGTGAAATCACTCCAGGTCATCGCATCCAACACTGTATCATCACCAATGGCTCGTCTGACCTCCTCCCACCAGTCACGTGCCCTGTCCTTTAGAAGACAGGACGCAAGTCGGACCATGTCCCCCTCGGGACATCTGCTAGTGCGGAATGCGTTGGGGACATCCGCCAACCGTCTGGTACTCGCAATGGGGTCCCGAGCCCCATGGTAGTCGGGAGCTCCACAAGCCCTGAACTCCCTGAAAGTCAGTGTGTGCGACCCCATCATGGCCGCCACCTCAGTGCGAAAAACGCTCAACTTCTCATCCAAAAGCTCAAGAATGCCCTCCTTGATCGTGCCAAAGATCACAGGAATCTGGTCTAGTATGCTGCGCGTGATCTCTGAGGAGATGAACTCCCTCGTCTGCTTGTCTAGCTGCTCAGCTCCAGAGCCTGAGCCTGATCCCTCACCTGCACTTGAACTGCCGACTGGTGGTCTAGGGCATAAAACCACCATTCTGAGGGCATAACACCAGAATACTAAACATAACTTGAGGGATCTCAACACTACAAGTTTCCTGGATTCATCTCAGTCGTCCTTGACTCGAGTACGGATCCTCTGCTTTTAGTAGTACAGTTTAGGAGTAGTGTAGATTTGACGTTCTAAAAAAAATAAAAAAAAATAAAAAATAAAAAAAAATTAGTACAGGCCCATACTACCTTCCACATCTATCCGTACTTTCCTCAAGAACTGTCTTGACTCCACCAAGTCCCTTCTACTACTACTGCTTCACGCGCTACTCTCTTCCTAGGTTTGCCCTAGGGTAATCACCATCCCATTCTCCACCATCAGCTGCATAACAAGTCCCTGCTATCTTTCCCTAACTAGCTCGCGAATACTATTACATACCACTAAGACTAGATAATTCTTCGAATGAGAGATCCTGCCCTACAACGGTTAGACTCAAACAAGAGCTGCGAAATAGAGCTAGACCTAACCTTCTGAAATTATTTAGTCCTTGCAGTATGTAACTTAATATATTTGTTTACTAATTAGCAAAAGATAGCTAGAACTCCTAAAAGCACCAAGCAAGCAGCATTCGAGCATTGAGTACACATAAATCAAGCATATACTACTCTGGCTATCATACTGACTGATATGTACTAGCATGCATTTCTCATAAAGCTGATACACATATAACATGCACATAAGGCATCCTTCCTAGATCCTTAGTCCTAATCTAGCATGTTGTTCTCATAAATCTGATAAACATATCATAACATAAACTTGTATGGGTAATTTCGGAGTACTTACTTGATTTCGGCTAATTGCATGCACCACACCCTTTTCTCTTTCAAAATTCTTTCCACTTTTCTAATATTCTTTTCTTTTTCTCAAACTTTCTTTTATAAAAATGATTTTATTTTGAAATTTTCATACCAATTTCTTAGTTTGAGTTCAGACACACCCAGGAGTGTGCCCGAATCCCTCAAATCAAGGCTCTGATACCAACTTGAAACATCCTAAAAATACGGTCCAAAAATTTCGTTTTGAAACTAAATATAAAACCATAAATCATCCATAATCATAAAGAAAACCATGTATCATGTATCTCAAATCATCATATCAAATACTGTGATAAAACCATATGATAAAAATATCAGAATCTAAACATCCCAGGCTGAAACTGTGGTGTGTGCCATGTGATCATCCCGAGTCCTTCCCTTTGCTAGTGGAAGTACCTGAAACCAAAACTGAAAACCGTAAGCACGAAGCATAGTGAGCTCCCCCAAACTACCACATACCATACAAATATCATGCAACTAGGAGATACCGGCCCCGCCCACTCTCATGGAGATTCGGGCCCCGCCCACACTCTGCTGTCTAGGAGATTCGGGCCCCTCCCATACTCCGTTGTCTAGGAGATTCGGGGCCCGCCCACACTCCGTCGTCTCGGAGATTCGGACCCCACCTACACTCCACTGTCTAGGAGATTCGGGCCCCGCCCACACTCCGCTACTAACATGCATACAAGTATCACACAGACAAAAAGTATATCTACCAAACAATTCATGTATCTATACTCAAATAATAAAATGAGGTTCGGGTCCCACCCACACTAGACTACTACAAGATTCGGGCCCCGCCCACACTCAGCTACTAACATATCACATATACGGGCTGGCCTTGGTGCCTTGTACTCGTTCCTACTGAAAGGGAACTCACCTCGCAAGACTGACTGCTGAAAACTCGAGTGAGGAATCCCTGTCTGCTGCTCCGGTGACTCTCAGGCTATCAATTCCATAACAACACTTAATCAAAATCTGATAATCCTTCTTAGGGTAAAATGACCATTTTACCCCTGGTCAAAGTCAACATCCTGGTCAAAGTCAACCTTCTAGGTTGACCTAACTCGCTGAGTAAGCCTATTGAATCGCCGAGTTCTAGAACTCAGAAACCCTAAAATCACGATTCGGCTCGCCAAGTCACCCTATGACTCGTCGAGTTCCCAGGCTACCCATCATCACGACTGGACGAACTAACTCGTCGAGTCGTCCTCAGACTCGCCGAGTCCTAGCACAATCAGAAAAGGGACAAGATGATCTACTCATCGACTTCCTTGGCAACTCGCCGAGTTTCATGAACATCATCGGAGATCCTCGATCGGACTCGCCAAGTTCCCTTATGAACTCGTCAAGTCCCTTGAAGATCTATCCTAAACAGCTGGTTTTACACTTCTAAGGCTCCAAAATACAGATCCAGATCATTTCCATGGTCCATTTCTATAAAGTTGGAGACTTGATGGCTTTACACACCTCAAATGGACCCAAACTCAAGTTATAGCAACTTACTTCCAGGAACATGACCATTGCTTGGACAAAAACGGGTTCAAGACCTCTTTTATGGTTCTAGAGGCTAAATATCACAGGAAGAAGGGATTGCTAGGCAGGCAACCCATTAAGAGTAACCTATCCTTCTCAAAGGGTCAAAAAGACCCATAAATCAACATCCTGGTCAAAGTCAACCTTCTAGGTTGACCTAACTTGCCGAGTAAGCCTATTGAATCGCCGAGTTCTAGAACTCAGAAACCCTAAAATCGCGATTCGGCTCGCCAAGTCACCCTATAACTCGTCGAGTTCCCAGGCTACCCATCATCGCGACTGGACGAACTAACTCGTCGAGTCGTCCTCAGACTCGCCGAGTCCTTGCACAATCAGAAAAGGGACAAGCTGATCTACTCGTCGACTTCCTTGGCAACTCGCTGAGTTTCATGAACATCATCGGAGATCCTCGATCGGACTCGCCAAGTTCCCTTATGAACTCGTCGAGTCCCTTGCAGATCTATCCTAAACAGCTGGTTTCACACTTCTAAGGCTCCAAAATACAGATCCAGATCGTTTCCATGGTCCATTTCTATAAAGTTGGCGACTTGATGGCTTTGCACACCTCAAATGGACCCAAACTCAAGTTATAGCAACTTACTTCCAGGAACCTGACCATTGCTTGGACAAAAACGGGTTCAAGGCCTCTTTTATGGTTCTAGAGGCTAAATATCACAGGAAGAAGGGATTGCTAGGCATGCAACCCATTAAGAGTAACCTATCCTTCTCAAAGGGTCAAAAAGACCCACAAATCAACACTAAAAGAGATCTAAGCTATAGGTTATCAAGCTAAGAGCTTTTGTCACACCCCAAAACCGTAACGGCGGAAACATTCAGGGGTGGAGGACGCCATTCACGAAGTCGGTCTATATGGGGGGTATAAGGTTGTTGCCTATAAAATGGCAGCTTAATGGGTGTCCACTCTCACCCTCCGCTTCCTTGACTGGTGGAGGGTCGTTAGCCGAACGGGTAGGACAAGGACTATAATCCTCATTAAAAGTATAATGAAAAATATAAAGTAACTAAACCTTTTATAAATTCCCAATCTTAGTTACTTTAGGAAAATGTGAAATTGGTGTTATCCCATGAAATTACACTTTGTACCTTACCAAGTCGTTGGTGGAGCGTGTGTGGGTAACCGGCACACTAACATGGACTAGTAAGAGTGGCAAAGGGTGACATAATATTTATCATAGATCGGTGGAGCGCGTGTGGGTAACCGGCACATCGATTAGGTGATAAAATTAAGAGTGCCAAGTTACTTTGCATGGTTATTCACACCTTGTTTGTGATTCTCGGTATCCCAGTCACAAACTTGAGAGGGCATAATCGAGATTTAAACATGTCATTGAAAAGTTCAATGAATCTCAAAAGATATAGGAGTTTCAATCCAATTAAAACCTAATAATTTATTTCATTTTTCATGGTGGAAATTGGTGAATCATCATTCGCCTACCTTCAAAGATTTTATGGCTTGGATTACGGCATCGCTCTTCCAAGTTATAAAGTATTGTGTTGGGTCCTAGCCTTAATATTACATTTGGGTGTCTTATTAAGGATTCTATATCTAATCTAAACTTGTCTTTCTTCGTTTCAGATGTCTTCCAACAATGCTGCTTCTGGCTCAAACCCTACCGGCTCCTTCTCTCTCATGAACCTTTGTGGGAGAGTCATCTTTGATGGTTCAAACTTTAATGATTGGATCAGGAACATCAGGATCGTCACTCGTTACGAGGACAAGGAATATGTCATCGACAAGGAGCTGAAGGAAATTGATGAGTCTACTGCTACTCCAGAGGAGATCGCTAACTTTAGGGCACATGAGAGAGATGCTACCAAGGTGGCATGTATCATGATGTCCACAATGAAAGTTGAACTCCAGAAGTCCTATTAGGACTTTTACCCTTTTGAGATGCACATGGACCTGATGGACTGCTACCATCAAAGTGCTCGTCAAGAGAGGTATGAAATCATCTCTTCCATGATAACAACCTGAATGAAGGATGGTGAACCCATCACGGGCCACATGCAGAAAATGCAAAGGTATGTGGACCGTTTGCTCAAGTTGAATGTAAACTTCCCCGAGGAGTTGGCTATTGATATCATACTGCACTCCTTACCTACTTGTTATGATCAATTCCGAATGACATATCACATGGACAAGGAGGAGGTCACACTTAGAAAACTTCAAGGGCTCTTGAAGACCGTTGAATCTGGTCTTAAGGGAAAATCAGTTGTTACTACTCCTACTCCTACCGCCACCCCTGTTCTGGAAATCGGGAAAAGTAGAGGGAAGAAGAGGAAAACCCCTTCGAAGGGTACCAAGGGAAAGTCTCTTGATGGCTCCTCTTCAAGTGTAACCACAGGTGGTTCTGTCACTCCTTCTTCCAACCCAAAAGAAACTCAATGCTTCTATTGTCAGGAAAAGGAGCACTGGAAACGAAACTGACCTAAGTACCTGCAAAATGTTAAGGATGGGAAGGTCAAGCCTACCCATGCAGGTATTTACACTATATTCTCTAATAACTCACCACATACTACTTCTTGGGTTCTTGATACAGGTTGCGGTATTCATATATGTTCTGATTTGAAGGGCCTAAGAAGAAGTGAGGATGTGGAGCACGGAAAGATAAACTTGATCATGGGTAATAGGAAACTTCACCTGTCACCAAGATTGGAGTTTATTCTTTGTTGCTATGTAGTGGGTTAGTGTTAGATTTGAATAAGTGTTGTTACTCGTCTAAAATGGCGAGAAATATTATTTCTTTTCACGGTTTGTACAAACAAGGGTTTAGTTTTTCATTTGATAATGAATGTGGTGGTATTAATGCTTTTTATAATAATGTTCTTTATTTTAAAGCATAACCTTGTGATGGTGTATATGAAACTGTGTCGGTTGTAGATAACTTAGGAAATAATGTGTTGTATATCGATTCTTCCACTAGTTTGGATAAGGCATCCTTGTGGCATTGTCATCTTGGACATGTCAACAATAAGCGCATAGGCCAACTCCAAAAGGCTGGAGTCTTGGAGTCATTTGACTTAAAGTCGGATGATAGTTGCGAGTCTTGTTTGCTTGGAAAAATGACAAATTCACCCTTCACTGGTACTTGTGCTAGGGTGAAGGTTTGTTGGACCTCATACATACAGATGTGTGTGGACCCTTCAGAACCGCCACGAGGGATGCTAACCGCTTCTATGTGACTTTTGCTGATGATTACAGTAGATATGGTTATGTCTACTTAATCAAGCATAAGTCAGAAACCTTTGAAAAGTTCAAAGAGTTTAAACAAGAAGTGGAGAATCAGTTGGGCAGGACATTAAGATGCTCCAATCCGATCGAGGAGGAGAGTATCTTAGAACAGAGTTCCTTGACTATCTTAAGGAATGTGGAATTGTTTCACAATTGACACATCCCAGAACACCATAGCTTAATGGTGTGGCTGAGAGGCGCAATCGAACCTTGTTAGACATGGTTCGTTCCATGATGATTCGAGCTTCGTTACCAATCTCATTCTGGGGGTATACCTTAGAGACTGCTGTCTATATCCTTAATCTAGTACCTACCAAGAAGGTTGCCAAAACACCTCACGAGATGTGGACTAGGAAAGTTCCCCATTTAGACCACATCAAGATTTGGGGTTACGAGGCTTTCGTGAGACGTGAGATTCAGGACAAGCTCGAACCTCGTAGTGAGCGGTATATTTTCATCGGCTACCCACAAAATTCTTTTGGTTACCTCTTCTACAGACCCAGTGAGAATGTGGTCTTTGTGGAAAGGAGAGGGGTCTTTCGAGAGAGAGTTTATAAGCCAAGGAAACAGTGGGGGGCAAATTGATCTTGAAGAAATTCAAGAGTCAAGCGGTGAAGGAACCTCAAACCCTAGCAGTCAACCTGAGGAGGAAATTCCTGTTGATGAATCCGTACCTCTGAGGCGTTCCACAAGAGTTAGGAATCCACCTGAGCATTACTATGGTTTTCATATTACTGCGGATGGTGATAAATTTATCAGTGATAGGACACTGGTAAATCTGGATGAACCTAACAGCTTTAAGGAAGCCATGGCAGGCCCTGAATCTGCCAAATGGTAGGAGGCCATGGGTAGTGAGATTCAGTCCATGTATGACAATCAAGTTTGGAACTTGGTTGACAATGTACCGGGTCGTAAGACGGTCGGGTGCAAATGGATCTTCAAGAAGAAAACCGACATGGATGGGAATGTGCACACTTATAAAGTGTGACTGGTTGCGAAGAGCTTTACTCAAACTCCGGGAGTAGACTATGATGAGACCTTCTCACCAGTAGCGAAGATTATGTCTATTAGGGTTTTACTAGGCGTAGCTGCATTTCATGATTATGAAATATGGCAAATGGATGTCAAAACCGGTTTCCTTAATGGAAAGTTAGCTGAGGATGTTTACATGAATCAGCCAGAGGGTTTTGTTGATGCAAAGCACCCTAATAGAGTGTGTAAGCTTGAGAAATCCATCTATGGATTGAAACAAGCATATCGCAGATGGAATCTTTGTTTCGATGAGAAAGTCAAAGAGTTTGGCTTTTCAAGGAGCGAAGATGAGTCCTATGTATATGTTAAGGCTAGTGGGAGTATAGTTAGCTTTTTGGTATTGTATGTGGATGACATACTACTCATAGAAAATGACATCCCAACCCTGCAGGAAGTTAAGTCCTGGCTTGGGAAGTGTTTCGATATGAAGGACCTTGGAGAAGCTGCCTATATCCAAGGGATAAGGATATTGAGAGACAGGAGTAAGAGACTAATTGGACTTAGTCAAAGTACCTACTTGGATAAGGTGCTGAAAAGGTTCAGCAGGCAGGATTCCAAGAAAGGTGACTTACCAATCCAGAGCAACGCCAAACTGAGTAAGACTCAGAGTCCGAGTACAGAGGTTGAGATAGTTGAGATGAGTCATGTACCATATGCTTCCGCTGTGGGCTCAATCATGTATGCTATGATTTGTACTCGCCCTGATGTGGCCTTCGCATTGAGCATGGTCAGCAGATATCAAGGGAATCCGAGCAAGGCTCACTGGACTGCGATGAAGAATATTCTCAAGTACCTACGGAGGACTAGGGACTGGGTCCTTACCCTTGGTGGGAGTGATGACTTTATAGTAGTAGGGTATAGTGATGTTGGTTTCCGGAGTGATAGGGATAATTTCCCCTCTCAGTCGGGCTGGGTCTTTACCCTAAATGGAGAAGCAATTACTTGGAAAAGTTCCAAACAGGAAACAGTGGCTGATTCAACTTGTGAATCAGAGTATATAGCAGCAAGCGAGGCAGCAAAGGAGGCAATATGGCTAAAGAACTTCATTGGAGACCTTGGAGTTGTACCAGCTATTAAGGAGCTGATGGGTTTTGAGCAATCTAACACTCCTATGGTGTACATGCAACCCTATAAACCTTGGATCTATGTTTTCTCTATTATACATGCAAATATTCAATATTCCAAGGTTTCATCCTAACTAGCATAATATAAAGTATATATAATACAAGAATCTAGTAGAATGACATACCTTTTGATGGAGCTTGAAGTCTTGAACCTTTAAGAGCTTAGCCCCAATAGTGTGGATGCCTCAAATGGAATCACAAATCACCAAAACAACTTGGAAAGATTGAGAGAATAGTATATACTTCTCCAAATCGGCTATGCCCTCTTGTTCACACTCTAGTGCCAATTTCAAGTGCCAAGGACCTCTTTATATAGTATGGTGGATTAGGGTTAAATCCATGTAAACCCTAATACCCATGACCTTTCATTTCCATAGGATCCATGGGTTAAAAACTCCATGGACTATCCATGCAAGTTTAGCCCAACCTAAATGAACTTGGCCCATTCTATATATATATATATATATATATATATATATATATATATATATATATATATATATATATATATATATATATATATATATATATAAGAGTCCATATTTAATTAGTCTCTTTTTGATCACTAAATTAATTCCAAATTAATTCTTGATCAATACTAATTAATTAATCTGATTTCATATTAATATATTATAACTTATAATATATTAATAAACCATAGACATACTATTCTTAAAAGACTATCCAAACAAATTATTCCGGTAAGTGCAACCCAAATGGACCATGCTACTCTCGGGTCAAGTACATACCAATAATAGTTATGGGCTTAGACATCTAATCCAACAGTATCCTACTTGGATAATTCTAAAACTATTATTCAAGTATGACTCCAAGATCCTGACTAGTAATCGTAGCTCTTAAAGCTGTTGCCGAACTCTGACCTAGTCAAATGACGTGTCCATTAGATAAGGGATCATATATTTCTCCATTCTAGATATCATATGGACTGAGACATGGATTATAATCATTCTCTCTGTCCATTTGTTGTTTCCCGATTTCCGATTTATGACAACTGACTAACTGAACAAATCAAATCAGTCCAGACTTGGCCGAGCACTTAGGGGTGTCATCACTAAATCATCGAGGGGCCCACAGATATCGCTTTTATCCCTCCAAGGGTAAAAGGAATGGATAAACTTCGACCCAAATGTTCGCTTGTAGTTACTCGTCAAATTACACACAACGATATGTTTTATAACAACCAAGTTACTGGTTGCGTTTACATATGTCAATGTGCAACTGACGCGCAACTACAACTCACACGTCTCCGTTTGAAGAATATAATATATTATCATCTCATGATCACTCGTGATAAAATCCACGAAGTGATTTAAATGAGCGTGGGTTTAATCCAATACTCGAATCTCATTCCAGGAGCACTCATGAATGTTGCAGCAACTTTTGCTATGTCCAAACACTTTAGACATCTACAAGCCCAATTCATGACAGTCTTGATTCATACCTACTTCCAAGGTATGATTGAATGTGGAGAGTTTGAATAACCTAGTTATTCGGGAAGTCAAAACATGCAAAGTGAAACACAAGAATAATAGAATCCAATATGGTCTCAGAACTTATAAATATAAATAAAACACCTTTTATTTATCACCATATTTATTACACATTATTCATTGCATAATGTTTCGATTTATCAACTTAACACTTGAATTAATAAACAATAGTTGTCCCATGCTCCAAACATGCACACTATGTTTTCTAAACAATAGTTATGCCATACTCCAAGTATGCACACTATGTTTGTCTATGATCCTTACTTTGTGAAATAGATCAATTGAACATGATTCTAATGATGCTCATTTCACAATCCCAAATCCTTATCATAAATGCAAGAATTCCAAATTCCTACCATTTACCGAAATCTGGTATATTCTAAACTTATATGCATTGATCCTCTTGCAATGACTATGCACAAAATCACAAAGACTTGTCAACAAACATTACAGAGTATTCCAGTGGAGATGAATTCCATGGAAACAAAGTCTCAAATTCAAAGTACATTCCTTTGAACATCCTTCTTGCATTAAGTTTTCTAATCTTACATAGATTTAATGAATAACTTCCACCTATGAAACATTTCCATATTCCCATTCTGACCATCACTTCTGAATAAGAGTTGCCTCCTTTCAGAATATGTCAATATGGTCCTTTCCAAAAATTTACATCATACTTCCAACTGTCCATGAGCAACCAATCTTTGGTAAACCTCAGATTGTCCTCGACAATTGCTTAATCATTTTAGTCATATCCAATTCTAGACCTTTTCCCCTCTTAATGCCCTAGGCATTTGGAAAATTTAGAAAGGATAAATATTATAGCACATGTAATCGATCCTATACCCGAAGCATATGGGACACAATTCATGATGTCTCACATAAAGACATGATCCTAGACCATTCTTTTGCTACAATATTTTGTTTTTGCCATGTTTTCATAATTCGACTATGAAGAGGGATGCTGTAATCATAATCGAATTTTGAGAACGCAATATATATAGAATTTCCTTATGTTGAACCATTCCAACATAAAATTCATATATATATCCTTGACTAAAGATGATTAAAATCTCAATCTAAGCTTTTAGAATTGAAATGAAGTATAATTTCCTCTCCCTTAATTATAGCAAAACAACTTTTCAAACCCTACAGAGTCACGAATTGAGACTTTTGTTTTCTATAATTAACACTTAACATAATAATCATGCTCCCACTAACATGATAATTATTAGCAGAACACTTATGCTCCCACTAGCTTTGACATGTATCCAGAAATCAGCTGGACTTCTAGAAATCAATACTTTATTGACTTTCTTACCAAAGTTCAGATTTCTGATACGACATGCTTTGATAAGACTTTATCAAAATCATACACCTTTTCTTACATAGCTCACATGTGTGTCTAAACAATTTTTAAAACTATGAAAAGGGATGTCGTAATCATAGTCTCAATTGTTTAGACCTTTGCCATTTCTCACAAGTCCACGTTAGTGTGCCGATTAACCACACATGCTCCACTAACGACTTTGAGAATGCTAATATCACAATTGCTATCTACTTAAAATCTACTTAGTGAAAGCGTTTCCTCACCATCATTTACATGAATCGGAGAGAAACCTTATGACACTTAGATTTTATGGTGTATGTGTTCCTATCCATGTGAATTTGTCAAAACCATAATCACACGATAAGGTTAGTGACAAATCCAAACTCATATGGACTGAACTTGTGCAATCATGACTTCTTGCCACCTGGCAGAACAAGGGCCTACCATTGCTTCGAAGTTGTTATGCACACAATTGAGAACTTGTAGAACTCAGATGCATAGTCAACTTTAACTAGAATGGGCACAGAAAAAGAGTATGTCGATACGATAGGTTACTAACCTCAAGTCGTGTGCTAGTGATAAACAACAGGTTTTATTCTTGATTAGCTCTTGAAACTCTTTCAGGATCTTTAAGACTCCCACTGACCTCTTGGCATATAAGTTTCTCTTTGTCAAATGCTATTACTTGACAACAAATATCCAAGAGTTAGTGCGGATTCTTATCAAGACAAACACTTCACACAATTGGCCTTAGTTGGTCTTTATTTTGTCCAAAACATCACAACTTACCAATTTCAAATGTACAAGAGTAGAAAACATTTTACTCTACATTTGACAAGTGTTATAAACCTTCTTTAAGATATGTCACTCAAGTTACAATTTTGGAGTATGACTCTAAGAATTGTCTGGAACGAAGTATGACTCATCTTCTTGATTTAACCACTTCAATAATCCATGACTCCTCTTCTTTGCCATCGGAATGCACTAAGATGTCCTTAGAGGATCAATTGTGATATGGTTTCATAATCATTAAAATGATCATAAAACATGATACTAAAGTACTCTCTCATCTTTTCAGATTTGAGAAACTTTTATCTTTCTGCCTAATTTGATTCTTCTCATTCGTTCTGCCATACATTGAAACTTTTCCAATGTTTCAGAATTATACTTAAACTTGTAAGTATAACCATATTTACTAAACTTTAGTAAATCATGACGAATAGTCTTATTGATCTTTGTGGTGGACTTGACCAGTGCACAAGAATGTGTACTCAATCCCATAGTCCTTCACTTGACTCACATATACATGTGAACAAGGAATTAGTCTTAATTTTCCAAAGATGAAAATTCTCATTCATCATACAATACAAGTTGCATGATTCCAAGTTTCTATCCAACTGAAACTTGGGTGATTAGAATCTTTCCTTATTTGGCAAATTATGGCACTACCACAAACGAAAGAATCAAATCCATTTTCCACTATTGCTATCAATGGAATCATATAAACAACAATTTTTCACAAATTCCATTGTAAGGATAAATAAAATTAAAACCTTTTTATTTTAAAACTTGCGGAAAAACTTATCCTTACAATGCAAATACATATGAAAATTATGTTATTATGCATTCCTAAGCAATCTGTCATAACTCTTAAGCAGCAGCTCAAAATTTTGATCATCGAACTATGCGATCGAAATCCATCTATTCACGATCAGAATTAGCTTACTCTTCTTTTAAGTTCCCTTTCATTTCTTCGATTCTACAAAACATCAAAATGCGACCTAGTCACATCATGTAATAAGGATCTCCAAATAGGAACTTAATAAAGTTAGATAGTGGTCTTACCTGAAGTAGAGTCATACATTCTGACTTTACAATCCTTATGATTCTTCATCTAAACCGGGCAACTTCGCAACCAATGCCCCTTCCTTTGGCAATAGAAACATATGGACTCTTTGGTAATGGTACATGGGACTACCTCAGACTTAGCCTTTCTCTTTACCATTTGGTCAACTGGGTTGACTATGGCCGTTCCCTTTCCATTGGGAAGAGAAGGCTTTTCTGGACTTCTAATGTAACCATTTTCAATGTCCATGGAAGTTGGGAAGTTGATCAAATTTGCTTTTCCTGTGCTGCAAATTATTGTTGATTCAGCAGCCCCAAGCAAATAGGTAAGATCATTAAGGGTCTTGTCATGGTCTGTCATACAGTAGTCCAAAAGGAACTCACTATGTGACTTAGGAAGTGATTGAAGAACCTAGTCAACAACCAACTTCCTCAAGACTTTGACACCCAACTCTCCCGGCTTGTCAATATATTACTTCATCTCCAAGATGTGAGAACACATAGACTTTCCATCTTGCCAAAAGGGCTTGAGTGACCTAGAACTTGTGGGTTAGGGAGAATAATTGGAGGAGGTGGAGGAAGAGAAGTATGATTTCCATGTTCCAATCGCGGGACATCATCTTCATTAGGAAAGCTTGTTCCAAGAGATTTGGGAAGATTATAGTTGTCTGAACCAGACATCTACAATGGGAGAAATTCAAGTTAGTTGATTTAAGTCCTTAATATAACACCCAATATGAAATATTAAGGCTAGGACCCAACACAATATTTTATAACTTGGAAGAGGGATGCCGTAATCCAAGTTATAAAATATTTGAAGGTATGCGAATGACGATTCACCAATTTCCACCATGAAAAACGAAATAGGTATTAAGTTTTAATTGGATTGAAACTCCTAGATCTTTTGAGATTCATTGAACTTTTCAATGGCATGTTTAAATCTCGATTGTGCCCTCTCAAGTTTGTGACTGGGATGTCGAGAATCACAAACAAGGTGTGAATAACCATGCAAATTAACTTGGTACCCTTAATTTTATCACCTAATCGATGTGCCTGTTACCCACACGCGCACCACCGATCTATGATAAACATTAAGTCACCCTTTTCCACTCTTACTAGTCCATGTTAGTGTGTCGGTTACCCACACACGCTCCTCCAACGACTTGGTAAGGTACAAAGTGTAATTTCATGGGTTAGCACCAATTTCACATTTTCCTAAAGTAACTAAGATTGGGAATTTATAAAAGGTTTAGTTACTTTATATTTATCATTATAATTTTAATGAGAGTTATATTCATTGTCCTACCCGTTCGGCTAACGACCCTCCACCAGTCAAGGAAGCGGTGGGTGAGAGTGGACACTCATTAAACTGCCATTTTATAGGCAGTAACCTTATACCCCCTTATAGACCGGCTTCGTGAATGAGGCCTACTAACGGTAAGATTGACTTTTACTCTTATACATATATATATATATATATATATATATATATATATATATATATATATATATATATATTAAACCTATAATATTATAATAGTATAAGGGTTGAACTTTAAACTATTTAAAATTCTAGGGTTTGGAACTAAAGTATTTAAAAGTGTAACTTTACAAATTCCAAAACTTGAGGGCAAGTTTTGAACAATTCAAAAAAACTTTTGGAATCCATAACATATTAGTTTAATATGGCTATTAATGACAAGACTCTTGAAAATTCATAACTTGAGGACAAGTTATAGATGTCATAAAACAATTTATGGAAAAGGACTCTTCAAGTTTCTATAACCTATGGCTTTAAAAACTCTTTTAAATAAAAACTTTTGGTTTTCCATAACTTGAAGACAAGTTATGGAATCCATTAAAGGCCATTTAGATCTTCTAATAAACAAACAAATATGTCAAGTAAAACTATGATCTAGATTAAACTCATATGAACAAGACAATTCAGATCAAACAATTTTCATGTAATTAGCCTAACCATTAAACTAATACAAAAACATGAATCTATTGACAATTATCTTTTGAATTGGATTAGAATGATCATTACCACATCAAAAACAGGTTTATAAGATCAAAAACAGCTTAGGGTAATGATTCTAGTCCAATTCCAGCCTTAAAAGTCGAAAATCTGCACTCAGGGCCTCCTACTCGCCGAGTGTATGAACCTACTCGACGAGTAGGATAATTTTAGTCTTGGACTCGGCGAGTCCCATAGTGGACTCGGCGAGTCCACAGTCCAGAAGCCCAGAAATTCGATTTTTACAGCATTGCATCAAGTATAATTGAAAACCAAGCCTAGGCTCTGATACCACTGATGGGTTTAGAGCAATCTAACACTCCTATGGTGTACATGCAACCCTATAAACCTTTGATCTATGTTTTCTCTATTATACACGCAAATATTCAATATTCCAAGGTTTCATCCTAACTAGCATAATATAAAGTATATATAATACAAGAATCTAGTAGAATGACATACCTTTTGATGGAGCTTGAAGTCTTCAACCGTTAAGAGCTTAGCCCCAATAGTTTGGAAGCCTCAAATGGAATCACAAATCACCAAAACAACTTGGAAAGATTGAGAGGATAGTATACACTTGTCCAAATCGACTATGCCCTCTTGTTCACACTCTAGTGCCAATTTCAAGTGCCAAGGACCTCTTTATATAGTATGCTGGATTAGGGTTACATCCATGTAAAACCTAATACTCATGACCTTTCATTTCCATAGGATCCATGGGTTAAAAACTCCATGGACTATCCATGCAATTTTAGCCCAACCTAAATGAACTTGGCCCATTCTATATATATATATATATATATATATATATATATATATATATATATATATATATATATATATATATATATATATATAAGAGTCCATATTTAATTAGTCTCTTTTTGATCACTAAATTAATTCCAAATTAATTCTTGATCAATACTAATTAAATAATATGATTTCATATTAATATATTATAACTTATAATATATTAATAAACCATAGACATACTATTCTCAAAAGACTATCCATACAAATTGTTCCGGTGAAGTGCAACCTAAATGGACCATGCTACTCTCGGGTCGAGTACATACCAATAATAGTTATGGGCTTAGACATCTAATCCAACAGGAGACTATGGAGATTTTCTGTGATAACGAGGGTGCAGTTGCCTTACCTAAGGAACCAAGGGATCACGGCAGATCCAGGCACATCGACAGAAAAGACCACTTCATTAGACATCGGATAGAAGAAGGACTCCTCGTGATGAAGAGGGTATCATCGGATGAGAACCCAGCGGATCCCCTCACAAAGGGATTGTGTAGGGCTAAGCATTTGCAGCATGCGAGGCGCATCGTGCTGAAGGATGATATTAGTTTTACAGATTAGATAGTTTTTCTGAAACTTGTAAAATGTAATTGACATTTTTTGATGATTAAATAAAAGTAGTTGTTTTTTTATAAGTAAAGTGTTTCTATCTTGTGTCAATTGTTTACTATTGTTTAAAATTTTGCATGTTTTGACTTCCAGAATAATTACTTTATTCAAACTCTCCACAGTCAGTCATAAGTTGGAAGTACATATGAATGAAGACTGTCATGAATTGGGTTTTGTAGATGTCCAGGATGTTAGACATAGCAAAAGTTGCTACAACATTCATGAGTGCTCATAAGTTCTGAGTATTGGATTCAACCCACACTCACTTGTATCACTTCATGGAATTTATCTCGAGTGATCGTGAGACGGTAATATCATATAAGTCTTCAAACCTAGAGATATGAGTTGTTGATTATGAGTTGGTTGTGCATTGATTGTAAGAAAATGCATCGGTAACTCGATGTTATAAAACGTGCTTTTGTGTATGATTCAACAAGTAGTTAGTACAAGCATATGAGTCGAAGTTTATCTGTTCCTTTTAGTCCTTGGAGGATTAAAAGCGATATCTGGGCCCCTCGATGATTTTGTTTTGACCTATGTACCGAGCCCGGTCAGAACCAAATTGATGTGTTCAGTTTAGTTCTATGTCAAACAAATCGGAAATCGGGAAACAAACTGCTAGACAATAAGTACGACATTGTTCCATGTATTTGTCCGGCTGATATCTAGAACAGAGGATTATATGATCACTTATCTTAAATGGCACATCATCATCTTAATTCCGCAAGACTTTGAAAGAGCTACGATTGCTGGTCGGTTCCTGAAGTCATACTTGCAACTATAGTTATTAGACTTATCCAAGTGGGAGACTGTTGGATAAGGTGTCTAAGTCCATAACTATATTTGGTATATACTTGACCCGGCTTGGCATGGTCCATTTGGGTTGCTCGGCATCTCAACAATTGGATAGACATAATGAGAAAAAGGACACTTATGGCTTGTTAATATATTATAAGTTCTAATATATTAATATGAAATCATATTATTTAATTAGTATTGATCAAGAATTAATTTGGAATTAATTTTGTGATCAAAAAGAGACTAATTAAATATATGGGGATTGATTTGTAAATCATTCATTCTTATGTAGTGGGCTTATGGTTCATGATTCACTAGATTGGGCTAGGACCCATTGGGTGCTCCATGGAGGTTAAAACCCATGGATCATGGGGGAAATGAAAAGCCATGCACATTAGGGTTTACATGGTGTAACCCTACATGTGACACACTATATAAGCAACCTCATATGGAGCAAAATCGGCCACTATTACAAGACAAGGAGGGCTAGCCGATTTTGTGATCAAAGTGTTCTTCTCTGAAGTTATTCCAAGAGTTGTGGTGTTGTGTGAAACATTTGAGGCATCACATTTGGGGTACTAGGCTCACAAGGTCTTAAGGAATCCAAGCAACAACAAAGGTATGTCATTCTACTTGTTTTTTTATTACAAGTACCCCATGCCATGCTAGTTAGGATGAGAACCTTGGAAAATCAAATTTGCATGAATATTAGAGAAAACATAGATCCAAGGTTTCTAGGGTTGCATGTACACCATAGGAGTAATAGAATGCTCAAAACCCATTACCTACACGGTCCCTCATGCCCCCTGCCGCACTTGCCACAGCGGCCTCGGCCCTGCTGGCCCTTCCCTCGGGAATGTACCTTGGGCTTTTTGCCCGAGCCCTCTGTGACAGACACTGCCTCTGGCTTCCTCTTCCTCTCCATCTCTAAATCAATCTCCCTTTCACGAGCCCTTGCTATCATATCCTCCAGCGTCTTGCAGCTGGACCGGCTCACAAACTGTCTGATATCACTCCTCAGAATCTCATGGTATCGGGCCTTTTTCATCTCCTCGTCCGCTACATACTACGGAACGAGAAGGGCCATCTCCCTAAACTTGGCGATAATCTCCGCCACTGTCTCTGTCGTCTGCTGGAGATCCTGGAACTCCCTAGCAAGCTGCTGCACCTCAATAACATGTGCGAACTCGACCCTGAACCTGGTCGTGAAATCACTCCAGGTCATCGCATCCAACACTGTATCATCACCAATGGCTCGTCTGACCTCCTCCCACCAGTCATGTGCCCTGTCCTTTAGAAGACAGGACGCAAGTCGGACCATGTCCCCCTCGGGACATCTGCTGGTGCGGAATGCGTTGGGGACATCCGCCAACCGTCTGGTACTCGCAATGGGGTCCCGAGCCCCATGGTAGTCGGGAGCTCCACAAGCCCTGAACTCCCTGAAAGTCAGTGTGTGCGACCCCATCATGGCCGCCACCTCAGTGCGAAAAACGCTCAACTTCTCATCCAAAAGCTCAAGAATGCCCTCCTTGATCGTGCCAAAGATCACAGGAATCTGGTCTAGTATGCTGCGCGTGATCTCTGAGGAGATGAACTCCCTCGTCTGCTCGTCTAGCTGCTCAGCTCCAGAGCCTGAGCCTGATCCCTCACCTGCACTTGAACTGCCGACTGCTGGTCTAGGGCATAAAACCACCATTCTGAGGGCATAACACCAGAATACTAAACATAACTTGAGGGATCTCAACACTACAAGTTTCCTGGATTCATCTCAGTCGTCCTTGACTCGAGTACGGATCCTCTGCTTTCAGTAGTACAGTTTAGGAGTAGTGTAGATTTGACGTTCTAAAAAAAATAAAAATAAAATAAAAAATAAAAAAAAATTAGTACAGGCCCATACTACCTTCCACATCTATCCGTACTTTCCTCAAGAACTGTCTTGACTCCACCAAGTCCCTTCTACTACTATTGCTTCACGCGCTACTCTCTTCCTAGGTTTGCCCTAGGGTAATCACCATCCCATTCTCCACCATCAGCTGCATAACAAGTCCCTGCTATCTTTCCCTAACTAGCTCGCGAATACTATTACATACCACTAAGACTAGATAATTCTTCGAATGAGAGATTCTGCCCTACAACGGTTAGACTCAAACAAGAGCTGCGAAATAGAGCTAGACCTAACCTTCTGAAATTATTTAGTCCTTGCAGTATGTAACTTAATATATTTGTTTACTAATTAGCAAAAGATAGCTAGAACTCCTAAAAGCACCAAGCAAGCAGCATTCGAGCATTGAGTACACATAAATCAAGCATATACTACTCTGGCTATCATACTGACTGATATGTACTAGCATGCATTTCTCATAAAGCTGATACACATATAACATGCACATAAGGCATCCTTCCTAGATCCTTAGTCCTAATCTAGCATGTTGTTCTCATAAATCTGATAAACATATCATAACATAAACTTGTATGGGTAATTTCGGAGTACTTACTTGATCTCGGCTAATTGCATGCACCACACCCTTTTCTCTTTCAAAATTCTTTCCACTTTTCTAAAATTCTTTTCTTTTTCTCAAACTTTCTTTTATAAAAATGATTTTATTTTGAAATTTTCATACCAATTTCTTAGTTTGAGTTCAGACACACCCAGGAGTGTGCCCGAATCCCTCAAATCAAGGCTCTGATACCAACTTGAAACATCCTAAAAATACGGTCCAAAAATTTCGTTTTGAAACTAAATATAAAACCATAAATCATCCATAATCATAAAGAAAACCATGTATCATGTATCTCAAATCATCATATCAAATACTGTGATAAAACCATATGATAAAAATATCATAATCTAAACATCCCAGGCTGAAACTGTGGTGTGTGTCATGTGATCATCCCGAGTCCTTCCCTTTGCTAGTGAAAGTACCTGAAACCAAAACTGAAAACCGTAAGCACGAAGCATAGTGAGCTCCCCCAAACTACCACATACCATACAAATATCATGCAACTAGGAGATACCGGCCCCGCCCACTCTCATGGAGATTCGGGCCCCGCCCACACTCTGCTGTCTAGGAGATTCGGGCCCCTCCCACACTCCGTTGTCTAGGAGATTCGGGCCCCGCCCACACTCCGTTGTCTAGGAGATTCGGACCCCACCTACACTCCACTGTCTAGGAGATTCGGGCCCCGCCCACACTCCGCTACTAACATGCATACAAGTATCACACAGACAAAAAGTATATCTACCAAACAATTCATGTATCTATACTCAAATAATAAAATGAGGTTCGGGTCCCACCCACACTAGACTACTACAAGATTCGGGCCCCGCCCACACTCAGCTACTAACATATCACATATACGGGCTGGCCTTGGTGCCTTGTACTCGTTCCTACTGAAAGGGAACTCACCTCGCAAGACTGACTGCTGAAAACTCGAGTGAGGAATCCCTGTCTGCTGCTCCGGTGACTCTCAGGCTATCAATTCCATAACAACACTTAATCAAAATCTGATAATCCTTCTTAGGGTAAAATGACCATTTTACCCCTGGTCAAAGTCAACATCCTGGTCAAAGTCAACCTTCTAGGTTGACCTAACTCGCTGAGTAAGCCTATTGAATCGCCGAGTTCTAGAACTCAGAAACCCTAAAATCGCAATTCAGCTCGCCAAGTCACCCTATGACTCGTCGAGTTCCCAGGCTACCCATCATCACGACTGGACGAACTAACTCGTCGAGTCGTCCTCAGACTCGCCGAGTCCTAGCACAATCAGAAAAGGGACAAGATGATCTACTCGTCGACTTCCTTGGCAACTCGTCGAGTTTCATGAACATCATCGGAGATCCTCGATCGGACTCGCCAAGTTCCCTTATGAACTCGTCGAGTCCCTTGAAGATCTATCCTAAACAGCTAGTTTTACACTTCTAAGGCTCCAAAATACAGATCCAGATCATTTCCATGGTCCATTTCTATAAAGTTGGAGACTTGATGGCTTTACACACCTCAAATGGACCCAAACTCAAGTTATAGCAACTTACTTCCAGGAACATGACCATTGCTTGGACAAAAACGGGTTCAAGACCTCTTTTATGGTTCTAGAGGCTAAATATCACAGGAAGAAGGGATTGCTAGGCATGCAACCCATTAAGAGTAACCTATCCTTCTCAAAGGGTCAAAAAGACCCATAAATCAACATCCTGGTCAAAGTCAACCTTCTAGGTTGACCTAACTCGCCGAGTAAGCCTATTGAATCGCCGAGTTCTAGAACTCAGAAACCCTAAAATCGCGATTCGGCTCGCCAAGTCACCCTATAACTCGTCGAGTTCCTAGGCTACCCATCATCGCGACTGGACGAACTAACTCGTCGAGTCGTCCTCAGACTCGCCGAGTCCTAGCACAATCAGAAAAGGGACAAGATGATCTACTCGTCGACTTCCTTGGCAACTCGCCGAGTTTCATGAACATCATCGGAGATCCTCGATCGGACTCGCCAAGTTCCCTTATGAACTCGTCGAGTCCCTTGCAGATCTATCCTAAACAGCTGGTTTCACACTTCTAAGGCTCCAAAATACAGATCCAGATCGTTTCCATGGTCCATTTCTATAAAGTTGGAGACTTGATGGCTTTGCACACCTCAAATGGACCCAAACTCAAGTTATAGCAACTTACTTCCAGGAACATGACCATTGCTTGGACAAAAACGGGTTCAAGACCTCTTTTATGGTTCTAGAGGCTATATATCACAGGAAGAAAGGATTGCTAGGCATGCAACACATTAAGAGTAACCTATCCTTCTCAAAGGGTCAAAAGGACCCATAAATCAACACTAAAAGAGATCTAAGCTATAGGTTATCAAGCTAAGAGCTTTTGTCACACCCCAAAACCGTAACGGCGGAAACGTTCAGGGGTGGAGGACGCCATTCACGAAGTCGGTCTATAAGGGGGGTATAAGGTTGTTGCCTATAAAATGGCAGCTTAATGGGTGTCCACTCTCACCCACCGCTTCCTTGACTGGTGGAGGGTCGTTAGCCGAACGGGTAGGACAAGGGCTATAATCCTCATTAAAAGTATAATGAAAAATATAAAGTAACTAAACCTTTTATAAATTCCCAATCTTAGTTACTTTAGGAAATTCATGGTATTATGTACCAATTTGTGATATAAGGTCTTATAAGTCAAAATGAAGGGTTCTAAGTTCAATTCTAAGCCTTAGGAAGGAATAGTGGCACTAATGCACCACTTTTTAGAGTTTACGGCCCATGGTCATTCCCCATGAGTTTACGGCCGTAAACTCATGTGTGCTTGATTCTTTTGTTTGTTTAAGGTCCTATACTCCTCATGGAAGTGATCTAGACTTGGTTCCAAGGCTTTAGAAGGGACTAGGGCTCATAATGGCCCCTTAATTAGGGTTTACGGCCCAAGGAGATTGCGTTAGCCGTAAACACCTTATGATCTTGTGTTCTTGATGTTTTCTAGTTGTTTAACAAGTGATTCAAGCCTATAACAAGCCAAGGTAAGAGTACTTACAATATAGAAGCTTGTAAGGGGGTTCACGGCCCAAGAACACTAGTGTGTGCTCTTGGTGTTCTTGGTGAAATGAAGAACACTTGAAGATCTAAGAAAATGGAATGATTTCGTGGATGAAATCATGTAAGATCACTAGATAATGGAAGATATCAACTAATCAAGGAAAGAAACACTTACAATCTTGAAGATCTTAAAGAAAAGTCGGATGATACTTGAGAGAGAATGAGTTCTTGGCTTGAAAATGGTAAAAAGTGAATAAAATGACTAAGTGTCATATTTATACCCTTTAGACTTTACGGCCGTAAACTCCATGTTATGGTCGTAAACTCCAAACTCTTGGAGTTTTGAGACTTAAATGTTGTACAATAAACTCTAGAGTATACGTCCTATAATTTCCTCTTGAAGTGCTAGGCTTTAGAACACTCAAACGGCTCTAAACAGTGCTAAAAGTTAACAGAAATAAGTCTGACTTCTATTGAAGTGAATGGTTGTACAAGATAGAAATTTCGAGTTGTCACAGCTTTTTACCTCAGAAGGTTGCCAAAGATGAATGAAATCCTAGATCTTGATCTTCTCTACAAACTTGATGGCTACAAGCTCTTCCAACTCTCTTCTATATCACAAAAACACACTCAAAACCTCAACAATCTCTCAAGGATGAAGCTCACAACGGATTAGGGTTTTTGAAGGACAGTGAGGCTGGTAAGGGAGGCCCAAAAGGGGTTAAATGGCTTAAATAGGTGCAAAATCCCAAAAATAGGGTTTCATCCAGCCTAACCTACTCGTCGAGTCAAGACTCCGACTCGTCAAGTAGTTCACTTAAAACCCGTGCGTATTCTGCCCTCTACTCGACGAGTCAGGGCTACCAACTCGCCGAGTCCTTCTTTCAAAATAAATAATTAATTAATTAAATGCGTACCAGGGAACCAGATGTTACATTGTTACTACATAACAAGTGAGGTAATGATCAACCCCTACTTTTATATATATGAATTTCAAAATTATGTATGCTAGATCTAGGGTTTTGCTTTAGATAATTAATTTGCATGTATAACTTGAGAAAAAGCTAGATCCAAAGCATTAGGGTTGCATGTGCACCATAGGAATGTTGTAATGCTCAAAACCCATCACTTCTTCCCTCCAAGATGAGTTTGGTTCCTTCCTTCTTCTGTAAGCACACAAAGACACACTTTAATGCTTGAAATGGCTTCACAAGGTGATTTTAGGGTTACAATCACGAAAGAGAGGGTGGAGGCTGTTAAGGTGAAGGGAAATGACGCCATAAGGATACATAAATACTAGCCAAGCCCTAAAAATTAGGGTTTCCTCATTTAGCAAGTACGCCCTACGTACATAGATGTATGCCTAGCGTACTAGGGCGCACCCTAATACGCTTAGCGTACACACTAGTACGCATGGCGTACTCCTCACTGCCAAAATTACGAAAATGTCACTAACCAAAACGTAATATAATAAACTTATATGGTTGAAATTAGAAGTACCTTAACATCGGGATGTTACAATAATAATAATAATAATAATAATAATAATAATAATAATAATAATAATATTACTAATAATAATAATAATTAAAATAATAATAATAATAATTATTATTATTATTATTATTATTATTATTATTGAAACTATACAAATAATTGTAAATAAGTTTTTCAATATATAAATAAGCTTTTAGATATATAAATACTTTTTGAAATATAAAAAATACTTTTTTAAATGTATAAATATACTTTAAAGGTGTTGATATATATATATATATATATATATATATATATATATATATATATATATTCCAAAACTATATAAATACATACACATATGTTTTTAAACATATTTAAACGTATAATATATATATATATATATATATATATATATATATATATATATATATATATATATATATATATAAACTTTTTTAAAAATATTTAGCATATTTATCTTTAATATAAAGTATAAAAACATTTTTATACGTATAAAATATATAAAAAAAACTTATGAAAACGTTATATATATATATATATATATATATATATATATATATATATATATATATATATATATCAGAAAATGTATAAATACATATTCTAAAAACTTATTTACACGTTTTTGTACATATTAAAAACATTTATAATAATTTATATAATTAAAAGTATATTTATATGTTTTAAAAACATAAGTATATGTATTTATGTATGTTTATACGTTTAAAAAATTCATATTTATATACATTTATACATTTTTAAAAGGTATAAATACATATAAGTTATCGATTTCGTAAAAGAAATACTTATAAACATATAATTACACTTTTATAAAAATATGTATAAATTTTTTAATATGTATCAATAGGTAAATGTATGTTTGTATAATAATAATAATAATAACTAGCTAGGGAACCCCGGTTCGCGGGGTATGGATTTGTTAACATAGAAGATGCAAAGCCACTATCTTTCCATCTCATGGTAATCTTGATCTAATATCAACTGTAAAAAAATAACATATTTCATTCTAGTGTCGATCAAGTAATGCATTCCACTTTCAACACATTCCACTTTCAACATTAATCTGGAGTTACATTTTCAAATCAAAAGCTAATTGAACTTGATAAGAGGTCCTGAAATTACATAAAAACTCATTTGCTTCACTCTCTATAGGTAAAAACATTTCTACCTTTAAGTGAAAGGTATAATTCCTTAATAACAAAAATCTGTAATTGCTGTTTACAGTGATACAAACAAATGAAAATACGTTCTTATTTTCAGCCAAGTAAACATGACAACGGAATGGAATGGTTTATTCCATTCTCTGACTGTTCATTGTAGTTTTTATAGTTAACTGATGAGGTTGTGGACTTGTAAATGCCTTAAACCCGTTCCAGAAACCATAGGCTTTGGAATATGATTGACACTTCAAGCTGCAAAAAGAGTTCAATACAAAAAATATGTCATTTTGGAAAAAAAAAAAAACAGATGGTCGTAAGAATCAAGTACGTTGCTAACTATCCAAAACTTACTACCATACCAATATAATATCAGCAAAAAAAAAAAACTTAATGAAGTTTTATGTATGTTAACTAAAATCATAATCATACCTTGCACTTCCCTTCTCTACTGGTGATGCCCTTAAATGGATGTGAATTTAGATCCTTAGATGGGTAAAAAGGTAATTACCACATATTTATTCCTAAACCGGCCTTTAGTTATACATAATGGCAGCTTTCTTTAGCAATGCTTAGCAAATGTATGAATATTTAGCACTTAACAATAAAATGATATAACTGAAATGCAAATTGTGAAAGTTTATGAGCATAAGCACTGCAATAAAAAAAAATTTAAAAAAATCAAACTAAAAATTGGAATGATTAAAAATTTATCAATGTGAGAGACCGGATATTATCCTGTATCACCATTCCTAGAGAGGGTGAAAAGGGCTTTTTCAATTCCAGTGTTTTTTATAAAAAACAAAATCTAGTAAATATATAAAACTGCTGATGTTTATTATCAAGTTCAATTGTATGTGACATTCAGTTCTATATCCTACCAAAACAGAGATTTGGATAGAATGTTGATATATGAGAGCTTATCATAAGACGTTTAAGGTAATCTAATCTGATTTAACATAAAATATAGTGTGTAAAAGGTATTCATCTAAACTAAAAGAACACGATACCATCTCCTTTAGTGACTGGTGTGATTCTTGTCAAGCATTTAACCGCAATGGTTTTCCCAGGTCCATTGGATCCTAGAAGACAAAAAGCTGATCCTTTGGAAAACTCGTACATAATACCTGTAAATAAGTTTATGGAAAAATCAGCTTATAGGATATACTTTTACAAAAGCATAAAAAAAATAGTTGTGACTTTCACTTGTAATTGCATCAACCAAAATTACTTCTTCCAGGATACAGATGAAAAAATAGAACAATTTAAAAAAGAAAAATAGAGTTTGGAGTCACGTTTATATTCGAGGAAACATTGGCATCGGCTAATAGGAGAGTGAAAGTAGTAGCATTTCTGTTGAAATCTATAGAATCATCCGATTCTTTTTTTGTTTCTGATCAGAATAGTATGCGAGTGGAAGCATGTACCAACAACGACAACTCTCTTAGCTGGTCCTGTTAGAAAGTGCAAAACCAAATGATTATTTATATCCAAACAGTTTTCTTAACTATGTAGTCTAACCTCCAATCCACCAGGAAAGCAGAATGAAAGGAGATCTTTAGACCTTAATGGAAGCTGTTTATCTGGAGGGCATATAAAAAGAACCTGAAAAAACATGTGAAATATTAATAAATCAGCATCATATTTCATAAAAATGGAAGAAAGTCAAAAGGTTTGCCCAGAACCTGCGGTTCAAGAATTGGTTCTACACGAAACCGATGCCTCCCTGGACCTTCATATCTTCTATCAAAATATTGCCTCTGAAGTGCCTGAATGTCACAATCTGGATGTAATCCAACCACTGCCATGCCTATGGTTGTTATCATCTGATAAAAAAAATTGAAAAACCTGGTTCAACCATTTTATCGAGCAGTTGGTGTGCATTCTAAGAGCTACAATCAAATCTCATATACTCGATTATGTATCATTCAAAAAACTAATCAACCAAAATATAGAAAAAGAGAACGAAAAGAAGAAGTCCAGAAAGATGGTGAAAATCGAAAATTGAAACCTTACCAGATGATTGACTGCACTGTATCGAGGGTTCAGATGTACAGTTTCATCAGGAAGGTGGTGAACGAACGGAACGTATGGAATCAAAGAGAAAATATGAAGTCGGTGGTGTGGTGGACTGGGGACATCTGTGCTGTCGGAACAACTCGATCGAGAAAGAGCTATGTAGAAGCGAGACGTAGCTGTTCAAAGATGTGGATGATTGCAGAAAACAAATCGATTAGAGTAGATGGTGGGAAGTAGATGTCGAGAAGAAGGAGGCGATGAATGGCACTTTGGGTTTCGGTTGGAAGGCGAAAAAGTCGACTGGAGAGTGGTGCCGAAACTGAGAAACAAAACGTTGTGGGCCTGAATGGGTCGGTGATAATAGCATAAAAGAAGTCGGAGGGGGAGGCGTCATTGCTTCTGAACGATCGGCTGTAGGGTGGGGGTGGTAAGAGCGTTTTCAGGTTTAAGTGAGAAGAAGAATGGAGAAGCGATGGAATAAGAACAGATATCCATGAAACACAGTCATACAACAGCAACAGCGATCATCAACACGTGTACATAGAAACAAATTAATTACATAAAATACCCTTATAGAAAAACATATAGGTAAGGGACCATACGTAATGTCAAAATATGCCCCAAATCGACACAGGGACCATTTTTGCCAAAAACTTGGCCAATTCACTATTCAGGTGAACAACTTTAATATATAATAATAATAATAATAATAATAATAATAAGGAAAAACTAAAAAAAAAAAAAATCTTAAATATTGGTTTCATATAGTCCTTATATATTTTTTTATCAATTAAGTCCTAAAAACCGATAACCGTATTAAATTTAATCCTTTTACCCGGTCAACAGGTCATCCAACTTTTAAAAATTATACTTTTAGCCCCTTATTTCAAATTTTACTATAAATTTGGTCCAAAATTTATACTTTTGGCCCAGATTTTAAAATTTATTACAAATTTGGTCTAAAATTTACCCTTTTGGCTTAGATTTTAGAATTTTGTTATGAATTCATCCTAACTTTAGTTTTTTTAAAACATTTTTTCTCAAAAAAAATTTCGAATATGTTTCTTCATTAAAAAAATCATATTATACAAAAAGAGAACATATTTTCACATAAAAAATTTTATATTTTCTATATGAAAGCTTTTTTTTTTTAAAAAAACTTTTTTATATACGAAATACCTATTTATAACTTGGAAATTAACACATTTTGATAGATTATTTTTGGTTTAAAACAAAAATATAACGTTGTATCGGTTGAAAAAAAAAGTTGTATGACAATTAAAAAAAAATTAATTTGAAGGCGCACATTGTTTATCTGTGATCAAAATTCAAAATGAATTTTGAATATGAGTTATTATTTTATGGTATTAATTCTTATATATCTTTTATTTAGAGTATACATTTAGAATGATAATTTAATTGTCGATAATTTACTTCTCAAATGATGTTTTTTTATCAAAAACATTTTTGTATATATATTTTTTTATAAAATCATGTTTTTAAACATTTGTTTATAAAATGTGTTTGAATATATATAATAAAATATGTGTTTGTATAAATTTTATATATAAACGTGTTTGAATATAAATGTGTTTATTATAAAATAGATGTTTATATATATATATATATATATATATATATATATATATATATATATATATATATATATATATATATATATACACTACGTTTTTACTAAATGAATGTATACAAACACTTATTTTGGTGCGTATAAATATGTTTTTACAAAATATATTTATAAGAAAATAGATGTTTGTATACATTTTTTTGTAAAATACGTGTTTGTTTATTTTTTTTATAATAATAGATTTGTATATATTTAAGTACTTAATAAATTCTTATTTTTATAAATAGGTATTTCGTACACAACTAAGTTTTTTTTAAAAAAAAATTATATAGAAAATATAAGATTTTTATGTGAAAATATGTTTTTTTTATATAAATATGCTTTCATAAAGAAAAAACATATTCGAAATTTTTTTTGAGAAAAAAAGTTGTAAAAAATCTAAAGTTTGGATGAATTCATAACAAAATTTTGTAATCTGGGCCAAAAGGATAAAATTTGGAGCAAATTTGTAATAAAATTTAAAATCTGGGCCAAAAGTGTAAATTTTAGACCAAATTTGTAATAAAATTTGAAATATAGGCAAAAAGTGTAATATTCGAAATTTAGATGACCTATTGACCGGGTAAAAGGGTTACATTGAATATGATTACTGGTTTTTGAGACTTAATTGAATAAAAAAAATATATAATGACTAAATCGATTATGTGCCCAATATTTAAAGGCTTTTTTTGCAATTTCCCTAATAATATCAATAATAATAATAATAATAATTTCAGAGATATACATTATATATAAAATATCAGGAATAAAGTCATATAAGATGCTATAGCCTAGTAGTAAGTTCGTATGTTTGTGAGGGGAAAGTATCGGGTTCGAATCTTTGCAGCCTCCATTTCTCTTCCTCTTATTGAATTTTTATACTGTAAAGGAACATCTAAGTTAGCACCGATGTGGCGCCACGTCAGACCATCAGCGTTGAGCGGCCCAACACTTATGTATATGATTGGCTATTGACCGGCTACACCTTTTAAAAGTGATAAATGAACAAATTAGACAAAATTCCATGCATTATTAAACCTAAAACTTCTCAAAGGGTAAAGCCAAATATTTCATGAAAATTAAAGGGTTTTTTTGTCATTTACCCTTTCCGAAATTACCCCTTATCTTCTACTTAATTTCACTTGTTCACCTATTGGGGTGCAAACGAGTCCAGCCGAGCCTGAGCCTGGCCAGGCTCGGCTAGGGCTCGTTTACGTTATACGAGGCTCGAGCTTGAGCTTGAATCGATTTGAGCTTTCTTGTACTGAGCTCAACTCAAGCTCGTAAAAAGTTATACAAGTTTGGCTCGGGCTCGGGCTCGACTCGTTTTTCGTCTAACGTGCCTAAATAAGCTTAAGCTCCGTTCGAGCACGTTAAGAAGCTCGTTTACGAATACCCTAATTCCCCAAATATTTTTCATTTTAATATATAAAATAATAATAAATTATATTATATATAGGCTCGTTTAGGCTCGTGAACCTAGTCGAGCTTAGTGACATAGGCTCGAGCTCAAGCTTGTTTAATAAATGAGCATAATATTAAGCTCGAGCTTGGCTCGAGATCTTTTAAAATCAGTTTCGAGTCGATCTTTTAACAAGTCGATCCCAAGTAGCTCACGAGTAGCTTGGCTTGTTTGCACCCCTATTCACCTCTACTACATTTCAATAAACTTTTTGACCTACAAGACAACCAAAATACCCTATCATTGCTTAAAGAACAAATTTATCACAAAAAAATGATAATGCACTCCCATATCGCCTCTAATATACACAAACAAATTACATTGGTTTACAACAAGGACCTCATAATTACTTAGAATTTTAGTTGTTTCTGTAGATTTATAACAAGACATTCTTGGTTTATAGCAATGGCCTCTTATTCCACTCAAATTTGGATGTAAATCACAAATTTATATTGCATACAAAATACATATTTTTTTTGGAAATGTTATTACATTCTTATATCATCTATGTACAATAAAATTACATAGATTGAACCACCGTCATCCCACGACCTTATATCTCCAACGAACTGCCACTGGTGCAAACTTTAGTTGTCTCCATTGTAGACCTAGATAATTTACATGTGTGTGAGTTTATTTCAGGTTGTTGGTGTCGATTTCTAGATATGTTGTATGCATCGATTTCCAAGTGTATGTGTATGTTTTCTAGATCTATGATTATGTGTGTGTGTTTTTTTGTAAATTTCAAATTTGGCTGTGGTGGTGGTGTTGGCGGACGGTGGCAGTAGACGGTGGTAGCAGATGATGGTGAGAGTCGTGTGTGATCCTAAGTGTGTGCTCTTAAATGTGTGTGTATATGTGTGTGTTCATGAAGAACAAACCAGATGAGTGGTAAAGGTAGGGATATATATATATATATATATATATATATATATATATATATATATATATATATATATATATATAGGGTTAGGTTATTGTGTTTTAACTATCTATTGTGTGCATGTAGGATTGATTGTGGACCAATCATTTTAGTTATTTTAAGAAAGTAATTAATACATATTAGATGTTGAAGATAAAATGAGTATTAATTAAATCTTCAGCATTTAATATGCATAAATTACTTTCTTAAAATAACAAAAATGATTGGTCCAAAATCAATCTTACATGCACAAAATAGATAGTAGAAACATTTGAACCTAACTCTCTCTCTCTCTCTCTCTCTATATATATATATATATATATATATATATATATATATATATATATATATATATATATATAGGGAAGGGTTATTTGGAAAACAAAAAAACCCTAAAAATCATAAAAATGCATAAAAAATACCTAGTGATCACAAAACCTTTTTTTGACATTTTTTATGAAAAAATCGCAGGTTTTTAAAGAAATTCGCTGAAAAAAATTATTAAAAAAAAAAACTGATTTTTTATTTTTTTCAGCGAATTTTAATAAAAAGCTGCGATATTTTATAAAAAAAAATTCAAAAAAAAGTTTTGTGATCTCTAAGTATTTTTTTATGCATTTTTATGATTTTTAGGGTTTTTTAGGGTTTTTTGTTTTCCATAGAACCCAAACCTATATATATATATATATATATATATATACATATATATATATATATATATATATTATTTTTATTCTTTAATCGAAAAATAAATAAATAATATACCAAGAATATAAAAAGAATTAAAAAAAAAGATAGAAAAGTCATTTTAGATGCAAAAAGGACCAACCATGTAAAAATTGAAACCATAAAGATCAAACATGTAAGCTATTTGATAGTTATACTTAATCTTTTGACAAACCACATTAACCAACGAAGTAACTTTGTCTAAATTTTACTAACCGATATTACAATAAACATTTTTTAAGCCAATTTGTCAGTTCATGCAATCTGAAATGAAAAAGTAACTTGGTCTAAATTTTACTAACCGATATTACAATAAACATTTTTTAAGCCAATTTGTCAGTTCATACAATCTGAAATGAAAAATAATTAATATCAATCTTAGATACTTTTATTATTGATGAAAATCATAATTTAAAATAATTCTTTGAAAGAAATATTAATCATGTCTTTATGTAACTCGGCCATTTTATTGAAATACAAAGTGATATATACACTAAAATCTTAATATTTTCATCGATTTGACAAGAAAGTCTTAAACTTTATTGTTTTTTACAGTAAATTCCTAACTAAATGCAGTTTTTGACACGTTTACCTTTTTTTTCTGGTTAGCCGGCAATTAGAATTTTATTGTTAAAAAAAAAATTAAGTTTTAGGAATTTCTTGTCAAACCGTGAATTAAGACTTTACTGTCAAAAAACAAAGTTTTGGACTTTTTGTCAAATCATTGAAAATATTGGGACTCTAGTGTGTATATCCCTTTTTGATTAAAATTTAATTGTATGATAGTCTTTAAGCATAAAAGTTATTGAAACCTGCTTTGGTCAGCTAGATCATATTGAAATTCTTAACGTTTGTTTCTTGTTAAATAGTGTTTTTTTAATTTCAACAAACCGACATTGAAAAAATAGAGATAATCAAGAAAGAAAGAAAGAACCAATGTTGTGTTGGCTTTTTGCAGTCTTGAAAATGGAAAACTAAGAAAACTGGAAAAAACGAAACTGTCATTCTTACCCCTTCTCCACATTCACACCTTTTTGATTAAGCGTGTGTTGTTTGTGTTTGTATAATATGTCCCCACTTTTAAGTTCAAGATTTGACGGCGAACCAAACAGAAAGTTTTACAAGTCTTCTCACCCTCTCTTTCTATCTCTTTTGCATGTGTTTCCCCTGATCGTGATTGTATCAGGGTAAAGATGATGATGGTAAGAAAAAAAATAGTGGTGCTACGACGAAAATTACAATTAAAAAAGTTATTGGGCTATGAAAATACATTAAAGTCTCAATATTTCCAACGATTTGACAAGAAAGTCTTAAACTTTATTTTTTTTACAGTAAAGTCCTAATTCACGATTCGACAAAAAGTATTAAACTTTTTTTTACAGTAAAGTTCTAATTACCGGCTAACCGGAAAAAATGGGTAAAAGTGTCAAAAACTTCCGGTAGTTGGGGCTTTATTGTCAAAAAATAAAGTTTAGGACTTTCTTATCAAATCGATGAAAATATTGGGACTTTAGTGTATATATCCGAAATACAAATGAGACCTTATACTTCTATTTAGAACATATGACGTTTATGTTACATCTGATTATTTGCGATTGTTTTGTGTTTTTATATTTGACATTTCATCAAAGCCCAAATGTAATTTCATGTGTTACGTGATCTTAATGGAATTATAAGGTCCAAATCAAATTTGAAGTGGACTGTTACATGATCTCAATGGGCCATAACCAGTTAAGATACAAATGAACAAATTAAACAAGATATCATGTAATTACAACTGACGACCGTTGTTGCCTTGTTGGCAGTTACAGAAGAAGGCTGTGATTCAAAATTGATAAATTCATTTAGTGGATTAAAATCTATCTTTCTGTAGCCCACAAAGAAGCCTTACTAATCCAATTTCTAATTCACAATACACTAAGTAAAGATTACATTCACCTATCATTTTGATCTCAAAGTTTGCGTTCGATAAATTAAATTAACGAATAACGATTACGTCTTGTATTCTGAATATAAATTTGGGTTCACCATCAACTAAACGTATCAATTATTTTAGTTTCTGCGTTTATATGTTTTCTTTCACTTTATTTATTTATGCCACCGGGAACATCACGATAGATTTAATGGCTTTTATAACAACCTCAAAAGTGAACAGAAAAGTAGTACTATTGATGTCATTATTCTCAAAGCGGCTTAATACAAATAGCGATTAGAAAATAACAACTTTGTGTTTCCTTATTCTGCAGTTTGGACGTTCTAAGAAATTCTCTGAAATGTGCGATGAAATCCCTTAATGAAACAATTGGTACAAAAAGCGTAACAAGACATTCTACTATAACAGTTATACTATATCGTCGTATGCATGTTGCCTTTTTGACCTCAGTGAGGAGGATGTTGAGGTAGATCCACAAGAACCACAACACCCGTGTGGAAGGGATAAAGGGAAACGAACATCATCAAATTTATCATGTGAATATATACAATATTTAGTGAGCAAATTAGATAAGTTTAACACCACTTATGACAATATACAAAAGGAACAAATATGGATGATGGAAAAGACACCCGATGATATCGATGCAAGCGAGAGGAAAGATTTTAAAATTTTGACAACTTTATTTTTTGAACAGCTGAAAAGATATTGACGACTTTTGAGAGGTCAAGATATTGATAGAAAAATTTGCCAAAAGATATGGTTTTTAGTGTTTTTTATTTTTATTTATTATGTAATGTTTAGTCTTTTTTTAATTATATAAAAGATAATCATTCATGCGGGTATCTCTTAAATGTAATTATAAAAGTAATAATACTTACCAAGCAACCAAATGAGATATAAGGAACTAAAGCGGATCATCATCATCATTTGTTTTAATATGTGTCACCGTGATGAGATTATATTTTAGTAAGTTGTAGAAATGAACGGGGAGTTTGGTAAATGAATCATCTTTAGTAACCCCTTAATAATAAGAGTGCATGTTGTTTCGCCCATCAAATTAGTTGGTTTGTGATATTAGTTTTGTACTTTGATTTCATATCCCTAACAATTTCACATCCCCAATACGCTCTATCATAATTTCCAGCCATAACCTCAGCAATCAAGTGCTCATCATTTTTTTTGTTTGCTTGTCAATGTTTCGAGTGCAATTCGGTTGAAGAACATGTGTGTTTGTCAACAGTTTTTATGACATGGAAAAGTCCATCACATAATTTTATTGTTTTTTCCCTTATCAAACAAACAATTTTTCTCGTAACAAACATCGGACCTTTCCTTTGTTGATCTATTTATCTGGCATTGAAAACCCCCTCAAAACATTTTCATCCAACAACCACTCTAAGAGCTTCTTTGCTTGAGAATATTTATAGAAGTTCAATCTTTTGACTAGGGTTTAGCCTATGCGATGGAGTCTTAACTTTACCAATGCTTGGATATGACGATAAAGGATGCATATCATACAATAGGGTATTTGAATACCTATTTCTAGGTTCATCATTCGATTTTTCTCCATTATAATTACTTTCTAGGTCGGATATATCTAAACGAATATCTACAGGATCCCTGAAACCATCTAGATTGACATCATTTAGAAACAAAACTTCTTGGTTTTAAGTTTCATCTACTTTGTAGACCTTATTAACTTGAAATTGTTGTTCGTGTTTAGTATTATCACATGCGTACATATCATTAAGATATGTACCAACATACTTATAATTTGTAGGCTCCACCTAAAGTAATCTTCTTGGTTTTAAGTTTTGTCTACTTTCAAGATCTTAAAAACCAGTCTTACTTTTCAACAAATATAAAAATTTACTAAAGTTAATATATTTCGAAAATATCACACCAGAATTAAACTTTCTAGAAATCCCCCCGGGGCCAAACATATCTTACTTGAGAATCAACTCTCTCTCTCTCTCTCTCTCTCTCTCTCTCTCGGGTAGTTATAACCACAACGAATACTCGATAAAAGTCATTTTAAGTAAAAATAAATATAATACGAAAAAATAAAATAAAAAATAACATTGATATTCTAATTTGTTTTATTAATTTTTATACATAGACTAGTGAAAATGTAGGAAATCATAGTAAAAATGTCTGAAATCATAGTCAAAATGCATAAAAGCTTATTCAAACTTATATTTATTGGGAACATATAAAAAATAGTCTAAAATGTCATGTCATGCCAAAAGAAATCGCATGTAGCTCTTAACCATTTGTAATTTAATAAAAATATATAAAAAATCGGTATTTTATATCTACACACTATTGGGCTCATCATAGGCCAAAAATGGATCCAAATCCCAGTCATGGGTGTAAACGAGATGAGACAACTCATGAGAAACTCGAGCCCGACTCAGAAAATACTCGAAATCGACTCGACTTTAATCGAGTCAAGCTCGAGCTCGAGCTACTCGAGTACATTATCGAGTCGAACTCAAGTAGTAAAATACTCAGCTAATAAGGTCGCGAGCTTAATCGAGTATTTATAATATTACTTTTATTACCCTTTATGTATTTTTAAATTAGTAAAACATTTCAATACTTTTAGCTTTTAGGCTTCGGTTAAGGAGTGAGGACTTAAGTTGCATTTCAAAACTTTTGAGAATGTTACTTTTTGGTGTTGTGGATGTATGTAAAATACAATGAAATAGATGATTGATGGTATATTAACATTAGATGATTTATTTTGATTTTTTTGTTAATTTGAACAATGTAAAAGCACGTTGAATGTTTTTAATTTTTAATGTTTTTAACTTTTTTTAATTTTTTTTAATTTTAGTCGAGTTGAATCGAGGTCGCGAGCCGAGCTCGATAGTATCAAGTATTTCACGAGTCGAGTATGAGCTTCAAATTTAAGCTCGAGGTGAGTTCGAGTCGAGCTTCGAGCTCGAGAATTTTAGGCGAGTCAAGTTTCGAGCTTGGCAATACTGGGCTCGACTCGACTCGTTTACACCACTAATCGCAGTGCACAAAGACAAAATCGCAGGTGAGGATAACCACCTTCGATTTGTCTGGTTACTTTTGGATAATGAGTATTTTTTTGGTTATTTTTTATAAAATAATTAAGAAAAATTGCTATTTTGTAAATTCATGGATATAACAAAATATGAAATGTGAGTATTGAGGTGCTCTAACTTATTTAGTAAATTTGTGGATATAACAAAATATGAAATGCGAGTATACGAGATTTTCTAGCTTTTATAAATTAATAATAATAAATAAATAAATAAATAAACTCATTTTTTACGTAGTTTCTGCTAAAGCCATTGTTTAATCTTTAATGTTCATATATGGTCCGTAAACTTTTATCAATAAAAAAAAATAAAAAAAAAATAAAAAAAAAGCTCTTTTTTACGATGACGGTCATTTCCACAATTACAATTATGTTTTTGAACTTGTAAAATTTATGAAAAAAGGTATTAATTCTGAAATGTAGGCTGTGTATAAGAAAAACAACCAATTGGGTGCTAAAGCAAGGTGCCGAGAATATTATTAATCATAAAAAATAAAATAAATATATAAAAAAGAAAAGTTGCTTAAGAGTAATACGATCCAAGTCTGCAAAAGCCAGCAATTTTGTGGCAAAAAGATCTTTACTTTGAGCCTTTGCTTTGCTTTAGAACCTATAACATGATACTTGCAAGTTACATCTCCAACTCGTAAATAATTATAAAAAAAAGATAATCATAACCAGGATTCATTCCCCCAAATGATTGGGTTTCTTAAAATGATTTAATTATGATAAATATGAATCTTCATCATCGGGATTTCTTGATTAATCATGAGATGTGTTTAGTAGGATTGGGTTTCAATTTAAACTTATATTGTGATGCGTAGTGACATGTTAGCTAACATGAAAGAATGTTTTTTTTGTCAAGTATATTACTAAGGTGGAGTGGTCTTTAAGTTTATAAAAGAACTTCTAAGTTTTGGTGAGTGAGTATCCGATGATGGTGACTTATGGTGGCCGGCCGGTGGGTATCGTCAATCTTGCGATGGTTAGAAATTACTAAATTATAAAATTGGTCCTTGTGGTTGATATATTTTACAGTTTTAGTCCTAGTTTCTCATTTTTGTTGAAAATGTCCTTATTGTTGGTTTGGGTATCATATTCAGTCCTTCCCTTTGTTACCATTTTGGAAGGCTCCGTTAATGCTCATCATGTGCCCCTCACATGAGGCCATTTCAGTCATTTCAATGCCATCAAATATAAAGACTTGAGATCAGACAACTTTCTCTCACACTCACTCGTTTCTACTTTGTTCTTTGGAAATTTTGAATGGTCTTGTCTTCTTTCCCAGCTAAGCAATGGTGATATATTCTTATGGAAGCAAAGCCTTCATCACAATGTCATAACCTTAACCATGGAAGACGGTTTTGGTGTTGTGCAAGGGTTGGAACCAATTGTGGTTAATTGAGTAGACACAAATGAATCATAAAGTTGACATTGAAAAAATACATATTATAATTGAAACAATTAGAAATCAAATACAAAAAATATCATGGTTAATCATTTAACATTTAACAAAAGTGGTGCATTACATTTTGTCATGGTTGATACAACCAATTAACACCAAAAGTTCACATATGTTGTTTCATAGTTACATACCTAAAAGAAAACAACATGCCAATTATCAAATTATTGTACCAAAATACTAACTTAGACCACTTTTACAAAACACTACCTTAAACCAACATACAAAAATAAACAAAATATTTTCACCAAAACTAAATACCAAACGAATCAGACACCAAAGCTATTACTTTCTTGCTACTACCTTATTGTTATTGATCCTCCAACTCCAACATTTTGCCCACCTTGACCTTTACAAGTCCTGAAATTGTGGCCACTGTTTTTGTACTTGTTGCATGTCACACTAATATACTTTCTTGAAAAGTTTCTTTATTTCCTTGACGGAACCTCCTTCTCATCTTCTTAGGCATACCAACCTTCCATATATGGAAATTATTATGTTAATAAAAAAAATCTGGAATTAAATGATCATAAAAATATGGGACATATTGTATTACATGTGTATGGTGCTTGGGAGCAGTTAAAGTAGTTAAATCGTTTGAGTTGGGAGAAGTTAAATCATAATGTAACACGTTTCCACTATGATTCTCCTTACCATAGGCTGCATATTCAGTTTCAAAGTTCATTTCGTAGTCCTATCTAAGGTTTCCCTCATAATGTAATCTATTATCTCCTAAATCAAATAAAGGATCATAAAAAATCACTTCATCTCAATCAAACATAAAGAAGGGATTATGGTTTTCTCATGTGTCAAAACAAGGGCATAACATGATTATTGTTGCAATCCTTTCTCACCACTACCTACTTCTTCCACACTAAGGACATTTACAAGTATGTATTTCTTTTACAAGTATGTATTGTGGCAAACCCTAATCACTTATTACCTCCTCGCCCAATACATAGCCATGTATAAGTACTATAAACCTCTTATTATATAGTACTACAACTAAGTATTGTTAGTACTTAGTAGGTATATCAACATTTATCACTTGAGAAGTGCCATGTTAAGATCAAAGTCTAGCTTCTTACCAGTTTCTCCAGTTATTCTTTGCTCTGTTCCTAATGTATTTAGGTGAGTGGTCTTCCTTAACTTCACGTAGTACAACTTTAAAAAGGACATAAAGTACGTTTGTAGCTTAGTTTTCCTATATTTTATATAAACCTTAATCCTTTTGAAATATTTTACGCCCATAAACATATTCATCACATGTTGGCCATTACCAAGTGGTAATAGAACATAGTCCAAAGAGACCTTAGGGATAAGAAAATTGTAATGTACATGTATTTGTTTAACATACCCTATCTCATGCATCATCACACTGAGCTCATGGACTGAAAACTCATTAATGTCTACATGGTCAACGTACGCCTCTTTACCCCTATGGTATTTTCTTCCTAGAAATTTTGAAAAATGTCCACTATAACTGATTTGCATTACAAACAAATTTTCAAACCCCTCTGAAAAAAAAAGCGAAGATATTTATTACTATTATAATCTGCTACCTACAATACTTGATCGGAAGTAAAGCACAATTACTTTAAGCTTCCTTTACATCACATGTTGAGCTTAAAACTCATAGGTTCCATATGATTGGTTGTATCATCGTATTTATGTATCTGTAAATCCTCTTCCTTGCAAGACAATGAGGAATTAAAGGTATTGTAAGTGAATGGTTTTCTTGGGCTATGGTAGCTATAGTACCATATGGATGGTTTATGAAGTACATATGTATAATTACTCTTTTTATCGAGGAAACACATTTCAATGAGAGATGAGAGATATGAAATGATCAAAATGCCCCTCGTGTAACAGACACAAGATGAGCATTGACAAAGTCTTCTAAATGGTACATCAAGGAGGGACTGGATGTGTTGTACAAACCTACAATAGAGACCTTTATTTAACAAAAACAAAAAACTAGGATTCAAACAGAAAAATCATGCCAAAACATAGGCACCATTTATGTAATTTACTCTAGATATTATAAAAGGAGAGGTGGAATGCTATTTTTTTGTTCTTTTTTTTTCATGTTCTATTGATCTCTCTTCTCTCTATCTTTCTAGCTCTTTCTTTATTTTATAAATTTTAATATCTTTTTGATAAAAACTAATAATTGATTATTTTTCATATTTATAATATTTGTTCCAAGTATGTTCCCGAAAATAATTTAAGCTTTCCTATGTGATCCTTCATGATGAAATGTTGTATCTTTCGATGATGGAAATGGCTATCATTTCCAAGGGTATATTTCTCATATATTGATTCAATTTCCTTCGTTACAATCAACCATCTCGTTCATTCCATTACCTAAAACATTCTATTCCTTTATCAATCATTTCCATCCAACCAAAAAAAACCCTAACTATTCAGAAAAAAAAGAAAAATGCTAAGCGAAGATAATTGGAATTGGAATTTGTAGTAGAGCCAATAAAATATGTGAATGAAGTCATATACTAACAAAATCAAGTGTATGTACACTTTGTATATCTTTCTCTATATTTACAAGTTGATGGCTAAAATATCATCAATTACTACTCAAACTATAAATTAATAAAAAAATCCGTGTCAAAAATTGTAAAATAATAAAATTCCCATTCTTTGAATCCGCTTCTGCTGGCATCATCTTACTTTTACCCAACTGTTTGAAACGGACCAATTGGGTTTCTGATCTGTCAGCAGCTGCCCTAATCTCGTCGCCGGCGGAATTGACGGTGACCCAGATTGAAATTCGTCTTGTTCTCCGAACCAACAGTTGAACTCCGGCGATGATTCCGGTGTCACTAAACACGATTGCTCCGATTCCCAATCAGGGAAATCAAATGGGTCTCTCGGAGAGATTTGATTCTCTGATTCTTCTTTGAATGATACAGTGTTAATGAAAGGATGATTTAGAAGCATCTCAGCCGTCCATCTTTTTCTTGGGTCTTTCAAGAAACATTTCCCGATGAAATCTTTCCCCTCTTCTGATAATTTCCCGGGAATCTCTGGAATTTCAGCGCCAACGCCGATTTTCATCAAAAGATTTCCGATATCGGAGCAATTCCAAACTGGGTTTCCGGTGATCATCTCCGTTACTAAACATCCAAGTGCCCATATATCAGAAGCTGATTCCTGCTCACCGCCGACAACCGTCTCCGGCGCCATATACATCGGCGAACCTCTAATTTCGTATTTTGAATTCAACTCACCGGAGCCGGTTGTCTTCTTCGCTAGCCCAAAATCGGCGATCTTCACAGCGTCTTTTCCACCATCACAAACTAACAGAACATTTTGAAGCTTGATGTCGCAGTGTACATACCCATTTTGATGAATAAAATGAAGCCCCTTTAGAATAGAATTCGTGTATCTCCGAACTTCATTTTCCGACAACCGTAAACCACCGGAATTCTTCACCTTCTCCGATAAAGCTCCACCGGAAGCATACTCCAACGCCACATTATACAACCTCTGACCGTTTTCAATTGTCATTGAATCGCCGTAACATCCAATGATCTCCGGGCAACCTTTAAGCTCTTCCAAGATCATACGCTCGTTGATTAACGAATCACAGTGAGACACTCCACAAGACTTCACCGCCATTAATGGCGGAAAATCTGAACTCTGGTTTATGGGTTTAGCTAAGCTAACAGCAGCAAAGCTTCCATGGCCGATCGTCTTACCTCTAACCCACTCCATGGGCGTACAATTGAGGTTTTTTACAGAATCTTCTTTGATCTTTGAATGGCTGGAATTTGTTTTTCCTTTTCTTACTCAAGAACAGAGCATGTGAAGTTGATGATTGTTGGGGAGATCTGATCATTCTTTATATATATAAGGCGTGTGGAGATCGGAGTGCAAGTTGGATTTGGAATTACGTAGGAAATTAAATTAAATTATATATTATATATATCATACTATTTAAAGAAAAATATATATAGAGAACACGTGATAATTAAGGATATTTATTCTTGGAAATTTGGCTGCGGAAATAGCGTACACCAGTTTGGAATGTGGTTGACATGGTTGGGGTAAAATAGGTATTTCACACGATTAACTAATCGTCAGTCTTCACGTCAACTTGCTAAAGACTATCGAGATCTTTTCAATGCAACAGAACTTCCGTGAGGTTTCTTTTATATTTTTTATTATTTAAAAATATATAAAACTTCCAATTTTTAGTTGTACAAAAACATTTTTGGGTCAAGATTGATGATTGAAGTTTATTTTCTACAGTCGTTTAAAATGTGCAAAATATTTAAAACTATTTAGATTCTGTTATCTAAAATAACACTTTATCATTTTTAATCATTCAACCTTTATATACATATTTAACATGCCAAAAAACGTTTTTAAAAGAACACGGTAAATATAAATAAGCAAGCTGAATCCAACTCGTTTTAAAAAGCATCAACTCGTTTATTATCTAAATAAATCATTGGTAATTTAACAAAGTGTTCATCATTCAATATATTTCTCCATGGTTAATTTTATTAAAAGTATTTTGTAATGAATTATAAGTATGTTAACAAACAAATATGACAATTCTTATCCATGTAAACATGACTTCTCACGTCTTAAAATGTCATAAAGTAATGGTATTAAATTCTAAAAAGTCATGCAAGTGATGGTATTAAATTCAAACATGAACCTAATATAAAAAGTTGAAAGATCACTAACATGAGATTTGGAAAGTAATTAATTGAAAGATCATGCCTGATGGCTTATTGTAATTATTAATTAAGTAATTAGTTAATGAAAACGACATGCATAACCCTAGTTCAAAGAATCAAAGGAAACGTTGATTCGATGGATAAAGTCATAAACCAACCCTCGAGAGGTGTATATCCCAACTTGCTTTACAAGTGACAATTTATGGCCGTTCGCACCCTACATGGTCACGGGATAAGTCTTAATTACAAATATCCCTTGCTTCTCATCAATGGTTGCTAGTTGCTGGTTTCTACAAAGATCTCAAGAATATATATTTTGGGTGATTGATCATGTCAAAATCGATGTTTCTATTGGTTGGTTTTGTTATATGATAATAAAAAGAAGAACAGTAGATATTTTATTATAAAATAAGCGCTAGCTAGCAAGTATCTATGCCACAAAATTACATGGTGAAAATAACAATAATAAGGTTTTGAATCCAACATAACTAATAAGAGATCAATTACGATGATCCTTAATCAACATCGTCTATATATGTTTCTGACGAATGCCATCCTTTGTTTTCTATTCAAGATGTTTCCGTTGGTATTATAGATCAATTGTCTATTGAATCCAAGGGGATCAACTCAAAGATATTGTATTTTAGAAAAAATAATAAAACAATCCGATAATTCATATTATGAACTAATTATTGAACAATCAAAATACTAACAATCAAAATATTAAACAAATGAATAATTAATATTGCCGATTAAATATACAATCGTTATAAACAACACTAACAAAGCCAACTATTTAATATTGAGAAATAAACGTCAAGCCATCGCAGATAATAAATCTAATAATTATTATTTAATTATCATGTTTTGTTCAAAAATCCCACGACCGATCATAAGCAATCAGATGTGATCATAAGAAATGTAGAAGGAGACTCTCACATTGCTAGACACTATTACATTGTGTGGATGAATTAAAATACAAGTCATAAAATATAAAACCAATCTAAAGATCGATGATTCTTGATTGTTGAAATTTGCTTGAAATTATTCATGTCTCTCGAGGGTTGTTGCGTTGCTCGATGATTGTAACTTTCAATGTAAAAGCCAAAATTTAGTGTGGATTATCATTCTTTCCATCAACTATGCAATAACCAATAAATTTGAAACTAATACTCGAAAACTAAAATAATTCATAGGCACTGAAAGAGGAGAAACATAGGAGATCTTGCTTTTTTGGGGTGTGGAATATGGCTCACAAAATATGTATTTGTAGTTGCAAAAACCTTAGGAGACTGCCAAAAAATGCAAGGTATGATGAAGGCAACCATATCATGACTCACGACATGTCATGCGGATTTGACTAAGTCAAACTACAATTGCAATGCCTTACTCTCCAAACAACGTGTTTTCTGGATGCTTCTAGGAAGCTTCCATTAGTTTATCCACAAAGTCAACCCTGGTCAAGTCGGTCCAACCGATCTGACTCGAAAATTGTTAAATATGAAATCTCTTCAACTCCCAGCTACCGATGTGGGGTGCAAAGGTGCAAAATAAGCCAAAATTGCACAAATTCATGAACCTCGTGTCTCTCATCCATAGTTTGACTTAGGTGCCTGTTTGGGCTTAACATGTCCCTTAATCTCTAGTAAATCTTTTGAAGGCTTAAAATATGAGACTATGGGAAAAATTATATCACTTGAGTGTCACGAAGATTAAACGTTGTTTAATATTGAGAAACAATAAGAGATCGATGCAACAATATCCAACGGATTTAAACCAAAAACCTCGTGACCTTTTTGGTTTACCCCATACATTACCTACAATTTTGTGTTCTCACTAAGCATGCATATGGTATATGTCACACCCCCAAACCAGAATGGCGGAAACATTCGGGGGTGGATGACGTCATATGTAGTATCACAATAATTGTATCATAGTAATTATAGTAAACACAACCATTACATTGAATACATATATGAAAAGATATTTACATCTGTTTGATTCTTGTCTTCATACATCAAAAGTATAATCAAAAGAAAAAGACGTGACTCAATACGCTCCGTCTTCTCAAAACTCCAGGAGGTACATGTCTACTGATTTCTTGAGAATACAAGCAGATTTGAAAGAGTATCAGCATAAAGCTGGTGAGTTCATAAGTGATGTTTTTGTAATGAAAACCTGTTGATGACTCTGTAAAAATGTCTGCATGTTTCCAAGAAAATCCAATATTTTCTTTAGTAAAAGTGTGATAATATCAGTTCCATCTATAATCACTTAGTTCATGCTAGCCATGTATAAACCAATATCGAACAGACAGTTGATTATGTGGATCTGCCCTAAGCCCACAACCAAACAAGGAACAGGAAATGAGGCGGAAACCACACATTCCACAGTCTATCGAATATTCTCCATACGTAGCCTTGATGCCTAAACTAAGGGATTATAGAATTAACTATGAATGTTTGTTACTGTAACATGTTGTAGTATAATAAAACATTAGTTTGTATGTCTGCTTACCACCAATCGTAGTATGTGTGTATTCTTGTATAAAACCTTTGTATAGTATGTTCTGTTTGAAAACCCTGGCTACCACCAGTATGTATAATATGTTCTGTTTGGAAAACCCTGGCTACCACCAGTATGTATAGTATGTTCTGTATGAAAACCCTGGCTACCACCAGTATGAATAGTAGTTTCATTACTTAAAATAAAACTAATGAAGAATGAAATCCCTTAAACAAATAGTTAGTTTATACTATTGTGAGTCGTATAACCATGCTTGATATGACCTAGTGACCTTTACGACGTTCTTCAAGTGTCGGTTAAATGACATTTGTCACCCCAGGCATGCCTGCCTAACTGTCGCTAGCAGTTCAGGTGTGGGATTGTCAGTCCCGAATAGATCTATTCACAAATCTCATGATCTCCCTCCAGGAGACTATGGTTATACTATGATAGGATTTAATCTGTATCCCGAAGGTTACAATTGAAGTGTTGTCTCACAATCCTGTATTAATTAGTTTACGTGTTGTTCTGTATTGTTCTCTTGTATTTGAATCCGTTGTATACTGTATAAGGTAATAATTATACTTAAATAATTATAAAATGTTGTACTCTTGTAGTAATGTATATCATAAACTAAATCAATCATAGTTTATATGTTTACCCATGTATGTAATCTGAATCGGTAAAAGCTGTGTATTGAATTCCCCAAACTATACCCATTATAGTTTGCTTGAAATGTTATGTACTTGGTTTGTAAATTGTTCTAAAAAACTATGCAATTAGGTTTCCAAAATAAAAGTGTCCCTTATGGTCAACATAATACAAAAGGGATAAAATATCTAAATATTTTATAAAACGTGGAAATCGTTTGACTGTATCAATTGCATAAGTTTTAAACTTGTTAAAATCATTTGTGTTTGGCTTGTATCCCCCCCCCCCCCCCGAAACCATTAAAAATCATAAAAGCGTAGGGGTATGAACTCACTGTTAGTTGCGTACAAGCGTCGAATCAACGGAATGAAATGAAGACCCTCGAGTTGTAGCGCGTGACACTTAACGGAATCCTAATAACAATTAAATACATATATGTATCTAAATTAGTGATTTCGTTAGATAAAGTGTTAGAAAAACACTTGTTTTTGGTTAAGGAATGTTACCGAGACTTGATTGAATCGAGGAAAGTGGGTTTTCAGTCTAATACACCACATAGGAAAGGTGTGTACGGCCGTGAATGGGGTTTACGGCCGTGAACAGGTGTACGGCCGTGAACAGGCTCTTGAAGGGTGTACGGCCTTTGAAGGGTTGAAGTGTGTACGGCCGTAGACTAGTGTACGGACAATGAAGATTTGCAGACTTGAAGGGTGTACGGTCATACACTCAAGAACAAGGATGCTGGATTCGACGAAAAACGTGTTCTAGATGTTCCGAAATCACTGCCAACAGGGATTTTTGGTGATTTTCGGAAGGATAAGAGTGTTTTAGGGGTGTACGGTCACGAGTTTAGAGAGAGAAGGAGAGTGTGTCCGGCCGTAAACTGTAAATTAGGGGTAGGGTCTCGTATTTATAGGGGTTCTTGTGGTCGGTGGAGGGGTCCACCCAACGCTGGCCGTAAACGAGTGTACGGCCGTACACGGGTTTACGGCCGTAAACTCAGTCAGGCCGAGAACCGTTTGATTTTTCAAGAAGATTCAGGTTTTTCATGCAATTGTTGGTTCCAAATCGTATATAAATTTAATTAAATAAAACTAGATGATTTTCTAAACCAAGAAGTTTGACGGGAACTTAATAAAATTCAAATTTTATTAACGAAAATTGGTTAATGAAAACGGAAAAAGGTTCGGGTTGTCACAGTATATGTTATAAACCTTTTTCATGACCCTCTAGAAGATAAACCACTAATCTTCAGTTGAGATGACACCACCTCTAGATCGTATATGTAAAGTTTTACAACACATTTGTTGCTTAAATACCACAAAAACTTTGTTAAAAGTCTTAAATCAACCTCATTCTCGGCAACAACATACTATCTTTGTAACATTCCCAAAATTTCAATAAATATTAAATTTAAAAAACAATACTTATTAAGACAAAAGCATTAACTTTATTTTTGAAAAGTTCCAAAACCAAACTCATGATCAACATAATTCTTTAAATTGATTTGTAAGACATAAATTCCAAAACCAAACGATAGCATGAATTAAATGTATCATACAGTCTTCATCATAAATAAACCAAGCTAGTATACGGTCACGTCTTACCATCTTTCGTACCTGAAGATCCTGAAACAGTAGTTTCAAGGGAAAAGGTAAGCATAATGCTTAGTGAATTTCACACATACACATTATAACAATACACATGCTCTACCCCTGATATTTCATTTTATTTACTTCTTTTTATAGTTTATTTTAGCACATTTCATTCGCATTTTAGTTAATTTCCATGCATATTTTCCTTTTTGTTATTTTATGACCATTTCAGGTACTTTCGAATTTCGTGAGTATAATTACAGATTTTAAGGAGACTAGCGGAGCGGGATCTTTGGAAAGCGATTGGACTTGGAGGACAACGAGGATTTTGGGCTTGATGGCTATAGAGATGATGCAGGAAGTGGGATTGTCAATTACTTGAAGGCTTGGAAGAATTAAACTTTAAATTTGCAAGATGCGGGGGAATTTTAAGTGTGCGGAGATTGATGATCGGGTGATTACGAGAGCTTTGGAGGATTTGGAAAAGTTAAATTGGGCTCAAATTGAAGAGAACTTGAAGAAAAACGGGCTAGAAGCTGATCGGACTCAAACTGGGCCAATGGAATACTTGTGGGGGCCCAAGACTTGAAGAAGCCCAAAATCCGTCACACCTCACGCGGCCCGCATAAGATTTCCACGCGGTCCGCATGGATTCCTGCAGGGGCAAATTCGGGATTTTGTATAGAGCTCTAATTGGGAAGGTTGGTGTGCCTCTTTAGCCTTATCTTGGACATCCGATTTTGACACATTCCCTCTGGAGTTTGGGAGCATTTTGAAGGCCAAGAACCCTCAAGAACTTCATCATTTCTCCTCTTGATTCTTGTTAAATGTTGGGTACAATCTTTACTAACTTTATTTTCTTGAGTTTAGCCATGCTTGGCTAAACAAATCTTGGTTGACTTTTGTTGAATCCTTTGAACGTTTGTTGAATATTGAAGAATCCATGAATTTGTGTTTGAATCTTTATGAAAATGTTTTGTGTTTTAACATCTTATCATTGATTGTATGTTTTTATTCATGAGTTTAAATGTGTTTGTGGTGATTAGTTGGCTAATTTCTGGATTAAGTAAAGGATCTTCAAATTAGCAAACAACAAGTGATTCTTGTGTTAGTTTTACTTCACACAATCATAAAAACATTTTCTCCAACATGGTAGTGGAAGCTTTTGACTCCTCTTGGATTTGGTGACTTTTTGGTTCTTAATGCTAGTTGACTTTCACTAATTACATGCTTATTGGAATTAGTGACTTTGACTAAGGAAATTGTTATGAGCTTCTCTAACCATTTCAACAACTAAGAAAAGTCTAGGTAATCTCAAGCTCCTAGGATTACTATAGCCAAATTAGGGTTTAAATCAAGTATTGCACCATTGGATTCTAATGATATGTTCATCAAAAGTCAAAGTGAGGAAACCTTAAGTCAACCATCTTTCCCTTATTGATTTCACATCAAATTCTTATTTTTGCCAAATTGTTCATTTAAGTTCTAGTTTAATTCTAGTTTTAATTTAAGTATTTCAAAAAGATCAAAACCCCCATTTTTATTTTATTGTCATTTTACAAGTACTTTTGCAAAGAGATTTTCCATAGAATTATAAATTAAACCAATCTCCGTGGATCGACCCCTTTACCACTATACACTATTTTAGTGTAAAAGATTTAGGGTTATTTATTTTTGTTGGCCTTAACAACCACCAAATTTTGGTGCCGTTGCCGGGGATTGGTTTATTTTTAATCAATTTGTTTCTCTATGCCCAGATCTCAACGTACAAGTGCTTTGATTTATAATCCGGAAATTGAAAAAGAAGCAAGACGTTTGGCGAAGGAAAAAAGAATAGAACGTGGTCAAACTTCAAATCCTCACGGGGATCCGAAGGTTGAAATCGCTTCTTCAAGTGACACGAAACCCGATTCTAGTCCCGAACCTAACCAAGAAACCGAAACACCACCCCTACGACAAAAACCACCCATTATTGAACCAATTGTAACGGCGGACGGAGGAGAAGCTCCCAAAAGAACTTTGAGGCAAATGATGGAAACCGATGTTACACAAACTCCAACCGGTATCAATTATCCCGTTTTGGAAGGAGGCTCGGAGTTGAAGTCAAGTGTAGTCCATCACCTCCCAACTTTTCATGGATTGGAGAATGAAGACCCTCATAAGCACTTAAAGATGTTCCACATTATTTGCACTAGTATGAAACCACAAGGGTCAACCGATGACCAAATCAAGCTAAGGGCATTCCCCTTTTCATTGGCCGATAGAGCAAAGGATTGGTTATTCTATCTTCCACCAGGGTCAATCAACTCGTGGACTGACATGGCAAGAGCTTTTCTTGACAAGTTCTATCCTGCTTCAAGAGTCTCAAGTCTTAGAAATGAGATTTGTGGAATCCGCCAAGGTCAAAATGAGACTTTTCATGATTATTGGGAGAGGTTCAACAACTTGTGCTATAGTTGCCCACAACACCAAATTTCGGAACAAATCCTCATTCAACACTTTTATGAGGGATTGATACCAATCGAAAGAAGACTAGTTGATGCCTCAAGTGGTGGTGATGCCTTTAGTAAAACTCCACAACAAACAAGACAACTTTTCAACACCATAGCCGCGAACTCCCAACATTTTGGCCCGCGCCAAGATATGAAGAGAGAGACACAACACAAAGTCAATGAAGTGGGAACATCAAATCTCGAGTCTCAAATCAAAGACTTAACCTCTGTTGTTCAAAAGTTAGCCATGGGACATATTCCACAAGTGATGGTTTGTGGAATATGTGCAACAATGGGACATCCTACGGATATGTGTCCCATTCTCCAAGAAGATGCGGAACATTTGAATGCCACAGGAGAGTTCCAAAATTACCACAACAAGCCATCTGGTTACCAAAATGCTTACAATTCAAGTTGGAAGCCAAATCCCAACATGAGCTACAACCCAAGACCATTGCCTCAAAATGCACTGGTTAGGCCTTCCTACCCACGACAACAACCCCACTACCAACCTCCCCAACCTCACTATCAACCCAAACCACACCATCCACATCACCAACAACCTCCTCAATCCCAACCAAGTAGGTCCGGAATATCCCTTGAAGAGATTGTCAAATCCTTAGCCACTAGTACCCAACAATTCCAAAAAGAGACAAGCACTAGAATCTCCAATCTCGAAACTCAAATGGGAGATATAGTCACATCCTTAAGCAAGTTGGAAACCCGTGGTATACTCCCTTCTCAAACTGAAAAGAACCCAAATGTCAATATGGTTACATTGAGAAGTGCAAGAGAAATCGGAGAAAGTATCACAAAGGAGGCTTCTAAAGAATATGAGGGTGAGGTCATCCTGAGTCAAGACACGATGGAGAAAAGTAAAGTTCAAGGCGAAGCTCCAGGGATGGTCACACCCATAGTAATTCCACCACCATTCCCCTCCCAACTTTCCCCCTCGAAGAAGAAAGAGGAAGAAAGAGGAATCTTAGACACCCTTCGAAAGATTGAGGTAAACATTTCGTTGTAAGATGCCATCAAGCAAATCCCAAGGTATGCTAAATTTTTTAAAGAAATTTGCACTAACAAAAGAAAACTTCAAGGACATGAAAAGATCTCAATGAGTGAAAATGTTTCCGCTATTTTACAAAGAAAGCTCCCACCAAAATGCAAAGATCCGGGAATGTTTACAGATCCTTGCAAGATAGGGGATGTCACTTTTAGTAGCGGTATGCTCGATCTCGGTGCTTCTATTAATGTCATGCCCTATTCGGTATATGAATCGCTAAATATCGGACCTTTAAATAAAACGGGTGTTACTATTCAACTTGCGGACAAATCAAGTGTTATCCCTGGGGTGTCTTAGAAGATGTTTTAGTTCAAGTAAACCAATTGGTCTTTCCGACGGATTTTTATGTAATTGATTTAGAGGAACAAATTTCCTCCAAATCGGCTATAATCTTACTTGGAATACCATTTTTAAAAACGGCTAGAACAAAAATTGATGTGTATGCGGGTAATCTCACAATGGAATTTGATGGTGAGGTAATTGAATTCAATATTACTAATGCCATGAGATACCCTAGAGATATATCTTCCTTGTATTTTGTTGATGTTGTTGAGCCTTTAACTCAAAATTTCCTCGAACCTACTAACCATGAATTGTTAGAGATGAGTTTTTGTAAAGGTCGTAACCAAAGAAGCATAAAAGGGGAGATACAAGACCATCCTTCAAAGTCGGAAATTGATGAAGCGGTTGACAAGTTGGATACGGGAAAACTAAGGATACATGGGAGGTTGCAAATCCAAGAGCTTGAGGAGTCGAAAAACAAAGTAGATGAAAATGTCATGATTTACAAGAAGGAAATGAAAACTTTCCATAACAAGTCCATCACCCGGAAGCATTTTGAACCGGGGCATAGGGTCTTACTTTACCATTCACGATTGAAGTTATTTCCGGGCAAGTTAAGACCAAGGTGGATTGGGCCTTTTGTTGTGATAAAAACCTTCGACCATGGGGCGGTGGAAGTTCAAAGTGAAAAGACGGGACAAATTTTCAAAGTCAATGGGCACCGTTTGAAGTCGTTCTATGAAGGTTTCAATGCTAATGCTCTTGAAATCATCCATTTGGATGTCCCGATGTGTTAAAGTGTGCAAGGAAGACGTCTCGCCAAAGACGTTAAAGAAGGGCATTTTTGGAAAGCTATGCTTTCATCCTTTTTCCAAATCCAACTAAATCATTTTAAAAAAAGCGTTTTCGGGATTTTGAAAATAAATTTTTGAAAGGTTTCACCCTTCATTCCCCGTTTTATTCCGACTTTTGCCGAAAATTTTGAAACCGGGCCTTACGGGGATCATTTTGAGCTAAAGTTCAAGTTTTTAGAAAAATCTCAAATTTTGAAGTGCAGGAAGTTGTGCGGGTTCCATGCGGCCCGCGTAAACCTTCGTGCGGGTTCTATGCGGCCCGCGCCTTGCCCACGTAGATCCTAGAATTTTTTTTTGTGTTCAGCTCACGCGGCCAGCATGCGGGTTCTACGCGGCCCGCGCAGATTTCTGATACTTAGCATTTTTTTGATGTTCAGCACATGCGGCCACCATGCGGCCAGCCCGCAGCCCGCGCGAGAAAACAGAAGATTCATTGGGTTTTCAAGAAACTAGACGTGACCAGCACGCGGCCCGCGCCCTGCCCGCGTGTTACACGTTGACTGGATTTTAAGTTGTTGACTCGTTTTGACTTTTGTTGACCAAGGGGTTTAATGAGTTGACCAACATTGACCGGCTATTGACCTCATTTGACCAAGGATTAAACACTCCAGCAACCTTCCTTCTTCATTCTAACCCTACCCACACTCCACCATTTTCTCTCTAGAAGCTCAAGAACACATAACCCACTTATCATAAAAATCCGATTTCCCGGAGTTCTACCGGTCGGAATCCCGCGAGACCACCGCCATTCTTCACCATTTTTCATCCTCTACAAACCCACCCAAAATCCAGTCCGATCTGTGGCCGGAATTCCGGGCGCCACCACCACCCACCGCCGCCTTCTTTCGCATTTTCCGGCCAACTCCGGCCACCATTGGAGATTCCGAGCACGGGGTTTTGTTTCTCTCATCAAGGGCTTTCTAACCATACCAATTTCCCCCAAAAACTCACAAAAAAATTTCGCCCAATTCCTAGTGCCACCACTCTAGTCGCCGGAAAATCACCTTGAAGCTCGTTTGTGGGGTTGTTTTTAGCAATTCAAGCGTCAAACACAGAGAAAAACCATAAGCTTGGGGTGTGCCTTGGAGATTATCTTTGGTGGTTCTCATTACGCTTCCATCCTTCGTCCCGGGTTTAAGCTAATTGGGTATCCTCGTTCCTTTAACTTGATTATTTGTTTGTTAAATACCAGTTTGTTGTTGGAATTGTGTCATCACCCGTGTGGTATTTGGTGTGATTTGACTATTATTATTATTGTCAAATTTTTGTCCCGAGTCAATGTCTAAGCGAGCCAAAACCGGACCTAGTTCATCTAAGGGTGGGTCGAAAGGCAAATCCAATGACGCCCATTTCGTTTGTTGAATCGTGACGACCGCAAAACATATGAATTTCTTGTTTCCAACAAGCGCAAGGTCAAATCAACCAAGTTTCTCCATCAAGAGTCTTTTGAAACTCTCAGAGTACTTGAGGGAGTTAAAGCACTTTTTAACAACATTGGTTGGGGTCAGTTTCTCCATAATCGTGCAGCCACCTATGTTAAGCCGACTTTGGAATTCCTCTCCACATTCCGCATGGATGACGATACGAACACCATCACCTTCCAAATGCTAGGAGAGAGTAGGTCATTTCCATTTCGGGTCGTCAATGCTTTAATGGGTACCCTTGTGGATCACACTTACTCCCACCAGGATCGTTGGCCCGCCACCTTTAACGAACACCATTTTTGGCAGCAAATCACTCACGAGCCATGATACTCATCATCTTCCTCCAAGGCTTCCTCAATCATTCATCCATGTTTACGCCTGGCCCACCGAGTCCTTACATGCACCATTTTTGCCCGCTCTGAAGTGGGTCAAATTTCCAAAGCTGAATTGTTCTTTCTATGGTGCATGGCTCGTGAAAACGGACCCAACCCGGATTTTGCCATCTTCTTCTTCACCAAATGCTATAATCTCACCACTATGGACACCGGGGACATTTTCATCGGCGGCTTGATCACACTCATTGCATCTAGACCCCCACTTCAGATCCTTCTCTCCACTCTTCAATTTGAAAAGGCGTCCGGACCCTCTCGCCTTGACATCTTTGCACTCCAGCGGATGAAAATCATCCGTGAAACTATACGTGGCCACATTTGGAACCTTGATAATCAGCCATACCTCATTCTTCCTCACGAGTATATAGGGTGTTTCGAACCAATCGACCCCGAAGAATGGGTCATTCCATCCGACTACCCTCCTCCTGTGGGTGATGAAGATGACCAGTTTCAGCCTCCACAACATTTTGCCTAGCCTCAATTTCAGCCACAGCAGCAGGGGGGACACGAGATCCCACCATATTTCCTCTAACTTCTTCGACCAATTCGCCACTATGTTCTCCACGGTTTAGTGCATCGATACTCCGACGCAGGAGAACACCCGGGCCATCCAGGATGTGGTGACCCGTGTTGATCAGCTGGAGTAGTCCATCGCGCCCACTCCCTGGCAGGTCCAGGATATGTGGGATTACCACTACCGCCACGGACACTTTCCGCCGCCCGACACTCCGATTTAGGTCATTTCTGCCCTTTCCTTAAGCATTGAGGACAATGCTTGTTCTTAAGCTTGGGGTGGGGCATTTCCCTTTTGCTTTTACTTTTTCATGCATTTTTTAGTTAGGTTGCATTTCATTTTAGTTTTTTTTAAGCTAATTTGCATTCATTTTTTTTATAAAATTCCAAAAAGATTTTATTTTCTTCTTTTCTACTTTCTATTTTTGCATAACATTTAGCTTAAGACATTAGCATGCATCCATTTTTGTTGTTTGTTTATTCTCACCCCTTTGGATGCCATGGAACAGGTTCATAGTTATTGTATCATTATTGGTCCAGGATATTGTTGCTATCTCACACATCGAACCGGGACCACTAGCCGTAGTTTGGGACTTCGTACTTGGGATCAGATGCTGGAAGCTTAAAGGGGTAAGTGATCATGGCCAGGTAGTTTCATGAAGAATTACGCATGCAATACTAACAACTGTAGGATATACTATAGCAATAAATTTCTTAGCCTTGCGGTCACTACCGCCGAGAGGATCACACGTGATCATGTTTGAACCATTAGGATGAAGCACTGGCGCTTGTCCCCGAGTAGAATCCATGTCCAGTCTTTTTACATCACCATATCCTTTTTGCGATTTACTTAGGATTTTAGAGAGTCTTAGCCCACATTTGGGCATTTTCATTATTTTTGAAAAATCGCAAGTTTGAAGAGGAGCTTACATCTTTATGCTCCACACATGATCATTTTCACATTTAGACCATTCGAATTATATTATTACCCCCCCCCCTCAGTTCCACTTATATACTCTTGGGAACCAAATTTTGAGTCAAAGAGTTTTCTTGATAAAAAGCAAAAATTCAATATGATAGTGAATTACCTTCAACTTTACTACTTATTTATGTTAACAAAAAAAATCTCAAGCAAATTCCAAGCGGCGATTATCTTAGATGGGTAACCGGTTCAATTATTGAACAAACTTTCCTACATTTTGGTCACCGACGTTTGATATTCATTTATTTAGGTATGTTTTATTGTATATAGATCGAGTTGTTTTTCGCAAATTGGTGATGTTAGGGAGACTGTTGAGTCGGATACTACGGGAGGTTTGGGCCAACACTAAGTGAACTGATTCCTAAAATGGTGCCCCAGTGATGAAACCCAATCACATTTGAGAGTGGCCAACAGACGTGAGATCACGTAACTTTTGTGATAAGAGTGTGCACTTAAAGAAGAGCTCCACATGAACCCATCCAACTGCTTTCTCCCTACTACAGATGTTCTTCATTGTATGCATGTTCCATTGGGGCTGCGATTGACCATCCCTCCTTAGTCACCTAAAGGAGTTGTCCTAGCTGTTGTTTATGGTCCCATTGTTATCGGATGAAAAAGTAATGAGATAATAGCAAGATCAATTCTGACCATGTTGACTAACGGTGATCACGTTCCGCGGTTCTATCCATTCTTTTTATTTTTCTTAGGATAGTTCATCCCAAGTTCATTTTAGTCTTGTCTTACTTGAGGACAAGTAAGGTTTAAGCTTGGGGTGATTTGATAGTTTCATTTTATTTACTTCTTTTTATAGTTTATTTTAGCACATTTCATTCGCATTTTAGTTAATTTCCATGCATATTTTGCTTTTTGTTATTTTATGACCATTTCGGGTACTTTCTAGTTTCGTGAGTATAATTGCAGATTTTAAGGAGACTAGCAGAGTGGGATCTTTGGAAAGCGATTGGACTTGGAGGAAAACGAGGACTTTGGGCTTGATGGCTATGGAGATGATGCAGGAAGTGGGCTTGTCAATTACTTGAAGGCTTGGAAGAATTAAACTTTAAATTTGCAAGATGCGGGGGAATTTTCAAGTGTGCGGAGATTGATGATCGGGCGATTACGAGAGCTTTGGAGGATTTGGAAAAGTTAAATTGGGCTCAAATTGAAGAGAACTTGAAGAAAAACGGGCTAGAAGCTGATCGGACTCGAACTGGGCCAATGGAATACTTGTGGGGGGCCAAGACTTGAAGAAGCCCAAAATCCGTCACACCTCACGCGGCCCGCATAAGATTTCCACGCGGTCCGCATGGATTCCTGCAGGGGCAAATTCGGGATTTTGTATAGAGCTCTAATTGGGAAGGTTGGTGTGCCTCTTTAGCCTTATCTTGGACATCCGATTTTGACACATTCCCTCTGGAGTTTGGGAGCATTTTGAAGGCCAAGAACCCTCAAGAACTTCATCATTTCTCCTCTTGATTCTTGTTAAATGTTGGGTACAATCTTTACTAACTTTATTTTCTTGAGTTTAGCCATGCTTGGCTAAACAAATCTTGGTTGACTTTTGTTGAATCCTTTGAACGTTTGTTGAATATTGAAGAATCCATGAATTTGTGTTTGAATCTTTATGAAAATGTTTTGTGTTTTAACATCTTATCATTGATTGTATGTTTTTATTCATGAGTTTAAATGTGTTTGTGGTGATTAGTTGGCTAATTTCTGGATTAAGTAAAGGATCTTCAAATTAGCAAACAACAAGTGATTCTTGTGTTAGTTTTACTTCACACAATCATAAAAACATTTTCTCCAACATGGTAGTGGAAGCTTTTGACTCCTCTTGGATTTGGTGACTTTTTGGTTCTTAATGCTAGTTGACTTTCACTAATTACATGCTTATTGGAATTAGTGACTTTGACTAAGGAAATTGTTATGAGCTTCTCTAACCATTTCAACAACTAAGAAAAGTCTAGGTAATCTCAAGCTCCTAGGATTACTATAGCCAAATTAGGGTTTAAATCAAGTATTGCACCATTGGATTCTAATGATATGTTCATCAAAAGTCAAAGTGAGGAAACCTTAAGTCAACCATCTTTCTCTTATTGATTTCACATCAAATTCTTATTTTTGCCAAATTGTTCATTTAAGTTCTAGTTTAATTCTAGTTTTAATTTAAGTATTTCAAAAAGATCAAAACCCCCATTTTTATTTTATTGTCATTTTACAAGTACTTTTGCAAAGAGATTTTCCATAGAATTATAAATTAAACCAATCTCCGTGGATCGACCCCTTTACCACTATACACTATTTTAGTGTAAAAGATTTAGGGTTATTTATTTTTGTTGGCCTTAACAACCACCTCACAACCTCCATATAACATCATTAAAATTAATTTAATATTGACCCCTTGGTACTTAACACAAAATATATGCTCGTTGGGTTATTTCCCCAAAAAATAACCCCAAAAAAACAGCTTGTTCAAGACTACCTTTTCCCTACTAAAACCTATCAAAACTGAAATCTCAATTCATATTCCAGTTATTTTGTCTCTTATATTTAGTTATTTTGTCTCTTATATTTCCAGAGACTACTTGCACATGACCATACGATTTTTCTACAATTTATTTATGAATTTTACAAAACAACATGTCATAGCAGCTAAAACCGGACCAATCAGTGAAAATCACACTCTTCACCATAGGCATGTGTAGTTCCAGCTTTCGGCCAAAACTAATGAAATAAAGTACACTTAATTTCTAAACTTTGGGAACGAGTTTCGACTAAAAAGAATCATCCATGAATGAGTTATGATTTTTCAAAGATCTGGACAAATTAGGGTAATTCACAGCAAATCATAACTTTATGTTTTGGGTTAAGATAGCTTCTTAAACCATTAAGTCTTTATGGAAATCAACGCCAATGTTGGAAAATAGATGCTTTATAACAAAAATATGTAGTGATAACTTAATAGCCATTTTATAAACCAAAAGTCACAAATCCAAAGTACAATGGCTATATGAAAAATCACTAATTTAGGGTTTTAGGATTTCCAATTACTCAAAGCAAGACAAATTTGGAAAGAAGGAACACCACCCACTACCACCAATGTGAGGTTGCAAGTGGTGATCAACGATGGCGTCCATGACCGACAGCTACGGCGGCCAACGGTGGTGATGGTGGAATTCGAACAAAAGAGGAAGAAAAAAATAAGAAAGAAGAAACTTACCTTGAAGGAAATGAAAAGCACCACCAAACCACCCCCTTTCACCACTCCTTCCTCACTGGAAACACGTACCTCCAACAACCTTCTCCTTTCTCGATCTCGCTCCCTATCGATTTTCTTTTTATTAATCGTAAGATAAGACATACACGCTTCTTTTCAACTATTGTATACTCAAATGAAAAGCTGGAACATGCTTAACTCTTTATTTCATCTTATCAACATGATATTGTGCATCTGATCCACCAACATGACAATTTAGATCACGAGAAAAATTCTTAAAGTAATAAAGTCATTAATATTTTCAACATGGTAATTATATCCTCTATGTAATCTAGCAAATATCGATGTGCTACTACAGTACCAACATTCTAACTTGGCATCTTAAAAATAAAAACTTTATCCATATAATCATGTTTCATTTTGTACTCAACAAATGCATATTCTGCTTAAAATACAATTTATGGTTTTGTCTTTCCTCGATGCATATCAACCATCTTTTGTACCTAGAATTAGAATCCAATGTATCAACTTCAGATGTGTTGGGATCACCTTTTCGATTAAACAAAATATCTCAATGTAACAGTTCCATTAATCTTCTTCCAAGTTGTGTTTCCTAACATGAAATCCACATTCAACAACATAGTAGTAATACATAGCTTTGACGTGATCATATGATAGATATCTTGACCACATTATTGGCCATATTCAATCAAGAGCATTTGTTTTTTTTTTAAACGACAAATTTAAACTACTCTTAAACCATTCCTTAATTCTACCTATGTCCACGATGAGACTTGAACCCTCAAACTTAAGGAGGGAGGACAACACCTATATTGAATATGTATTCTCCAATGTATAAACTTCAGATGTGTTGGGATCACCTTGTCGATTAAACAAAATATCTCAATGTAACAGATCCATTAATCTTCTTCCAAGTTGTTTTCCTAACATGAAATCCACATTCAACAACATAGTAGTAATATATAACTTTGACGTGATCATATGATAGATATCTTGACCACATTATTGGCTATATTCAATCAGGAGCATTTGGTTTTTTTTTTAAACGATAAATTTAAACTACTCTTAAACCACTATTTAATTCTACTTATGTCCACGATGGAACTTGAACCCTCAAACTTAAGGAGGGAGGACAACACCTGATACCGTTGGACTAGAACCCCTTTGGTATCAAGAACATTTGGTATCCAATAAATATGACCCCGAGGAGACTGATATTAATTACTACTAGATGATTCATCATGGAACAACTTGCTTACACCATAAATTACATTTATATTAACATTATTATGTATATTACTTATGTTCATTAAGGAATCAATTATAATAACAACTAAAAGTCAATTTACCTTTTGGAGTTTCGGGATTGCCACGACCACTTATAACATCTTCATCGACATTACTAGATTCAGAATCTGAACGGTAAATGTCACTCTCATTCATGTTTTTAACCAGACTACGTATTAATCTCAACAAAAGAACCATCATTTTCAACATCAAGATCAACATTACAATTATTGTTTTCATTAGAACAGTTACAACCGTCTTCTAAAAATAGTATTTGAGGTTCAAGGATATCAGTTCTTTTATGACTACCAACATATGGTTGTAATTATGCAATACAACATGAAATTAACATCATATAAACTTATATTTAATATATATTTGGAATATACATATAAAAATTTGTTGAATATATATATATATATATATATATATATATATATGCGTAGAAAATTAAAGAAAATTAAAACGATCACCATACTCTACTTAGATGTATGAATGGTTCCAACTTCATTCCTCTTCTTCTATGGACAATTACAAGAATCATGATCCCCAATCTTGCCACACAAAGAGCATTGCCTGGGAGGCATACGTTTAGACATATTATGTTGTTTATGATTACTACTTGAAAAAACAATTATAGATGCAGATGATGAAAAGCGATAAAGAAGATGAAGACGATAATAATATAACAGATTACAACCAATACGAGATTACATTGTTTGCATGAATTAATGGATTCAATTTAATCTTAACATTATTAATATTGTTAATTGACTAATCTACCTTTGACCATAATCAGCCAATCTAAATGGACGGATAAATACTTATTGATCTAATGGATGAAACTAGTTTTTATGTTCCATGCAACTTTGTTGTATTTTCAGTGACTGAGTCCTGAAACAAAACACGAACCCATACATGAAAACCTAGACGCGAATACATTCTGAAATAATGTCATTGCTTACATTAATGACGAATTTAATTAGTTTCTATAAAAAAGAGAATTATAATTATGGATATCATTTAATATACATATAATTGTGAAAATTATTTAATATCTATCTTTATTTGATTAAATAATTACTTAATTTTATTAAATTTTATTGGTGCATTCTAGTACATAATAAATGTAAGGAACACATGAATATATATATATATATATATATATATATATATATATATATATATATATATATATATATATGTTCATTTTTTGTGAGACCGTGAGACGCAATCTAAAAATATTTTTAAAATGCAAAGTAAAAGGAAAAATCCGAAAATTCTTTGTTTAATTATTATTTTCGTCATTTTATTTACCTAAAAAAATAAATAAATAAATAAAAGAAAATTACCGTTTTTTTTTAAATAAAAGAAATATTCTAATAGAATATTACACAGTAAATATTATAATGTAGTTTTTAGAATGTTAGAATATTATAGTATCTACTAGATTTGTCAGATATATGAAATATTCTAATATTACTAGAATATTCTAATATTCTACTAGAATATTTCACATATATTTTAAAAAAACGGTAATTTATTTTATTTTATTTTTTGGATAAAAAAGTGACGAAATTGATATTTAAAAAAAAATTCCAAATTTTTTTAATTATTTTGCATTTTAAAAATGTTATTTTTATCTAAAAAATGAGTGGCTAGGATCGCGTCTTCCTGTCTCACAAAACATAGTGGTCTCACATGAACCTAACCCTATATATATATATATATATATATATATATATATATATATATATATATATATATATATATATATATATATATATATATAGAGAGAGAGAGAGAGAGGAGGGTTCAATTGAGAAAAAAATGTTGAGAATGAGAGAATCATTCTCAGCCACACATTTATTTTGCCGCAAAACACCTACGCGTACCGGCGGAATGGGTAACGGATGCACATGTGTTTTCCAACAAAGCATATTTCTTTAATTTATGCTAATTATTACCTTAAAATAAACAAAAACATATTTTTTTTGTTTCTTTGATTTTCGAATGCTATTTTTATCTAAAATTTATTTTAAATATATCAAAATTCATAATTTTTTATTCTCTATAAATAGACATCCATATTGATATAGTTTTAATATAAAATAAAAAATATTTTTTTAGAGTATCAGCTATCGTTATTCATAAGTGAATAAAAACACATCAGATTTTTATTACAGTATATTCGTTATTCATTTATGAATAAAACACATGCTTAACTTTTTTACAGTTTAAGTATAGTTTATATATGAATATAACACGTTATAAAGTTTTCTTACCTAAAATATTTTTTTTACATGATCTTTCGTCACATGTTATATTTATATATGAATAAAACGTGTATTAATTGTCGTCATATGTTATATTCATATATTAATAAAACAATTCTAAGACTTTTGTTACAGTTCATTTGTTATTCATATATAAATAAGTAGTATGTTAAAAAAATAAAATGTTTTGAAAATTTGAATTACTTATTCATATAGGAATAACAAATAAACTATAATAAAATTATGATAAATGTGTTCTTCGTATATAAATATAACTTGTGAGGAAAGTCAATACATGTTTTATTCACATGTGAATATAACATGTGACGAGAGTTGATGTAAGCTATAAAAAGTTTGTTATATGTTATATTTATATATGAATTATACTTAATCTGTAAAAAATATAATCATATTTTTTATTCCTATGTGAATAACAAATGTGCTCTACTAAAAATCTGATGCATTTTTATTCACTTATGAATAACGATAGCTGAAAATATAAAATAAATAAACATTTTATTTTATTTTAAAACTATATCAATATGAATTTCTATTTGTAAAGAATAAAAAAATCATGAATTTTGGTATAGTTATAATCATTTTTCGATAAAAATATATTTTTAGAAATTAAAAAAACGAAAAAAAATTATGTTTTTGTATATATATTAAGGTAATGATTAACATAGTTTAAGCAAACATGTTTTGTTGGAAAACACATGTGTATTCCTTTCCCATTTCCGCTGGTACGACGAAGGCTTTTGCGACAAAAATAAATGAGTGACTGAAAATGATTTCTCCATTCTCAACCTTTTTATTTTCTCAATTCAATCTATATATATATATATATATATATATATATATATATATATATATATATATATATATATATATATATATATATATATATATATATATATATGTTCATTTGAGACCATGCTAATTTTGTGAGACCGTGAGACCAAATCTAAAAATAATTTTAAAATGCAAAATAAAAGGAAAAATCCAAAAGTTCTTTTTTTAATTATTATTTTCGGAACTTTATTTACCTTAAAAAAATAAAAAGAATTAAAAAAATAAAAAAAAATAAAAAAAATTACCGTTTTTTTTTGAAAAATACGTGAAATATTCTAATAAAATATTACACTGTACATATTCTAATTTGATTTTTAAAATGTTAGAATATTCTACTAGATTTGTCAGATATGTAGAATATTCAAATATTCTACTAGAATATGTAAAAAAATGTATTTTTTTTATTTGTTTTGGTAATTTTTTTTTTTGGAAAATATATATTTCGAAAATAATATTGGAAAAAAAATTTCGAAAATTTTCAATTATTTTGCATTTTAAAAATGTTTTTGTTTTATCTACTAAATGAGTGGCTAGGATTGCGTCTCACGGTCTCATAAAATTAAGTCGTCTCATATGAACTTAACTCTATATATATATATATATATATATATATATATATATATATATATATATATATATATATATATATATATATATATATATATATATATATATATATATATACTTTGCATAATTAATGTTCTAAAGATTGAAAACAAGGTGCGAAACCAAAACCAAAACCATAGAAGGGAGGGAGGGCGAGTTGTATATGGAAGGAAAGCATATATTAATACGAGGAAAACAACGTGGAATTGTGTGATTTTAAAGCATTACATCCCCCTTCCTTTCTCATGTGAAGTTCTGTTGGTAATCGTAATGACTTTTTGGTGAAGATATTATTAAAATAGTCCTCGAATTTCATAAACTGTAAAAGTGCACATTGGTTGGTAAATTACCAAAAAGATAGGGGCATCCATGTGCAGTTTGCAAATTGGAGGTATGGTCCCACCAACTTGGAACTACACATGCCTACTAGACTCTTCTTCTACTGCTTACCCATGATTCCCTCCCGTAAAATTTGGGTACACCTTACTATTTACTCATTGAACTCCCATAAATCCTTGGACAAACATTGGCTTCGTTGACAAACTATCTATCACCAACACAACTTATAAATTTTTACAAATTATTTTATAAATTATGACATTATTTTTATAATTTTACTATTCGTTAAATTACAAATTTAAGTTTATAAGCTCTATTATCTTTGTCAGACTATATCTAAGTCTACGTTTTCGTTAACTGTAAATGAAATAATAATTGTTGTTATTGAAACGAGTATTAAAAATAGAAAATAATGCATACACTTTTCTCCATATACAATATTTATATGTCTTGTAAATTTAACATTTTAAAACATATATTGTTGTGTACTATGCTATCAATAGCAGTGCTATAGTGTTTTGCGGTGGTACTGAACCGTTACTTTGATATAACGTTTACGAATACCAGTTACGCTATTATCGACGCTATTGACCGTTATTTACCGCGAACACCATCAACGCTGTAGCAACGCTACATCTGTTTTTACAATTTCGTACACATTGGGCTACTTTGACAAAGAAAAAACCGATTGTGTGCTATTTCAATAATGAATATGTATTTTTTTTTTAATTCGCCTACTACAATTTTTGTTTTAATAAGTCCAAATAAGACAAAACTGCAAAAATGGTCTTTGTAGTATGTCTTTTTTCTGAGGTTTAGTCAAAACCTCGACTTTTTTAGTTTCGTGGTCCTTTTGAGCTAATTTCGTTGCGGATTTGATCCCTCAGTAAACTCTGAAATGACTGTAATACATTTGGAGTATTTATTTTTTATAAATCTAATAATTAATTATTTTTTTTAATAATTATTTTAATAATTAAAAAAGAAAGGTCCACATTCCTCTCTCTCTCTCTCTCTCTCTCTCTCTCTCTCTCTCTCTCTCTCTCTCTCTCTCTCTCTCTCTCTCTCTCCAAACACACACCTAATTACCCCAACCATCTTCTTTCTTCTTGTTTCTCACCTGCACGCACAATCACAAAAAAACCCTTTTTTTAATTCTCCTAAATTTGAAGTAGTCGTCTATGTGCCGTTTTTGAGTTCCAGTTGTCGTAGGTGCCCATGTTATGTATGAAGTTGAAGGGTGATAATGGAGGCTATCAGTGTGTGAAGATGATGGTGTTGGTATGTCAAGATGATGGTGGCTTTTGCTGGATTTCTCGTTGCTAACTTCAGGTATGCATCACATCGAATCAACTTTACCAAACCTTTCTCATTGTTTATTCTCTTCTAAATTGATATTTGTATTTATTATCACATCTTTCTCTGTTCAAAAATTTTCAAGTTGTAGGTTCTTCATTATGTGATATCATCGTTTCATGTATGCTCTGTATTTCTTTTTTTTTTTTCTTTATTCAGGATTGTAAATGAAGTTCCTTAAAATGAGATGGGGGAAGGGAAACCCACATCGGGTTTTGTTCCCTGAGAGATTTGGGATTCCATCGGTTTCGTACACCATATGCTTCGAAGAAAAAACCCATTTGGATTCTGAAAAAGGTGAAGCTGAAAGAGGGAGAAGATGCTATCGAACCTAAACAGTGAATAGTAGCAGGGTGTGTTGGTAATTGGTATGTGCATTTCGGTATCCTGAGAGGCTTTAATGAAGACTCATCACCAAATACTCAAATCGACCCTTCAAAGCTACCTTCAAATTTCCTTTTTGAAATGAAAAAAAAAATACATTCAGTTTCTATAAATGAAAGAATTGAAAAAAGCGACCTTGTTAGGTTTCAGAATCGAAATATGTGTATGTTCATCAGTATATGTGTGTTATGAGTTAGGAAGAACCTGATGAAGATGACTAATGTTTTTGTTTTGTATTTGTGTATGTGGGTTTTGCAAGTAAAACAGTAAACGAGAGAGAGAGAGAGAGAGAGAGAGAGAGAGAGAGAGAGAGAGTATGTGGGCCCTCTTTTATATTTTTAGTTATTAAATTATTAAAACAAATATTAAAAATGTAAAAATAAAAATAAAAATAAAAGGGTATAATAGTCATTTTAATTTTTGGAGGGACTAAAACCACATATAAACTAGGCCAAAAGGACCATAAAGCCAAAAAATTGAGGTTTGGACTAACCCTCAGAAAAAATGCATACCACAGAGACCATTTTTGCAGTTTTGTCTCAAAATAATAATAATTAATTACAAACTACAAAACAACAAATGACAACTTCTATTTCTATACTTAGAAACCACGAATGACTTGAGCTGCGACACTTTGACACTTTTTAATTTCCATATTACTATATTGGAATATTATATATAGCTTATGTTATGTTTTTATATGACTTTTTATGATACTAATTTTATATAATATTAATACTCTAATATATAAATTTTGTATAAATATATATTATAAATGTAACATCCCAATGTTTTGGTATCTCTAAATTCATCCCTTTAATTTTATTATATTTTATTTTGGTCCCTAAGTCCAAGAAATAGTTCTTTGAAGCCCTAGTGGCAGTTTCGTAATTAAGGTAGAAGGAGTACGTCATGCGTACATGTATGTACGTTGGGCGTACACCTATGTACGCGGGGTGTACTAACTTTAGGAGGAAAACCCTAGTTTTTAGGGTTTCAGCGATATTTAAGCAACGTTAAGCCTCATTTTCCCTCACCTCTTCAACCTCCATTTCCCTTGAGACGTTTTTGCAAACCCTGGCCCTTGGAGAGTGTGTTTTGAGCTTAAGTGTGTGTTCTTGGTGTGTTGAAGAAGGAAAGAAGGTGCATTGAGGAGCCTTGGAGGAAGAAGCATCTTAGATCTGGAACTCATCTTTCATTTGCAAGCCTTTCAAGGGATAAAGCTTGCACCTTTGTTTTGTAATCTTGTAGATCTAGAAATGGGGGTTTTATGTCACCTTTTTGGTCCCAAAAGTCTTATCTTGAGCATGGCATGTTCTAGAAGTTTTGAGTTCTCCTTTCAGACCCTAGGAGGGGCCTTTAGCCATAAAAATGAAGTCCCTTTGGTTAGATTTGCTCCATGCATATTGTAGGAGGTCTTAATGGATTAAGATCTTGTGTTAAGGTCTTATTAGGCATGTAAAGTCATAAAGTTGGAAACTTTATTACTCTAGAGTGTGTTTTGATCATGGATCTGAAATATGGGCTTAAGTGCTAAAGTCATTAAGCTCTAAATGGAGTTTTGAGGGATGCGAGGGTACGCCCTGCGTACATGGGAGTACGCCCCACGTACTCGATCAATCACCCCGATGGGCAGTCTTCTGCGAGGCTTTGTGTACGCTAAGCGTACCTTCGGAGTACGCCCCGGATACTCGCATTGGTCAGCCTTGTTGAGTTGAGTCGGATGGGTTGACTCGGTTGACTTAGGGGGTTTGACCAGATGACTTTGATCAAGTTTGACCTTGAGGGTACTTTGGGTATTTTAGGATTCTAATTGAAATGGTCACTTGGTGGAAATAGGTATCGGATAGAGAGCTGTGATTCGAAGTTGGACCTCATCAGTTCTGTTCAGTCTGCGAGGTGAGTTTTCCTCACTGTATTTACGGGTCGAAGGCACCAAGGCCGGACCATTGGTTTAGTAACCTAATGAATTTGATAGTAGAAGCACTCTACTTCTTTTGGATCAGATTAAGGAGTAGCTGAACCACCTTTTCCTTTGGACCCACTTGAAGAAGATCCATCATGAGACTTTCCCTTGTGATTCTTAGAGGGAGCTTTCCTCTTTTTCCCCTTCCCATGTCCAATAGCCAGGACTGGGGCAGAAACAGTAGGAGTGGATGCGACAACTTTGCCTTGCAATCCACTTTCAGCAGTTCTCAACAAACCTTGAAGTTTGCTCAAGGTGACTTCCTCCTTGTTCATATGATAAGTCATCTTGAACTGATCATAACAAGGAGGCAAAGAGTGAAGAATGATATCAATCGCCAACTCTTCGTCAAAGTTGACATTCAACTTAAGTAGACGGTCCATATACCTTTGCATTCTTTGCAAGTGGCTCGTGATGGAATCTCCATCTTTCATCTTGGTTGTGATCAACAAGGCGACAATCTCGTACCTTTCTTGACGCGCACTTTGATGGTACTTTCCCATTAAATCTTGGCACATCTCGTAAGGCCAGTAGTCCTCGTAGAACCGTTGGAGCTCAGGAGTCATAGTGGCTACCATTATACACAACACCTTTGTCGCGTCTTTTTCGTGAGCCCTATACTCAACTATTTCTTTAGAAGAAGCTTTGGTTTCATCTATCTCTTTGAGCTCTTCGTCGAGGACGTATTCTTCTCCTCGTATCTAAGGGCCATGCAGATGTTGCAGATCCAATCATTGAAATTGGACCCATCAAAGGTGACCCTCCCACAAATGTTCATAAGAGAAAATGAGCTTGAGGAGTTGGAGTTCGAGCCAGAAGTGTTGTTCGAGCCAGACATCTGAAAAAAAAGAACAAAGTTTTGATTAGATAAAGAATCCTTAATATAACACCCAAATGAAATATTAAGGCTAGGACCCAACACAATAATTCACAATTCGGAAGAGGGATGCCATAATCCAATTGCAAATTATTTGAAGGTAGGTAAATGACGATTTACCAATTCCACCACGAAAAACGAAATGAAGAATTAGGTTTTAAATGAAATGAAATTCCTAGATTCTTTTGAGATTCATTGAACTTTTCAATGGCATGTTTAATCTCGATTATGCCCTTTAAGTTTATGACTGGGATACCGAGGATCACAAACAAGGTGTGAATAACCATGCAAACTAGCTTGGCACTCTCAAGGTCATTTACCACCTAATTGATGTGACGGTTAACCACACACGCTCCATTGATGTATGATAATTATCGTACCCTTTTCCACCCTTGTTAGTCCAAGTTAGTGTGCCGGTTAACCACACACGCTCCACAAACGACTTGGCAAGGTGCAAAGTGCAAAGTGCAATTTCATGGAATAACATCATTTTCACATTTTTCCTAAAGTAACTAAGATTGGGAATTTATTGTGACATCCCCTAATTTCTCGGCCAGAAAAGACCGATTTAATTTATGCTTTTTAAAATAAAATCAGAGAAATCTTTTCAAAAGATATTGTGGAATAGGTCCCCAATATAAAACATGATAAAGTTTATCAAAACCCTTCTTTAAGAAGGTATATATTTTCCATATATATCAAAACCTCGGGATGTCATGTTCCGATACAGATCAAAAGCATAAACAAGACATTATAAGCCTTTCAACAGTTATTTACAACTACTGGCCTATAATCCAAAAATCTCTCATCATCCTCCGACTATGCTCGGGGTCCACTACCTGTAATCATAAAAAGCTGAGTGGGTCAGGCTTGGGAGCCTGGTGAGCATATAGGGTTTTCAACCCACAATAATAATAACTTATTAAGTTCACCAATCAACAATAACCCTGATTACCCATTCCCATTGTCCTCACTTTACGTCCCTAAACACCTAACACAAGGGACTTAGCCTAAGGAATATCATCGGGATGGACACTACTGCTAAGGGGACTCCTCAGCCATACATGTCCTAAAGGCAACCATGAGGGGGATTGGAGTACACCAATGAACATTTAGTTCATCAACACCTACAAGTTGCGAACTTGCTAGTGTACCACTGGACTGTCTAGAAAGGTCTGTGATCGTCATCTATACTCCGCTAGACAACTACAACGACGACACCAACAACAACACCGACACCGAGGCCTCTCATCATTTTAACACCCACCGACTATTTTGTCTACCCCTGTTCTACCCAACATATTTGTAGATAAAATACATATACAGTTTAAAACTTGTATAAAACATCTATTCAATAGTCACCTCAAATAAACAATTAACATATTTACACATAGCACGTATTTTAAGCTAAATACTTCATATCTATGTGTAAAGTGAAAGTAACTACACACTCACATGTTTTGATGATAATCGGGCAGAAATTCGTTTCCTAAAACGTTCGTTTCTAATAAAACCGAGAGTTTTATTGAGAAACCGGGCTCTACAAAAGTCGGGCTTCGAAACCGAAAAGATAAATTTTCCGGGCTTCTCGGGCACTTCGTGGAGTATTCCGAGGGTTATAATCGATACCGGGGCTTCGAGGGATGATAAAATGAAAGAAATATGGGTTTAGGGGTTAAAAGTGACAATTTTCCAAAGTATACCCGGGAGGTCTCGTACCCTCCTATTTATAGGGGCGAGCCTCCTGATCCAACGGCTGAGAAGGCTCCAGGTGTGCTGATCCAAGGGCTCGCAGGGGAGGGCTCGCACGTGGGCTGCACGTGCGAAGGGCTGCTGGCAGCTCCTGATTGGTCCGAGGCCTAGGTCCGAAGTAGAGGGTTCCGTGGCAGCCTGCGAGGGTTCGGACACAAGGGAAGAGGGTACGTGTCGCCTTCTCAGTGGACCACTTCGGACCAGCTTCAACAGCTCGGATGACTCAGCACTTTTTTGGACATGTGGCACATTCTAAGCGAGGGTGAGGTGGCCGAAGTCCACCTTGCGAAATTTCTCGGTTTTAGCAATTTTTCTCGTTTTTCGCGCCAAAACTTCTAAAATCCATAACTTTCGCATACAAGCTTCGTTTTTGACGTTCTGTATATGCACGCGTAGGTAAAATTACGCTCTACAAATTCCGTTTAGACTTCGTCGGCTAATTTTTGACTTTAATTTTTATAGTATTATTTTTAACAGACCGGGACAGGAAATCCGTTAAAAATTCATAACTTCGTCATCCGACGTCCGTTTTCGTCAGGCTTTTTACCGTTGTACTACTATTTACGAGAACTTCGATTCTCGTTTAGGTTGTGTCGGATAAAAATCACTCGATCTAAAATTCGAGTTTTTAGCTGTCTACTGCTAAGCTGAAACTTCGAAAAATCATAACTTCCTCATACGAAGTCAGATTTGGGTGTTCTTTTTATACCTACTCTCGGTTTAATGAATACTATGAGTTTCGTTTAGATCACTAAGGCTAAAAAGTAGTTTATCAAAAACTCACTTTTTACGACATTCAGCACCGAGCCGGTTTTGTCGTGAAACTTCGACAGGTAATAACTTCTTCGTTATAACTCGGATTTCGGCATTCTTTATATATCTGTAATCCTTGTCACGACCACTACAACTTTCTTAATAGATATCGGCTTTATCTAAAATTTATTTTCGACGCTCATTTTTATTCTTAATTAATTAACTCTTAGTAATTAAGCATAAAACACATAAACCACATAGAATTCACATAATTCCTTTTCATTTCTTCAAAATGAGTTACAAAGGTTAACCTAGACTATCACATCAATATTAATGCCTAGGCTAGAAACACGGGCATTACAATTCTCTCCCCCTTAGGATGATTCCATCCCTGGAATCACACATCAACAAACAAATGCGGGTAGCGACTCATCATGTCACTCTCCGTTTCCCAGGTGAGATTTGGCCCATTCGTATGTTTCCAACGCACCATCAGTAAATCGACCATCTTGCGTCTCAGCTTCTTAGTCTTACGGTCAATGATTGCCTCAGGTTCTTCAATCAACCTCTTGTTTTCATCCAACCTTAATTCAGAAATGGGAATTATGTCGGGCACATCTCCCGTGAACTTTCTCAAATAACACACATGAAAGGTGTTATGAATACCCTCCAGTTCTTCCGATAATTCTAGCTTGTAAGCTTGATTCCCGATCCTCTGAAGAACTTTAAATGGTCCAATAAACCTTGGACTCAACTTTCCCCTTTTACCAAATCTTATAATTCTCTTCCACGGCGAGACTTTAAGTAAAACCGAATCTCCAACTTCGAAGGATATCGGTTGTCTTTTCTTGTCAGCATAACTCTTTTGTCGATCTTGAGCAGCTAACATCCTTTCCCTTACCACTTTCAACTTTTCAGCAGTCTGATGGACTATTTCAGGTCCCATAAACTGCTTTTCCCCAGCTTCCAGCCAACATGAAGGCGTTCGACACTTTTCCCCATACAAAGCGTGATAAGGTGCCATCTTGATGCTTGAGTGGAAACTATTATTATAGGAAAATTCTACTAGAGGTAAGTGTTCATCCCAGTTACCTTGGAATTCTAGGGTACATGCTCTCAGCATATCCTCCAATGTTTGAATCGTTCGTTCACTTTGACCATCAGTTTGCGGATGGTAAGCTGTACTAAAAAACAACTTGGTACCCATTCCTCTTGTAGACTCGTCCAAAACCTTGAGGTAAAACGGCTGTCACGATCGGATACAATCGTTAACGGAACACCGTGTAGCCTCACAATTTCCTTCACGTAAGAATTCGGAAGTTTATCCATAGACCATTTCTCGTTAGCGGCTATGAAATGCGCACTCTTAGTGAAGCGATCAACGACCACCCAAATCATGTCGTGACCGTTCCTTGTTCTGGGCAGTTTAGTCACAAAATCCATGGTAATGTCCTCCCATTTACCCATGGGTACAGGTAAAGGTTCTAAACTCCCATATGGTTTCTGATGTTGTGCCTTAACCCTAGCACAAGTTACACACTCGGCCACATACTTAGCAACATCGAGCTTCATCGTCGGGCACCAGTAATAGGGTTTTAGATCCCTATACATTTTCGTACTGCCGGGATGAATCGAGTACATGGTTTTGTGAGCTTCTTCCATCAGAAGACCTCTTACTCCTCCCGTCTTAGGTATCCAAATCATATCTTTGAATACCTTCAATCCTTGACCGTTTGTATCAAACACCAACGTTTTTCCCAAACGTTCCTCCTTCCGGTCATTTTTCTCTATAGCTTCCTCCTGAGCTTTCTTTATACTTTCCACAATTGTCGAGACGACTTCAATTTTCAGCGCTCTTGGCCTTCTCTTTTCAAGATTTACCTTCCGACTGAGAGCATCAGCAACAACATTTGCTTTACCAGGGTGGTAAAGTATCTCACAGTCGTAGTCCTTGAGTAGTTCCAGCCAGCGCCGCTGCCTCATGTTCAATTCCTTCTGATTAAAGAGATATTGAAGACTCTTATGATCAGTGAAAAGTTTGCATTTAGTACCATAAAGATAGTGCCTCCATATCTTTAAGGCGAATACTACCGCTGCCAACTCCAGATCATGAGTGGGGTAGTTCTTTTCATGTTCTTTCAACTGCCTCGATGCATACGCTATCACTTTATCCCTCTGGGTCAAAACACATCCTAACCCAACTCCAGAGGCATCACTATAAACTGCGAAGTCATCAACTCCTTCAGGTAACGAAAGAATCGGTGCTTCACACAATCTCTTCTTTAACTTTTCAAAGGCCTCCTTATGCTTTTCATTCCAAGCATAAGTAGCTCCTTTGTGAGTCAAAGCTGTTAATGGAGTAGCGATCGAAGAAAAGCCTTGGATAAATCGGCGATAATATCCGGCTAATCCTAAAAAGCTTCGAATCTCCGTGGGACTTTTTGGTTGTTCCCACTTCATTACAGCTTCAATCTTTGCTGGGTCAACCATTATTCCATCTTGGTTAACCACATGACCTAAAAATTGGACTTCTTGAATCCAAAATTCACATTTGGAGAACTTTGCATACAGCTTCTCCTCTTTTAGAAGTTCTAGCACTTCACGCAGATGCTTTTCATGCTCCTGCTTGCTTTTCGAATAGATCAAGATATCGTCTATGAATACTATCACGAATTTATCAAGGTATGGTTTACAAACCATGTTCATCAAATCCATGAAAGCTGCTGGGGCATTGGTTAATCCGAACGACATAACCAAAAATTCATAGTGTCCATATCTTGTTCTGAATGCAGTCTTTTCGATATCCTGCTCCCTCACCTTTAGTTGATGGTATCCAGACCTAAGATCGATCTTCGAGAAATAGTTCGAACCTTGCAACTGGTCGAACAAGTCATCGATCCTCGACAACGGATACTTGTACTTTATGGTCGCTTTATTCAGATCTCTGTAATCGATGCACATTCTCATGCTCCCGTCTTTCTTCTTTACAAATAACACAGGGGCTCCCCAGGGTGATGAACTAGGTCGAATGAAACCTTTGTCCAATAACTCCTGAAGTTGTGTCATGAGTTCTTTCATTTCGGTTGGTGCTAATCGATAAGGTGCTTTGGCTATCGGCGTCGTTCCTGGTAACAAGTCGATACGAAACTCCACTTGTCGATCAGGGGGCAATCCGGGAACATCTTCGGGAAAGACTTCCGGATAATCACACACCAGCGGAATATCCTGCACCTCCTTCTTTTCCTTCTGAGCATCGATCACGAACGCTAGATATGATGTACACCCCTTGGCCAAACACTTTCTGGATTTCATTAGGGAAATGATTCCAGAATTTACTCTGCGTTTGTCTCCATACACCATAAACGACTCTTTCCCTGGCGGGTTTACTTTTACTATCTTCTTCCTACACATTATTTCGGCATCATTAGCGCTAAGCCAATCCATTCCTAAAACTATGTCGAAACCATTTAACTCGATAGGCAATAATTCCTCGTGGAACTTATTCCCGTACAAGTCAATAAGGATGTTTTTCATACGATGGCTAACAGGTACAAACTTGCCACTAGCAATTTCGACTAATAAAGCATTAACTAGTCTATCAACAGGCAAAGCTAGTTTTCTACACAATTCATGCGAAATAAAGGAGAAATTGGCTCCAGAACCTAACAAAATTTTGGCAGGCAATTCGTTTACGAGAAAGGTACCTGAAGCGACATCGGCTTCTTCTTTCGCAGCTTCGAGTGTCATCTGAAAGGCTCTCGCCTTCGGCTTTGGTGGCAGATTGGGTTTCGCTGCGTCTTTCTTCTTCGGGCAATCCCTCAAAATATGCCCTTCTTCATGGCACCCATGACAGACGTTATTAGTGAAGGTGCATTCATTGGCATAATTCCCTGGCTTTCCACACTTGTAACAAGTGATTCCTACGCTGCATTTCCTAGCATGTTTCTTCTTACACTTGTCACACCACTTGGCTTCGGCTCCTCCTCCGAATTTTCTCGAACTAGACTTCGAGAATTTGTTCTTTTTATTGGAACCTGACGTTCCTTCAAACTTTCTCTTTTCGCCAACTTTAACCTTGCTGGCGGCTCTCCCCTTAATCATATATTTAACAGACTTGGCAGCCCAGATAGCTGCCTCCAAAGTAAGTGCCTGACGTACTGGCACCGCATACTCCCATGGAAGTCCCTTTGCGTACCTGTCAGTTTTTGCCAGCTCATCTGGGACAATACGCAAAGCAAACTCCATTTTGTCTGTGAAGTTATTCGTATACTCATGAACGGTCATACTCCCCTTCTGCAACGTTAGAAATTGGTTTTCTAACTCAAGTATGCTTTGAGCCGAGCAGAACTTGCGCTTAAAGTGCACCAAGAACTCTGCCCAAATCAGTTGCAGTGGCTCATTAGGGCTTAGGGTTTTCCCCAATGTGTTCCACCAACGAGCAGCACTACCCCTGAACTGACGTACTGCAAAAGTGGTTTGTAACTTGCCTTGGCAATCACAAGTCATGAAAGCCAACTCCATTTCCGAGATCCAGTCCATTACTCCGACAGGATCTTCTTTTCCAGTGAAGGTCGATGGCTTGCAAGTCATAAAGTCCTTATACTTGCACCCATTTCTCTCCACTCTACCCTCGTGGTTATTCCTACCAATCACGAGCAGTTCACTATGACCAACCGATCTGCTGTTGTTCCCTTCTTCAGATCGATCGTCATTTAGTTCACGTTGTTCAACAGGAACTGAAGGTTCATCCCTGTTGTTCAGCAACATTTTCCTCAACTCCTCCCTTTGTTCAGCCAACATGGTCTGAATCATAGTTCGTACTCCAGCCATAGTGATGGGTTCTGGTGCAGCTCCTACTATAGGCACCTGTTCCACCACTTGGGGTTGAGGTTGTTGGTTTCTGTTTGCATTTCCCGCTCCACTTCGAGTTCTTGCCATTAAAATCTATATACCGAATAAGGTGAATTTAGGTCTTTATCCTTGTTAGACATGTCAATTCCCTTATCACTCCGAAACGTTTACATGTTAGTTCTAATCTCGTAATCATACGCTTAGAATCCTACACACATAAGGTTTCCAGATCCGGTCGACAACAGACCATAGATCCGAACAAATAATGGCATATATGGCAACATATAGCATTTAGCACATAAAGTCATTTTAGGCACCTTTCCTAAAATAAACTAGTGCTCGTGTCTAAAGTATGGTAGACACTCACCTCACAATCATCACTTAGCATTCTAAGTTTAAGTCTAGAAATTCTACAATTTCTTAGTTCGCTTAAACTAATGCTCTGATACCAACTGTGACATCCCCTAATTTCTCGGCCAGAAAAGACCGATTTAATTTATGCTTTTTAAAATAAAATCAGAGAAATCTTTTCAAAAGATATTGCGGAATAGGTCCCCAATATAAAACATGATAAAGTTTATCAAAACCCTTCTTTAAGAAGGTATATATTTTCCATAGATATCAAAACCTTGGGATGTCATGTTCCGATACAGATCAAAAGCATAAACAAGACATTATAAGCCTTTCAACAGTTATTTACAACTATTGGCCTATAATCAAAAAATCTCTCATCATCCTCCGACTATGCTCGGGGTCCACTACCTGTAATCATAAAAAGCTGAGTGGATCAGGCTTGGGAGCCTGGTGAGCATATAGGGTTTTCAACCCACAATAATAATAACTTATTAAGTTCACCAATCAACAATAACCCTGATTACCCATTCCCATTGTCCTCACTTTACGTCCCTAAACACCTAACACAAGGGACTTAGCCTAAGGAATATCATCGGGATGGACACTACTGCTAAGGGGACTCCTCAGCCATACATGTCCTAAAGGCAACCATGAGGGGGATTGGAGTACACCAATGAACATTTAGTTCATCAACACCTACAAGTTGCGAACTTGCTAGTGTACCACTGGACTGTCTAGAATGATCCGTGATCGTCATCTATACTCCGCTAGACAACTACAACGACGACACCAACAACAACACCGACACCGAGGCCTCTCATCATTTTAACACCCACCAACTATTTTGTCTACCCATGTTCTACCCAACATATTTGTAGATAAAATACATATACAGTTTAAAACTTGTATAAAACATCTATTCAACAGTCACCTCAAATAAACAATTAACATATTTACACATAGCACGTATTTTAAGCTAAATACTTCATATCTATGTGTAAAGTGAAAGTAACTACACACTCACATGTTTTTATGATAATCGGGCATCAATTCGTTTTCTAAAACGTTCGTTTCTAATAAAACCGAGAGTTTTATTGAGAAACCGGGCTCTGCAAAAGTCGGGCTTCGAAACCGAAAAGATAAATTTTTCGGGCTTCTCGGGCACTTCGTGGCGTATTCCGGGGGTTATAATCGATACCGGGGCTTCGGGGGATGATAAAATGAAAGAAATATGGGTTTAGGGGCTAAAAGTGACAATTTTCCAAAGTATACCCGGGAGGTCTCGCACCCTCCTATTTATAGGGGCGAGCCTCCTGATCCAACGGCTGAGAAGGCTCCAGGTGTGCTGATCCGAGGGCTCGCAGGGGAGGGCTCGCACGTGGGCTGCACGTGCGAAGGGGCTGCTGGCAGCTCCTGATTGGACCGAGGCCTAGGTCCGAAGTAGAGGGTTCCGTGGCAGCCTGCGAGGGGTCGGACACGAGGGAAGAGGGTACGTGTCGCCTTCTCAGTGGACCACTTCGGATCAGCTTCAGCAGCTCGGATGACTCAGCACTTTTTCGGACACGTGGCACATTCTAAGCGAGTGTGAGGTGGCCGAAGTCCACCTTGCGAAATTTCTCGGTTTTAACAATTTTTCTCGTTTTTCGCGCCAAAACTTCTAAAATCCATAACTTTCGCATACGAGCTCCGTTTTTGACGTTCTTTATATGCACGCGTAGGTAAAATTACGCTCTACAACTTCCGTTTAGACTTTGTCGGCTAATTTTTGACTTTAATTTTTATATTATTATTTTTAACAGACCGGGACAGGAAATCCGTTAAAAATTCATAACTTCTTCATCCGACGTCCGTTTTCGTCAGACTTTTTACCGTTGTGCTACTATTTACGAGACCTTCGATTCTCGTTTAGGTTGTGTCGGCTAAAAATCACTCGATCTAAAATTCGAGTTTTTAGCTGTCTACTGCTAAGCTGAAACTTCGAAAAATCATAACTTCCTCATACGAAGTCAGATTTGGGTGTTCTTTTTATACCTACTCTCGGTTTAATGAATACTACGAGTTTCGTTTAGATCACTAAGGCTAAAAAATAGTTTATCGAAAACCACTTTTTACGACATTCAGCACCGAGCCGGTTTTGTCGTGAAACTTCGACAGGTAATAACTTCTTCGTTATAACTCGGATTTCGGCATTCTTTATATATCCATAATCCTTGTCACGACCACTACAACTTTCTTAATAGATATCAGCTTTATCTAAAATTTATTTTCGACACTCATTTTTATTCTTAATTAATTAACTCCTAGTAATTAAGCATAAAACACATAAAACACATAGAATTCACATAATTCTTTTTTCATTTCTTCAAAATGAGTTACAAAGGTTAACCTAGACTATCATATCAAGATTAATGCCTAGGCTAGAAACACGAGTGTTACATTTATTAAAACATTTAGTTACTTTATAATATTCATTATACTTATTAATGAGGAATTAATGTCCTATCCTACCCGTTCGGCTAACAACCCTCCACCAATCAAGGAAGCGGTGGGTGAGAGTGGACATCCATTCAACCGCCATTTTATAGGCAGTTTCCTTATACCCCCTTACAGATCGGCTTCGCGTATGAGGCCTACTAACGGTAAGACTGACTCATCTTATACATACATATATATATATATATATATATATATATATATATATATATATATATATATGTATATTATACTTTTAATATTATAATAGTATAAGGGTTGTATTTTAAACTTTTAAAACACTAGGGTTTTAGAATTTAATATTTCAAAATTAAAACTTTTAATCAAATTTTAAATTCCAAAACTTGAGGGAAAGTTTTGAAACTAGTCAAAACTTCTAGATCAAATTTTAAACCAATTAAATTAATCATATAATTTATCCTTATTCAAATTTTGACCTTATCTATTTTACTTGGTAAGAAAATTCATATCAAAATTTACAAATATTTAATTTATCACAAAATCTCATAATTATCTTAAAATTTGACAATTATCTTTCAATTAGATAAGGATATACATTACCATATTAAAAATTCGAATTTAATCATTAAAAACAACTTATGGTAATTATCCAAATCTAATTTAGGCCAAAAATCCGAAAATCTGCTACCTGATTGGTCTCCACGTCGTATCATGCCACAACACGTCGTGGAAGACCAACACGTCATGTTCAACTATGAACACGTTGTGTTCATCAGGCAGAGATAAAAACGATTTTTCTTTCAGCTTTGAACCAATCACAAATGCATCAAATATAACATAAAAACGCCATAATCTCTGATACTACTGATGAGTTTTGAGCATTACAACATTCCTATGGTGCACATGTAACCCTAATTGCTTTGGATCTAGGTTTTTCTCAAGTTATACATGCATAATAATTTTTCCAAAGAAAAACCCTAATCTAGCATACATATTTTCGAAATCAATAACTAAACCAAAGTTAGAAGAATACCTTTTCCTTGTTGATTGGTTGATCTTGACCTTCAGCTTAGTGCATCAATTGTTGCACCTCTAATGGAGTCACAAATGCCACAAGCAAAAGATGAACGAAAGAGAGAGAGGATAAAGGCTTATTGAAATTGGCTAGGGTTCTCTTAGAAGCATACGGTAGCGAATTATGTAAGCCATGGGGTCTATTTATACTTGTGGCTGCTAGGGTTTTAGGTGGAAACCCTAATTTGACTGCTTAAGCCTTAAGCAGCCCATGAACACTTTCTAGAATACTCCTTGGAATAATTGTATATGGGCTTTCGATAGAATTCGTCCAACCTTATTCCAAGGTGATCCATCAGCCCAATTGCAACTATCAGTGATTTGCAATATCATTCCCCATTCTTTTAATCAGTCTCTTTTGATCATTAAATTAATTCCAAATTAATTCATGATCAATACTAATTAAATAATATGATTTCTCAATTAATATATTATTCTTATAATATATTAATAAATCATTTATCAACCTCTTTCTCACAATTCATCCTGCCAAGTTGCTATGGTGAAGGCAACCCAAAACGACCATGCTACTATCAGGTTAAGTATATACCAATTATAGTTATGGGCTTAGACACCTAATTCAACAGTCTCCCACTTGGATAAGTCTAATAACTATAACTGTAAGTACGACTTCAAAATCCGATTATCAATCGTAGCTCTTAAAAGCCGTTGTCGAACTCTGACCTAGTTAATGACGCGTCCTTTAGATAAGGGATCATATAATCCTCCGTCCTGCAAGATATCGTGTGGACAAAGACATGGAACATAATCATTCTCAATGTCCAACAGTTTGTTTCCCGCTTCTGATTTGTTTGACATAGAACTTAATTGAACACATCAATTCAGTCCTGATCGGGCCCGACACATAAGTCAACACAAAATCATCGAGGGGCTCAAGATATCGATTTTGCCCTCTTAGGATAAAAGGAATAGATAAACTTTGACTTATATGCTTGTACTATTTACTCGTCAAATCATATACAACAACACATTTTATAACATCAAGTTACTGATGCGTTTACGCATTATCAATGCACAACCGACTTGTAAACAACAAATCATATATCTCGGTTTAAAGATTATACAAAATTATCGTCTCACAATCACTCGTGATAAATTCCATGAAGTGATTCACATGAGCGTGGGTTTAATCCAACACTCAAATCTTATCTCAAGAGTACTCATGAACGTTGCAGCAAACCTATGATATGTCTAAACACTTAGACAATCTACAAACCAATTCATGACAGTATATCCTCATAACTTACTCCCAAAGTATGATTGACTGTGGATAATTTGAATAATCTAATTATTCTGGAAGTAAAACATGCAAAAGTGAAACAATAGTAAACAATTGACACAAGATAGTAAACTTTACTCATAAATAAATCTCCTTTATTTAATCATCAAATGTCAATTACATTTATCTATTACAAGTTTCTAAACAACTATCTAATCACTAAAACTAATATCGTCCTTCAGACCAATGCTCTTGGCATGCTGTAAGTGCTTAACCCTGCTCAGACTCTTTGTGAGGGGATCTGTTGGGTTCTCCTCTGATGATACCCTCTTGACTATGATGAGTCCCTCTTCTACCCGATGTCTGATGAAGTGGTATTTTCTGTCGATGTGTCTGGATATACCATGATCCCTTGGTTCCTTGGTTAAGGCAACTGCTCCTTCGTTATAACAGAAAATCTCCATAGACTCCTTTATGGCTGGTACAACTCCAAGGTCTCCAATGAATTTCTTCAACCATATTGCCTCCTTCGACGCTTCGCTTGCTGCAATGTACTCTGATTCGCACGTTGAATCAGCCACAGTCTCCTGCTTGGAACTTTTCCAAGTAATCGCTCCTCCATTTAGGGTAAATACCCAGCCCGACTGTGAGCGGAAGTTATCTCTTCCGGTCTGAAAGATGGCGTCACTATACCCTGTCACTCTCAAGTCATCACTCCCACCAAGTGTAAGGACCCAGTCCTTAGTCCTTCACAGGTACTTAAGAATGTTCTTAACTGCAGTCCAATGAGCTATACCCAGGTTCCCTTGATATTGGCTAACCATGCTCAACGCAAAAGCCACATCAGGACGAGTACATGTCATAGCGTACATGATTGAGCCAACGGCAGAAGCATATGGTACTCAACTGATTTCCGCTATCTCAACATCGGTACTCGGACTCTGAGTCTTACTCAGCTTGATATTGCTTTGGATTGGCAGTTCCCTTTTCTTGGAGTTCTCCATGCTAAAACGTTTTATCACCTTGTCCAAGTAAGTACTTTGACTAAGTCCTATTAGTCTCCTACTTCTGTTTCTCAATATCCTTATCCCCAGAATATAAGTAGCTTCTCCTAGATCCTTCATAGCGAAACACTTCCCAAGCCAGGTCTTAACCTCCTGCAAGGTCGGGATGTCGTTTCCTATGAGCAGTATGTCATCAACATACAAAACTGGAAAGCTAACTATACTCCCACTAGCCTTGACATACACACAGGACTCATCCTCGCTTCTCAAAAATCCATACTCTTTGACTTTCTCATCGAAACAAAGATTCCATCTGCGAGACGCTTGTTTTAACTCGTAAATGGATTTCTCAAGCTTGCACACTTTATTCAGGTACTTTGAATCTACAAAACCCTATGGCTGACACATGTAAACATCTTCAGCCAGTTTCCCGTTAAGGAAAGCAGTTTTGACATCCATCTGCCATATTTCATAATCATGAAATGCACCTATGGCCAGCATAACCCTTATAGACTTGATCTTGGCTACCGGTAAGAAGGTCTCATCATAGTCAACCCCTGGGGTTTGAGTAAAGCCCTTCGCAACAGGTTGAGCCTTGAATTGTATGCACTTTCCCATCCATTTCGGTCTTATTCTTGAAAATCCACTTGCACCCGACCGTCTTACGACCTGACACATTGTTAAGCAAGTTCCAAACTTGATTGTCATACATGGACTGAATCTCGTTGTCCATTGCCTCCTTCCACTTGGCAGACTCTGGGCCCGCCATGGCTTCCTTGTAGTTGTTAGGTTCATCCAAATTTATCAGTGTACTATTAGTGATAAACGTATCACCTTCAGCAGTTATATGGAAACCATACAACACAGGTGGAACACTAAATCTACTGGAACATCGCAGAGGTAAGGACTCGTCAACTGGTTCAACAGGAATCTCTTCCTCAGTTTGAGCGCTAGTGTTAGAGGTTCCTTCATCGCTTGACTCTTGAAGCTCTTCAAGATCAATCTGCCTCCCACTTTCCTCTTGGCATATGAGTTATTTTTCACGGAAAACCCCTCTCCTTGCTACGAAGACCACGTTGTCACTAGGTCTGTAGAAAAGATATTCAAAAGATTTCTGTGGGTAGCCGATGAAAATACATCGCTCACTAAGAGGTTCAAGTTTGTCATGAGTCTCTCATCTTACGAAAGCCTCGCAACCCCAAACCTTGATATGTTCCAACGAGGGAACTTTCCCTGTCCACATCTCGTGAGGTGTTTTGGCAACCTTCTTAGTTGGGACTAGATTAAGGATATGGGCGGCAGTCTCTAAGGCATACCCCTAAAATGAGATAGGTAACGAAGCTCGACTCATCATGGAACGAACCATGTCCAAAAAGTTTCGATTGCGCCTCTCAGCTACACCATTAAGTTGTGGTGTTCTAGATGGCGTCAATTGTGAACAATTCCACATTCCTTAAGATAATCGTGGAACTCGATACTAAGATACTCACCACCCCTATTGGATCTGAGCATCTTTATCTTCCTGCCCAATTGATTCTCCACTTCTTGCTTAAACTCTTTGAACTTTTCAAAGGTTTCCGACTTGAGCTTAATTAAGTAGATATCCATATATGCTATAATCGTCGGTAAAAGTCACATAGAAGCGGTTAGCATCCCTTGTGGTGGATCTGAAGGGCCCACACACATCTGTGTGTTTGAGATCCAAAAATCCCTCACCTCTTTCACAAGTACAAGTGAAAGGTGATGTAGTCATCTTTCCAAGTAAACAAGATTCGTACGTGTCATCTGACTTTAGGTCAAATGACTCCAAGACTCCATCCTTTTGGAGTTGGGCTATGCGCTTCTTGTTGACATATCCAAGACGACAATGCCACAAGCATGACTTGTCTAAACCATTAGACGAATCGATATGCAACACATTATTTCCTAAGTTGTCTACAACCATCACAGTTTCATATACACCATTACAAGGCAATGCTTCAAAATATAAAGTACCATTATAGAAAACATTAATAGAACCAATTTCATTATTAAATAAAAATCTAAAACCTTGTTTGTAGAAATCATGAGAGGAAATAATATTCCTCGTCATTTCTGACGAGTAGCAACAATCATTCAACTCTAAACCTAACCCACTACTAAGCACTAAAGAGTAAATCCCGATTTTGGTGACAGGCGACAATTTCCTATTCCCCATTATCAGGTTCATCTTCCCATGCTCCACATCCCTACTTCTTCTTAGCCCCTGCAAATCATAACAAATGTGAAAACTACATCCTGTATCAAGGACCCAAGAACTAGCATGTCATGAGTTATTAGATTAAATAGTATAAATACCTGCGAAGGAGGGCTTTATCTTCCAATCCTTGATGTCCTGCAAGTATTTAGGGCTAATTTGTTTCCAATGCCCCTTTTCGTGAAAGTAGAAGCACTCTACTTCTTTTGGATCAGATGAAAGAGTAGCTGAACCACCTTTTCCTTTGGACCCACTTGAAGAAGATCCATCATGAGACTTTCCTTTGTGATTCTTAGAGGGGTATTTCCTCTTTTTCCCCTTCCCATGTCCAATAGCTAGGACTGGGGCAGCAACAATAGGAGTGGATGCAACACCTTTGCCTTTCAATACACTTTCAGCAGTTCTCAACAAACCTTGAAGTTTGCTCAAGGTGACTTCCTCCTTGTTCATATGATAAGTCATCTTGAACTGATCATAACAAGCAGGAAAAGAGTGGAGAATGATATCAATCGCCAACTCTTCGTCAAAGTTGACATTCAACTTAAGCAGATGGTCCATATACCTTTGCATTCTTTGCAAGTGGCTCGTGATGGAATCTCCATCTTTCATCTTGGTTGTGATCAACAAGGCGACAATCTCGTACCTTTCTTGACGCGCACTTTGATGCTACTTTCCCATCAAATCTTGGCACATCTCGTAAGGCCAGTAGTCTTCGTAGAACCGCTGGAGCTCAGGAGTTATAGTGGCTACCATTATACACAACACCTTTATCACGTCTTTTTCGTGAGCCCTATACTCAGCTATTTCTTCAGAAGAAGCTTTGGTTTCATCTATCTCTTTGAGCTTGTCTTCAAGGACGTATTCTTTCTCCTCGTATCGAAGGGCCATGCAGATGTTGCAGATCCAATCATTGAAATTGGACCCATCAAAGGTGACCCTCCCATAAATGTTCATAAGAGAAAATGAGCTTGAGGAGTTGGAGTTCGAGCGAGAAGCGTTGTTTGAGCCAGACATCTGAAAAGAAAAAGAACAAAGTTTTGATTAGATAAAGAATCCTTAATATAACACCCAAATGAAATATTAAGGCTAGGACCCAACACAATAATTCACAATTCGGAAGAGGGATGCCGTAATCCAATTGCAAATTATTTGAAGGTAGGTAAATGACGATTTACCAATTCCACCACGAAAAACGAAATGAAGAATTAGGTTTTAAATGAAATGAAATTCCTAGATTCTTTTGAGATTCATTGAACTTTTCAATGGCATGTTTAATCTAGATTATGCCCTTCAAGTTTGTGACTGGGATACCGATGATCACAAACAAGGTGTGAATAACCATGCAAACTAGCTTGGCACTCTCAAGGTCATTTATCACCTAATCAATGTGTCGGTTAACCACACACGCTCCATTGATGTATGATAATTATCGTACCCTTTTCCACCCTTGTTAGTCGAAGTTAGTGTGCCGGGTAACCACATACGCTCCACTAACAACTTGGTAAGGTGCAAAGTTGAATTTCATGGAATAGCATCATTTTCAAATTTTTCCTAAAGTAACTAAGATCGGGAATTTATATAAACATTTAGTTACTTTATAATATTCATTATACTTATTAATGAGGAATTAATGTCCTATCCTACCCGTTCGGCTAACGATCCTCCACCAATCAAGGAAGCGCTGGGTGAGAGTGGACACCCATTCAACCATCATTTTATAGGCAGTTTCCTTATACCCCATTACAGATCGGCTTCGTGAATTATACTTAACTTGTAAGTATAACCATATTTACTAAACCTTTGTAAATCATGACGAATAGTCTTATCAATCTTTTGTGGCGGACTTGACTAGTGCACAAGAATGTGTACTCAATTCCTTAGTCCTTCACTTGACTCACATACACATGTGAACAATGAATTAGTCTTAATTTTCCAAAGCTGAAAGTTCTCATTCATCATACTATACAACTTGCATGATTCCAAGTTTCAGTCCAAATGAGACTTGGTTGAAGAGAATATTCCTTATCTGGTAAATTTAGACATTACCACAAATGATAGAATCAAATTCACATTTCCATTATTGCTAGAACCATATAAACATCAATTTTCCATAAAATGCCATTGCAAGGAGATATAATAAAATAAAACAAAATTTTATTTATTTATAAATGCGGAAAAACTTTTTTTTTCCTTACAATGCAACTTTAAATAAAACTATGCTATTACATATTTTCTAGCAATCTATCATAACTCCTAAAAAGTAGCTCAAGAATCCGATCTTCAATCTAGTGATAGAAATCCATCTTCCTCGATCAGATTCAGCATACTCTTTGTCTAAGTTTCCTTCCCTTTGCTTGATCCTGCCAAACATCAAAATGTAACTTACTCACATCATGTATTAATAATCAGCAATTAGGAACTTAAAGGAGTTAGATAGTGGACTTACCTGAATCAGAGTTAAACTTTTTGATTCTTCTTCCTTTCAGATCCTTCAGGTAGCTAGGACAGCTTCGCTTCCAATGCCCTTTTTCCTTACAATGAAAACATATAGACTCTTCGGGAATGGTACAAAAAGCTATTCCAGACTTTGACTTTCTCTTTACCTTTCGGTCAACCGGGTTGACCAAGGCTGATCCCTTTCCATTGGGAAGAGAAAGTTTTTCTGGACTACCAAAGTTACCATTGTCCATGTCCATGGAAGTTTGAGAATTATACCTCCCACCCATATTTGCTTGAGTATTGCGCCAAATCATTGCTGATTCAGCAGCAACAAGCAAATAAGAAAGATCTATTAGGGTCATGTTGTGATCTGTCATATAGAAGTCTTTAATAAACTCACTATACGACTCAGAAAGTGACTGAAGAACCCAATCAATAGCAAACTTCCTTGAAATAATAGCACCCAACTTTCTCAACCAGTCAATGTGTGACTTCATTCTTAAGACATGAGTGCACACCGGTCTTACATCTTTATGTTTCATTTCTAGTAGAGCTTGAGTGACCTTGAACCTTTCAAGTCTTCGGCCTTGTGGGTCAGGGAGAATAAATGGAGGAGGTGGAGGTAAAGAAGTATGATTTCCATGAGATTTGGGAAGATCATAGTTGTCTAAACCAGACATCTGCAATGGGAGATATTCAAGTTAGTCGATTTAAGTCCTTAATATAACACCCAATATTAAATATTAAGGCTAGGACCCAACACAATATTTTATAACTTGGAAGAGGGATTCCGTAATCCAAGCTATAAAATATTTGAAGGTAGGTGAATGACGATTCACCAATTTCCACCATGAAAAACGAAATAAATTATTAGGTTTTAATTGGATTTGAAACTCCAAGATCTTTTGAGATTCATTGAACTTTCAATGGCATATTTCACTCTCGAGTGTGCCCTTCAGGTTTTGTGACTGTGATGCCGAGGATCACAAAACAAGGTGTGAAGTAACCATGCAAATTACTTGGTACCCTTAATGTTTTTCACTTAATCGATGTGCTGGTTAGCCACACGCACTCCACCGACTAATGAAAAAACCTTAAGTCACCCTTTGCCTACCTTGTTAAGTCCAAGTTAGTGTGCCGGTTAACCACACACGCTCCACCAACGACTTAATCAAAGTGCAAAGTGTAATGTCATGGATTAGTACCTTATTCACATTTTCCAAAAGTAACTAAGAACGAGAATTTATAAAAACATTTAGTTACTTTATAATTATCATTATACTTTTAATGAGAATTTTAAGTCGTTGTCCTACCCGTTCGGCTAACGACCCTCCACTAGTCAAGGAAGCGGTGGGTGAAAGTGGACACCCATTAAGCTGCCATTTTATAGGCAATAACCTTATACCCCCCTTATAGACTGGCTTCGTGAATGAGGCCTACTAAAGGTAAAACAACTTGATCTTATACATACATATATATATATATATATATATATATATATATATATATATATATAATTAACTTGTAATATTATAAAGTATAAGGGTTGAATTTTAACTTTTAAAATTCTAGGGATTGGAACTAAAGTTTACTAGATGTCTTTACATGTTCCAAAACTTGAGGGCAAGTTTTGTAACTTTACAAAACCTTTCAATTCATAACTTATGAGTTATTAAAATGAAGACTCTTCATTTTTGTAACTTATGTGTTCTTTTAATGGATTTAATACAAAGTGACTTTTGGTTATCCATAACTTGAGGACAAGTTATGGACTCCATTAAAACACATAAAGATCATGAATTAAGCATTAAACAAGTAATTCCTATGATTTATCAATAACTCATAAGAACATATGAACACATATAATCATGTAATTTTGATATTAGCCATTGTAAATGGATTAGCACAAACATTACACCATCTAAAATAAGTTTAAAACACCAAAATAGTTTAGGGTAATGTTTCTAGTCCATTTCCAGCAGCAAAACTCGAAAAACTGCACTCAGGGGCTCCTACTCGTCGAGTGCAAGACCCTACTCGACGAGTAGGATGAGTTTACTCATGGACTCGTCGAGTCCCCCCCATGGACTCGATGAGTTCATGCTTCAGAGTGCATAAAACGAGTTTTTCCCACAATTTTGCATCAAGTATCAAACAAACAAGCCTAGGCTCTGATACCACTGATGGGTTTTGAGCATTCTAACACTCCTAAGGTGTACATGTAACCCTAGAAACCTTGGATCTATGTTTGTCTAAAATACATGCAAAATACTTTTTCCAAGGTTCATAATCCTATATAGCATACATGGGGAACTTTGAACATAAAAGATGGCTAGAATTACATACCTTGTAGTTGATTTAATTCCTTGAAAACCTTGTGAGCCTAGCACCCTAAGTGTGATGCCTCAAATGTTTCACACAACACCAAGTGCTTTGGAATGACTTTGAGAGAATGTAGAACACTTGTAAATTCGGCTTGCCCTCTTTATTCTTTCTAGTGTCCGACTTTGGTGGATGTCATGTTCTTTATATAGTGTGTTACACTTAGGGTTACACCATGTAAACCCTAATGTATCATGGCTCTTCATTATCATGAACCATGGGTTTAAACCTCCATGGAGCATCCATGGAGCATCCTATGGGTCTTAGCCCATCTTGATAATCCATGAAGCCTTTAGCCCACTATACAAGTAATGGATGATTTACATAATCAATCCATATATTTAATTAGTCTTCTTTTGATCACTTAATTAATTCTAAATTAATTCTTAATCAATACTAATTAAATAATACTATTAATATATTAGAACTTATAATATATTAATAAACCACAAGTGTTATTTCTCTCATTTAGTCTATCCAAATGCATGATGCCATGCAACCCAAATGGACCATGCCGGGTCGGGTCAAGTACATACCAGATATAGTTATGGACTTAGACACCTTATCCAACAAAAACAACTTATGGTAATTATCCAAATCTAATTTAGGCCAAAAATCCGAAAATCTGCCAACTGACTGGTCTCCACGTCGTGTCATGCCATAACACGTCGTGGAAGACCAACACGTCGTGTTCAACTATGAACATGTCGTGTTCATCAGGAAGAGACAAAAACGATTTTTTTTAGCTTTGAACAAATCACAAATGCATCAAATATAACATAAAAACACCATAAGCTCTGATACCACTGATGGGTTTTGAGCATTACAACATTTCTATGGTGCATATGCAACCCTAATTGCTTTGGATATAGATTTTTCTCAAGTTATACATGCAATAAAAATTTTCCAAAGCAAAACCCTAATCTAGTATACATATTTTCGAAATCAATAACTAAACCAAAGTTAGAAGAATACCTTTTCGTTGTTGATTGGTTGATCTTGACCTTCAAGAGCTTAGTGCCTCAATTGTTGCACCTCTAATGGAGTCACAAACACCAAAAGAAAAAGATGAACAAGAGAGAGAGAGAGAGGATGAAGGCTTATTGAAATCGGCTAGGGTTCTCTTAGAAGCATAGGGGGCGAATTCTATAACCCATGGGGTCTATTTATACTTGTGGCTGCTAGGGTTTTAGGTGGAAACCCTAATTTGACTGCTTAATCCTTAAGCAGCCCATGGAAACTTTCTAGAATACTCCATGGTTGAATTCTCTATGGGCTTCCCATAGAATTCGTCCAACCTTATTCCAAGGTGATCCATCAGCCCAATTGCAACTATCAGTGATTTACAATATCAGTCACCAATCTTTTAATCAGTCTCTTTTGATCATTAAATTAATTCCAAATTAATTTATGATCAATACTAATTAAATAATATGATTTCTCAATTAGTATATTATTCTTATAATATATTAATAAATCATTTATCAACCTCTTTCTCACAATTGATCCTGCTAAGTTGCTATGGTGAATGCAACCAAGAAGGACCATGCAACTTGTAACGCCCGTAGATCCGGGTAGTCAATTTAGAGACGATAAGCATCAAAAATGACTTTTTGATGGAAGATTATTTAGAAGGATTAATCTTAACCAAGTTGTAGTATATGTCTCAAGGTTTCCGGATATATAAAGAATGCCGAAATCCGAGTTATAACGAAGAAGTTATGACCTGTCGAAGTTTCGCGACAAACCGGCACGGTGCCGAATGTCGTAAAAAGTGAGTTTTTGATAAACTACTTTTTAGCCTTAGTGATCTAAACGAAACTTGTAGTGTTCGTTAAACCGAGAGTAGGTATAAAAAGAACACCCAAATCTGACTTTGTATGAGGAAGTTATGATTTTTCGAAGTTTCGGCTTAGCAGTAGACAACTAAAAACTCAAATTTTAGATCGAGTGATTTTTAGCCGACACGACCTAAACGAGAATCGAAGGTCTCGTCAGTAGCAGTACAACGGCAAAAAGTCTGACGAAAACGGACGTCGGATGAAGAAGTTATGAATTTTTAACGGATTTACCAGTCCCGGTCTGTTAAAAATAATAATATAAAAAATAAATTCAAAATTTTCCGACGAAGTCCAAACGAAAGTTGTAGAGCATAATTTTCTCTACGCGTGCATATAAAGAACGTCAAAAACGGAGCCCGTATGAGAAAGTTATGGATTTTACAAGATTGGGCACATTTTTCGAGAAATTTCGCATAAATAGTGCTGCCACGTCACCCTCGCTCTGAGTTGGCCACGTGTCCGAAGCTGCTGCGTGGCGCGTCCGAGAAGCGACGCGTATCGCACAGGTGTCCGAACCTGATGATGTGTCCGATGCGCTGGAAGCTTGCATGCGCGCCCCGTGTCGCTTCTGATCCATCCGAGCCTCGCATGAGCCACGAGCCCCCCACCTCGGACCCGGACTTCGGTCCAATCAGAGCCCTCCAGCGAGGCCCTCGCATGCGCAACCCACGTGCGAGCAGGTGCTGCCTCCTTCGGATCTGTTGCCGCGTGGCTTCTCTCCTGGCCGTCCGATCAGCAGCTCGCATGCTATAAATAGGAGGGTGCGAACCCTCCCGGCTAGAATTTAGAAATTGGCAATTTTGGCCCATTTTTCAATATTTTAGCTATTTTCACGTCCCCCGAAGCCCCGGTATTGATTATAACCCCCGGAATACGCCCCGAAGTGCCTGAAGACCCGGAAAATTTATCTTTTCGGTTTCGAAGCCCGACCCTTCGCAGAGTCCGGTTTCTCAATAAAACTCCCGGTTTTATTAGAAACAATCGTTTTAGGAAACAAATTGCTGCCCGATTTTCATTAAATCAGGTGAGTGTGTAGTCACTTTCATCTTACACATAGATATGAAGTATTTTATATAAAATACGTGATATGTGTATATATTATTTTATATAAAATACGTGATATGTGTATATATGTTGTTTGTTTATTTGAGATGGATGTTGAATGAATGTTTTATACATGTTTAAAATGATTTAAAATGTATATATATTTTATCTTTCAAATATGTTGGGTAAAACATGGGTAGATAAAGTATGAGGGATAGAAGTACAGTATAGATGTATGTTGGTAGCTATGAATTTAGTACAGTATAGATGTACGTTGGTAGCTATGAATTTAGTACAGTATAGATGTATGTTGGTAGCTATGAATTTAGTATGTTGGCAGCTATGAACTTAGTGCCTATTAGATAAACCTTGGCGACGATGTGAATTCGTGCCTATTAGATAAACCCTGGCGACTATGAGACGTAGTGCCTATTGTATAAACCCTGGCGACTATGTGACGTAGTGCCTGTTGTATAAACCTTGGCGACGATGTGACTTCGTGCCTATTTGACATAAATTGCTGAGGGAAAGCAATGTTCTCACCCCGGTGTTTGTTTTATTTGACATAAATTGCTGAGGAAAAGCAATGTTGTCACCCTTTTGACATAAATTGCTGAGAGAAAAGCAATGTTGTCACCTCGATGTTTGTTTGACATAAATTGCTGAGGAAAGCAATGTTGTCACCATTTTGGTTATTTATTTGACATAAATTGCTGAAGGAAAGCAATGTTGTCACCTTATTGGTTGTTTTATGTTAGGTTGTTTTGTTTGACATAAATTGCTGAGGGAAAGCAATGTTGTCACCCTGATGTTTGTCATGTTTGACATAATTTGCCGAGGAAAGCAAAGTTGTCACCTTATTGGTTGTATTGTTTGACATAAATTGTTGAGGAAAACAATGTTGTCACCCCTAATGAAAATCCTTAGGCTAGGTCCCTTGTGATAGTTGTTTTATGGATGTAAGGTGAGGATAACGGGAACGGGTAATTAGGGTTGTTTTTGGTTGATGAAATTAATAAATTATTTGTTGATTGATAAACTTAAAGAGTTTATTATTTATTGTGGGTTGAAAACCCTATATGCTCACCAGGCTTCCAAGCCTGACCTACTCAGCTTTTTATATTACAGGTAGTGGACCCCGAGCATAGTCGGATGATGACAATGAGTGATTTTTGGATTATAGGCCAGTAGTTGTAAATAACTGTGTAAGGCTTATAATGTCTTGTTTATGTTTTTGATCTGTATCGGAACATGACATCCCGAGGTTTTGATATAAAAGGAAATTATATATTTCTTAAAGAAAGGTTTTGACAAACTTTTATCATGTTTTGTTTTGGGGACCAATTCCGCAACATCTTTTAAAAAGATTTATCTGATTTTATTTTAAAAAGCATAAACGAAATCGGTCTTTTCTGGCCGAGAAATTAGGGGATGTCACACTACTATCGGGTCAAGTACATACCAGTTATAGTTATGGGCTTAGACACCTAATCCAACAGACTTGTACTGAGGGTTTGGTGGCATTCAGTCCGAGGACTGATCTGGTCGGAGAGCAAGCCAGACATAAGCTGTGGGACCTGAGGGCAAGCCAGACTTATGTTGTAGGCTCAGGGATAATCCAATCTTTTAGTTGTGGACCCATTGCATTTTGTTATTATATATGTGTTATTTGTTTTGTATTGGTAGTTTCGGGGAACTCACTAAGCTTGGGGCTTACAGTTTTGGGTTATGTTTCAGGTACCTCAGATGATCGTGGGAAGGCAAAGGCGTGGTCGTGCACCTCCTCACGTTTTGATTTATCATTTTGGGAATGCTCTAATATTAAACATGTTTTGAAAACTATTTTGTGAACAATGATGATTTGTGGATTGGTTTTAAAAGTTTGAAATTTTCATGAATTTTATGGGTGTTACAAGTTGGTATCGGAGCCTTGGTTTGAGTGAATTGGAGGAACATGTTGGGTTATGAGCATTCTAACACTCCTAAGTGTACATGCAACCCTAAATACCTTGGATCTATGTTTTCTCTATTATACATACAATTATGAACATCCAAGGTATTATCCTAATCTAGCATACAAAATAATAAATATAACAAGATAGAATACATACCTCTTTGATGTAGAATGTCTTCATGAAGCTTGAGTGCTTAGTGCCCCAAGTGTGACACCTCAAATGGTTCACACAACACCAAATACACTTGGAATAACTTGAGAGAAACTTGAACACTCCTTGAAATCGTCTAGCCCTCACACTCACACATTAGTGCACGATTTCTTGAGCCATGAGATTCTTTTATATGGTGGCTATTAGGGTTACACCATGTAACTCATAACTTTACCCATTCCTTATGCTCCATGGATTTTAACCTCCATGGAGTATCCATGGGTCACCCCATGGACTTAGTCCAACATAAGGAATCTTGGATCACAAGCCCACATATATAAGAATGAATGATTTACACAATCAACCCATATATTTAATTAGTCTCCTTTTGATCACTTAATTAATTCCAAATTAATTCTTGATCAATACTAATTAAATAACCTTATTAATATATTAGAACTTATAATATATTAACCAACCTTAAGTGTTATTTCTCTCATTATAGTCTATCCAAATGCATGATGCCATGCAACCCAAATGGACCATGCCGGGTCGGGTCAAGTCTTACCAATTATAGTTATGGACTTAGACATTAATCCAACAGTCTCCCACTTGGATAAGTCTAAAACTATTATTGCGTATGACTTCAGGAACCGATCAGCAATCGTAGCTCTCAAAAGCTTCTGTCGAACTCTGACCTTGTCGATGACTTGTCCATTAGATAAGGGATCATATATTCCTCCATTCTAGATATCATATGGACTGAGACATGGATAATCAATCATTCTCTCTATCCATTTGTTGTTTCCCGATTTCCGATTCATGATGACTGACTGATTGAACAAATCAAATCAGTCTTGGCTTGGCCAAGCACTCACATGTATCATCTTTAAATCATCGAGGGGCCCACAGATATCGCTTTTATCCCGAAGGTAAAAGGAATGGATAAACTTCGACTCATATGGCTTGTTCTACTACTTGTTAAATCATACACAAAGGCACGTTTTATAACATCGAGTTACCAATGCGTTTTCGTGCAATCAATGTATAACCAAATCATAGTAACAACTCATATCTCTAGGTTTGAAGAATATAAGATATTATCGTCTCATGATCACTCGTGATAAAATCCATGAAGTGATTCAAATGAGCGCGGGTTGAATCCAATACTCAGAACTTATGAGCACTCATGAGTGTTGTAGCACCACTTTGTCCACGAACTTGGACCTCTACAAACCAACCCATGACAGTCTTGATTCATATCTACTTCCAACATATGACCGACTGTGGATGGTTTGAATAACTTAATCATTCAGGAAGAGCGACTTAGTTATTCTGGAAGTCAAAACATGCAAAGTGAAACACAAGAATAAATGAATCAAATATGGTATCAAACCCTATGAATATAAATAAACACTTTTATTTATCACCATACTGATTACTCATTATTCATTGTTTCGGTTTTATCAACTTTATACTTGAATTAAAAACACTAGTTGTCCCATGCTCCAAGCATGTACACTATGTTTTTCTTAAACAATAGCTTTGCCATACACCAAGTATGCACTCTATGTTTGTCTATGATCCTTACTTTGTGAAATAAACCAATTGAACGTAATTTCAATGATTCTAATTTCACACTCCCAAATCCTTATCGAAAAATGTGAGAATTTCAAATTCCTATCATTTATCGAAATCTGTTTAGATTTTAAACTTATATGCACTGACCCTCCTGTAATGAATATGTACAAAGTCACAAAGACTTGTCAACAGTCATTATAAGGTATTCCAATGGAGATCAACTCCATGGAAAGTAAGTCTCATATTCAAAGTACATTGCTTTGGACATGCTTCTTGCATTAAGTTTTCTAATCTTACACATATAACTTCCACCTATGGAGACAACTCCATATTCTCATTTTGACTATCACTTTTGAATAAGAGATGCCTCTTTTCAGAATATGTCAATATGGTCCTTCCAAAATTAGCACTATACTTCCAACTGTCCCTGAGCAACCAATCTTTGGTAAACCTCAGATTGTCCTCGACAATTGCTTAATCATTTTAGTCATATCCAATTCTAGACCTTTTCCCTTCTTAATACCTCTGGGCATTTGGAAAAATTTAGAAATGACAAATATTATAGCACATGCAATCGATCCTGTACCCAAAGCAAATGGTACACGATTCATGATGTCTCACATAAAGACATGATTCTAGACCAGTCTTTTGCTACAATATTTTTATTTGCCATGTTTTCAAAATTTGACTATGAAGAGGGATGTCGTAATCATAATCGAATTTTGAGAAATCAATATATAGAATTTCCTTAAGTTGAACCAATCCAACATGAAATTCATATATATATATTCTTGACTAAAGATGATTAAGGTCTCAATCTAAGCCTCTAGAACTGAAATGAAGTATATCCTCTCCCTTAATTATAGCAAAACAACTTTTTCAATCCCTGCAGCCTCACGAATTGAAACTTTTGTTTTCTATAATTAACATTGCTAACTTGCAACACTAACAATAATTATCATGCTCCCACTAACATGATGATTATTAGCATAACACTTATGCTCCCACTAGCTTTGACATGTACTCAGAAATCAGCTGGACTTCTAGAAATCAATACTTTATTGACTTTCTTACCAAAGTTCAGATTTCTGATACGAGATGCTTTGATAAAACTTTATCAAAATCATACACCTTTCCTTAGATAGCATGCATGTGTGTCTAAACAATTTCAGAACTATGAAAAGGGATGCCGTAATCATAGTCTCAATTGTTTAGACCTTTTGCCATCTGCTTCAAATCTACTTGGTGGAAGTGTTTCCTCACCATCATTTTCATGAATCGGAGAGAAACCTTATGACCCTTAGATTTTATGGTGTATGTGTTCTTATCCATGTGAATCGTCAAAACCATAGTCACAAGACAAGGATAATGACAAATCCAAACTCATATGGACTGAACTTATGCAATCTTAACTTCTTGCCACCTGGCAGTACAGGGCCTGCCATTGCTTCCAAGTTGTTATGCAACCAATTGAGAACTTTGAGAACTCCTATGCAAAGCCAACTTTAACTGGAATGGGCACATAATATGTCAACACGATAGGTTATAAACCTCAAGTCGTGTGCTAGTGAAGAACCTTAGGTTTTATTCTTGATTAGTTCTTGAAATTCTTTTTAGGATCTTTAAGACTCCCACTATCCTCTTGATATATAAGACTATCTTGCCAAATATTCAAGAGATAGTGCGGATTCTTTATCAAGACAAACACTTCACACAATTGGCCTTAGTTGGTCTTTGTTTTATCCAAAACATCACAACTTACCAATTTCAAATGTACAAGAGTAGGACACTTTTACTCTTAAATTTGACAAGTGTTTTAAACCTTTCTTTAAGATATGTCACTCAAGTTACAATCTTGGAGTATGACTCTAAGAATTGTTTTGGAACGAAGTATGACTCATCTTCCTGATCTAACCATTTCAACAATTCATGACTCCTCTTCTTAGTCATAAGAATGCACTAAGATGACCTTTAGAGGACTAATTGTGATATGATTTCTAAATCATTAAGATGATCACAAACATGATACTAAAGTACTCTCCCATCTTTTCATATTTGAGAAACTTTTATCTTTCTGCCTAATTTGATTCTTCCCATTCGTTCTGCCATACATTGAGACTTTTCCAATGTTTCAGAATTATACTTAAACTTGTAAGTATAACCATATTTACTAAACTTTAGTAAATCAAATAGTCTTAATGAGCTTTGTGGTGGACATGACCAGTGCACAAGAATGTGTACTCGATCCCTTTAGTCCTTCACTTGACTCACACATCCATGTGAACAAGTAATTAGTCTTGATTTTCCAATGCTTGAAAGTTCTCATTCATCATACTATTCAACTTGCATGATTCCAAGTTTCGGTCCAATTGAAACTTGGGTGATGAGGAACTTTCCTGATTTGGTAAATTTAGACACTACCACAAATGAAAGAATCAAATCCATTTTCCAATATTGCTGTCAGAGGAATCATATAAGCAACAATTTTCCACAAATGCCATTGTAAGGATACTTCAAATAAATAAAATTAAACAATTTCTTTTATTTTAAAACTTTGCGGAAAAACTTATCCTTACAATCCACATGGAAAATTGTTGTTATCTATTCCTTAGCAATATATCATAACTTCTTAAGCAACTGCTCAAAATTCTGATGCGATCGAAATCCACCTTTGCGATCAGAATCAACATATACTTCCTTTAAGATTTCTCTCTATTCTTTGATTCTTAAAACATCAACATGTGACCCAGTCACATCATGTAATGAGGATCTCAGAATAGAACTTAACAGAGTTAGATAATAGGCTCTACCTGATGTAGAGTCAAACTTATTGACTTTAACATCCTTAGGTAAATTTGGCAGCTTTGCAATCAACGCCCCTTCCTTTGGCAAAATAAACATATGGACCCTTTGGTAATGGGACTATCTCAGACTTAGCCTTTCTCTTTACCATTTGGTCAACCGGGTTAACTATGGTCAATCCCTTTCCATTGGGAAGAGAATGCTTTTTCTGGATTTCCAGTGTCACCATTGTCACTGTCCATAAAGTTTTTGGGAAGTTGATCTTCTAATCAAATTTGCTTTACTATCGTTCCAAATCATTGCTGATTCAGCAGCACCAAGCAAATAGATATGATCATTAAGGTTCATGTCATAGTCTGTTTCATAGTAGTCCCAAAGGAACTCACTATGTGACTTAGAAAATGATTGAACATCCAACTTTCTCAAGACTTTGACACCCAACTCTCCCGGCTTGTCAATATGTGACTTCATCTCTAAGATGTGATCACACATAGACCTTGCTTGCCATTAGGGCTTGAGTGACCTTGAACTTGTGGGTTAGGGAGAATAATTAGAGGAGGTGGAGGAAGAGAAGTATGACTTCCATGAGCCAAACTCGGGAAGTCATATTCATTAGGAAAGCTTGGTTTGGGAAGGTCATTGTTGTCTAAACCAGACATCAACAATGGGAGAAATTCACGTAAAGTTGATTTAAGTCCTTAATATAACACCCAATATGATATATTAAGGCTAGGACCCAACATACTATTTTATAACTTGGAAGAGGGATGCCGTAATCCAAGCTATAAAATATTTGCAGGTAGGTGAATGACGATTCACCAATTTCCACCAAGATAAACGAAATGTATTATTAGGTTTTAATTGGTTTTGAAACTCCTAGATTCTTTTGAGATTCATTGAACTTTTCAATGGCATGTTTCAATCTCGAGTGTGCCCTTCAGGTTTTGTGACTGGGATGCCGAGGATCACAAAACATGGTGTGAAGTAACCATGCAAATATACTTGGTACCCTTAATATTACCCCTCAATCGATGTGCCGGTTAACCGCACACGCTCCAACGATACTATGATAAACATTAAGTTACCCTTTGCCTACCTTGTTAAGTCCAGGTTAGTGTGCCGGTTAACCACACACGCTCCACTAACAGCTAAAACAAAGTGCAAAGTGTAATTTCATGGATTAGCACCTTATTCACATTTTCCTAAGTAACTAAGATTGGGAATTTATAAAAAGTTTAGTTACTTAGTATTTATCATTAATACTTTTAATGAAGGGAGAATTATAGTCCTTGTCCTACCTGTTCGGCTAACGACCCTCCACCAGTCAAGGAAGCGGTGGGTGAGAGTGGACACCCATTAAACTGCTATTTTATAGGCAGTAACCTTATACCCCCCCTTATAGACCGGCTTCGTGAATGAGGCCTACTAATGGTAAGACGACTTGCTCTTATACATATAATATATTAAACTTTTAATATTATAATAGTATAAGGGTGTATTTTAGACATTTAAAATACTTGGTGGTTTAATCTATTAATTAAACTATACTCTTAATTTAATTAAATTTAAACCATGTCATTATGGAATTATTAATTCTCTTTTAATTAAACACTTTAATTATCTATTAATAAAGTCCATAAGAGTTAATTGAATTATTCAATAAAAACATCATAATTCCAATTATTAAATTCAAAACTAAAACAATTTAATTAATTGTTTAAGTTATGAACCCAAGAGTTTTAGAATTCAATTCTTTTTTTTATCATAAAAAAACTTTTTCCAAATTCCAAAACTTGAGGGCAAGTTTTGTAACTCTTGAAAAACTTTTGGATTCCATAACTTATGGAGTTAAATACTTGTTTTATGATGAAACTTTTCATGTTCCATAACTTAAGAACAAGTTATGGAATTCTTTAAAACATTAAGACCAAGTTTTGTAACTCCATAAAAAACTTTGAATCAATTTTTTTAAAAACCTTTTCATATCCATAACTTATGGAGGTTTCAAAAAACTCTTTAGATCAAACTTTTAAAATTAATAAAATAATCATATCATTTTATCTTTTACTAAATTTGACCTAATTCAACTCATATAGAAAATGATTCAAATTTTACAAATAATTAGTTTTTCACAAAACAAGTAATTATCTTAAAATTTGACAAACGTCATGTTTTTTTTTCTTTTTTTTTTCCAACTTTGAAAATAAAACATTTGCATCAATATAACAGAAAACAACCAGGCTCTGATACCACTGTTGGGTTATGAGCATTCTAACACTCCTAAGTGTACATGCAACCCTAAATACCTTGGATCTATGTTTTCTCTATTATACATACAATTATGAACATCCAAGGTATTATCCTAATCTAGCATACAAAATAATAAATATAACAAGATAGAATACATACCTCTTTGATGTAGAATGTCTTCATGAAGCTTGAGTGCCTAGTGCCCCAAGTGTGACACCTCAAATGGTTCACACAACACCAAATACACTTGGAATAACTTGAGAGAAACTTGAACACTCCTTGAAATCGTCTAGCCCTCACACTCACACATTAGTGCATGATTTCTTGAGCCATGGGATTCTTTTATATGGTGGCTATTAGGGTTACACCATGTAACTCATAAATTTACCCATTCCTTATGCTCCATGGATTTTAACCTCCATGGAGTATCCATGGGTCACCCCATGAACTTAGTCCAGCATAAGGAATCTTGGATCACAAGCCCACATATATAAGAATGAATGATTTACACAATCAAACCATATAGTTAATTAGTCTCCTTTTGATCACTTAATTAATTCCAAATTAATTCTTGATCAATACTAATTAAATAACCTTATTAATATATTAGAACTTATAATATATTAACCAACCTTAAGTGTTATTTATCTCATTATAGTCTATCCAAATGCATGATGCCATGCAACCCAAATGGACCATGCCGGGTCGGGTCAAGTCTTACCAATTATAGTTATGGACTTAGACATTAATCCAACAGAACACTCGTGTGAATCTAGTCTCAAACTAAAGAAAAAGCTTTTTAAAAACAATTTTCAAATGGTTTCAAAATAATCAAGGTGGATACGATGTGTACGATCAGCCGTAGCCCGAAAGTAGACCCTAAATTACCACACAATTAATTGAGATTATGTTATGATATGTTAGAACACCATGCTAGTAATAGGATAGGGATCTTCATGAGCTATATGGTAGAATTGCCTGGCATATGATGCCTTATCTTATAGAATACTTGATTGATTGTTGTATGACTCCTTTGTGTGTGAACTGACTATTGAGTGAATACACTAAGTCACATGCTACATGGGTTACACATTCTTAGGATAAGGGATTTGGTCCTACTGCGCAGCTCTTGTCTGAGTCCAACCGCTGTAGGATTAAATCTTTTAGCCTAAGATTGTTTAAGTTGTGTGTCATGTGATTGTATTTATGCGATAGTTATCTGGAACCAATGGAGGGTCGTGTGGCAGTTAGTGGTAGGGTAAGTTGTGTGGGGTCAGCTGGCTAGTCGCATTATGTTGAGCCTTCCACTAGGAAATGAGTATAGAGTGTATGAGTATGCTAGTATGCGGGTATTGGTAGGGTTGTTGTGATGATCCTATGAGACAAATACAGGTAGGTGTGGAAGGTAGTATGGGTTCGTCCTATTGAAAGCACATGACCGGTACGCGTAGAAAGAAAGTCACAACCCCTAGGTCTTTGTTGGGGGTTGGCTCCCCTGGTATGATATGCGTTTCATCTGATATCTCCCTGGTTTATGTTCAGTATGGTGATGACGAGACGTTTGGAGGTCGGATCCGGATCAGGATCGAGAGCTAGTGGACAGGATAGGCCGGTGTTGTCCATTGATCATATGCGAGAGATGATTACCATGGAGGTTTTTCATATTTTTCAAGAAGAATTATCCGATGTAGTAGATCGGATCACTGTCAGGGTTATTGCCAGTATCGAGGAGCAAACTGCAGATTTGCAGTCTGTGAGACGTGCTGGTAATGAGATGGTTGTTGGGGGAGATCTGGTTGTGGGGGGCACAACTAGGGAAGAATATGAGGGCTCTCTCAGCAGAGGGCGATGAGAATGAGGCTGCTGACCTGGGTATTGGGAGTCAGGAGAATCATGAGTTGTGTGGCAAGTGTGGGGGAACTCACGGATTTGCTTGTCACAAGTTCAAGTGTTTCAAATGTAGGGAAAGAGGGCATGTGTAATGGGATTGTAAGAAGGATCAGATATGCTTTCACTATCAGCAACCAGGTCATTTCCGATCCAGTTCTCCTGCTTTTGGGGTGGAGGGAGTCCAGGTTCCAACGCTCATCGTTCCTCAGGAGGTCAAGGTCAAGCCGTAAGAAATCTATGGCATGTAATTTGAACCCCAATTCTGTAATGATATTATGGTTAAATTGTTCTTGACCGGTATTGCATCTGTCTTAGAATCTTATTGGGTGTGGGTAAGTGGTATCTTCGGGATAGTTCTTTGTTTTTGTCTGATTTATGTATTGCAAATTTTCATATGCCATTTCGCATGCCAAGAGTCATTGGTGGGTCGTACCTTGCTGGGCGGGATTCAGTTGTTCAGTGGATTGTTCCGGTTCCTTGGTGGATTCAGTTCAGGGTATGGGTTGGAAGATTTAGGGTCAAATTAGCGGGAATAGTTCATCAGCGAAGTCGAAGTTCGGACGTGATAGCATTCGTTCAGATAGGATCGGAAATTGTCCATGAGAGAACCTTTGCGGTCATTCACTATCGTTGCTAGGGAAGGAGCGATAGCAAGGAGATGGTAGTGTCAGTTGCATGAGTAGTTAGGTCATTGGAAGTGCCAAGGAAATTTTGTTATCACAAGGGATGGTAGATGGATAGAATCCAGAGATTCATTTGAGGATGAGAAGTTAGGGTAAAGATTTTCCAGTTCAGATCAAGTGGTATGGTTTAAGCCACCAACAAAAAGGACCTACGGATTTGGTACGGTATCGTGAGAAGCGATTGAGATTATCGGACTTGCTTGGATTTCAAAGAGTATTCTTCGGGAATTCAGGAGTTAGACAATCATCAAGGTCGACTAGTAATGGAATGCTATTTTTGGTAAGCGCAGGTCATAGTCGGTTCGTGAGAATAAGATGGATTGGGAATCCAACAAATTTCGTGGGATGAGAGAGCTTCGATGAATCCAAGTGGGGGAGAATCGATCAAAATCTTCGGGAGCTGACTCGGGTATGGAACTAGGGTAAGTTTCACATCCTATTCAAGTGGGAAGCGAAACTAGTGGCTGTTTGGATTGAAGAGTGTAAGTTGGGAGTTCAGGAAATTTCCAACAGCTAGCCGACGTTTCCACTATGATGTATAGCAGGCTTGTGGATGGATCCAAGATGCGGGTTGTGTTAAAACCTCGTTATCTATTGTGGTTTAACGAAGGCTTTGGGGTATTCGAAGAATGACCCGACATGTTTGGTATTCCAACCTAATGGTTGATTGGACCAAACATGCTTATGATACGAGGGTATTCCATCCTGAGGATGACTGGGCCTATTGTAGATATGCCTGGTATTCCAGCCTGAGGCTGATTGGCCCAGGAATGAGTATTTATGCATGTGGTTTGTTTGTTATGGTATATGGTGAGACTGGACTGCTTTGTGCGTCAGTTAATAGACCATGGGTGGTAACTATGGGTGGTTGAAGTGTTGTAAGACTACAATGGGATCGTAGCATTCACCAGTTTGAGGTAGACAAATATTGAGGTGGTCATGAGTATAAAGGGGGATCAGTTCGTTCCTTGGGCATGCCAGACAGGATTGTTGGGGATCGTTACTCTGTTTCAGGCTGAGGACCATTGGGGTCTATTTTCGGGCCTGTGTAGCTCTATTTTGGGTGAGACCCATGGGAGATGCCCGTGTGTATATGACAATACAGGTGGGACCTGGTAGATGCCGTTAGGTCGAAGTAATGGATCTTTGTTTAGTAGGAATGGTTATGTGGGTTGTGAGTGGCGCTGAGGGATGCTTAGGCTATGGTAGCCTTGTCTTTTGGACTCTTAGGAACCTAGTGGCTGGCCCAGGTGTGAGACTGGCAGTATCAGCGGTGGCTGGGATCTTTATGTCCAGGTTTGGTGAAGGGTTTCCGTGAATTAGAGGATTTTGGGAAATACAAGTGTAGATCCTTGGATGTCCGGTTGTGAATTATGTATTGAGCTGGATCTTAGGGGAAACTCGCATTGGGAATCACGAGTGTGGGGTGCAAGGTCTTTGTCTTGGTAAGAATTGAATTAAGGAATATGAATGCCAAAAATATCAGTGGAAGGGTTCAGGGTTTAAGGATGGTTTCAGTTTTGATGGCAGATCAGGTTCTTGTGATTGCATCTTGGTTGGTTCAATCTGTGAGGGGCTCGAAAATTTCAACAACGGTATGTTGGTTTAACAGATAAAGGAAGCAATGTATTGTTCAGCACTAGAAGGTTTATATCCCAGTTTGTCTCATATTGTTCATTATATCCATGGGATTTGTTATCATCAGGATGAGCCTTTTCTCGAGGGAATATCTGTTTTGTTCGGTCAAGTGAAAAGTTCGGATATCAGCATGTGGGTTGCAATTCTGTTTTCTAGTGGGAACCTCAAGTAATCAGAAGAAGAGAAGTAAAACTGGAAGACAGGTGGAATGAAATTAGTAATGGTCCAGTATGGGCGGTCTTCCAGGGAATCAGACCGAATTGAGACTTCATATTTTAGAACTATGCCGACCGGCGCCGATCGAAGTTGGAGTTCAGGTCGGTGTTATGGTATTACTAAAGGTTCCAACTTGGAAAGGTGTGATATGCTTCAGGAAGGATGGAAAGTTGGGTCCCCAGTATTTTAGGCCTTTTAGGGTGATTGCCAGGGTTGGCAAGGTTGCTTACGGGTTAGAGCTACCTGAGGAGTTCAGTCAGATTCACAGCACTTTCCATGTTTTGCAGCTGCGAAAGTGTGTGTTGGATGAAGATGCAGTGGTCTCCTTGGGCGATATTCATGTCAATGAGTGCTTGAACTATGTTGAGAGGTTGGTATCTATTTTGAAAATTAAGATGAGGGTCCTGCGCAACAAGGAGATACCTTGGTAAAGGTTCGGTGGGAGCATCGGAAAGGCTCCGAGTGGACCTAGGAGCCGGAGGCTGATATTCGGGAGCATTATCCTGAGTTGTTCACCGCAGCCGACTTCGAGGACGAAGTCTAGTTCAAGTGGGGGAAAATTGTAACATCCCGATGTTTTGTTGTCTCCAAATTCATCCCTTTAATTTTATTATATTTCATTTTGTCCCGTAAGTCCAAGAAATAGTGCTTTGAAGCCCCAGTGGCAATTTCGTAATTAAGGCAGAAGGAGTACGTCATGCGTACATGTGCGTACAATGAACGTACTAGGGTGCGCCCTAGTACGCCGGGCGTACACCTATGTACGCGGAGCGTACTAGCTTTAGGAGGAAAACCCTAGTTTTTAGGGTTTGGGTGGTATTTAAGCAACATTAAGCCTCATTTTACCTCACCTCTTCAACCTCCATTTCCCTTGAGACGTTTTTGCAAACCCTAGCCCTTGGAGAGTGTGTTTTGAGCTTAAGTGTTTGTTCTTGGTGTGTTGAAGAAGGAAAGAAGGTGCATTGAGGAGCCTTGGAGGAAGAAACATCTTAGATCTGGAACTCATCTTTCATTTGCAAGCCTTTCAAGGTATAAAGCTTGCACCGTTGTCTTGTAATCTTGTAGATATAGAAATGGGGGTTTTAATGTCACCTTTTTGGTTCCAAAAGTCTTATCTTGAGCATGGCATGTTTTGGACATTTTGAGTTGTCCTTTCAGACCCTAGGAGGGGTACTTAGCCATAAAAATGAAGTCCATTTGGTTAGATTTGCTCCATGCATCTTGTAGGAGGTCTTAATGGATTAAGACCTTCTGTTAAGCTCTTATTGGGCATGTAAAGTCATAAAGTTTGAAACATTATGACTCTGGAGTGTGTTTTGATCATGGATCTGAAATATGGGCTTAAGTACTTAAGCCATTAAGCTCTAAATGGAGTTTTGATGGATGCGAGGGTACGCCCCGCGTACATGGGAGTACGCCCCGTATACTTGGTTAATCACCCCGATGGGCAGTCTTCTGCGAGGCTTCGCGTACGCTAAGCGTACCTCCGGAGTATGCCCCGCATACTCGCATGGGTCAACCTTGTTGAGTTGACTCGACTGACTTAGTGGGTTTGACCAGTTGAGTTTGATCAAGTTTGACCAAGTTTGACCTTGAGGGTATTTTGGGTATTTTAGGATTTTGATGGAAATGGTCACTTGGTGGAAATAGGTATCGGTTAGAGAGTTGTGATTCGGAGTCGGACCTCATCAGTTCTGTTCAGTCTACGAGGTGAGTTTTCCTCACTATATTTACGGGTCGAAGGCACCAAGGCCGACCCATTGGTTTGGTAACCTGATATTCATTGATATGCCGAGTATGGAATAAATATGCATGCTAGTCTTGATATGCTAGTATGGTAGATCGGTAAGACTACCTGTGATACTGTTTGTATGATTATCTGTATATGTTAGTATCTGTTATATGTCGACATATAGTGTGGGTTGGGTTGAGGTTGTATTGCTCTGCGCTATAGCCAACAAACCTTGGAGCAATCCAGATATGAGCTGAGGGCCGGGTAGGGCATGTCGGACTCATACTGAGGGCTCATGAGCATTCGAGATACGAGGTGAGGGCCGGGTAAGGCATGCCAGACTTGTACTGAGGGCTTGGTGGCATTCAGTCCGAGGACTGATCTGATCGGAGAGCAAGCCATACATAAGCTGTGGGCCTCGAGGGCAAGCCAGACTTATGTTATGTGCTCAGGGGTAATCTAGTGTTTTAGTTGTGGACCCATAGCATGCTGTTATTGTATATGTGTTATTTGTTGTGTGTCGGTACTTTGAGGGAACTCACTAAGCCTGGAGCTTACAGTTTTGGGTTATGGTTCAGGTACCTCAGATGATCGCTGGAAGGCGAAGGCGTGATCGTGCACCTCCTTGCGTTTTGATTTATGATTTTGGGAAAACTATGATATTAAATATGTTTTGAAAACTATTTTGTGAACAATGATAATTTGTGGATTGGTCTTAAAATTTTAAAATTTTCATGAATTTTATGGGTGTTACAATAAATTATGCATAATATTCAAAAACCGTTATACCAATGCGATAACCGCGATTTCAAATACCGGCATGCGATCACTATTGAAATTTCGACTGCGATAACTGCTTAGGTTGTGTATGAAGAAAAAATTATTATGTACGGACCATCTCCCGTTTGAAATGTATACTTTAGCTCTATAAATTATTGATTTGGTTTTATTTTGTTTATGAAATATTTTTTTAAGTATTATTGATCTTTAAAGTTTAAAAAATCAAGTCGATAAAAACATTATTAGAAAGCGGTCGTCGAGTTGCTATGCCTATGTGGGATGATATGTGGCATTGACATTAACCGAACTGACCCATATGGCACTCGCTGATGTGGTATTTTTTATTTAATTATATATTGTTCACAAATCTTAAGATAATAATAAGTAGACAAATTTTCACAAATCGTCTTAATGGTGTTCAATTTTTTTTTATCTAAAATAGTTATGATTATTTTTGCATGAATGATCCATTTAGAGTCAATATTGCACAACAATGGTCCTTTTGATTGATGCCCCTTAATTTGATCAGTTAAGTTGAAACAATTTTGGCCGGAAAACTTATGTTTGCCGGAAAAGAAGACAGAAACCGGCAAAAACCCACTATACCCGGTCATACTGGTATAATGTACATGTTTCATCAAGTTCAAAGGTTAATAAAGCACTAAAAATAATTTAGTGACAAAATGTAACAAAATGATAAAGTACCTTACCCTCTCAAGTCATTATCCCTAAAATAAAATATATTTGCATGATTATTACAATTTGTAAGTTTTAATATTTTTATTTGTATAAATATTATATTTTCTATGTTATAGTTTTTTTTGTCTCTTTATTTGATTTATGGAATTAATACAATATTTAATAGACTTCTTTAAAATTGCACAAAGGGTCATTGGAGGAAATTTCACAAAATGGTCCTAAGGCGAAGTTTCACAAAATGAGAGAAATAGTCATTATCTAGAATTCCTTCAACTTAACGACATCCATTAGAAGGACCACTGGTGTGCATGGTTTTCTCTAACAGGACCATTAATGCAAAAAAATGTTCCATAAGGACTATTTTAGGGGATAAAAATGAAAACCATAAGGACCATTTGTGAAGTTTTTCAAATAAGTATTATCTTGTGGTTTGCTAAAACACACTTATTCAGCATAACTATCAAAACCACTACGTGCTTGATTCCCATGGTTACATTTTTGGTTGTTAGAGATAATTAGCATCAAGTGCACATAAAACGATAGTGGAAATAATAAGAAGATTTACCTAAGTGCACATGCATCATAGAATCTAGGTTTTACTAGTTTTAGCAACATACTTTGAAAATCACCAAAAGAAAGAACTACTAACCTCTTTGTTCCTTGATTGTGATCTCGTAACTACCAATTTATTTCTATGGATGAAGGATCCAATGTAACATCCCTATAATGGAATTGGACCCATAACACCAAAAGCAAAAAAAAGAAACTCAAAGTAGGGTTTATACAAAAATCTCCAACCCTTAAAAAAGAGGTTAAAATTTTCTTCAAGGAGAGAGAGAGAAAGAGATTATGCATGAGTTTAGTGAGGGAATAAGAAACTCTAGGGTTTACCCCTAACAGTCTATTTATAGGCTGCAGATAGAAGTCTAAAAAGATTCAAACTTTAGGGTTAATCATTATTTGATTCAAATCAACCTTATCTTTATCCAGGGACATACAAACACCATCCACTCTATAGGCTCCAGAGGGTTCTAGAATATTCCAATTAATCCTATTGATTAATTGATATTCAAGCCTTCTAATTAATTAAAACCTTTTAATTAATTACCAATATAATTTCTAATTAATTTGTTAATTCCTTAATAAGTTAATAACTTATTTATCTTCATTTCCTTATTCTATTTAGGTCACGAGGCCAACCCAAAAGACCCTGTTGTTATTAGAAATATTACCAAAATAGTTAATGACATGTGATACTATTTCCAACAGTCTCCCACTTGGATAAGTCGTTAACTTTCAAGATCAAAATATTTCATTAACAGTCAACAAAGAATAGTCATCCACTGAAACTGTCAAACTCTGATCTGAATCAAAATTCGGTCCTTAGACAAGTGATCAACTTAATCCTTTGTTCTAGATATCTCTATGAACATGAGCCATGGATATGGGTCAATATCAATGTTAAACATTATTCTGTTTCCCATTTAACAATTTCTGACATTACATCTGACTACTAAATCAAACACATCAATTTAGTCAGGGCTCGACAAAGCACTTTAGATATCGGCACCAAATCATCGAGGGTCCCATATATATCGCTTCTCAGTTACGAGAAGGAACAAATAAACTGTGACTACATAGGTTTTGTCTACTTGTCTAATCATACATGGAAATAGCCTCTATGGATACCAGTTATAGATAGCGTTGAAGCACACTCATACACAACTGATTTTGCAAACAAAAACCCCATATGTATCTCGGTTTGAAGAATAAAAGATATTGTCATCTTAGAATTACTTATGACTAAATCCATGAAGTAATATCTAAGTGCGGGTTGTTCCAATACTTAAATTCTCTTTTTTCAAGAACTTATGTAGTATTAGCGCAATATCTATTTTAATGCCCAAGGCACCATGGTCAATCAACCAATACTCATGACAATCTTAAATCACTCACCCACTTCCTAGTGCGTGTCAAACTACAAAAGTTTGAACATAATTAAACATTCAGGAAGTAAGGTTCAAAACATGTAAAAGCGAAACACAATATTTGAATTAACACAACTTTGATTGCAAAAAAGCCCTTTATTAAGACTCTTCGAAATAAACATCAAAATGGTTACAATTCATACGTTTATATGTTTCATGATAAATCAAACCAAAAACTAAACTATTACATCAAATCACTATCTAATCTCATGTCAATGCTCCTAGGATGACCATCATGTTTCTCCCAGATGGTGGCTTCATGAACGGATCAATAGGATTCTACTTAGATGATACCCTATTCATGATGATGTCTCCGCCTTGTACTCTATTTCGAACATAATGATACTTTCTCGGTTTGTGTATCGAATTACCATGCTCCTTGGGCTCTTTAGTCAATGCGACTGCACCCTTGTTATCACAATATATCTCAATAGACTCTTTGATGTTTGGTACAATTCCAAGATCACCAATGAAGTTCTTTAACCATGTAGTCTCCTTTGCTGCTTCATAGGTTGCAATGTACTCAGACTCACATTTCAAGTTTGCCACCATCTTCTGTTGGAAAATTTCCACGTAATAGCTCCTTCATTCAACAAAAACATCCAACCTAACATCGAACACGAGTTGTCCCTGTTAGTCTGGAAACTTGCATCTGAATAACCTATAACTCGAAACTCTTCTCTGCCACCATATACCAAGAACATATCCTTAGTTCTTTTCAGATACTTGAGGATATTCTTTACGACTGTCTAATGACTATCGCAAGGATTCTCTTGATATCGACTCACCATGCTCATAGTATATGAGATATCAGGTCTAGAACATGTCATGACATACACGATCGATCCTATAACAGAAGCATATGGGACTTGACCATTCTATCCAGTTCTTATTCAATTCTTGGAGATTGATCATTGCTCAATCTTATGGCATGTTGCATGGGTAGATACCCTTTCTTAGTATCTTGCATTTTGAATCTTTTCCAAACCTTATCTGAGTATGTACATTGGATCAGTCTAGTTAGATCTTTAGATCTATCTCTATAGATCCTAATGCCTTGTATATAAGCCGCCTCACCTTGGTCCTTCATAGCGAAACATTTTCTAAACCAAGTTTTAACACTCTTCAAGGTTGGAATTGATGGGTTATGAGCACTACAACATTCCTATGGTGTACATGCAAACCCTAAAGCTTTGGATCTAGTTTGTCTAATGAACATGCAATAATCATCCAAAGCCATAAACCCTAGATCTAGCATGTGATAATCAAACAACATATGAATTAGGGTTTAGATCTTACCTTGATTGTTATGTAGCAATAACAATCTCAATTCCTTCTTATAATTGGCTTTAAAAGCTTAGAGTCACAAGTGTCACTCCTCTAATGGCTCACAAACACCAAGAGCAAGAGGATGAAGAAGGAGAAGAGGAGAGGCACTCAAAAATGTCTAGAAACCCTAAGGAATCAGTTAGCCACGTTTTTGGTGCCCTAGGGGTCCTTAAATAGTGAGGCTATTAGGGTTATCTAACAAGGAAACCCTAATTTGACTGCTTAGGCCCTAAGCAACCCATGGACTCCTCCTTTAGAGGCCTTGGACGAATTCTAATGGGTTTCCCCATAGATTTCGTCCACTCTATCCTCTATGGAGTCCATTAGCCCAATATCCAACTATCACACAATTGATAGTTCTAGTCCCCTTTATTTAATTAATGTCTTTTAGCCACAAAATTAATTCTGATTAATTCTTGACTAATATTAATTAAACAATATGATATTTCTCTTAATATATTATTCATATTGTAACAACGTAAATTCCCAAAACAATTTTTCATTTTTAAAACATACTTTTATTCATAAGGTAATATCAAAACATAATGTATCCAATGTTATCATAACAAACATATCCCATAATCTCAAGACATGAACTCCATGAGTGTGTACGGATCATGTCAGCGCCTTCCTGCGATCCTCGCTAGTACCTGAAACACATAACACAGCAACTGTAAGCATAAATGCTTAGTGAGTTCCCCAAAATACCATGTACGCATATACGCCACTCAAGGCTATAAGACCTTCCGGTCACTGTGTCTCAGAGGTCTTCCGTCCCACAACCCTGGTAGACCTTCCGGTCCTACCCGTAATGACCTTCCGGTCCATATCATCTTGACCTTCCAGTCCATATCATCTTGACCTTCCGGTCCATATCATAATGACCTTCCGGTCCTTAGCATTCATAACATACATAACACATCCATAGCATATAACAACATACATCACATACATCTCATAGCATATAAGACCTTCCGGTCACACATAGGTAACACTCTAGGTACAGTATAGTGAGAAGACTCACCTCGTACGGTATCGGATAACCTCCTGTGGTCGGATACCCGATCTAGCCTCCTCCTATCAACAGAATAACATCCCTAATCAGTACTCTCTTATCATCTCGTCTCTAATGATGGGTAGAAGACCATTCTACCCCTCCCAGAACTCTCTTGAATCAGCTTGACCAAAACCCTAAGGTCATCTGAAGTCAACGGTCAAACTTTGACCCGACTCGTCGAGTGCACATGGGCGACTCGGCGAGTCCATGCGGGTCCTTTGAATCCTTCTAGCCTCACTTGGCACGTCGAGTCATCCCTTCACTCGACGGGTTACTCTGTCACGAATCGCGGGGCAACCCCGACTCGACTCGTCGAGTCCACTTATGAACTCGGCGAGTTGCTTCCATGGCAACACTCAAATGACCTTCTGAGGTCAGATCTGCTTCTCTAACCTATAGATCTGACCTTCCCAAACACGGTAACCACGTAAAGGTTCAGTCTTGACATTCATGCAACGCACATAAGGCTTTCCGTGGTGAAATGGCTTCTAAAATGGCAACATAGTCTCATTCCCTCCATGAACCAACATAAAGCAGAATGGATAAGGCCCTTTGGACCTCTAGAGGTCCAGATCCAGAATCTAACACTCAAAGGGACAACATACTCAACATTTCAAGCCAATAAAGGGTATAGAAAACCTTAAAATTCAAGGATCTTAAACCAAACAGAGAAAGGATCGATTTGCTACCTCAACACTGTAGATCCAAGCTTGGAAACCACGGATTAGTAACCCTCTTGACCTCCTCTAGCTGGAAACACCTTCTTCTTTGCAAAACAACACCAAAAAGGGTTGAAATGGCTTTCTCTCTCACACAACTCGTTCAAGCTCTCTAGGGTTTCTCTCTCTGGACTGGTAGCTGCATTTGAGGGCTATAAGGACCCTTAGATAGGGCACATGCCCAAGGATTTAGGGTTTCTGTCCACAGCGCGGACTCGTCGAGTCCACCCGTCGACTCGTCGAGTCCCTTCATTAATCCAGTCAGCAAATCGCGATCCTACTCGACGAGTCTAGTCCTCAACTCGTCGAGTCCCTCCTTATAACTCAAAAAGAAATACTCAAATTGTCATGCCTGGAAATCCGGATGTTACAATTCTCCCCCACTTGAAATAGATTTCGCCCTCGAAATCGCTCCTCAACCACATAGATAGAAACCAAACACTCGAAAAGCACCACTGAGAGGTTCTCACACCAAAACGATATCTTTCTCCATGAATACCTGGATTCGACCAGGAACTCCAAATTTGGAACAAAACCGGTCCCTCTGTCGCTAAAATACCCCTTTCTAACCTTCCCAGAATCGGGAAACTCTAGTAGCCTGGCCCGCCGCCAGACCGCCCACTCACGCTATCACAAGACAAAATCCGACAATCGGCTACCGATCACTCATACCAACGTACCAAAACAGTCCGAATCACGCCCCAAGGAACGAAAGGGTTTACATCCCACCAGGGCTCATCCACTGAACTACTATCAGAATCCATCCGAACAATAAACTTTCAACATCCTGTTCTCTGACACAAGAGAATGATACTCGCTCAGAAGTCCTCAGACATCTAAAATCATAAGCCTCATCTGCATCCCTCGTATCCCTTTTTAACACTGAGTACCAGATCTGATCTCGACCCAACCGTTGAACCTCGAGGGTCATCCGTTGCATTATCCCAACCGTCTCCATGGTTTCCTTCTTACTATAACCACATCGGCCCAATGTGACACACAAATAACGAAGTTCGCTTAACCCTAAGCGAATGCTTCCTTCCCAACTGGAGATCGACTCAACCCCGACCTCTGTCATCTGTTACTCATCGTTCCATGCGACTTGTGGTACCTCCCGTACCCGTGTACTGACCCACACAGGTCTAAGACATCAGATGACAAACAATACTCCTCAACATGTAACCCACTTCAGAATCCAGAATCTCATCTCGCCTATCCAACGCACCACCAGAGCCAAACTCAAACTCAAGAGTTTGGTCCGACCCAGAGTTGGAACCACTCGTCCCAACGAAGCACTCAACTCAGAACTCATTTCCCGCAACTCATGTGTACCTCACTTATCCCATTCTTTCGGATTGCGATGACCACACCTTACTCAGAACATATTTACTCCCTATCATTGAGGAGACCCCGGTCTCGCCCCTGGTCCGACCACCAGGTTCCCAAAAACTCATAAATTAGGGCTACCCCATGCCTAAAACTCTTCTGCGCCATGCTCTGATCAAAGAGTACTTTATCGTGACAACTTCTCGCTGACTAGTGTGTACTACGTCTTCCCGTAGCATCACATCAACCTCTCACTGACTGGTGAGTACTACGGCTTCCCGCGGTATCACCACAACCTCTCACTGACTGGTGAGTACTACGGCTTCCCGTAGCATCACAACAACCTCTGACTAGTGAGTACTACGACTTCCCGTAACATCACAACAACCTATGACTAGTGAGTACTACGGCTTCCCGTAGCATCACAACAACCTCTGACTAGTGAGTACTACGGCTTCCTGTAGCATCACAACAACCTCTGACTAGTGAGTACTACGGCTTCCCGTAGCATCACAACAACCTCTGACTAGTGAGTACTACGGCTTCCCATATCATCACAACAACCTCTGACTAGTGAGTACTACGGCTTCCCGTAGCATCACAACAACCTCTAACTAGTGAGTACTATGGCTTCCCGTAGCATCACAACAACCTCTGACTAGTGAGTACTACGGCTTCCCGTAGCATCACAACAACCTCTGACTAGTGAGTACTACGGCTTCCCGTAGCATCACAACAACCTCGGACTAATTCACAATCCGCGGATCAATCATAGATAGGTGCATGCACTTACCCAAATTATGCATCACTATATCTGGCGGCAATCGTCATAACATAACACCCTTCCCTGCTACGATCCATATTCTTGGACAATCTCACTTGCTGTCATTAACCGAAAGGGCTCCCACTGGAATCATCGATGCTTGACCCACCACTTGCCGTCTCCACTCAAGACTCAAAGTTATCCGAAATCCAATGCATTAAATTCGGATAGCTCGATACACCACATAGGACCTCACGACGTCTCGTCTCATCCACTGATCTTCCTGTTCCACAACCTGAAATTGGTTGTCTAATCAACTTCTGCCATTTCCAAGCTGAATAACAGCCCCATCATTGAACCAGAATTTCTCAACCGCCGAACTCACCCTACGAGTCAACCATCTCGAATTCACCATTATGACCTTGAGGAATTCCCGTTCACCCCAAGCTCTCCGATCAACGGCCACTTGCCGTGGAGGCACTCATCCTTTTCAAACATAACACATACATTATCTCGCTCTACACCTCGTCTCAATCACCAACAACCTTGGGCTCAATGAATTCGCACCGCCGGTCTCTATATCCAGATCTCTAACCATTCTTGATCGAATCTCTGATCCCCTCAAGAAAATACCCAGTTCTCCCCCACTTAGGGTTCGAACCATCCCCAATCGGTGTACCAGCAATCTATCACACCGACTGTTTCCACCAGTAATCATCGCACCTACTCTTGGAAGGTGCTACGCAACGTTCGATGATCTCCCGACAGAGATCGAGCTACTCCAAATGCCCTGAAACTCAGATGAAATCCTCAGAACTTCCCACCATGAATGCCTCTAGTCATTCAGAATCTCACACCATTCCATCACTGGACCTCCCAACTGTCCAGTATTAACCCTGACTCTTAGTCTGGAAGTAATGATCTACCGTACTCCTCATCATCGACTCCTCAACCAACGTTCCATCACGCCACTTATCATAAGAGCAGAAACCATATTTCCACTCTTAATACCCATCAAAGACAATAAGGGCCACCGCCCTGATATACCCCTCTTGATCGTCCGACGCTGCAGCTAACACATGCCCTACTATACTCAATTAGGGTGTATCCTGGTCCTTGACCATCTCAGTCCCCACTGACGACCTGTTCAAGCTATATCTTTACCTCGCGGTAGACCTACTTGCATATACTCTGGTTGGAGATCACCATCCGTGCAATCCCATAGGGCTCACCCCCAAACTCAAAAACCAAAATCTCATCAACTCTTACGTCTCCCACAGGAAACGGAAATAGCACCACTCGGGTCACAGAAAGTGACCTCTCCACTATCGGCCGGTCGCCCAACCCAGACCGTAGTCTCCCATAATGCACCATCCCTACTCATCCCTGAGTCTTGCGACTCCAACTGGCATATCACCCACAATCCCTCGGAGCTCACTCGATTTCCCTTTTCAAGGGATGCTCCACTAAAACTAGTTCATCAAGGCCTTCTGGCCCCATACTCATTCACCTCTGATCTTAGTCTAGACAATCCCGCCGGAATAACCGATAAAAACCAGAAATACTAACCGCCACATATCATGGTACTCAAACCGCGTGGCCACCTCTCGATCTGCTATGAATCATGGTACCTGCACCATGTTATCTCCTCTTAATCTTCTACGAGTCATGGTACTCGAACCATGTTCCCTCTTCTTATTCCACCTCACATCATGGCACTCGAACCATGACATCACCTCTCGACCTGCTACAACTCATGGTACTCGAACCATGACGTCACTTCTCAATCCGCTACTTATCATGATACTCGAACCATGACATCACTTCTCAATCCGCTACTTATCATGGTACTCGAACCATGACATCACTTCTCAATCCGCTACTTATCATGGTACTCGAACCATGCCATCACTTCTCAATCCGCTACTTATCATGGTACTCGAACCATGTCATCACTTCTCAATCCGCTACTTATCATGGTACTCGAACCATGTCATCACTTCTCAATCCGCTACTTATCATGGTACTCGAACCATGTCATCACTTCTCAATCCGCTACTTATCATGGTACTCGAACCATGACATCACTTCTCAATCCGCTACTTAAAATCCTCCGGATTAGCCTTCCGGATCGCCACGGTCATCTCGTCATGAATCATACGACGAATCTCATCATCGCTAACACCGCTGCTCTCCGGTATGTGTGTGGTGTACCAACCATGATGTCTCTGAAACACAACACAAAGATACCAGAGACTCGATCGAGTATACTCGCACTCGATCACCCAACCCTACTTGTTCCTTGGTACCCTAAGGATTCTTACTTGGACTGCTCACTGATCCGGTGTCTTCAGTAGTACGGGCCCTATACTACCGTCCACAGCGCATCAGTATTCACCCCAAGTCCTCCTCCTAGGATCCCATATCACAAGTACTCTACATCTCGCTGGCATAGGCTACCCTTCGGTAGACCTCTCAAAAGCTCCTCACTGCTACCTACTCACTCTCAAGCATCACATAGCAGCAGAAATCTTCCTAGGCTAAGGCATCACAAATCACGCAACTGTAGTCCTAATATGAATACCTAGCCTACTCTAGCATGCATAACATATCATATCATATCTCATAATACATAATGTAAGGGTATTTTGGGAAATCACCGTTCGGGCGCTGGCTGATCGTAGACACTGCTCCTTTTTGCTTTTCTCAAAGTCTTTTACTCTTTTAGAAAAATTGTTCCTTTTTATGAAAAACTTTCTGAAATCCTCAGTTTGAGTTCAGATACGCCCGAAGGTGCATCCGAATCCCTCAAACCAAGGCTCTGATACCAACTTGTAACAACGAAAATTCCCAAAACAATTTTTCATTTTTAAAACATACTTTTATTCATAAGGTAATATCAAAACATAATGTATCCAATGTTATCATAACAAACATATCCCAGAATCTCAAGACATGAACTCCATGAGTGTGTACGGATCATGCCGGCGCCTTCCCGCGATCCTCGCTAGTACCTGAAACACATAACACAACAACTGTAAGCATAAATGCTTAGTGAGTTCCCCAAAATACCACGTACGCACATACGCCACTCAAGGCTATATGACCTTCCGGTCACTGTGTCTCAGAGGACTTCCGTCCCACAATCCTGGTAGACCTTCCGGTCCTACCCGTAATGACCTTCCGGTCCATATCATCTTGACCTTCCGGTCCATATCATCTTGACCTTCCAGTCCATATCATAATGACCTTCCGGTCCTTAACATTCATAACATACATAACACATCCATAGCATATAACAACATACAACACATACATCTCATAGCATATAAGACCTTCCGGTCACACATAGGTAACACTCTAGGTACAGTATAGTGAGAAGACTCACCTCGTACGGTATCGGATAACCTCCAGTGGTCGGATACCCGATCTAGCCTCCTCCTATCAACAGAATAACATCCCTAATCAATACTCTCTCATCATCTCGTCTCTAATGATGGGTAGAAGACCATTCTACCCCTCCCATAACTCTATTGAATCAGCTTGACCAAAACCCTAAGGTCATCTGAAGTCAACAGTCAAACTTTGACCCGACTCGTCGAGTGCACATGGGCGACTCGGCGAGTCCATACGGGTCCTTTGAATCCTTCTAGTCTCACTTGGCACGTCGAGTCATCCCTTCACTCGACGGGTTACTCTGTCACGAATCGCGGGGCAACCCTGACTCGACTCGTCGAGTCCACTTATGAACTCGGCGAGTTGCTTCCATGGCAACACGCAAATGACCTTCTGAGGTCAGATCTGCTTCTCTAACCTATAGATCTGACCTTCCCAAACACGGTAACCACGTAAAGGTTCAGTCTTGACATTCATGCAACGCACATAAGGCTTTCCGTGGTGAAATGGCTTCTAAAATGGCAACATAGTCTCATTCCCTCCATGAACCAACATAAAGCTGAATGGATAAGGCCCTCTGGACCTCTAGAGGTCCAGATCCAGAGTCTAACACTCAAAGGGACAACATACTCAACATTTCAAGCCAATAAAGGGTATAGAAAACCCTAAAATTCAAGGATCTTAAACCAAATAGAGAAAGGATCGATTTGCTACCTCAACACTGTAGATCCAAGATTGGAAACCATGGATTAGCAACCCTCTTGACCTCCTCTAGCTGGAAACACCTTCTTCTTTGCAAAACAACACCAAAAAGGGTTGAAATGGCTTTCTCTCTCACACAACTCGTTCAAGCTCTCTAGGGTTTCTCTCTCTGGACTGGTAGCTGCAATTGAGGGCTATAAGGACCCTTAAATAGGGCACAGGCCCAAAGATTTAGGGTTTCTGTCCACAGCGCGGACTCGTCGAGTCCGCCCGTCGACTCGTCGAGTCCCTTCATTAATCCAGTCAGCAAATCGCGATCCTACTCGACGAGTCTAGTCCTCAACTCGTCGAGTCCCTCCTTATAACTCAAAAAGAAATACTCAAATTGTCATGCCTGGAAATCCGGATGTTACACATATAATATATTAATAAATCATAATTAATCTCTTTCTCCACAAATCATCCTATCAAGTTGCTTTGGTGAAGGCAACCCAAAAGGACCATGCTCGCAATCGGGCCAAGTACATACCAAAATAGTTATGGGCTTAGATACTAATCCAACAGTCTCCCACTTGGATAAGTCTAATAACTATTCTGCGTATGACTTCAGATCCTGATCAGCAATCGTAGCTTTCAAAAGCCGCTGTCAACTCTGATCTTATCAGATACGCGTCCTTTAGATAAGGGATCATATATTCCCCCACTCTAGATATCGTATAGACGTGAGACATGGATTGAAATCATTCTCTCAGTCTATGTGTTGTTTCCCGATTTCTGATTTACGACGACTGACCAATTGAACAAATCGAATCAGTCCTGGCCCGGCCGAGCACTTTCCTTCGTCATCACTAAATCATCGAGGGCCCACAGATATCTCTTTTATCCCACTTTGGGTAAAAGGAATGGATAAACTTCGACTCAATGCTCGCTTGTACTTACTCACCGAATCGCACACAACAATACGTTTTATAACACCAAGTTACTGATGCGTTTACATATTATCAATGTGCAACCGACTCGCAAGATACAACTCACACATCTCGGTTTCAAGAATATAAGATATTATCGTCTCACCAATCACTCGTGATAAAATCCATGAAGCGATCCAAGTGAGCGTGGGTTTAATCCAATGCTCAAATCATATTCATAACCACTCATGAACGTTGTAGCAAACTTTTGCTATGTATAATACACTTTAGACAATCTACATACCAATTCATGACAATCTTCTTTCATACCTACTCCCAAAGTATGAGCGACTGTGGAACGTTCAAATAATTCGATTATTATCTAATAACTCAATTATCTAGGAAGTCAAAACATGCAAAGTGAAACACAATAATAATCGAATCCAATATGGTCCCAACCTTTTGAGTATAAATAAAACTCCTTTTATTTAATCACCATATTGATTACATATTATTCATTGTATAATGTTTCGGGAAATCAACTTTTACTTGAATTATGGCAACAATTGTCTCATGCTCTTAGCATGCACACTTTGTTTACTTATGGTCCTTACTCTGTGAAATAGTATAATTGAATAACATTTTCAATCACACTCATTTCACAATTCCCAATCCTTACCACAAGTGTGAGAATACCAAATTCTTGCCACTTATAGAATATGTTAGATTCTTACACTTTATGCAACGGTCCTTTCGTAATGTCACGGTACAAAAGTCACCAAGACTCGGCCAATGAAATTACAAAATGCGCTATTGGAGATTGTTACAAGACGACTCCACAGATGTGAAATCTCACATTCAAAGTACATTCCTTTGAACATCCTTCTTGCATAAAAATTCTAATCTAGACATAAACTCTTAACGTCCAAATCCCAATATGGAAACATTTCCATATTTTTCCATATGACAACTCATTATTAATAGAATCATATCTAATAATAATAATGTCAATATGGTCCTTCCATTACTATACTTCCAACTGTTCACAAGCGACCAATCCTTGGCGAACCTTAGATTATCCTTGACAGTTGTTTAACTAATTCAGTCAAATCCGATTCTAGTCCTCTTTCCCTCTTAATGCACTAGGCATTTGGAAAATTTTAGAACGGTCGAATATTACAACGACATGATACTTTACCAGTCATTTGCTATAATATTTCTATTTCTATTTGCCATGTTCTCACGATTCGAACTATGAAGAGGGATGCCGTAATCATAATCGAATGTGAGAACACAATAATTATTTCCATATATAGAATTCTCTTACGTTGAATCCTTTCAACATAACATTCATATATCTTTTTGACTAAATTTTATTAAAATTTCTCGATCTAAACCTTTAGATTTGAAACGAAGTATAATATTTTCTCCCTTAATTATAGCAAAACAACTTGTCAACCTATGCAACTTTGCAAAGTGAAACTTTTGTTTTCTATAATTAATATTGCTAACTTGCAATAATAATCATTCTCCCACTAACATGATGATTATATCCATACCAGCATAACATTTATGCTCCCACCAGCTTTGACACGTATTTAGAAAATAGTTGGACTTCTAAAAGTCAATACTTATTGACTTTCCAAAGTTCATATTTCCAATACGATGTGCTTCAATAAGCCTTTATCTAAGCTTCTCAAATTCACACACCTTTCCTTAGATAGCTGACATGTGTGTCTAAACTAATTCAAAACTTATATTATTAAGTCCCAAATGTTCAGACTAATTGCCAAATCTCACAATTCGAACTATGAAGAGGGATGCCGTAATCATAATCGAATTTGAGAATGCAATTTACATAATCGCTATCTCCTTAAAATCTCTCTTAGTGAAAGCGTTTCCTAACAATCATTTTCATGAAGGAGAGAAACCTTATGATACTTAGATTTTATGGTGCATGTGTTCCTATCCATGCAAATTTGTCATAAGCATAATCGTAAGATAATGTTTGTGACAAATTTAAACTCTTATGGACAGAACTTGTTCATTCTTAATTTCTTGCCATCAAGGGTCCCACCATTGCTTCCAAGTTATTTAGCAGCTCACCTATGCCAGTCAATGTACTTTCATTGATCAAGGTGTTTGCCCTTATGCATTCAATTGAGAACTCGTAGAACTCATATGCATAATCACTCAACTGGATTGGCACAAAAATAAAATTTTGTTAACATGATAGATTACAATCCTCAAGTCGTGTGCTAGTGTTTAATAAGTTTACTTCTTGATTTGTTCTTGAAACTTTTCAAGATCTTTAGACTCCCACTGTCCTCATGACATATAAGATTCTCTTATCAAGAAACATTTCTTGACAAAACAAATATTCAAGAGTCAGTGTGTGTCTTTATCACGACAAACCTACACACAATTTGGTATTAGTTGGTCTTTGTCTTATCCAAGACATCATAAATTACCAATTTCAAATGTGCAAGAGCAAGAAAACATTTTCCTACTTCACATTTGATGAGTGTGTTAAATTTCTTAAGATGATGTCACTCAAATCACAATTTTTGGAGTACGACTCTAAAACTTGATTTTGGAACGAAGTATGATTCATCTTATTGACTTAACCCATTTTGACAATTCTCGACTCCTCTTCTTAGCCATACTAGTGCACTAAGGTGTCCTTAGAGGATAAATTGTAATATGGTTCTTAAGACGATCATAAACATGATACAAAAGTACTCTCCCTTCTTCTTAGATTGGAGAAACTTTTATCTTTCTTGCCTAATTGATTCTTCTTATTCGTTCTGCCATTCATTGAAACTTTTCAATGATTCAGAATCATACTTAATCTTTTAAGTATAATCATATTTACTAATCTTTTAGCAAATCATAACGAACATTTTATCGTTCTTTGTGGTGGACTTGACTAGTGCACAACATTGTGTACCAGATCTCATTATCCTTCACTTGACTCACATACTTATGTGAACAAGGAATTAGTCTTAATTTTCAAAATACGAAGGTTCTCATTCGTCACACAATACCTAGTTGCATGATTCCAAGTTTCTGTCCAATTGAAACTTGGGCGATGAGAATCTTTCCTCATTTGGTAAATTTCTAACATTACCACAAATAACATAACTAAGAATCAAATCTATTCACAATATTGCTAACAATAGAACCATTCAAACACCAATTTTCATAAAATCCATGGCAAGGAAACATAAATAAGATAAATCAAAATTTATTTTATTGCGGAAAAATATTGTCCTTACAATGCGATTGCAAATGAAAACTATGTAAATATTACTTAGCAATTTATCCTAACTCTAAAGTAGTAGCTTAAATATCTGATCCTTGAATCATGCGATCAAAATCCATTTCTTCGCGATCAAACTCAGCTTGCTCCTTCCTTTAAGCTTCCTTTCCTTTCTTCGGTCCTTCAAAACATCAAAATGTAATCTTATCACATCATGTATTAAGAATTTCCAAATAGGAAGTTAATAGAGTTAGATAGAGGATTTTACCTGAAGCAGAGTCATACATCTTGAATCTCCCATCTCTTAGATCTCTCAGGTAGTCAGGGCAGCTTCGTAACCAATGCCCCTTCTTTTGGCAGTAGAAACACATTGATTCTTAGGAATGGTACACATGACTATCTCAGACTCAGCCTTTCTCTTGCATAGAGAAAACTTTTCTAGACTTCCAACGTTACCATTGCCCATAGAGGGTTGGGATATTGATTTACCAGACAAATTTGCTGACCAGTGCTCCAAATCATTTCTGATTCAACAGCAATAAGCAAATAAGTCAAATCAGTAAGGGTCATGTCGTGGTCCATCATATAGTACTCTCTAACGAACTTACCATATGATTCGGGTGTGACTGAAGAACCAAGTCAACAGCCAACTTCCTTTAAACATCGACACCTAACAATCCCAATCTATCAATATGTAACCTTTTATCTAAGACATGAGCACATATAGACTTTCCATTTTCATGTCTTTTGCCAATAGGGCTTGAGTGACATTGAACTTTTCAAGTCTTCGAACATGTGGGTCAGGGAGAATTATTGGAGGAGGTGGAGGAAGAGAAACATTATTTCTATTTCCACAATCCAATTGTGGAACATCATCTTCATGTGGAAATCTTTTTCCAACGGATTTAGGAAGACCATAGTTGTCAGACTTTGACATCTATAAAATAGGAGAAAATTCAAGTTAGTTGATCGAGTCCTTAATAAAACACCCAAATGAGATATTAAGGCTAGGACCCAACACAATATCCTACAAATTAGAAGAGGGATGCCGTAATCCAACTCGTAGAACATTTAAAGGTAGGTAAATGACGATTTACCAATTTCCACCATGAAGAACGAAAAGAAGGTTAAGTTTTAAATGAATTGAAACTCCTAGATCCTTTGAGATTCATTGAACTTTTCAATGTCATGTTTAATCTCGATTATGCCCTTCATTTGTGACTGGGATGCCGAGGATCACAAATAAGGTGTGAATAACCATGCGAATGTACGTGGTGCCCTTAATGTTACAGTCACCTAATCGACGTGCCGGTTAACCACACACGCTCCATCGATCTATGAAAAACATCGAGTCACCCTTCGCTACCAATGTCAAACCCAACTTAGTGTGCCGGTTAACCACACACGCGCCACTAATTGTCTCGACAAGGGTACAAAGTGTAATTCCGTGGAATTTCATCGATTTCACTTTTTCCTAAAGTAACTAAGATTTGGGAATTTTGTAAAACAATTAGTTACTTTATTCATTATACTTTTAATGAGGAGAGGGTTTGCCCTATCCTACTCGTTCGGATAACGACCCTCCACCAATCAAGGAAGCGGTGGGTGAGAGTGGACACCCATTAAACGGCCATTTTATAGGCCATAACCTTATACCCCCTTATAGATCGACTTCGTGAATGAGGCCTACTAACGGTAAGACAAGCCGTTTAAGTTATACATATATATAATATTAGGCTTTTAAATGTTATATATAGTATAATGGTGTATTTTATACTTTTAAAATACTAGGTAGTTTAATTTTATAAATTACACTTTTAATTTAATCAAATATAAACCATATCATTATGGATTTATTAACTCTTTTTTAATTATACTATTAATTAACTTAATAAAACCATAAGGGTGTAATTTGAACTTTTTCAAAACTAGAGTTTTAGAATTTAAAATTTCAAAAATTAAACTTTTAATCAAAAATTTAAATTCCAAAACTTGAGGGCAAGTTTTGAAACATTTCAAAACATTAGGGTTTAGAATTTAAATATTTCGAAATTAACCTTTTAATCAAAAATTTAAATTCCAAAACTTGAGGACAAATTTTGAAACCTTTCGAAATATTAGGGTTTAACTATATAAATTTCAAAACTAAAACTTTTAAAGTTCAAATTTAAACTATAAAACCTAAGGGGTGTATATTGAAACTTTTCAAACTTACTAGGTCAAATATTTGACTAATAATAATCCTATATTATCCATATTTAACCAAATCCATCAATTTTGATGAGGATAATCATTCCAAACTTAAAAATTCGGATTTTGGCAAGAAAAACGAGTTTTCGTAATTATCCTCAACAAAATCTGGCAGAAAATTCGAAAATCCCGGCACCAGAGCCCTGGACTCGTCGATTCCACAATGGAACTCGTTGAGTAGGACCTACTCGTCGAGTCCATTCATGGACTCGGCGAGTCTGCCAGTCAGAACCCAAAAAATTCGATTTTTCAAGCAATAAACGATCAAATATGCATCAATTCATCAACAAACAACCTAAGGCTCTGATACCACTGATGGGTTATGAGCACTACAACATTCCTATGGTGTACATGCAAACCCTAAAGCTTTGAATCTAGTTTGTCTAATGAACATGCAATAATCATCCAAAGCCATAAACCCTAGATCTAGCATGTGATAATCAAACAACATATGAATTAGGGTTTAGATCTTACCTTGATTGTTATGTAGCAATAACAATCTCAATTCCTTCTTGTAATTGGCTTCTAAAAGCTTAGAGTCACAAGTGCCACTCGTCTAATGGCTCACAAACACCAAGAGCAAGAGGATGAAGAAGGAGAAGAGGAGAGGCACTCAAAAACGTCTAGAAACCCTAAGGAATCAGTTAGCCACATTTTTGGTGCCCTAGGGGTCCTTAAATAGTGAGGCTATTAGGGTTATCTAACAACGAAACCCTAATTTGACTGCTTAGGCCCTAAGCAACCCATGGACTCCTCCTTTAGAGGCCTTGGACGAATTCTAATGGGGTTCCCCATAGATTTCGTCCACTCTATCTTCTATGGAGTCCATTAGCCCAATATCCAACTATCACACAATTGACAGTTCTAGTCCCCTTTATTTAATTAATGTCTTTTAGCCACAAAATTAATTCTAATTAATTCTTGACTAATATTAATTAAACAATATGATTTCTCTCTTAATATATTATTCATGTAATATATTAATAAATCATAATTAATCTCTTTCTCCACAAATCATCCTATCAAGTTGCTTTGATGAAGGCAACCCAAAATGACCATGCTCGCAATCGGGTTAAGTACATACCAACATAGTTATGGGCTTAGACACTAATCCAACAGGAATATCGTTTCTGATAACGAGTATGTCATCAACATACAATACTAGGAAGGCCACATTACTCCCAATGGTTTTGACATATACGCAAGACTAATCCTCACTTCTAGAAAATCGAAACTCTTTAACCTTTTTATAAAAGCAAAGATTTTAGCTATGTGGCGCTTGTTTGAGTCCATGAAAAGACCTCTCAAGCTTGCACACCATATTAGGAAAGTATTCTTCACATCCATTTACCATATTTCTATTGTATTAGATGTCTAAGCCCATAACTATTATTCGTATGTACTCGCCCGAGAGTAGCACGGTCCATTTGGGTTGCACTTTACCGGAACAATTTGTATGGATAGTCTTTTGGGAATAGTATATTTATGATTTATTAATATATTATAAGTTATAATATATTAATATGAAATCATATTATTTAATTAGTATTGATCAAGAATTAATTTGGAATTAATTTAGTGATAAAAAAGAGACTAATTAAATATGGACTCTTATATATATAGAATGGGCCAAAGTTCATTTAGGATGGGATAAGCTTGCATGGATAGTCCGTGGAGTTTTTAACCCATGGATCCTATGGAAATGAAAGTTCATGGGTATTAGGGTTTACATGGATGTAACCCTATTCCACCATACTATATAAAGAGTTCCTTGGCACTTGAAATTGGCACTAGTGTGTGAACAAAGAGGGCATAGCCGATTTGGACAAGTGTATACTATTCTCTCAAGCTTTCCAAGTTGTTTTTGGTAATATGTGATTCCATTTGAGGCTTCCACATTATTGGGGCTAAGCTCTTAAAGGTTCAAGACTTCAAGCTCCATCAAAAGGTATGTCATCTAACTAGATTCTTGTAGTATAGTTGCTCCATAATATGCTACTTAGGATGAAACCTTGGAATATTGAATATTTGCATGTATAATAGAGAAAACATAGATCCAAGGTTTATAGGGTTGCATGTACACCATAGGAGTGTTAGATTGCTCAAAACACATCAGTGGTGTGGTATTAGAGCCTAGGCTTGTTTTCACTTATACTTGATGCAATTGCTGAAAAAATCGATTTTCTACTGTTCTGGGCTGGGGACTCGTCGAGTCCACTGATGGACTCGCCGAGTCCATGTACAAATTCATCCAACTCGCCGAGTTTGTTCCTGCACTCGACGAGTCGGAGCCCCTGAGTGCAGATTTTCGATGTTTTTGGCTGGAATTGGACTAGAATCATTACCCTAAGTTGTTTTTGAACTTATAAACCTGTTTTTGATGTGGTAATGATCATTCTAATCCAATTCAAAAGATAATTGTCAATAGATTCATGTTTTGTATTAGTGTAATGGTTAGGCTAATTACATGAAAATTGTTTGATTTGAATTGTCTTCTTCATATGAGTTTAATCTAGATCATAGTTTTTCTTGACATGTTTGTTTGTTTATTAGATGATGTAAATGGCCTTTAATGGATTCCATAACTTGTCCTCAAGTTATGGAAAACCAAAAGTTTTTCTTTAAAAGAGGTTTTAAAGCCATAGGTTATAGAAACTTGAAGAGTTTTTTTTCCATAAATTGTTTTATGACATCCATAACTTGTCCTCAAGTTATGGATTGTCAAGAGTCTTGTCATTAAAAGCCATATTAAACTCATATGTTATGGATTCCAAAATTTTTTTTTGAATTGTTCAAAGCTTGCCCTCAAGTTTTGGAATTTGTAAAGTTACCCCACCATGTATACTTTATTTCCAAACCCTAGATTTTAAATAGTTTAAAATTCAACCCTTATACTATTATAGTATTATAGGTTTAATATTTATATATATGTATAAGAGTAAGTCAGTCTTACCATTAGTAGGCCTCATTCACGAAGATGGTCTATAAGGGGGGGGTATAAGGTTGTTGCCTATAAAATGGCAGCTTAATGGGTGTCCACTCTCACCCACTGCTTCCTTGACTGGTGGAGAGTCATTAGCCGAACAGGTAGGACAAGGACTATAATTCTCATTAAAAGTATAATGATAAATATAAAGTAACTAAACCTTTTGTAAATTCTCAATCTTAGTTACTTTAGGAAAATGTGAAATTGGTGCTAACCCATGAAATTACACTTTGTACCTTACCAAGTCGTTGGTGGAGCGTGTGTGGGTAACCGACACACTAACATGGACTAGTAAGAGTGGCAAAGGGTGACTTAATATTTATCATAGATCGGTGGAGCGCGTGTGGGTAACCGGCACATCGATTAGGTGATAAAATTAAGGGTACCAAGTTAATTTGCATGGTTATTCACACCTTGTTTGTGATCCTCGACATCCCAGTCACAAACTTGAGAGGGCACAATCAAGATTTAAACATGCCATTGAAAAGTTCAATGAATCTCAAAAGATCTAGGAGTTTCAATCCAATTAAAACCTAATACCTATTTAGTTTTTCATGGTGGAAATTTGTGAATCGTCATTCGCCTACCTTCAAATATTTTATAGCTTGGATTACGACATCCCTCTTCCAAGTTATAAAATATTGTGTTGGGTCCTAGCCTTAATATTTCATATTGGGTGTTATATTAAGGACTTAAATCAACTGACTTGAATTTCTCCCATTGTAGATGTCTGGTTCAGACAACTATGATCTTCCCAAATCTATTGAAACAAGCTTTCCTAATGAAGATGATGTCCCGCGATTGGATCATGGAAATCATACTTCTCTTCCTCAACGTCCTCCAATTATCCTCCCTAACCCACAAGTTCAAGGTCACTCAAGCCCTATTGGCAAGCAAAGTCTGTGTGTGCTCACATCTTGGAGATGAAGTCATATATAGACAGGCCGGGAGAGTTGGGTGTCAAAGTCTTGAGGAAGTTGGTTGTTGACTATGTTCTTCAGTCACTTCCTAAGTCACATAGTGAGTTCCTTTGGGACTACTATATGACAGACCATGACATGACCCTTAATGATCTTACCTATTTGCTTGATGCTGCTGAATCAACAATGATTTGGAGCACTGGTAAAGCAAATTTGATTGGAAGATCGACTTCCCAATCTTCCATGGACATTGACAATGGTAACGTTGGAAATCCAGAAAAGCTTTCTCTACCCAATGGAGAGGGATCGGCCATAGTCAACTCGGTTGACCAAATGGTAAAGAGAAAGGCTAAGTCTGAGATAGTCCCATGTACCATTCCCAAAGAGTCCATATGTTTCTATTGCCAAAGAAATGGGCATTGGTTGCGAAGCTTCCCTGTTTACCTGGAAGATCATAAGGATGGTAAAGTCAAAAAGGTTTGACTCTACTTCGGGTAAAGTCCACTATCTAACTCTAATAAGTTCCTATTTTGAGATTCTTATTACATAATGTGACTAGGTCGTATTTTGATGTTTTAAGAATCAAAGTAAAGAGAGGAAGCTTAAAAGAAGAATATGCTGATTCTGATCGCGAAGATGGATTTCGATCGTATGGTTCGGTGATCAGAATTTTGAGCTGTTGCTTAAGAGTTGGGATAGATTTCCTAGGAATAAATAACAACATTGTTTTCATATGCATTTGCATTGTAAGGATAAGTTTTTCCGCAAGTTCTAAAATAAAAGAAAAAGTTTTAATTTTATTTATCTTAAATATCCTTACAGTGGCATTTGTGAAAATTGTTGTTTATATGATTCCATTAATAGCGATATTGGAAAATGGATTTGATTCCTTCGTGGTAGTGTCATAATTTACCAAATAAGGAAAGATTCTCATTACCCAAGTTTCAATTGGACAGGAACTTGGAATCATGCAAGTTGTATCGTATGATGAATGAGAATTTTCATCTTTGGAAAATTAAGACTAATTCCTTGTTCACATGTATATGTGAGTCAAGTGAAGGACAAGGGGATCTGGTATAATTGGTTGTGTACTGGTCAAGTCCACCACAAAGATCGATAAGACTATTCTTCATGATTTACTAAAGTTTAGTAAATATGGTTATACTTACAAGTTTAAGTACAATTCTGAAACATTGAAAAAGTTTCAATGTATGGCAAAACGAATGAGAAGAATCAAATTAGGCAGAAAGATAAAAGTTTCTCAAATCTGAAAATATGGGAGAGTACTTTAGTATCATGTTTTATGATCATCTTAATGATTAAGAAACCATATCACAATTGATCCTCTAAGGACATCTTAGTGCATTCCTGTGGCTAAGAAGAGGAATCATGAATTGTTGAAATGATTAAATCAAGAAGATGAGTCATACTTCGTTCCAAAACAATTCTTAGAGTCATACTCCAAGATTGTAACTTGAGTGACATATCTTAAAGAAGGTTTATTACACTTGTCAAATGTAGAGTAAAATGTTTTCTACTCTTGTACATTTGAAATTGGTAAGTTGTGATGTTTTGGATAAAACAAAGACCAATTAAGGCCAATTGTGTGAAGTGTTTGTCTTGATAAGAATCCGTACTATCTCTTGAATATTTTTTTGTCAAGGAATGGTTCTTGGCAGGAGAGTCTTATATGTCAAGAGGACAGTGGGAGTCTTAAAGATCCTGAAAGAGTTTCAAGAACTAATCAAGAATAAAACATGTAGTTTATCACTAGCACACGACTTGAGGTTTATAACCTATCGTGTCGACATTTTCTTATTTCTATGCCCATTCCAGTTAAAGTTGAATATGCTTGTGAGTTCTATGAGTTCTCAATTGTTTGCATAAAAACCTAGAAGCAATGGTAGGCCCTTGTGCTGACAGGTCGCAATAAGTTAAGATTGAACAAGTTTAGTCCATATGAGTTTGGATTTGTCACTAACCTCCTCTTGTGGTTATGACAAATTCACATGGATAGGAACACATACACCATAAAATCTAAGTGTCATAAGATTTCTCTCCGATTCATGAAAATGATGGTGAGGAAACGCTTTAGCTAAATAGATTTTAAGTAGATAGCAATTGTGATATTTTCATTCTCAAAGTCGTTAGTGGAGCGTGTGTGCTTAACCGACACACTAACATGGACTTGTGAGAAATGGCAAAGGTCTAAACAATTGAGACTATGATTATGACATCCCTTTTCATAGTTCTAAAATTGTTTAGACACACATGTGAGCTATCTAAGGAAAGGTGTATGATTTTTATAAAGTCTTATCAAAGCATCTCATATCAGAAATCTGAACTTTGGTAAGAAAGTCAATAAAGTATTGATTTCTAGAAGTCCAACTAATTTCTGGATACATGTCAAAGCTAGTGGGAACATAAGTGTTATGTTAATAATTATCATGTTAGTTGGAGCATGATTATTATGTTAAGTGTTAATTATAGAAAACAAAAAGTCTCAATTCGTGACTCTGCTGGGTTTGAAAAGTTGTTTTGCTATAATTAAGGGAGAGGAAATTATACTTCATTTCAATTCTAAAAGCTTAGATTGAGATTTTAATCATCTTTAGTCAAGGATATATATATATATATATATATATATATATATATATATATATATATATATATATATATATATATATATATATATATATATATATATATAAGAATTTTATGTTGGAATGGTTCAACATAAGGAAATTGTATATATATATATATTGCGTTCTCAAAATTCGATTATGATCACGGCATCCCTCTTCATAGTCGAATTATGAAAACATGGCAAATACAAAATATTGTAGCAAAAAACTAGTCAAGTATCATGTCTTTATGTGAGACATCATGAATCGTGTTTTGTATGCTTCGGATATAGGATCGAATGCATGTGCTATAATACTTATCTGTTCTAAATTTTCCAAATGCCTAGGGCATTAAGAGGGAAAAAGGAAAAGAACCAGATATGACTGAAATGATTAAGCAGTTGTCGAAGACAATCTGAGGATTTCCGAAGATTGGTTGCTCATGGACAACTGGAAGTATAAGTGTTAATTTTAAAAGGACCATATCGACATATTCTGAAAGGATGCAACTCTTGTTCAGAAGTGATAGTCAAAATGGGAATATGGAAATGTTTCATAGGTGGAAGTTATTCAATCTGTCTGAGATTAGAAAACTTAATGCAAGAAGGATGTTCAAAGGAATGTACTTTGAATTTGAGACTTCGTTTCCATGTAAATGATATCCATTGGAATGCTCTCTAATGTCTGTTGACAAGTATTTGTGACTTTTGTGCATAGTCATTACAAGAGGATCAATGCATATAAGTTTAGAATCTAACATATTTCGGTATATGCCAGGAATTTGGAATTCTTACATTTACGATAAGAATTTGGGATTGTGAAATGAGCATCATTGGAATAATGTTCAATTGATCTATTTCACAAAGTAAGGATCATTGACAAACATAGTGTGCATACTTAGAGTATGGCATAACTATTGTTTAGAAAACATAGTGTGCATGCTTGGAGCATGGGACAACTATTGTTTATTAATTCAAGTGTTAAGTTGATAAATCGAAACATTATGCAATGAATAATGTGTAATAAATATGGTGATAAATAAAAGGTGTTTTATTTATATTCATAAGTTCTGAGACCATATTGGATTTGATTATTCTTGTATTTCACTTTGCATGTTTTGACTTCCCGAATAACTAGGTTATTCAAACTCTCCACAGTCAATCATACCTTGGAAGTAGGTATGAGTCAAGACTGTCATGAATTGGGCTTGTAGATGCCTAAAGTGTTTAGACATAGCAAAAGTTGCTGCAACATTCATGAGTGCTCCTGGAATGAGATCTGAGTATTGGATTAAACCCACGCTCATTTGAATCACTTCATGGATTTTATCACGAGTGATCATGAGACGATAATATCTTATATTCTTCAAACCTAGAGATATGAGTTGTTGATTATGAGTTGATTGTATATTGATTGTACGAAAACGCATCAGTAACTTGATGTTATAAAACGTGCCTTTGTGTATGATTCAACAAGTAGTTAGTACAATCATATGAGTCGAATTTTATCCATTCCTTTTACCCTTGGAGGGATAAAAGCGATATCTATGGGCCCCTCGATGATTTAGTGATGACATCCTAAGTGCTTGGCCAAGCCTGGACTAATTTGATTTGTTCAATTAGTCAGTCCTCATAAATCGGAAATCGGGAAACAACAAATGGACAGAGAGAATGATTATAATCCATGTCTCAGTCCATATGATATCTAGAATGGAGGAATATATGATCCCTTATCTAATGGACACGTCATTTGACTAGGTCAGAGTTCGGCAGCAACTTTAAGAGCTACGATTGCTAGTCGGGATCTTGGAGTCATACTTGAATAATAGTTTTAGACTTATCCAAGTGGGAGACTGTTGGATTAGATGTCTAAGCCCATAACTATTATTGGTATGTACTCGACCCGAGAGTAGCATGGTCCATTTGGGTTGCACTTCACCCGAAAAATTTGTATGGATAGTCTTTTGAGAATAGTATATTTATGATTTATTAATATATTATAATGTGACATCCCCAAAATCACGGCCATAAAAGACCGGTTTTATTTATGCTTTTAAATAAAATCAGAGTAATCCTTTGATTAAAAGAGTTGCAGAATTTGTTCCCAAAACAAAATATGATAAGAATTTATCAAAGCATTTCATAAAGAAATGTATTTTCATTATATAATAAAACCTCGGGATGTCATGTTCCGATACAGACCAAAAGCATAAACAATACAAAATAGACCTTACAACAGTTACATATAACTACGGGTCTATAATCCAAAAATATCTTGACAATGTCATCCAACTTATGCTCTCGTGCCACTACCTGTAATACAAAGAAAACTGAGTGGGTCAGGCTTGGGAGCCTGGTGAGCATATAGGGTTTTCGACCCACAATAAATAATTATATTTAGTTCCTCAACCAACAATAACCCGATTACCCGTTCCCGTTATCCTCACATTACGTCCCTAAAACACCTATCATAAGGGACCTAGACTAAGGATCAACATCGGGATGGACACTACTGCCAAGGGGGTTCCTCAGCAATAAATGTCCTAAAGGCAACCATGGGGGGGATGGAGTACACCGGTGAACACATCGTTCACAAACACATACAGGTTGCGAGTCTGCTAGCATTCCACTGGACTGTCTAGAAGAGTCCGTGGTCGTCATCCATACTCCGCTAGATGACAGAATCAACAACAACAACATCGAGGCCTCTCCTCATTTTATTTCATCACACACCAACTGTCTACCCATGTTCTACCCAACATATTAGTATATAAAATATATACATTTATATACAGCTTAAAACCTGTACAAAACTTCCATTCAACAACTAGTTCAAATAAACAAATAATATATAAACACATAGCACGTATTTTATAAAGAATACTTCATATCTATGAGTTAGAAGAAAACGAATATACACTCACTTGATAAGACGATGATCGGACAACACCTCGTCTCTTAAAACAATCGTTTCCGATGAAACCGGGATGTTTTCTCCAAAACCGGGCTTTACGCGGGCAGAGTTTCGGCTCGGAAACTTTACTTCTCGGCACTTCGGGGCTTCAGGACTTGCTTCGGGTCTCGGGAATAATACCGGGGCTTCGGGGGTATTTCTTGCACGAAAAACGAGGAAATATGGGAGAGAGAGAAGAATTTGAGCACTAAAACTCGGCAACCCACGACATCTATTTATAGGGGCTGATCCCTGCGATTACGCTGGGTGTAACTTCAGAGTACGCTGGGCGTACTCCCTCTACAAGCAGTACACTGGGAGTACATCGAGTACGCTGGGCGTACTCTTTGGATAAGCTTCGGTGTGCGTGCCTCGAACTTCAAAAATTTATAACTTTCGCATACGAGCTCCGTTTTCGACGTTCTTTATATCCACGCATAGGTGAGACTATGCTCTACAACTTTCATTTAGACTCCGTCGGCTAATTTTGAATTTATTTTTATTATATTATTTTTAGTAGGCCGGGACAGGAAAACTCCGTTATAAAATCATAACTTCTTCATCCGACGTCCGTTTTCGTCTGTCTTTTTCCCATTGGACTACTAACGATGAGATCTTCGATTCTCGTTTAGATTGTTTCGGCAAAATATCACTCGATCTCAATTTCGAGATTTGGGTTGTATACCGCTAAGTCGAAACTTAGAAAAATCATAACTTCCTCATACGAAGTCAGATTTGGACGTTATTTTTATGAACGCTCTCGGTTTAACGAATTCTACGACTTCCGATTAGATCACTAAGGATAGATATCGCTCTATCTTAAATTCGTATTTTACATCATACAGTGTCGTGTCGGTGCTGTCGCGAAACTTCGACAGGTCATAACTTCTTCGTTATAACTCGGATTTCGACATTCTTTATATATTCGGAAACCTTGCCACGACCACTACAACTTCCTTCATAGATATCAGGCTAATCTAATATTTTATTTTATCGCTTATTTTTATCCTTAATTCATTTAAATCACACAATTAAGCAATAAACATATAATACTCAAATAATACATTCTTATTATTTCAAAACGAGTTACAAATGTTAACGTAGACTATTACATCAACATTAATGCCTAGCCCAGAAACACGGGCGTTACATATAAGTTATAATATAATATGAAATCATATTATTTAATTAGTATTGATCAAGAATTAATTTGGAATTAATTTAGTGATTAAAAAGAGACTAATTAAATATGAACTCTTATATATATATATATATATATATATATACACACACACACACATATATATATATATATATATATATATATATATATATATATAGAATGGGCCAAAGTTCATTTAGGATGGGCTAAGCTTGCATGGATACTCCATGGAGTTTTTAACCCAAGGATCCTATGGAAATGAAAGGTCATGGGTATTAGGGTTTACATGGATGTAACCCTAATCCACCATACTATATAAAGAGGTCCTTGGCACTTGAAATTGGCACTAGTGTGTGAACAAAGAGGGCATAGCCGATTTGGATAAGTGTATACTATTCTCTCAAGCTTTCCAAGTTGTTTTTGGTAATTTGTGATTCCATTTGAGGCTTCCACATTATTGGGGCTAAGCTATTAAAGGTTCAAGACTTCAACCTCCATCAAAAGGTATGTCATCTAAATAGATTCTTGTAGTATAGTTGCTCCATAATATGCTAGTTAGGATGAAACCTTGGAATATTGAATATTTGCATATATATAGAGAAAACATAGATCCAAGGTTTATAGGGTTGCATGTACACCATAGGAGTGTTAGATTGCTCAAAACCCATCAATTTCATAGTCATAGAATGTGGATATAACAAGTAATATTATAATAGACTTTATCTTAGATACTAGTGAGAAGGTTTACTCACAATCAATTCCTTGAGTCTAAGTGTAACCCTTCGCAATGATCCTAGGCTTATATGTGAAAAAAATTCGTTCCATGTCGGTGTTCTTCTTAAAGATCCACTTGTACCCAACGGTTTTAATGCTTGATGTAGGATCAAACAAATTTCAAACTTGGTTATCATGCATGGATTAAATTTCACTTTCTGTATTCTCTTTCCATTTAGTAGTTTCATAGACTATCATCGCTCCCTGATAGTTGGATGGTTCATCCATACCAATCAGTGTACAATCATTGATCAATACGTCTCCTTCAGTTTCTATATGGAAACCATAAAACACAGGAGATAGATAGACTCTAATGGATATACAAAGGGAAAGAGTTGGAACTATGTCAGTTTGCTCAATAGGTTGATCAACCTATGGTTGAGTGCCAGTTTCAACTGCAGGTCCTTCTTCGTTTGACTCTTGAATTTCTTTAAGATCAATTGCTCTCCCATTAGCTTCTTTGGGCATAAGCTCCCTCTCAAGGTAGAAGCGTCACCGAGTAATAAAAACTTTGTTCTAAGAAGCATTGTAGAAAAGATACCCAAAACACTTTTGAAGATAACCAACAAAGTAACCTTTTCCGTTCGAGGTTCTAGTTTATCGCTCGCCTCACGACACAAAAAAACTTCGCAACCCCATATTTTTAAATTTGCAAGATTGGGTGGTTTTCTATTCCACATTTTGGATGGTGTCTTAGCGTCTTTCTTAGTTGTTCGGAGGATTAAGATATTAGTAATTTTTTCTAAGGCGTAACCCCATAATGTTATTGGAAGAATAACTCGAGTCATCATAGATCGAACCATATCAAGTAGCGTTTGATTTATTCTCTCAAAAATACCATTATGTTGTGGTGTTCTAGGTGGAGAAAATTGTGAGACAATCCCACAATCCTTTAGATGATCAATAAACTAAAGACTCAAGTTTTCTCCAACCAATCGGATAAGTGCATCTTGATCTTCTCGTCCATTTGATTTTCAACTTCCTTTTGGAACTATTTGAACACTTCAAAAGTTTCTAACTTATACTTCTATAACACCCCAGATCCAGAAGGCCAATTAAAGAAAAACCTCAAATCAAGAAGGCAACTCATTGAGTTCAAAGGTGAAATCTCGAAGAGTAGAAACATTAGACATGCGGGAAATTAAAGACCAACTCGACGAGTTGGACTGGGTTTGGGAAACCCTAGATCCGAGAGTTTTCACCCTCTTTAAACACTTTATGGCCTAGGGTTTGGCCTCATTTCCAACCTCCATTGCCCAAACCCTAAATCTCGAAACCCTAATGCTTTGTGTGAGTTTATGAGCCATCCTTTAGAGAGTTTTGTGTGTTTGAAGCTTGTGGAAGAAGAAGAAGCTTGAGGAACCAAGAGGAAGCCAGTAGATCCAGAGACACCACTTCATTCTCATCATTTTTTGGTAAGCAAGTTTCAAACTTGCTTAGTGCATTCTTAGATCTCCTTATTATCACTTTATTGAACTTTTGGTCCAAGAAGCATGATCCTTGGGAAATGGATGTCCCAAGTGAGTATACCTTCAGATCTGGAACCATGTAGGGATTTCATGGCATAAAGGTGTTGGATAAGGTATCTAAGTCCATAACAATATTTGAGATGTACTTGACCCGACCCGGCATGGTCCATTTGGGTTGCACTTCACCCGAACAATTTGTTTGGATAATCTTTTGAGAATAGTATGTTCATGATTTATTAATATATTATAAGTTATAATATATTAATATAAAATCATATTATTTAATTAGTATTGGTCATAAATTAATTTAGAATTAATTTGGCGATCAAAAAGGTGACTAATTAAATATGGGCTCTTGTATTTTATGTAGTGTGGGCTAATACTCATTTGGAATGGGCTTGGCATGCATGGGAATCCATGGATAGTCCATGGAGCTTTTAACCAATGGATCCTTGGAAAGGAAGAGTCATGGGTATTAGGGTTTACATGGATGTAACCCTAATCCTCCACACTATATAAAGGAGCTTATGATGCTTGAAATGACACTAGTTGTGTGTGAACAAGAGTGGTGGCCTAATTTCTAGAGCACATATATTATTCTCTCAAGGTTCCAAGGTTTGTGGTGATTTGTGATTCCACTTGAGGCATTCACATTATTGGTGCTAGGCTCTCAAACTCCAAGCAATCAATCACTATCAAAAGGTATGTCATTCTTCTAGTGTATTATGATTCTAGTTTTCCATGCTATGCTAGTTAGGATGTAAACCTTGGAAATTATTATTTTCATGTATTTTAGAGAAAACATAGATCCAAGGTTTATTAGGGTTGCATGTACACTTAGGAGTGTTAGAATGCTCAAAACCCAACAGTGGTATCAGAGCCTAGGCTTGTTTTCTTGAATACTTGATGCAAATAGCTGAAAAATGTCGAAAAACTGCATTCTGCACAGCTGACTCGCCGAGTCCCTCATGGAACTCGCCGAGTTCATGCATATATTCAACCAACTCGCCGAGTCAGTTCATGCACTCGACGAGTTGGCAGGCCTCAGTGCAGATTTTCGAGATTTTGTGCTGGAATTGGTCTAAAATCATTACCTTAATTATGTGCCTACTTGATTTGTTGTTTGTTTATATGTCGACATATTTTGGTGGGTGAGGTTGAGGCGGTCTTGCTATGTGTTGTAGGCCAAGAGACCAGGTGCGGGCCGACTATAATCCGTAGGCATGAAAGCTAGGGAAGAGCGCTTGGGTTGAGGAGGTAGACCAACATACCCTAGATAATCCAGTCTGATGATTGTGGACCTAGTATGCATGCTTATATATATTCTGTTGTGTGCGGTATTTTGGGGAAAATTAAGCTTTGTGCTTACCCAGTTGTTTATGTTTTTAGGTATCATCGGTGATCGTGGGAATGTGAAGGCATGACTTTACATACTCATTAGTAGCATTAAGGATTCCACATTTATTATGTAAATCTGATTTTCAACAAATGTAATTTTGGAACAAATGATTTTCTTAAAATGTTTTTTATAATTGTGAAGTTTTACCTTAATAAAAATGAAATTTTTTTGTTGTGAAAATGGGACGTTACAAAATGTCACCATTTTCATTATTTAAAGGAAAACGAAAACCATACTTGTATAATGCGTGAAATGAAATAATGTTTCATGCCATATTTGGCAAGTAGCAACAACTAACTAAATTAATAGAAACTTCATTATTCAACACAAGCTATTATTCCCCAATCTTCGTTACCGGTGGAGTTCCTCGATTACCCATGATCAGGTTCAAGTCTCCATGCTTCACTCTTTTACTTTCCTTTAATCCCTATAAATCCTATCAAATGTGAGTCCACATCCTGTATCAAGAACCGAAGAATTAGAAGTTGACAAACCATGAAGTCCGATCATAAAAGTACTCGACATGCCAGCTCCCTTGGATTTGTTCTGTCTCATGTCATCAAGGTACTTTAGGTAGCTATGTCTCTAGTGACCTTTCTCTTGGCATCAAAAGAAAACAGCCTCTTTTGGGTCATTATTAGGCGTTATCTCAGATTCAGGTTTCCTCTTAAGACCTTGATCAGAAGATCCACCCTTGTCTTTACCCTTAATATGATACAACCTCTTCTTCTTATTCACATCACCATCCCCAATGTCCAAGACATGAGCATTATGGTTGGAGGTTTTGGTCTTTTCTTATCTTGCTTCGATTCTTTTCAACATGCCATGAAGCTCCATTAGGGTCTTATCGAGATTGTTTATATTATAGTTCATGAGGAATCAATCATACGAACTAGAAAGCGAGTTCAATACCATGTCAATGTCTAACTCCATTAGAAATTCGACACCTAAATTCCATAGTTTGTCAATGTATGACTTCGTCTTTTAATGTGCGCACACATAGAATTCGCATCTTGATGTTTATGTAAAGTTTAAGACAAATGATCCTTAGAAAATCCAAGTAACCAAGAGTCCGAGATGGTGATACTTCTGAGATAGTTGTATTTCGAGTAATGGAAGATTTCCAAGATTGAAGAAGACTAAGTGATCCAAGATTTGTACTATTTTTTCATGTTGTGTTTGTCTTATTTAATTGTAACGCATGTAGGAAACAAAGGCAACCACACCTATGTGTCAGTTTGTTGATCTACATTTAGATTTTTGTACACATGACTCTTTTTGTGATTGGTCCTAGGTTAGTATCAATAGGACCATCACCCCATGTAATTCCTTACCACTTTCCCCACTCATTTAGTATCGAGCACGAATCATTTAGTCATATCATTCTCTTTGTTATTAAGTTCCTTGAATGTTCATATACTATTTCTTTATTAAGTTATTGAATACTTCATTATTCTATTTTTTCAAGGCTTGATTGGATATATCCAGACTTTAATGGAACAATTATTTTCCTTGATTATTGTGTTGATCTCAAGGTTTGAATTCTTGAACATTGTCCTTAGATATATTCAGATATTCATGTTCACTCACAATTGATATCAGAGCTAAAGTGGTTGTCCTTTGAATCCACCTCATTATATTATAGTTGGTTGAGATTACCATGGTGTCTTAATCATTTCTATTTTAGGATAAAAGTTCTTCTATATACCACTTTTGCTCAAATATCACACGTCAATGGCTGCTCCTAATCAATCTCAACAAATGTATTCAACGCAAATCGCAAACAACATGGGTTGCCCCTCTAGAACCCCATTGACGGTTGTTGAAGAGTAAGATCATTGGAAAGTTAGAATGGAGAGATTCTTGGTTGGAAAAGAAAAAGGTGAAGAAATATGTAGATGTTTGACTGAAGGTCCTCATTTCCTTTTTAGGTAGATGGTTAGATATTTCGCAGCTACACCAATGGGTCAAGAAGAACTCATACTTGCACCTCTAAGAATCAATGACATCGAGAAGCTCCATGTCGATCAAATCGCCTTTTTTGAAATGGTGTTTGGTGTTCCACCATCTCTCTTTGAGCACATTAAATTGTGAAAATAAGCCAAATAGATTGGGGGCACTCTGCAAGATCTGTTTGAAGGTTAGAAAAGCATTGAGGCTAAGCGTCTGACCTCAGTGGTGAATGATTTCGACATATTCACCATAACTCCTGGAGCATTTGTAGCCTCAGCCCCAAATCAACATCATGGTGAACAATATGATGGCATATAGTGTTGTCCGAACTACTCTTGAGTACAACTTGAAGTTCATTAATAGCCTCGGAAAGGGATGGGGTTAATGTCAAGTCTTGTATTCAGTGTAATGGATCTCTAAGAAACAGAAGAACTATTAACTCTTTGACGTACTACAAGGTCATGAGGCTAGTATTGCTCAAACCTTAAGAAAACTATCTGGCGGTCCTCTTGCTCTTGTTAGTTTAGTTAACCCACTAATTTCAAATCATACTGTTTTGGGACCTCTCAAAGCTGTTCCACCAGTTCCACAAATTCCATTGGCATTACATGTTTAGAATCCTTCGTTTGAAGATAACTTCGATCCAGAAGCTGCAAATACCGAACTTCGATTTCAATAAGAGTCCGCTTTTTGTCCATGAAGTACATGAGACAATGGATTAACAATTAGAAACCACCTCCGAACATATTTTAAACCTCGTACCAAGCTCCTCACCAAAACAACCCTTAACTTTATTGCAAACCATATGAAAATCCACCATCTTACCTACCAAACCTTCTGAATCCAACCTCGGAACCTGAAGTCAATCCGACTTTGGTTAAGCCCAAAATCATCTATCACAAATGCGGTCTCGGAAACCACTATGCAAGAGACTATAAGGCTGAAGAACCTTAGAAACCAAAAGTGAAGGATTCTGCTTACTATGCTCGTCGTGCGCAAGAGTTAGCAGAAAGTGAGAAGGAATTTGTTACAACTGTTTCTAGAAATGTGGATGGTTAGTGGTTATTAGGTGATAGGAATGATGGAAGCTCTGTGAAAAACATGTGTCTTATGGCAAGACAAACTGTTGAGTCTAATGAAGGGTACTGATAATCTAGTTTTGAAAATAAAGAGGATGGTGATGGTGAACCTAACTACTGGTACATGGAAACAAACGACCCACCTAAAAGAAGCATCATGTAGCAGGTAAACTCCATAATTTCTGAAAACATTTTTGATTTATCTGTCTGTGAACCTTATCTAACTCAAATCGATTAAGATATGACAATTATTCTAAAATCCTACGAGTCTACCATAGATGTGAGTGAGAAACTGGACAATGAATTAACCAGACTTAGATTACGCTTTGAAGATCGCGATATTAAGATAGAGACCTTAGAAAGAGAACTTGTAATAACTAAGGATGAATGTATTATCTTAAATGAAAAATGTGCTATTTCATTCACTGAAAGTAATATTTTGGTTAATGACAATATGCATCTTATTGCTAAGATTGATAGTTTACATAATTCCATTGAAATTGTTGAATCAAATGAAAGGATGACTGATAATTTTCACCATCCATGGTCCAAATCTCATGGTCTTGGAAGCGAGTTTCCGAAACCAATTATCAGTTCCTTGAAGGAACTTCAAAACCTAATGTTTATGGATGACATTCTGAATCACACTTATTCAGATACTCCCTTCTCTCCATTGTCGTCCCTTTAAGAGCCAAAATGAGGATATCAATCCCTGATTCCTGAATTCAAACCAATCACTATCACATCTCCTGATTCCACACAACTTCCACCTTTGATATCCTAAGACCTGAATCAATCTTAGGATGTTCCATATGGTACAAGAGGTACTAGAGTTTATTTTCTGAACTCAAGTCTTCTAAACAATTGTGTTATTGAGGAAATTATTCCTGAGATCTCCAGACATGACTCTGACAAACCAACTTAAAATGATGTTTCATTTTGGGCAACCCAAGATAGTGACCTTGATGAAGAAATTATATGTGATGATGACTCATCGTCTGATTGCTCTGTTCCGAAATCCAAAGTAGTTTCCAAGTGTACCTTAGTTTCGATTTAACCCAATTTCAACAAGCCATCTGTCAGAAAATCTTCCAAGTCAACATCTGACTTTAAGAAGTGTAAGTCCCAAAACACTTAGATCAATATGATATCAATCAAACTATCTAAAGAATGCGGAATATAAATCAGATAGTGATTCAAGAACACACAAATAACTCTTAATGCACATGATTTATTAGATGAAATCGTCTGGTACACAAAGAAACTCTTAACAACCGAACACCACAATAATGATCAACAACTCGCTCCTAAACGGCTGAAAAGCAATATATAGTAACCTAGTACGAAGCCTTAACAGGCCCAAGCCCAAGATGACCAAAATCACCATAGTGATTTCGGTCCCCATAACCGAAAACACCATAAGCCCACATTCCTAAGCCCAAATACAATAATAAACTCTAAGCCCAACATAAACCATTTAAATATGACCCAACAATCTCCCCCTTGGTTTACTGCTGGCTGAATTTTCGGCTTCTCCACAAGATGAACATTAAAATCAACTAACGCTCCTGCCGACAGCCGCTTATCAATGATTTTCGCTATCATATCGGTGAAAGCCTTTGCAGCTGCTTCAAACATTTCATTTTCGACCATAAGCTGATGTTTGGAAAAAGTATGAATGTCATGCTCGCCAAATTTCAGCAAATCCCTAGGATCAACAAGACGAATCTGGTCCTTTTTCATCTTGATTACGACAGTCGTTGTAGCTTCATTATATACCTAATATAATAAATCATTCAAAGAGCCAGCATGTACACGCTGAGTGATAGGGATCTTTTTCGCTTAATTTGTAGGCGGCCACATAACATTCACCATAGTCTTGTTGGTGCGGGGATCAATAACACCCTTGGCCTTTTTAACGAACGAAGATGCAATTTCAAGCCTTCAATGTTCTGCTTCGCTTTGTCGTCTAGGAACCTTTTAAATGCTCATGCGTTGGGTTCATTTGTTGGATTGTGGAATGGTGCGTGGACCAACTCTGCAAGATCAACTTTTGTCCAAGACACAAAGTCAATCTTCTTTGCTTAGTACTCAATCGTTCCGCTCTTTCGTTTTACAATCCACATCTTCTTATCAACTTCATATCCCCACATACGAATTCCAGAGCAATCACCATATCTGTCAGCAAATTTTTGCTTTCCAATTTCTTTGATAAACATATTTAGGTGATCACCAGGTGCATTCTAATCATAGTTTTTCATCAGAAGCATTTTGTCTTTCTTTAGCTTATCAACCTTTTTCTGCTTCTCCCTTCTTTCTTCAGCTGTGACAGGGCTACAAGACAGAAATTGATCAAGGTTAGAATTTGGAGCATGACAAACCATGACTCTTTCAGATAACTCTGAAGCTTTTCCATCATTAGAACCAGAAGTCTTGAACTCATCACCAAATTTTCCAATTAATTTGTCTTTGAGATCAAAATAAAAAGTTGTCAGCCCGCCAAGATTCGCTTGAAGATCTGAGATCTGCTTACTCTTTTGAGAATTTTCCTTTTCAAGCTCAGAAACTCTCACATCCAAATTTCCAATCAGAAAGTCCTACTCAAAGGACTCCTGCTTCAAAATTACGATCTCTTGTTTAAGCGCAGAAATGGTTTGTTGAGAGTCCTCATCACCTCCGTGCCCTGAGCTAATAGATATTCCCTTTCCTCTTGACTTAGGAATAGAGTCTTGAAAAGCAAGTAGCTTGGCTACCTTGACAGATGCAACATCGTGCTCTGGAGGTGGTAGGACAGAAGAGCTTCCCGAGGCAAGAGGTTGCTCATTAGCTAAAAAGTCGAAGTCCTCGTCAAAAATTAGGCTTTGATCATCTTGATGAACCTGGGTTGGTTCTGTTGAGAGAAAAACTTAGAGACACACTTGAACAAACGTTAGAACAAGTAGATTGCAGAATAGTTAATCTCGAAGGATCTAAAAGCTCAACAATAATATTAATAAGTTAGAGTTAGATAGTTAGAGAGTTAGTTGCGGAAAAGTAAAGAAATAGAAATGACAACAATTGTTATATCAAGTATACACATAAGTTGATTCATAACAAGGAATGCATTCAAACCAAGTTAATAAGGAAGATCAGACTTAGTGATTAAGTCACGAAAGACTTGCTCAAAAGAAAGGTTCTAATCAGTAGTATTCTAGTAAGATTTGAGAGTAAGAAGTGATGCGTAGTAAGATAGAGAGATAGAAAAGATAACTTCAGAGAAGTGTATTCAGAATAGATAGATGCGTGTGTTAAGATCATTGAATACAAAGAGAATGAGCTCTATTTATAGAGACTCACGAAGTACAATAGATTACATCTCTAACAGTAGCCATGTAAGGCATACTGGACAATAGATAGTATTACAATAAAGACAAGTAAAGTAATCTAGTAAAGTGACTGCGGTAAGTAGAGACTGTGACAACTGTCAATTCAGGTCATTCTCGGACTCATGCATCTTTATAAAAACCATTCATGCACAACATGCCATGGCCTAGTAGTATAAATTAGGTCAAAATCTTGCATAAACTAGGACCCAACTAAGATCTAGGACTAATATACTTGACACTTACGATTCTAGTAAGTTGCTTAACTACAATAGGAAATGCCAATGCTATAATTAGAATGAAACTTCAAACTTTGTTACAATTGAAAAAGGGTATAAAACCCTAAAAATAAATTAAAGTATTCTAATTATGCTTCAATGTGATGGTGAATATCAAACAATATTCCGAAAACCCTAAAGAGCCAAAAATCCAAATTTATAAACCTTAAAGCTTAAAAACTTTATAAAAATTTGGCTATAAACTTCCTAATATCAAGTTTTTATTAATCAAATTATGAATTATACCAATGAAATAGAAATTTAAATTATCATGCATTAATCATAATTTATTAGTTAAAAACAAGATTTTTAGATAAATAAAAAAAATTGCTTAAAGAATCACTTTTATAAAAATTAGATTTTTATAAAAATTAAGGAGGGATTTTTATAAAATTTGAATTGAGGAGAGAGAAGGCCTTAATGCCTCAAAAATCCAGCCACTCTCCCCTCCCTATGTCCTCTCTCTTCCCAAAACTCAATCATTAAACTTAAACCTTCACTCTTCCACTTCTCTCTTCATTTCCTCTCACACTCCACCTTTCCAACTCTCTTCCTCTCTCTCTAACTCACGAAATTTCTCTCATTTCTCTGCCAAATTTCGAGATTTTGAAGACTTGGAATGTGTTCTTACTTCCCTCAAGATCAAAACCAAGGTAAACAACAACATCTTCTTCCATAATTTCATGATTCTACTACCTCTTCTTCTTAGTTTTCTCTTCTTTTCGGATTCTATGCCTTTCCATGGCTAGAAATCTTTATTTTTCCCTTGTGGTTTGTAGATTCTCACCATAACACAATGCATGTGTTTGAAATGGTGAAAATCCGGGATCAAACCCATGCAAGGAGTGAAAATGATGCACATATGTTCATGTGACTTCAAAAACAAGTATTACATCTTCTTCTCCATTTCTTTTGTGTTCTTGCATGGTCAAAATCATTTAAACCATTTCTAGGACATCATGGATGCTCATTCACTCCATGCATGTGCTAGAAATCGGACCTTATCAAAGGCATGCATGATGTTCTTGTCAAAATGTCCTAAGGATGCACTCAAAGCAAACATGCAATCTGCCAGATTACTTTATTCAGCTTTGAACGGCCATAAGTCGGTCATTTCTTAACCAAATCCTGATATTCTTTTTGTATTGGATAGTTCCACGAGTTAACTTTCAAACCCAACTGGTCTCACTGTAAAATATTAAATATCGGATTTTTGGCAATTTTTACAAAATGGTTGCGCAAACAGCTCTTTTTCTATGATCACCATTTTTGCCTTGCATGATCAATGGCCTTAAACCCAACCATAAATCTGGGGAAAAATACTTTAGAAACTTAACATATGCAGTGAATGATGGTTGAAATTTCGTGGCTTAAAACCCCACTGAATGGGCTACATAAATTCATAAACTTCAGCCACATTTATATCTCATGCACCATTGCATGCAACATTTCTTAACTTGTTTGGGTTCAATACCCCTATTTCCCTTCTGAATAAATTTCGAACATTTTTTCCTTTTGAAAGCCCTCATATGCATGTGATAATCTGGAAAATTTCAAGAGCTTTTATCATTTCTTTGATTTATTAAAATTATTGCAAGAAAACAAGGGCATAAATCACATAAAATACTTCCAGAGGTCTATAAATCCGGAATAAATTCATGGATGACCTCTATGGTGAATAATGACCCCTCACTAAATTTCATCGATTTTTGTTGCTGTTTGGTATGATTTCCGATTTTCTTTTTGTTTGGGTATAATAAATCACAAAACCACTTTAGAGAGTGTGAAAATTGTATCTAACAATTTTCGCAGCCCTTACCTGTGGTGGGTGACTCAGAAAAATAATTTCAGAATTTTTCTTCATGCCTTACTATTTTTCCCAAGTTTTGGTAATTATAATGGCCTAAAAATAGGAAAAATAGTTCTGATTATCCAAAATTCATGAAAACTTACCAGAACATCATGTTGTACAGTAGGAGATTACATAAAAATTTTGATGATTTTTCTCTACTGTAAACTATTTTTCTTCTATTTTCTAAAGTTAAATACACTTAAATACACATAAATACCCAAAACCGGACTATACAATATGAAAACCACTTTTGGTATTTTCCCCAGATTACTTACACTGTAAATGATGTTACAAAAATTTTTGGTAATTTATTTTAACTGTTTGTTATTTATTCTTCAATTAATGGTTATTTAAGGGGATAAAACAAGGAAAAATAGAAATACCCACTGAAAAATATCTTTTATATTTTTCCCAGCCTAGTTATGTATAATAACAGTTAAATAAAAAGTTTGGGTAATTTTGGAAACTGTTTTCTATTTATTTCAATTTTTATTGGAATAAATGCTCAAAAATCGTAAAATATAATTAAACAGCTTGGAAATCCATTTTTATATTTTTCCCAGCTTAGTAATGTGTAATAACAGTAAAATAAAAAGTTTGAGAATTTTTATCCTTTAAATGCTATTTTTCGTGAATTTATGTTGTTATGAAGGCTTAAAAAATTTGGAAAATAGTTAACTATATCAAAAATTCAAGGAAAATTTTCTGGAAAACCTCTATTGTATTTAGAATGAAAAATACAATGTTTGACAATTTTTGGAAACTATTTGATAATATCTTACATTTTTAGGAATTTAAAACACCTTTAAATGTGTTGAAACACCCTTAAATTTATATTACTAAATCTGGAAAATTAATATCCCAAAGTTGTATTTATCGCATGACTTGTAGAATTTCATCATTTCAGAAAAAGTGTAACCAATTAATATAAAATCCAATATTAGAACATAAATTGGCATTTCACTATATGTAGAATTTAGTATATTAGCATTAGATTTCGACATGGAAACTCACTAGTGTGTGTTTGATGTCGTAGGATCCCGGTAGTAAGACGTTGGTGCATTCCGAAGTACCACTTGTACCTACTCGAAACGCTGTGAGTATTCACGCAGTCCCCTATTTTCAGTTTTTATGTTTTGGGGTGGAAAAACATGTCCAGAAAAACTATTATTTGCATGTTGTATTTAAATTGAATTGTATCAAACACGATTGCTATTGTATTGCTATGTTTCTTTATGTATGTCTATGCAACACGGAACATGAGAACTTATCGTACTAAGGCCCTTCCCTTATCTCTAGCCATTAACTCTTTGAGCCAATGGTCATTATGGATAGCAATATTAGGAATTGACAACTCCTCACTCGCCCTATTGCTGGAGTGCATGATACCATATTCATCTATGGAACGATAAGCATAGATCTCGATAGGGCTTCAGTCATAGGTTTGGTTGAGACTCATTGTTTGCTCATACACATACAAACTCGTTTCTCGTTATAGCAATAAACTTGTATTCATTAATAGCAATCAACTTGGTTTATCATTAAAGCAATGTACTTGTAATTACGAAAAGCCTTATTTCAAGCACGATTTTATATACTTGTGAACTCACCAACTATTTTCATAGTTGACGCTCGTTTTACATGCTTTTTCAGGAAATAATTAGTAAGTGGATGTAAAGATTTATCATCATAGAGCATGCTGCATCGTGTTGAAGCTATTATGAAGTTATATTTTGAAAAATGTTGTTTTGGAAAAACTTGTACTTTGTTTCTTTTTAAGCTATGGGTTGTAAACTTTTAAATACTGCTATGGTGATGTATCTTTATCTTTTGCAATGAAACCGTTATCGCTGTCATATCTTGCGTTTCCGCTTTAGCGGGGTGTGACAGAAGTGGTATCAGAGCTAAAGTTATAGAGAACATCAGTTTTCCTTTAAGAAAACACAACCTATAACCAAAACTTATAAAAATTCTTTTTACATCAAACATATTACTAATATAATTAGGTCGGGAATTGTATCGTTGGACCTCAATTAAACATAGCCTGATCACCTATGTTTAATTAAGGAAAGATTTATACAAAGCTTGAGCTAATTATAATGGGAATATGTTCAACAAAATTTTTGAGAAAACTTTATTTCAAAAATTCAAAAAGGTTAATTTTGGTGTGTGTAAGCATTGCATATTATAGGCATGCATTGTCATTTATTTCATATCTCATTGAATCTATGTCTCAGTCCACTATGTCAACATCGTCATCTTCTCACGCTACCGCCTCAGCTGATGAGTCCGGCTACGTCACTATTATCCCTCGACGTAACCCCCCCGCCTCGGTAGAAGAAGACCCATCGGAGGATACGGAAGATACAAGAAACTCGGTGGAGATCAGCAATGACAACGCCCCGAGTCAACGACGCGAGGCATCGCCTTCATCGGTGTTGCGACAGCCACCACTTTATGGGCTTCGTATTCGGAGGACGGCGAGGAAGAGTGTTCCTATTCCAGGAAGGATAGCCACCAGCACAGCAGGACTTGGAACGGCAGGACCTAGCGGGGTAGGACCCAGCGTTGCAGGACCGAGAGCACCCTCACCACAGCAAGTCATAGGGATACCTGTCAGGCAGCCAGGTATGACCCCGGAGGAGTCCCGAAGATTACAGTCGATGGCAGCGGGCCTACGTCACAGTCTTGCTGTGATAGCTGAGCATCGGGAAGTTTTGGATGAAGTGTTGACAAGGATGGAAATCCTGTTTCAGCATTCGATGGAGACTGCTGACACTGCTAGTGCTGCTAGACGAGTGGCAGGTCGTGCGATGACCGCATGTTATGTGTTTGGAGGGCTGTTACTGATTGTGGTGTGGATGTTTCTTGTTGGGATAGCGATTCGTACTTGGTTCTGATTTTAGTATTTTATTGTGTCATGAAATGAAAACCCATGTTGGGTATCTTTTGGGGAAAGACATTAAAACTTTATTTTGGGATTGATGTATTGTTTTGGTTTTAAGACTATTTCAAATGGTAATGAAGAAGTTTATTTTATGTTTGAAAACTTTTACTATGAGGTCAAACCCTAGAATTTAATTGGTAAATGGTCGAATAAAGAGATTTTTCTTTTCTTTCTAAAATATATATGCCTAGTATTAATGCAAACCAATGATTTGACAACACTTACGGTTTTCAAAATAGTAGTGAACTAAATATTATACATTATTTTATGTATTTATACGTATTTCTTCTCCTGTGTAATAGAACCATGTCAGGAAGGCCTAATCGCGGGCGCCCACAGAACGAAACACCCGATGTTGCTCAAGTGGTAGCACAACAACTCATGGCAGCAATCCCAAACATTGTCACTCAAGTAACTGCGGGTCTTAATGCTAACCAAGGAAGTAGTGGAGGAAACCGGGGAAACAATGAAAGAGAATGCAACTACAAGTCCTTTATGGCCTGTAAACCTAAGGAATTCCATGGAAAGGAAGGTGCGGTCGGGTTGCTGAAATGGATTGACAGTATGGAGTCAGTCCTTCACATTAGCAAATGTCTCGAACGCAACAAAGTGGAGTATGCAACTTGTCTACTTCAGGATAGGGAATTAACCTGGTGGAATACTTTAGTGCAAACCCGAGGTCGTGCAGCGGCATATCAGCTAACTTGGGAAGACCTAAAGAAGCTGCTGATAGAGGAGTATTGTCCCAAGGATGAAATTCAGAAGCTTGAATCTGAGTTCTGGAACCATTCTATGGTTGGAACACAAATAGAGAAGTACACAGTCCGATTTCATGAACTAGCAAAACTGGTACCTCACATGGTTACTTCTGAGGAGAAACGGGTAGATCGTTACATCTGGGGTCTGGCACCAGAGATTCGGGGAATGGTTACTTCAGCAAATCCAACTACTATTCAGAGTGCAGTAAGTCTAGCAAATCGACTAACCAATGATGTGATAAGGATGGGAGCATCGACAAAGGAAAACTCTAGTAGCAAGAGGAAGCCAGCAGATTAGGGAGAGAAGAAGTATGGAGGCAAGTCAGGGAGGAAGCAGAAAGTCTCAAGAAACTTTATGGTAAGAGCCCAGGAGCAAGAACCAGTGAAAACTCAAGAACAGGAAGTGCAGGAGAGAAAGCAGTACTCAGGACCGCTTCCGAAGTGCAGTAAGTGTAACTTTCATCACAAGGGAGCTTGCCCAGTGTGCCAAAACTGTAAGCAAACAGGCCATTACTCGAAGTATTGTAAGCTGAATAAGGAGGGAAAAAGGGCATGTTACGAGTGCGGGAGTATTGATCATCTTCGTAGAGCATGTCCCAAACTGAACAAAGGGCCTGTTAACAATGGACAAGGCCAAGCTAGGCAAAATTTCCAAGGAAATCAAGGTGGGCGGCCAAGAGGTGTAGCCTTTGTGATTGGTGCAGAAGAAGCTCGTCAGAACCCTGAAGTGATAACAGGTACGTTTCTCCTGAACAATCATTTTGCATCAGTAATATTCGATGCGGGAGCAGATAGGAGTTTCGTTTCTTTAGCATTTAGACCGGTACTCGACTTGAAATCAAGAAAGATGAGGAATACTCATACTATTGAACTTGCTGATGGGTATGAAATTAGGGCTAATGAAATAATTCCTGGCTGTACTCTGAATTTAGCTGATAAACTCTTTAGCATTGACCTAATTCCTATCGAGCTAGGTAGTTTTGATGTAATAGTAGGAATGGATTGGTTATCCAAGAATAGAGCGGACATTGGTTGTTACGAGAAAGTCATTAGGATACCTCTCCCTAATGGAGAAACCCTTATCATACACGGTGAGAAGCCAGGAAGAAGTTTAAACATTGTATCGAGCATAAAGATTCATAAGTACCTGAAAAAGGATTGTATTGCATTCATGGCCCACGTGATAGAAAGAGAACCTGAAGCTAAGCAACTCAAGGAGATCCCGGTGGTTCAAAACTATCCCGAAGTGTTTCCGGAGGAATTACCCGGTCTACCCCCTCACAGACAGGTCGAATTTCGGATAGACTTAATTCCCGGAGCGGCACCGGTAGCAAAAGCACCATATCGCCTCGCGCCATCCGAGATGCAAGAACTGTCCGGACAACTTCAAGAACTTCTAGACAAAGGGTTCATACGACCAAGTTCTTCACCTTGGGGAGCTCCAGTGTTATTCGTCAAAAAGAAAGACGGGTCATTCCGAATGTGTATTGATTATAGAGAACTGAACAAGTTGACAATCAAGAATCGATATCCTCTCCCTCGAATTCATGACTTGTTCGATCAATTACAGGGCGCTTCATACTTCTCAAAGATCGACCTCCGATCAGGATACCATCAACTAAGAGTTCACGAAGGAGACATTCACAAAACAACATTTAGAACCCGTTATGGACATTATGAGTTCTTAGTCATGCCTTTTGGACTAACGAACGCACCCGCTGTTTTCATGGATTTGATGAATAGGGTCTGTAGACCATACCTAGACAAGTTTGTAATTGTATTTATCGATGACATACTTGTTTACTCACAAACCAAAGAAGATCATGAGAGACATCTGAAGCTAGTGTTGGAGCTGTTGAAGGAGCAGAAATTGTATGCCAAGTTCACTAAGTGTGAATTTTGGATTCGGGAAGTACATTTCCTTGGTCATGTGATCGGCGAAAGAGGAATTCATGTAGATCCAGCTAAGATCGAGGCAATCAAGAAATGGGAAGCCCCCAAAACCCCGACAGAAATACGACAGTTCCTAGGATTAGCTGGGTACTACAGACGCTTCATTGAGAATTTCTCTAGGATTGCTCAACCATTAACATCTTTGACCCAAAAAGACAGAAAATTTCTCTGGGAAGAGAAACACGAAGAGGCGTTTCAAATCCTGAAAAACAAGTTGTGTAATGCACCAATTCTGGCTTTACCAGAGGGATCAGAGAACTTTGTAGTGTATTGTGATGCGTCTCATCAAGGGTTAGGATGTGTGTTAATGCAAAAAGATAAGGTCATTGCGTATGCTTCTAGACAACTCAAACCGCATTAGAAGAATTATACCACCCATGATCTAGAACTAGGAGCAATAGTTTTCGCTCTTAAAATATGGAGGCATTATTTGTACGGAACCAAGTGCACCATTTATACCGATCACAAAAGCCTTCAGCACATCCTAGATCAGAAAATGTTAAACATGCGGCAGAGGAGATGGGTAGAGTTGTTTAGTGATTATGACTGTGAGATACGATATCACCCAGGGAAGGCTAACGTAGTAGCCGACGCTCTTAGTAGAAAAGAAAGGGTGAAACCTTCCCGTGTGAGAGCTTTGGGAATGGTAATTCAGACAAACTTGAAATCTCAAATCATTGATGCCCAGGAGAAAGCTTTATTCAAGGAAAATCTTCCAGGTGAAACTTTACATGGTTTGGAAGTGAGATTTGAAACCAAACCTGATGGAGTTCGTTATTTTAAGGACAGGGTCTGGATTCCAAGGGTTAACGATCTGAGAGACATGGTACTAGAGGAGTCTCATCGATCTAAATACTCAATCCACCCTGGAGCGGATAAGATGTACAAGGATCTTAAAGAATACTATTGGTGGCCTGGAATGAAAAGGGATATTGCCTTATATGTTGGGAAGTGTTTAACTTGCTCAATAGTCAAAGCTGAACATCAAAAACCATCCGGCTTATTGCAACAACCCGAAATTCCCCAATGGAAATGGGAGCAGATATCCATGGATTTCGTTACCAAACTTCCTAGAACTTCTAAAGGTCACGACTCAATTTGGGTCATAGTGGATCGACTGACGAAATCTGCTCACTTTCTCCCCATTCGGGAAGACTTCAAGATGGAAAAATTGGCCCAAATCTACATCGACAAAATTGTTTCTCTGCATGGTGTACCCCTATCCATCATTTCTGATAGAGATAGTCGTTTTACATCACGATTTTGGTGGATGTTACTGAAGGCACTAGGAACCAAGATAAATTTGAGCACAACTTACCTCCCTCAGACAGATGGGCAGACAGAGAGAACAATACAAACATTGGAAGACATGCTACGGGCGTGTGTCATTGAGTTCAAAGGAAATTGGGATACTTATTTGCCTCTAATTGAGTTTTCCTACAATAACAGTTACCACACGAGTATCCAATGTGCCCCATACGAAGCATTGTATGGACGCAAGTGTCGTTCTCCATTGTGTTGGACAGAAATCAGAGACAGACAATTGACTAGACTCGACCTTATCCAGGAAACAACTGACAAGATTGCTATCATCAAAGATAGGCTTAAAGCCGCCAGAGATCGTCAGAAAAGTTATGCGGATAATCGTCAAAAACCATTAGAATTCCAAGTTGGAGACAAGGTACTTCTAAAGGTGTCGCCTTGGAAAGGGCTTGTACGTTTTGGTAAGAAAGGAAAACTAAGCCCAAGATATGTTGGACCCTTCGAGATCATTGAAAGGATTGGTCCGGTGGCATATAAACTCCGATTACCCCAAGAGTTAAGCGCCATTCACGACACATTCCACGTCTCCAATCTTAAGAAATGTTTAGCCGACGAAGCATTGATAGTACCTCTGGAGGAAATTAAGATCAATGATAAGCTAAACTTTGTTGAGGAACCGATAGAAATCCTTGACAAGGAGGTGAAACAACTTAAGCGGAGTAAGATTCCGATTGTGAAAGTTCGATGGAACTCAAAACGCGGGCCGGAGTACACCTGGGAGCGTGAGGACTTCATGAAGGAAAAGTATCCACAACTTTTCCCATGCGATGACAAACGATGACATAGAATGAATTTCGGGACGAAATTCTTTTTAAGTGGGGGATACTGTGACAACTGTCAATTCAGGTCATTCTCGGACTCATGCATCTTTATAAAAACCATTCATGCACAACATGCCATGGCCTAGTAGTATAAATTAGGTCAAAATCTTGCATAAACTAGGACCCAACTAAGATCTAGGACTAATATACTTGACACTTACGATTCTAGTAAGTTGCTTAACTACAATAGGAAATGCCAATGCTATAATTAGAATGAAACTTCAAACTTTGTTACAATTGAAAAAGGGTATAAAACCCTAAAAATAAATTAAAGTATTCTAATTATGCTTCAATGTGATGGTGAATATCAAACAATATTCCAAAAACCCTAAAGAGCCAAAAATCCAAATTTATAAACCTTAAAGCTTAAAAACTTTATAAAAATTTGGCTATAAACTTCCTAATATCAAGTTTTTATTAATCAAATTATGAATTATACCAATGAAATAGAAATTAAATTATCATGCATTAATCATAATTTATTAGTTAAAAACAAGATTTTTAAATAAATCAAAAAAAAATTGCTTAAAGAATCACTTTTATAAAAATTAGATTTTTATAAAAATTAAGGAGGGATTTTTATAAAATTTGAATTGAGGAGAGAGAAGGCCTTAATGCCTCAAAAATCCAGCCACTCTCCCCTCCCTATGTCCTCTCTCTTCCCAAAACTCAATCATTAAACTTAAACCTTCACTCTTCCACTTCTCTCTTCATTTCCTCTCACACTCCACCTTTCCAACTCTCTTCCTCTCTCTCTAACTCACGAAATTTCTCTCATTTCTCTGCCAAATTTCGAGATTTTGAAGACTTGGAATGTGTTCTTACTTCCCTCAAGATCAAAACCAAGGTAAACAACAACATCTTCTTCCATAATTTCATGATTCTACTACCTCTTCTTCTTAGTTTTCTCTTCTTTTCGGATTCTATGCCTTTCCATGGCTAGAAATCTTTATTTTTCCCTTGTGGTTTGTAGATTCTCACCATAACACAATGCATGTGTTTGAAATGGTGAAAATCCGGGATCAAACCCATGCAAGGAGTGAAAATGATGCACATATGTTCATGTGACTTCAAAAACAAGTATTACATCTTCTTCTCCATTTCTTTTGTGTTATTGCATGGTCAAAAGCATTTAAACCATTTCTAGTACATCTTGGATGCTCATTCAATCCATGCATGTGCTAGAAACCGGACCTTATCAAAGGCATGCATGATGTTCTTGTCAAAATGTCCTAAGGATGCACTCAAAGCAAACATGCAATCTGCCAGATTACTTTATTCAGCTTTGAACGGCCATAAGTCGGTCATTTCTTAACCAAATCCTGATATTCTTTTTGTATTGGATAGTTCCACGAGTTAACTTTCAAACCCAACTGGTCTCACTGTAAAATATTAAATATCGGATTTTTGGCAATTTTTACAAAATGGTTGCGCAAATAGCTCTTTTTCTATGATCACCATTTTTGCCTTGCATGATCAATGGCCTTAAACCCAACCATAAATCTGGGGAAAAATACTTTAGAAACTTAACATATGCAGTGAATGATGGTTGAAATTTCGTGGCTTAAAACCCCACTGAATGGGCTACATAAATTCATAAACTTCAGCCACATTTATATCTCATGCACCATTGCATGCAACATTTCTTAACTTGTTTGGGTTCAATACCCCTATTTCCCTTCTGAATAAATTTCGAACATTTTTACCTTTTGAAAGCCCTCATATGCATGTGATAATCTGGAAAATTTCAAGAGCTTTTATCATTTCTTTGATTTATTAAAATTATTGCAAGAAAACAAGGGCATAAATCACATAAAATACTTCCAGAGGTCTATAAATCCGGAATAAATTCATGGATGACCTCTATGGTGAATAATGACCCCTCACTAAATTTCATCGATTTTTGTTGCTGTTTGGTATGATTTCCGATTTTCTTTTTGTTTGGGTATAATAAATCACAAAACCACTTTAGAGAGTGTGAAAATTGTATCTAACAATTTTCGCAGCCCTTACCTGTGGTGGGTGACTCAGAAAAATAATTTCAGAATTTTTCTTCATGCCTTACTATTTTTCCCAATTTTTGGTAATTATAATGGCCTAAAAATAGGAAAAATAGTTCTGATTATCCAAAATTCATGAAAACTTACCAGAACATCATGTTGTACAGTAGGAGATTACATAAAAATTTTGATGATTTTTCTCTACTGTAAACTATTTTTCTTCTATTTTCTAAAGTTAAATACACTTAAATACACATAAATACCCAAAACCGGACTATACAATATGAAAACCACTTTTGGTATTTTCCCCAGAGTACTTACACTGTAAATGATGTTACAAAAATTTTTGGTAATTTATTTTAACTGTTTGTTATTTATTCTTCAATTAATGGTTATTTAAGGGGATAAAACAAGGAAAAATAGAAATACCCACTGAAAAATATCTTTTATATTTTTCCCAGCCTAGTTATGTATAATAACAGTTAAATAAAAAGTTTGGGTAATTTTGGAAACTGTTTTCTATTTATTTCAATTTTTATTGGAATAAATGCTCAAAAATCGTAAAATATAATTAAACAGCTTGGAAATCCATTTTTATATTTTTCCCAGCTTAGTAATGTGTAATAACAGTAAAATAAAAAGTTTGAGAATTTTTATCCTTTAAATGCTATTTTTCGTGAATTTATGTTGTTATGAAGGCTTAAAAAATTTGGAAAATAGTTAACCATATCAAAAATTCAAGGAAAATTTTCTGGAAAACCTCTATTGTATTTAGAATGAAAAATACAATGTTTGACAATTTTTGGAAACTATTTGATAATATCTTACATTTTTAGGAATTTAAAACACCTTTAAATGTGTTGAAACACCCTTAAATTTATATTACTAAATCTGGAAAATTAATATCCCAAAGTTGTATTTATCGCATTACTTGTAGAATTTCATCATTTCAGAAAAAGTGTAACCAATTAATATAAAATCCAATATTAGAACATAAATTGGCATTTCACTATATGTAGAATTTAGTATATTAGCATTAGATTTCGACATGGAAACTCACTAGTGTGTGTTTGATGTCGTAGGATCCCGGTAGTAAGACGTTGGTGCATTCCGAAGTACCACTTGTACCTACTCGAAACGTTGTGAGTATTCACGCACTCCCCTATTTTCAGTTTTTATGTTTTGGGGTGGAAAAGCATGTCCAGAAAAACTATTATTTGCATGTTGTATTTAAATTGAATTGTATCAAACACGATTGCTATTGTATTGATATGTTTCTTTATGTATGTCTATGCAACACGGAACATGAGAACTTATCGTACTAAGGCCCTTCCCTTATCTCTAACCATGAACTCTTTGAGCCAATGGTCATTATGGATAGCGCTATTAGGAATTGACAACTCCTCACTCGCCCTATTGCTGGAGTGCATGATACCATATTCATCTATGGAACGATAAGCATAGATCTCGATAGGGCTTCAGTCCTAGGTTTGGTTGAGACTCATTGTTTGCTTATACACATACAAACTCGTTTCTCGTTATAGCAATAAACTTGTATTCATTAATAGCAATCAACTTGGTTTATCATTAAAGCAATGTACTTGTAATTACGAAAAGCCTTATTTCAAGCACGATTTTATATACTTGTGAACTCACCAACTATTTTCATAGTTGACGCTCGTTTTACATGCTTTTTCAGGAAATAACTAGTAAGTGGATGTAAAGATTTATCATCATAGAGCATGCTGCATCGTGTTGAAGCTATTATGAAGTTATATTTTGAAAAATGTTGTTTTGGAAAAACTTGTACTTTGTTTCTTTTTAAGCTATGGGTTGTAAACTTTTAAATACTGCTATGGTGATGTATCTTTATCTTTTGCAATGAAACTGTTATCGCTGTCATATCTTGCGTTTCCGCTTTAGCGGGGTGTGACAGAGACTCCGGATGTTGTTGCTGATGAAGGAGCTTGATTGTGGGTACTTGATGGTTGCGGTAGCTGAAGTTCAAGAGGGTCATTTTTATGATTCAACAATTTCCCCCCTAAGTGACCTCTTTAACTTTTGTTCAGCTGTCAAGTTTAAGGAACTTGATCAGGATCCACCAAAACTTCCTGATGTTTTCCAACCAGATGATTCTCCTTAAAATCTCGAACTTGACCTCTGCAGTAGTGTGTTTCGATCTTTCAACTGCGGTTCGGCAGATATCAAGTTGCTTTCTGGTGAGACGATGCATGGCAGTCATAGGAATGAAGTATTTGACATTATCGGTCTTCCTTTTGAAAATGACTCCAAGTTCAAGAAAATTGGTTGCACCTAAGGATCTTTCTTGATAGCCTTCGGTAGGGATCGGTGCAGGATCAAGTGGTGGCAGATCAAATTTCTGGGCAATGGTGGGATAGATGTCTGCATCGATTTTAGCAAAATCACAGACCATTTCTTTCAAAAAAGTATTAGCCCTTTCAAGCTCAATCTTCATCTTCGGATGCTTTTCCGACTTGTTCTGAAACACCTTAGCTATAAGAAAGACTTCTTCTGGATTCATGCAAGGGAAGTCAGCTTGGGTGCGAACATAGTCGTGTCTTCTTCTAGTGAGGGTGTACTGGATGAAGTCAGCCTTCATGAACTTCCGGACCTTGTAGTTCTTGACTGCGGATGGTCTATCGTTAGACCATATTTTCTCAATGGGAGAGGCATGCTTAGCATAGAAATGACTAAGTCTCTCAAATTCCATTGGCAGTCTTTTGTGGTCAGGAAGGCTGCGGTCAAATTGCTCAAACACTGTGAAGTATTTGGCATTTGGAGAGATTGGGACATCCCAGTAACCATCCGAAGGAGGTTCAGCATAGGTGAGGTGAGGTCTGTAGTCTTCATCAAGCAGTCTGCGGTGAGGATTGATCCAAGAATTTATCAATGATTCGTCCATGATGGTATCAAAACCGCATTCTCTCCATATGAGCTCTGCCAGTTTAGCTGCCTTCCAATCTTTTTTCCTTTGGGAGGTGGCAGGAGAATCGTTTGAGCTTGGAGAGGACATGTGCTCAACCAGATTTTTGAAGTGAGGGGGGGGGGGGTCTCTGGTTTGTCAGGGTTGATCTCCTTTTGTGGTGGAGTGTTATGAGGAGGTGGAGTATGATGAGATGGTTGCGGTGAGGGTTGCGGTGTAGGAATTTTTTCCGTGATGATGGGGGGACTCTAATGCTGTGAGGTGGAGTAATGTGAATGATGGACTTCTTCTTCACTTCCCCCTCTTGAGGAATGCAACCCAGGGGTTTCCTCAAGCCATTGACGAAGGCCATCAACTTTGGCAAACACGTTTTGAAATTGAGCTTTGAGGTCATCTGCCAGTTGTTGATTATTGGGGATAGTGGAGTTGAAGAGCAATTTATGAATTTCTTTTGTGAGCTGAAGAATCTCGGGACCATGGAAGTTGGAGGACAGGGATCGTTGCAGTCTATTGATTGTGGCTTGAAGAATTGAGATAGTGGACTCATACGCAGTGTGAGTCTTAGCTATCAGTTTTTGAGACTGCGTGGCTTGATCCGCAATGGCTGCTTGGAGACCCTTTTTGATTGCGGTCACCTCAGAGATGAGGCGTTCCGCAGCAGCCATGAAGTCCTTGTGATCTGCTTTGCGGTTGTTGTCAAGGGACCAGATTCCCATTTCGACTTTGAGAGAAATTCTCTCAGCAGCCAATCGCTCACGCGTTTCCAAACGCTCTATCCGTTTGATGAGAGACTGCGGTCCTGGGGTGTCTTCTGGTTGCAGTTGAGTTGGCTTGACCGCAGCTAGAATTTGATCAACTTTAGCTTGTAAGCTTAGAAATTCATTTCTCGTGACCGCATTCTTCTTCTTTTTCTTCTTCTCTTTGGGTTTGGAAGTTGAATGATGAGAGCCATTGGATTCCTCTTCTTCATCGAACATCATCAGGTCATCATCAGAGGGACTGGGCTTATTTACCTCCTGAATATCCTCATCATCAAGACCGAAGGTGGGAGCAGAACTGACTTCTATTGCGGTTCCTTCGTCTTGTGATTCATGGACTGTTGGAGTTGGAATTGGATTTGGAGTTGCTCTGGAGGGGCCTGCACCTTCGCCTGTTGCTTGGTCTTTAAGGATTGTTTCAGCCATCTCGGTCATCCAGTCTTGAACCTTTTGAATGGTGGCTACGGTATTGGCATTATTGATTGCATCTGCCCAATACTTAGCCACTGACTGGATATCTTGTTCCTTTTGTTGTTGTTGCTTGAGCTGTTGTTCCTTGCGAGCTTGGAATGTCCTCTTGAAAGCGACATATTTCTTGATTTCTGACTTAGTTACTGGAGTGTAGCGTAACCATGAGTCGTTTGATTCATCTCCGTCAAATCCTTGAAAGCGCACCGAAGTGTCCTTCGGGTCCACGGATCCCTGCACAATTGTGCTCACTGTGCCTAAACCACCTGCTGCGGATGTAAGCAGAGTAGGATTTCCTGAGCTTCCTTGGTCTCCTTGACCCGTAGTCAAGTTTGGCCTCGGCTCAGTTCTGGCATGGGCGGAAGAAGTGCCCTGCGGTTGGGGAGGTGTTTGAAGTGTTTGGGTTACGTTCAAAAGGATGGAGTGCAACTCCTCAGAAGAAAAGAAATGCAGTCGGGAAGCCCTGGAGACCTTAGGGCGTGCACCAGTGTCATCCTCTTGGGAGTGAACTGGGGGGGAGTCTCCACGAAGTGATGAAACAAACTCACTTTCTGAGCTTGAGTGGTATTCGATGATGGTGGTGAAAGGGTCTGCGGCCACCCCAAGGACTACCGGAGCCTTTTGAGAGGCTTCAGTATCGGTCCGGTCACGCATTTGGCCAGAGGTATCAGTTTTCCTTTTCTTAAGGATGGCAATTGGTTGCGCATCCTCATCAGAGTCACTATCAGGTGTGGGTGCGGTTGGTTTGGTTTTACGTTTCTTGGTGGGTGAGGTTGTTTTGGGAGCAACCTTCTTGGGGGTTCTTTGTTACTTCTTGGAGGCCAATTGCTTTCTTCTTTGAGAAAGATTGTGGTACCTTCAAGGTTAGGCATTGCGGATGGGTTTTGAAGAGGCGGGGTAGGAAGGTATGGGGCAATACCTTCCGTAGCCACAATATGATCTGAGACATCAGCAGTCTCAAGACCAAGAGTAGACAGAATGTGGGTAGGAAGTCTTCGAATTGGTCCAAAAATAGATTGATCAGAGGAAGGATTGTACCTTTTGAGATCCTTAGGGACAAAGAAATTGATGTCACTGCCCATGTCGATCCCTGCATCCGCGTGGAGGTCTGAAATGCAGAGGGACCAAAACCTTGCAAAAGTGAGTTCAGTTGGGTTCTCCCTTGGGCTCTCCTTGGGAATGTATTGAAGAAAGTCGCCCCATAGGATCTGCCCGTAGTTTACGTCATGACCTGTGAAGATACTCCACACCAGCTCCAGAAGTTTGAGTCCTATATTGTCCGTGCCTCCGGTTCTGCCCGACAGACTGCGGATGACGAAGTGGCAAACAAATTGCCAAACCGCAGGCAGTTGGTTTTACTTGAATTCACCAATTCCTCTAATCTTCTTCTGATATCCCATCTGGTAAAGTGCCGAGGTGACGTCTGTCATAGATGGGGTGAAAATTTTGATCGAGGGATGAACAAGGAGGTTAATGGCAGAAAGAAACTTTTCTTTGGACAGAATGACCAAAGAATCGTTAACTAGGTTAAGATGAACTTCTTGTAGGTTTTCGAGTGGGCGATAGGCTGAAAAGGCACATTTGAATAAGGTTGAGATTGGGACAACGTCTGTGAAAGCATCGAAGGGGCCAAACAGGGGATGATTCTTCAAAAACTTGATCATCAGCTTGATCGGAGCATTATAGGATGAATGATCTTCGAATATAGCTCTCAAGTTGCTTGAAGCAATCGTGGGAGAGTCTGAACCAGTAGGGTTCACTGATCCAGATGCCTTGGATTGTTTCTTGGAAACACCGGATTTCACCATTGTTGAAGCTTGAGAGAAAGAGTAGAAAACAGAGTGCTTGTGGGTTTTGAGAGGGAGGATTCAATGTTCAGAAAGCGTAAAGTGTTTTCGGGAAGAAGAAGGGTTTATATAGGGGTGAATTGGAGTAGTAACTATTTTTACCCTAGGTAAAAGAGAGGATAGGGTAAAAGGTCGTTTGGAGGGAATCTTTGAATTTGGGGATTAAATCTCAGCCACATAAGACGAAACGGTTTAAAAAAGGTTTTGAGATTTTACCAAAAGGGGATTTGCATTTAATGAAAAGTCAGACGTACATCATTACGTCAGGTGATCGTGTGGTGAGGGGACAAGAAGTTGTAACGGATGGGACGTGCTGGGTAAGAGGAAATGACAGATTAAGGATGCGTTTATGGAAAAGCGTTCTTTTTGTCATCATACCTAAAATAGGTCTGACACAAGGTTTATTCAAAAAGGAGAATGAGACAGTTTCTCAAGGAATGTTTTTTTTATTAATGAACTATTTAATGAAGGATCATTAAATAGCACACTATGATACAAGGGTTGATGAAACAGTTGAGAAATTATCAATGTGATTGCGGATGGAAACTTCATTGCGGATGACGAGATGTCATTGCGGATGATTAGATATCATTGCGGATGGATAGATATATGACTGCAGTAGAAGAAACTGAGGAGAGCACTTGTACAAAAAGTTAGTAATAACAAACAATAAGGACCCATGAGAGATACGTATGATATATGGTTACGGTACATAGACTGCGGTACCAAAACCATCTGTCATAAGTAACTTTCAGTTAGAACCGCAACGGAGACCAAGGATGGTCTGTAGTATCTAACAATTCAAAAAGAATTGCGGGTCTGGATTCATCATTCCTAACATTTGTAGGAAGGTGTTAAGTTTTGTGGAGTCGAGCGCTTTTGTGAACACATCAGCAATCTCTTCATGAGAATGAACAAAGATGAGTTCAGTGTTACCTTTCAAGATATGGTCTTTGATGAAATGATACCGTAGTTCGATATGCTTAGTCTTGGAGTGCTGAATTGGATTGTGAGAAATAGCAATAGCACTTTCAGAGTCACAGTAGATCGGTATCCTCAGCATTCTATATCCGTAGTCCAATAGTTGAGTTTTCATCCAAACGACTTGAGAACAACAGCTGGCTGCGGCCACATACTCAGTTTCTGCGGTAGACAGAGATACACAACTTTGTTTCCTTGATGACCAGCTGACGAGTCTTCCACCCAGAAATTGACATCCACCTGAAGTGCTTTTTCGATCTAGTTTGCATCAGGCGTGATCCGCATCTGTGAATGCTTGAAGGCTGAAATCATTGCCTGCAGGGTACCATAATCCAAGAGACTTGCTTCCTTTCAGGTACCATAGTATCTGTTTGGCTGCGGTCATATGTGACGCTTTTGGGTCAGCCTGATACCTTGCGCATACGCCTGTTTCAAAGACAATGTTTGGCCTGCTTGCGGTGAGGTACATCAAAGAGCCTATGATACCTCTATAAGTTTTGTGATCCACAGATTCGCCTGAGGGATCAGCAGAGATCTTATATGCGAAGGCCATGGGGACCTTAGCCGAAGAACAGTTGTCCATAGAATATTTCTTTAATAGTTCAGTGGTGTATTTCTCTTGATGAATGAATATCCCTTGCGGAACTTGTTTCACTTGAAGTCCTAGAAAGAAGTTAATCTCTCTATTCATGCTCATTTTGAACTTGTTGGTCATGAGCTTAGCAAATTCATCCACCATTCCTTGATCAGTCGATCCGAAGATGATATCATCCACAAATATTTGTACAAGCATAAGGTGGTCACCATTTGTTTTTCTCAATAGAGTGGGATCAATCACTCCTCTTTTGTACCCGGACGAGACCAGAAATTCAGAGAGAGTCTCGTACCATGCTCTTGGGGCTTGCTTCAGACCGTAGACTGCTTTTTCAAGTTTGTAGCAGTGGTCTGGGAATTCAATACTTTCAAAGCCTGGAGGTTGCTGAAGGTAAACCTCTTCTTTTAGTTCCCCATTGATAAATGCACTCTTTACGTCCATTTGGTGTACCCTGACGTTTTTGTGGGCTGCGTATGCTAAGAAAATTCGGATGGCTTCCATTCGTGCCACCGGAGCATACGTTTCATCATATTCAACACCTTCAAGTTGACTGTAGCCCTTTGCAACTAGCCTTGCCTTGTTTCTGACTACCGCACCAGATTCATCCAGCTTGTTTTTGAATACCCATCTAGTGCCAACAATGGTGTGACCATGTGGCTTCGGGATGAGCTTCCACACTTTGCTCCTTTTGAATTCTTCTAGCTCTTCATGCAATGCGGATATCCAATCAGGTTCTAGTAATGCTTCTTTGATCATTCGGGGCTCGACTGAGGACATAAACGCTACGTAGTGACAATGATCAGATAAGTCCTTGGAAGATCGAGTCTGGATACCTACGGATGGGTTGCCAATGATTTGACCTGGTGGGTGGTCCTTCGTCCATACGTGTAGACGGGGTTGTAGATGATCAACAGCTGCGGTAGAAGGAATATCTTCAATATCAGAAGATTCTGCGGTTGGAGATGACAGTTCCCCTTGCATTTGAGAACATCCTGCAGAATCATCTTGGTTTGTTGGAACGAGAATGTAATTTTCTTGAGCAGTTGGGAGAGGTTCCCCCTGGATTGCTGATGGGAGTTCCTCTGGAACCTGAGAAGGTTCCCCCTGAACTGCGAATGGAAGAGTGATAATCCTTGAATCGGTTCTTGTATCAATGTTCTCTATGAGTTCTTCATCTGAATCTGAAGATACATGTGATGGTAATGATTCTCTGCGGATAGGAACTTGAGCAGCATCAAGTACTGGAACCTCGACGATTGTTTCTTGAACCGGAGTAGAGCTTTCCCCCTCAACCGGAGAGGTGGAAGTATTGAGAGATGCGACTTCGGATACTGATGGACCAGAAACATCAGCGTGTTGTTGTTGAGCTGCAGGTGACACAAGAACTTCAGATAGTTTCACCGTTTCAATAGGGTCAAAAAGATCGTCATAATTGACTTCAACTAGATTTAAAGGACCTGAAGAGGCAGGAATATCGCTTTCCATGATTGCGGTGGTTTCAGTGGATGGAGGGGCGTTGCGGATGTGAGAATCATCAAATTTCACATCGAAGCTTTCAATGATTAGCCTTGTGCGTCTGATGAGGACCGTGTAAGCGACTTTATTTGTGGAATAGCCAAGAAAGATGCCTTCATCAGACTTCAGTGCAAACTTGTTAAGCTGATCGCGGTTGTTGATCACAAAACACCTACACCCAAAGATATGAAAGAAGCGAACATTCGGCTTGCGGTTGTTAAGGCCCTCATACGGTGTTTTGTTGAGACGTTTGCACACAATGCTACAGTTTTGAACAAAGCATGCGGTTGCTACAGCTTCAGCCCAGAAGTAGAGAGGAAGGTGTGCGAAGTTGAGTATGGATCTGGCTGCTTCCACTAGAGTGCGGTTCCTTCTCTCTACTACTCCATTTTGGTGGGGGGTATAAGGAGCTGAGAAGTTATGAGTGATGCCTTTGGAAACCAAGAAACTATTGAGAAGATCATTGGTAAACTCGGTTCCATTATCACTGCGGATACGTCTCACTGGAAGGTTGATCTGAAGTTCTATTTCCTTGATGAAGTTGATGAGAATCTGCGGTGTTTCTGACTTGAGTCTAAGGAAGAAGACCCATGTGAAGCGTGTGAAGTCATCTACTATAACCAGTATGTACTTCTTGTGATGGAGACTGGCTACGGTGGATGGACCGCAGAGATCAATGTGTAAGAGCTCTAGAGGTTCAGAGATTGAAGAATCAATCACCATGGGGTGACTTGCTTTGGACTGCTTCCCACATTCACATGCAGGGCAGAGAGTATCGTTGCTGAATTTGAGAATAGGGAGACCTCTGACTAGTTCTCCGGTGACCAAATTGTTGATGTACCTGAAGTTGAGATGAGCTAGCTTGCGGTGCCAAAGCCAGCTGACTTCGGATACTGCTTTGGATAGGAAGCACAACTGCGGTCTACCAATGATCATAGAGACATCCAAAGGATACATCGTACCTTCAGATCGGGATTTGATCAGACACGTGTTCCTATCACTTGTCGTTACATAGCAAAATTGGTCATCAAATTCAACTCGATGGCCTGCCTTACATAGTTGGCCAACACTGATGAGATTGTGTTTTAGGCTTTCTATATAAGCAACCTTTGAAATAGAGAAGTTCCCCGTAGTGAGAACACTGTAACCTCGGATAACTCCATTCGCATTGTTGCCGAATGTGACATTTCCACCATTGCATATTGGCCTGAAATCCCGAAGGTATTCTAACCTTCCGGTCATGTGCAAGGAGCAGGCACTGTCAATTAACCATTCTTCTTCTTGTTCCTCCTTGCACAAAGCCTGAGAATTACACGGTTAGTTTAGGCATCCAAACTAATTTGGAGCCTGGGGAATTGGTGAATTTCTGAATGATGCATGGACCAAGGTTGCAGGGACGGGTCTCTTGTCACCTTTTATTCCTAGACCTGGGTGTTTATGCAGATTTGGAGTGTTTTGTTTTGAAAAAATACGAGGTTTTTGATTTTGACTAGATTTGACATTGGATGAATCCTTTTGACAACTACACTGACATTGACAAAAAGAGATTTTGTCTTTTGATCTGACACAATGCTTGGTCAGCGGTCTAAAGGATGAATTGGACTTGTTATCGATCCGAAGTTGGTAATCCCTGACATGAGTGATGTTGGGTTTAGAAAAAGTTTGTTTGTGAAAAGGTTTAGCATGTGTAGGTCTTTGAGTTCTTTTTGGTGGAGTTGGTAAAATACCCTTCCACTTTTTGAAATTTTGACGTGACTTTAAAAGTGTTGGAGTGGGTAAGATACCCTTCCATTTTGGGTCATCTGAGGAATAGACTTGAAAACCATTGTTTTGAAAAGACTTTACACCCTTTTGGATTGTGTCAGATGAAATAGGAATGACTGATGAAACTTGACATTCCTTTTTGTGTGTTTTCTTAATAGGAGAGTTTTTTGAAAAGTATTGTGAGAAAACAAATTTTTCTGGACTCTTGGATTTTGGAAATCTGACATGCTTCTTGTTTTTCGAAAAAGTTTGTCTATTTGTGCCACGGAATCGAATTTCCTCTTTCAAAGCTTTTTTAGCTAAGGATTTTGGTGAACCGCAGTCTTTGTTGTTCAACTGCGGTTTCCTAGAACCCTTTGAAAATTTATGAAAACGAGGGCTTGAGTCATCTGAACTTGAAGATTCAGGAATTTGAGAGCATTGACCCACTTCAAAGTTTTCTATGGGTAATTCGTGATGAATTGGCTGAAGAGTCACAGTTCCTTTTACTGATGACTGCGGTAGTGATGAATTGACTACCGCAGAGTAAGTTGGGATTGCAGTGGGACTTTTGTGGGACTTTTGGCTATAGTGAGAAATACCGCGGTCTGAGGGTAGAGATGGGAAGTCTATCGAGACTCCGGGGCCCTCAATGACAATTTCTTCATCAACTACGGATGAGGTTTGAGAATTTGGATAAATGGTGCCACATATAGGAATTTGATCACATGTGTGACCCGAAACCTCAGGCACAATTTACTCAATGACATAATTACTGCTTAGACTATGTAGTCTACCGAAGTGAGTTTTGATGTCTTCGGGAAAGGTCTTGTCATTGACTGGGAAATGAAATTCTCTGTCTGGAGGGACATACAGTCTGTCTTTGTTGAACCGGGGTGAGGAATTCATTGCGGTAGGATATCCATTTGACCAACCCCAATTGTATGTATTGTCCACGGTTCCATTGTTTACCAAATTTTCAATAGCTTCACTTTCATTGAACAATTTTTCGATTAAAAGATTTAAGCGTACAATTTTACTCTGAGCTAAATCTTTTTGGTTCAAAGCTATTTCTAATTGGGTTTTACTCAACATTCTTGCATCTTTTTCTAACTCTAAGTCCTTCTCTAACATAGCCATTTTGAGTCTTTTGTTATCCAGTCGTCCTCTCACGTGGAACATCTCTTGGGACGCAATGTTCTTCTCATCTAAGGCTTTGTTATAGTCTGTAAGGACGGCAGCACAAGTGTCATTAAGATCATCTATGTAGGGTTGACAGTCATGCATGTTATAGTTTAGAGTTTGGATCATAAGTTTTACCTATTCGACGATGCTTAGAGTTCCATCCTTTGCCATGTAGCAGTAGTTCTTGTCCAACTTTGTAGACCCATCATCATCCGCAGTTGCCAGCATGCAGATTTTCCCTTTTCCTTTGACACTGTTGATGGCATCATCTTCATCTCCGGATGACCAAACTTGATGGTCTCTTTTGACATGGGCTACGTATGCCCTTGCCTTTTCCTTATCTGCCAACTCTTGAGCCATTCTAAGGTAGAATGCTCTGTCTTTTACTACATTGGCCTTACAATCTCTGGCAAAGTGATTCTCTTTGTTGCATTTGTGACAAATTACAACATCAGTCTTGTCTTCTGAGGGAGTACCGGAGTTAGTGGTCTAAGTAGACTGCGGTGCCTCCTTTGGTTGATTATTTTGAGATTGTGGTGGTGGATGAGAACTTTTGGGATATCGAGGATGATTATTCTGGGAACCGCAGTTACGGTTGAATGGAGGTTTGTTGAACTGTTGATTCTTGCGGAAGGAAGGTGGTGGTAGACGGTTGAACTGTTGGCTAACCAGAGCAATAGCCTTCTGAAACTCTTCTTCATCATCATACTCTGAGTCAGCTTCGTATGACTGCGGTGGAGTGTCATAAGATGGAGAGTAAGATTGATTATGTGGAGCTTGTGCTATGAGAGCAAGTGGTCCTCCGAAGTCAGCACAGTCTTTGAGTATGGTGGATTCTTGTGCTTGCAATTCTCCATAGAGCTTGTAGAGTGACAAAGAATGAATCTTTCTATCGCCTTGGACAATCATCTTAGTCGTAGTCCAACGTCTTCCCAAACCATTAAGAAACTGAAGATTTGTTTCATGGTTACTGCGGATGGTGCCCGCATTGGATAACTTGGTGACTATCAGGTTGAACCTTTTTGAAGGAGTCTTCCAGGCTTTCGCCAGTATGAGCTTTGAAGTTGTTGAACTCATTGAGTACGGTAGTAAGCTTCTTGTCTTGTGCTTGTTCTGAGCCTTCGTACAGATTCTTGAGAACTTCCCAGATCTCTTTTGCTGATTTGCAATTTATGATAAGTTGTCAGGAGCAACTCCACAGGAGATTTCATAAAAAGCAACAACATCATTTTCCATTTTATCGAGATCATCCTTGGTGGGACGATTCATGACTGGTTGACCTCCTCCTAGTCTGGTTGTAGCGCCGTCAGTTTGGACTGGTGTAAGGACTGGGACATGTGGTCCTTCTTCTACGGATCGCCATACATCTCTACCAAGTCTCCTTAAGTATCTTTACATTCTTTGTGACTAGTGATGATATTCATTTGCTACCAGTATTGGGGCTCGATTAGAACTACAAACACTGTTGGAAACATTCAGAGATAACGATTGTGCCATTTGAAGTTTTTTTTAAGAAATGAGCTTCAGTGGTATAGAAGGCCCTTTGAAAATCAGAGTTCCGTTTTCAAAAAGCAACCACTATGGCTCTGATACCAATTGTTGAGAGAAAAACTTAGAGACACACTTGAACAAACATTAGAACAAGTAGATTGCGGAATAGTTAATCTCGAAGGATCTAAATGCTCAACAATAATATTAATAAGTTAGAGTTAGATAGTTAGAGAGTTAGTTGCGGAAAAGTAAAGAAATAGAAATGACAACAATTGTTATATCAAGTATACACATAAGTTGATTCATAACAAGGAATGCATTCAAACCAAGTTAATAAGGAAGATCAAACTTAGTGATTAAGTCACGAAAGACTTGCTTAGAAGAGAGGTTCTAATCAGTAGTATTCTAGTAAGATTTGAGAGTAAGAAGTGATGCGTAGTAAGATAGAGAGATAGAAAAGATAACTTCAGAGAAGTGTATTCAGAATAGATAGATGCGTGTGTTAAGATCATTGAATACAAAGAGAATGAGCCCTATTTATAGAGACTCACGAAGTACAATAGATTACATCTCTAACAGTAGCCATGTAAGGCATACTGGACATAAGATAGTATTACAATAAAGACAAGTAAAGTAATCTAGTAAAGTGACTGCGGTAGGTAGAGACTCTGGATGCTATTGCTGATGAAGGAGCTTGACTGCGGGTGCTTGATGGCTGCGGTAGCTGAAGTTCAAGAGGGTCACTTTTATGATTCAACAGGTTCAACAATTGGGTTTTGGTCATCTTGATGAACCTGGGGTGGTTCAACAATTGAAGTTGGTTGTTGTACTGGTTCAGTAATAAGCACTCCCGGCCTTGGATCTATACGTCTTCGCTTTCTTGGCATCAGGGAGGCATTTGAATCGTCTTTATCACTCCCATATGGAGACTCAGTAGTAACAAGAACTGCTTGGGGAGGCTTCCTTGCAATTAACTGTAATTGTTCGATTAGGGCAGGGCATTGGATCGTTTGGTTTCTTGAAAATGTTGATTTCTTTCTCTGTCTGAGCTGGAGAAATCACAACCTCATTGACCGGCTCCTTCGATGGTACAAACATACGAAAATCCAAATCATCATCATCATCATGATCATCATCATTAACATCATCATTAACATCATCATCATCATCATCATCAGAAACCTCAAATGAAAAACTGGGATTTGATTTTGATGGTGCCACATTCTCTTCGGCCACCATATCAATTGGAGTACCAGCAGTTTGAACACCTTCTGTCTCTGTGAATTTTTCAAATTTCACCAGTGCTTCTGTTCCCTTGAAAACAACCTTCGACGCTTTCCGTACTTGTTTCATGAGTCCAAAGGTGTTTGGACCCAGTGACTTGACATCAAGAGTATCGGGGGTCCTTTCCAGCTCGGGATGCATGGCATCAAAGATCATTTTTAAAAATGATGATACATCAAGAAAAGATCCTTCTTTTTCCTAGAAAGGTTGCTCTTCATTTCGTCAAAAACAAATTTTGATAAATTATACTCCCAGTCCATGGTTAGTGCTATAAAGGCTGATGTTGCTGTTTGGCTTATCTCGTCCAACCCGCCCTTTCTTCCAGAGATGCAGCTAACAAAAGTATGAGCCAAAAATCTCCAGTAAGGGGGAAGTAGCTTCTTGAATGCTGGAGGAAAAATTCCTTCGTAATTCATTTTCTTTAAAACTTATGTGATCTTGGCAGCAGGGAGTTCTGTTGGGAAAGCAGCCTGATCTCCGAACCGAAGCACTTCCCGAATGACTTGCTCTGTAACAATAATCTGCTTGCCTTTCACAAAGGATTCAATAGCACCAGCACCATCCGCTCCTCACGGTTGAACGATGCATTCCTCTAGAAATCGTTAATCAGGTCCATGCGTATGACTGGATTGACACGTAGAGCGTGGGAAATTCTGCAATTGTTCAAACCCACGAAATGGATTTGAATTCATTGTGCACGGTGGGTGGATCCAAGAGATATCCTGCGATATTGTGAGAATCAACAAATTTCAACTGATCCGCCATTTAACTGCACCAAACGAGCCAAGTGAGAACAATAAAAATTAAAATTAAAATTTTATTTTTACAAAAATTCAAAGTTTGGTCAATAATGTCGATTTCGGTCAAAGGTATGTGATTTCGGTCAAACTTGAGATATCGGTCAACGACTGGTGATTTCGGTTAGTATAATTGGTGTGGAATCCCAATCAAGTGAATCAGTATAACTGGTGCGGAATCTCAATCAAGTGAATGCCACAAAGCGTAAATATGAAATAAGAACACAGTGATGAATCTTCAATGAACACTATATTGATAATAGTCTAGTACATAAGATTCACAATTGCTCTCTTGGTTCTCTCTTTCTCTCTCAATTCTGAAAAAAACAACCACCTTCTAGAATAGGCTGATAACAACATTTTATACCTAATACCTAGTTACAAAGGCCCAGCCCAATAACCTAACCGAAATCACACGGTGATTTCGGTCGAAACACCACCGAGACCATATAGATTTTAATCTAAAACTGAGAACTATAAAATCCTTGAAAAGCAAAGTATAAACCACAGATTTATGTCCTAACAATCTCCCCATTGGTTTATAGCTTTCTTTTCTTTCCATTCTTCCTTGATCTTGACTTTCAGCTCTTTCCTCGATCTCTTCACGACTTGAATTGGGTATAGAGGCTTCTTGCAAATCAACACTTTCAACTTTGAGAAATTTCAGAGATAATAACAGAGAGACAGATTCTTGTAGATCACTTCAACAAGTTCATAGATAGTAGCAAACTGATTGAGGAGGCTTCAAAGCAATTTGACACATAACTTCAAATACAACTGCATCTTGCTTCTGTGGTTGAAAGGTTGTGTGTTGAAAAATTATCTTCACTTCTTGTTCCATTGAATGAATATTCTTCTTCGCTCATAGATGCGTCTTAAAAGTAACCATGACTAAAAAGTCCTTGTGGATCACAGAGTCATAAAGACCCTTCTAACCACAGTTGTTCAAGGACCCAACCTTGGCTCAGATGGAGACTACTCGCAGTATCTATGTGAACACGGAGGAACGCACTGCGATTTGTTGAATATCAGAGAACTACTCATGGCTATTTTTGATGTTAGCCCCTGCATATCCTAGATCAAAGATCTCAATATAGTTTTTCAAGTTAACAAGTTAACTTGACCCTTGGCGAGACGTTCAATGGTTTTTGAATCTCAGCTGAGTGTACCATTCTAGTGCCAGTGAGAGTTAATTAGGAATAACTCACAAAACCATCCTGTGACAAAAATATCTGAAGACATATTTCCACAGTTTAGCATGACACGAGGTCAAAGCCCTTTAGCGGGACGTTCAGCGATAATCGTGCCTTGCGAGGTGCATCGCCCTAGTGCCAATAACCATTAATTCCTTTCCTGCGAAGAATGTATCCGAAAATACATTTGAGTCTTCGCAGTTTTGCATGACAAAGAGATTGTCAAGACCCTGGTCGGAATGTTCAGTGATATCTATTTCCTAGTTAGGTGAATCACCCTGGTGCCATGACAGTTCTTAGGAAGAAACTGCCCAACAGACAATTTGTACGGTTTCATGCCTTCAATTCCTTGTGAAAGTAGTGTGAATTGTAATTACCGTCAATTCCTTTCCAAGTTTCTTCTCCTTGCTCAGAAAATTCCGATACAGACTCCTTGAGTCTCTTCTTCTTTTGAATTCGAATATTAAGACAAATGAAATTTTTGAGATAAAACAAATAAAATAAACTTAGCACACAATAAAAAATAACTTAGAAATAAAATAAAATTAAAATACGATCAAAAACAATATTTTTGGATTTTTTAATTTATGATTTTTGTTTGGTTTTAATTCTCCCTCTAAATTTGTGCATAGAGGAAAAATATGAACAAATTTAACAAAAACAAAAATAAAATAAACACATTTTAATAACTAAATTTATAACTTTTGGGATCAAAAGTTGTCAAGCAATTTAATATCGTTTATCATCACACACCTGCATGGATAACTCTGGTCAATCACCAATATTGTGGTCCACTTAAACACAAATGATATTTGCAAGTTGGACAGATTATAAGTGACAAGACATTGCAATTATATTCCTAAATAGACCATTTTGCTGATGACGACCAAGGATATTGATGTCCACTTAAATTCAGCAGTGAAATCTACAGTCAACCTTTAGTCATGAACCAATTCAATTTTAAGCGCACTAGAACGTCTTCCCCATTTCACGACATACCCTAGCAATCAAGGAATTCCAAAAATATCTTTACTTTAGGTTAGTGTTCAATTATTTGAGAGAGAAGATAGATTAGAGATGCATATGTTGTATCCCAGGTCGGATCTCTTCCAATCACGCAGAGGGACAACATATGACTAACATAGATGGAGGAATAGAGAGATAGAAAGGTGCATATGCTGTGTCCCAGGTCGGATCTCTTCCAATCACACAGAGGGTAAAGCATATGACTGACATAGATAGATAGAGAGATGCATAGATAGAGAGATGCATAGAAATAAAGATGCATATGTTGCGTCCCAGGCAGATCTCTTCCAATCACACAAAAGGGGCAACATGTGACTGGCATAGAGGATAAGAAAGAAAAACAATTTCACACATACCTACTTTATCAGAACCCCCCAGTCACCCTATCAGCACCAGAATTAAGGACATAAGTTCGTACGTCGATGAAGTGTTGAGCCACAGTTCTAGATGAGAAGTAACTTTAATGTATCTCGCAGGCTCCCTTGTTTTGAATGAAACTATCTAAGTCTAGATGAGTTAACACTGTCAAGTCCTTTCATTTTGAATCCTCCGTGCCTACCAACTCATTGAACACAGAGTCTAAACAATTCAGCTTCAGTGCATTACACATATTTCATATTGCCCTTTAACACTAAACTTCATATCACTTCCCAAGAACACTTACGAAAGAAGACATATTTTTTGAATTTTTTGAGTTTAATTTTTTTTTTGTATTTTTGATTTTATAATTTTTTTGTATTTTTGATTTCTCCCCCTAAATTTGTGCATATGGAAGAAAGGAAATAAAATAAATGTGAAATTTAAACAAACAAAATAAATAAGAAATTAGTCTTTGAAACGAATCATTTTAAGAAAACTCTGGAGTATCGAGAAAATTCAAACCGTAATTCAGCAATTGAAGTTGCATCCAGATGACCCGAGAACAGCACGCAGACACAGCAACGTATTCAGCCTCAATCAAAATTTTGAATGTCATGCAGTTGAGAGATGTTTCCAGTCATGTGCTTGGAACAGCCACTATCAACATACTGAAGTCTGATGATATTCCTCCATAGCTGCTCCGACACAAAGTACATGATTATTTTGTTTTGGGAACCCAGTCCATCTTGAAACTGAGTTTACCACTACTATTAGCACAAGATACTCTTTCCCATGACATATCCTATTTATCAGATAAAGAACATGAAGAAGTTACCGGATGTTTGGACAATTTTGAAATATGACCTTTGGGAACCCATTGGAAATTAGGTTTGGGTACTTTCTTGTTGGATTGAATGGGACCTTTTCCCCTTGTCTTTGGGATGGGACTGCCTTTTGATTTGGGCTTGGGTGTTGAGTGTAAGCTAGAAGACGACTCTTGAGATGAATTCGACCTTACCGATTTCGGTTTGGCAAAACCATCTCTCGAATTAGGCTTATTGTTCGACACGCCCTTGTTGTCCTTAGGAATCTAATTCTTGGCCTTTTTAGCATTCCAATCACCTTTGCGTGATGGTGACCTCGAAGGATTTCTTTTGAAAGATCTTCCCCGTGGCACGTTTTGCCAACCTTGTTCATAGTAGGGAGCATATGAACGATGTGGGAAATTTCTAGCAATGTGACCGAGAGTCCCACAGTTAAAACAAGTCTGTCTTTTCATATAAATAAGATTACGACTGGGTCCTTGTCCAACTGAAGTTCCTTTCAAAAAACTTTCACAAGCACAAGCACATGCACATTTATTAGACTGTTTCACAACTTTATGAGGCTTAAGATTGTTAGCAGCGCTATCACATGCTTTTGAAGCATTTTTAGCAGAACTATAATTAATTTTGTTCTGCTCAATCCCATCTTGCACTGTTACTTTCTCTGCACATGAAACATAAGCATTAGTATCGTTCACCTCATCATAAGTTTTTGAATCATTTTCAGCAGAACTAAAATTATTTTTGTTCTGCTCATGCCCATCTTGCACTGTGACCTTATCTGCACATGAGGTAAAAACATTAGTATCGTTCACACTTGTCTCAACTACAATAGGTTTGCCATATTGTAGGTGTGCTTCCCTTGCCTTTTCTTCCTCAGTCATAGGAGTAAAAGTCTAGTTATCATTTAATAGAGGAGGAACACTATTATACCCTAGACCTACATTCTTTTTGTCTTGCCATCTAAGTTGCTTTTCAATCATTGTCTCAACTTTCTAACTTGACACATCAACTTTTTTAAAATTAAACTCATCATTTTCAAACTTAATTTTCAATGTGTTAAGCTCGGCAGTTAGACTAGCAATCTTTTCTTGAGCATAATCATAGTGTTCACATTTAGTGTTGTATTCTTCCTTAATTCTTTTTAGATCTTTGGTTTGGGCCTCCAATTTTTCTTTTAAGGATTTTTGGGCCTTTCTAAGAGTATAACCTTCATATTTAAGGTCCTCAATTTCCCTAATTAATAAATCATGTTGATCGCGATAATGCTTAATTTTAGCTTCACAGGACTAAGAGCATGAGGCTTCATTAACCTCATTGGTACTGTTGTAAGAACTCATTATTTACCAAAAAGAATGTGTGAATTGATTTTGATCGAAAATCAAAAATAAATGCTTCTCTGACCGAAAATACCAATGATCAACTCTCTGTTGACCGAGAACCTTGAAAGTCAACTTTTTGTCCAAAATAAAAATCTTGACCGAGAATGAGGCTTCTAGACCGAGACCTTAGCCGAAATCTTGATAATCCGAGAATCTAACCAAGAATGCAAGGCCGAAGTCGCGCACCGAATACGTAGACCAAAGACGCTGACCGAATACGAAGATGCTGACCGAATACTCTAAGTAGTACCGATAACTTGTTTGACCTAACCAAGAATGAGGTGCCACCACCGAGAACTACGAGGCAGGGACCGAGACCGAAGGTGCAACCGAGGAGCTGGATGAGAACTCTCAAAACCTAACCGAAGTCGCTTTGCTGGCCGCCGAAGACTCCTAAAACCCTAACCGAGGACGAGGTTTGCCGCCGAGAACTCTCAAAGCTGAGACCGAAGCTGCCCCAAAACACGGAATTTTCAAAATTTCAAACCAAATTCGATCAAAAACTCTAAAATAATGAAGAACATGAAGAAAAAACAATAATACTTTTCGTCAAAAATAAATGAAAAACGCCAGAAGCTCCAAGAAATGTTTAATGCTTTTCCAAATCGATTGATACCGATTCAAGCTTTGATACCAATTGTAAGTCCCAAAACACTTAGATCAATATGATATCAATCAAACTATCTAAAGAAGGCGGAATATAAATCAGATAGTGATTCAAGAACACACAAATAACTCTTAATGCACACGATTTATTAGATGAAATCGTCTGGTACACAAAGAAACTCTTAACAGCCGAACACCACAATAATGATCAGCAACCCGCTCCTAAATGGCTGAAAAGCAATATATAATAACCTAGTACAAAGCCTTAACATGCCCAAGCCCAAGCTGACCAAAATCACCATAGTGATTTCGGTCCCCATAATCGAAAACACCATAAGCCCACATTCCTAAGCCCAAATACAATAACAAACTATAAGCCCAACATAAACCATTTAAATATGACCCAACAAGAAGAAACAATGGTTGAACAAGAATGATATTGCTCATCCGAAGGGAGAAGCCAAAAAAGCTTTAGAAAAAGAGACTAGGTCTAGATAGTCCTCTACATTCCTAGAAACGTTCAACAAGAAAGTGTCTCAAACGATTGTTAGTCCAACAACTAGGAATCATAATAATTTTTCTCCTATTAGATTACTCAAACGTACATCCATTCATGTTAGCTCGGACACTAATGGCACTTCGGTTGAAAAATGTGTAAAATCTAATAATGTTGAGACCTCACTAAAGAAAAGTAACTCTCCTCGGAAAGTATCCTCTCTAGTACTCACTCCTACCTCAGAAAGGCAAGTTCTTTAACAAAAACACATTATGAAATCAAATATGCCTCCTAGATCAGTGCATATGGGAAAGAACATTCAGAACCATTATGTGAAAAATCTTTCAAAATAATCAATTCCAAAATATGAATGGAAAGTTAAAGAAAATGCCATTCCTAATGAATCTTGGAAAGCAGTTCTTCCAAAACCACGTCGGAAAACTATTCTTCGGAAGAAAGTCATAGCCGAACCACCAAATTTTGAATATGATTATTAGATTAATGAAAGGACCCTGACATTCTGCATCTTCCCAAAAGAATATCTGAAAGAGAAATCTGACATACCAGTTGTTTGGAAATCTAAATTCAAATCCAAAGCCCATGTTAAAGTCCCTTGTTCTAACTAGGAGCCTAAAAACTCCAAAACTCACTAATTTTACAGGCTTTTTGTAACGCCCGTGTTTCTAGGCTAGACATTAATAATGATGTAATAGTCTAGGCCAACCTTTGTAATTTGTTTTGAAATAATAAGATGTATTATTTGAGTATTATGTGTTTTATACTTAATTATTATGATTTAATAAGTTAAGGATAAAAATAAGCGTCGAAAATAAATGTTAGATAAACCTGATATCTATGAAGAAAGTTTTAGTGGTTGAAACAAGGATTCCGGAGATATAAAGAATACCGAAATCCGAGTTATAACGAAGAAGTTATTGATGGGTTTTGAGCATTCTAACACTTCCTAAGTGTACATGCAACCCTAATAACCTTGGATCTATGTTTGTCTAATAATCATGCAAAGTTGAATTCCAAGGTTATATTCCTATCTAGCATACATGGGGAACATTTTTAACTTGAATGAAAGATAGAATAACTTACCTTGTTGTTGATTACGATCCTTGAAACCTTGTGAGCCTAGCACCCCAAGTGTGATGCCTCAAATGCTTCACACAACACCAAATGCAAAGGAGTAAACTTTGAGAGAATCTTACACTTGCAAAATCGGCTCTAGCCCTCTTGTTTCTTAGTGTCGCCGATTTTGGTGGAGAACATGTTGCTTATATAGTGTGTCACGTCTAGGGTTACACCACGTAAACCCTAATGTGGCATGACTCTTCATTTCCATGACCCATGGGTTTGTAACTCCCATGGAGCCTCCATGGAGCATCATATGGGTGGAACCCAACTTGATAATCCATGGAGCCTCTTAGCCCACTATATAAGATATGGAAGATTTACATAATCTACACATATATTTAATTAGTTATCTTTTGATCACTTAATTAATTCTAAATTAATTCTTGATCAAACTAATTAAATAATATTATTAATATATTAGAACTTATAATATATTAATAAACCATAAGCGTTATTTCTCTCATTTTAATTTATCCAATTGCATGGTGCCATGCAACCCAAATGGACCATGTCGGGTCGGGTCAAGTACATACCAGAAATAGTTATGGACTTAGACACCTTATCCAACAGTCTCCCACTTGGATAAGTCTAATAACTATAACTGCAATACTTCAGGAACCGATCGGCAATCGTAGCTCTTTCAAGGTCTCTCGGAACTGAGAAGATGATGATACGCCATTTAAGATAAGTGATCATATAATCCTCTGTTCTAGATATCAGCCGGACAAATACATGGAACAGTGTCTTACTTTGTGCCCAGCAGTTTGTTTCCCGATTTCCGATTTGTTTGACATAGAACTCAATTGAACACATCAACTTAGTTCTGACCAGGCCCAGTACATAGGTCAAAACAAAATCATCGAGGGGCCCAGATATCAGCTTCTAATCCAAGAAGGAATAGATAAACTTCGACTCATATGTTTGTTCTACCACTCATTGAATTATACACAAAAGCACGTTTTATAACATCGAGTTACCAATGCGTTAACGTACAATCAATGCATAACCAACTCATAAGTAACAAATCATATCTCTAGGTTTGAAGACTTATATGATATTACCGTCTCACGATCACTCGAGATAAATTCCATGAAGTGATTCCAGTGAGCGTGGGTTGAGTCTAATGCTCAGAACTTATGAGCACTCATGAGTGTTGTAGCCATGTCCAACAACTTAGACCTCTGCAACCAATCATGACAGTCTTGATTCATACCTACTTCCGACATATGACCGACTGTGGAGGTTCGAATAATATGATATACCAAACATAATTATTCTGGAAGTCAAAACATGCAAAAGAAATATAGTAAACGATCGACAAGAGATAGCAACACTTTACTCATAAATAAAACACCTTTTATTCATCATCTAATGTCAATTACACTTTACAAATTTCAAGGTTATCTAACTACTAAATCTAATATCATCCTTCAGCCCTATGCTCCGAGCATGCTGGAGATGCTTAACCCGAGTCAGTCCCTTCGTGAGGGGATCTGATGGATTCTCATCCGATGATACCCTCTTTGCCACGAGGAGTCCTTCTTCTATTCGATGTCTGATGAAATGGTATTTTCTGTCGATGTGTCTGGATCTCTCGTGATCCCTTGGTTCCTTGGCTAAGGCAACTGCACTTTCACTATCACAGAAAATTTCCATTGGCTCTTTAATAGCTGGTACAACTTCAAGGTCTCCAATGAAGTTCTTCAGCCATATCGCCTCCTTTGCTGCCTCGCTAGCTGCTATATACTCTGATTCGCAAGTTGAATCAGCCACTGTCTCTTGCTTGGAACTCTTCCAAGAAATTGCTCCTCCATTTAAGGTAAAGACCCAGCCTGACTGAGAGCGGAAATTATCTCTATCAGTCTGAAAGCTAGCATCACTATACCCTACAACTCTCAAGTCTTCACTCCAACCGAGGGTAAGGACCCAGTCCTTAGTCCTCCGTAGGTACTTGAGGATATATTCTTTACCGCAGTCCAGTGTGCCTTGCCAGGGTTCCCCTGATACCTGCTAACCATGCTCAAAGAAAAGGCTACATCAGGTCGAGTACACGTCATAGCATACATGATCGATCCTACAGCCGAAGCATAAGGTATTCGACTCATTTCTGCTATCTCAGCCTCAGTACTAGGGCTTTGTGTCTTACTCAATCTGGCGTTACTCTGGATGGGTAACTCTCCTTTCTTGGAGTCCTGCATGCCGAATCTATTCAACACCTTATCCAAGTAAGTACTCTGACTAAGTCCAATTAGTCTTTTACTCCGGTCTCTCAAGATCCTTATCCCTAGAATATATGCAGCTTCTCCTAGGTCCTTCATAGAGAAACACTTCCCAAGCCAGGACTTAACTTCCTGCAGAGTTGGGATGTCATTTCCTATGAGTAGTATGTCATCCACATACAATACCAAAAAGCTAACTATACTCCCACTAGCCTTGACATATACACAAGATTCATCTTCACTCCTAGTAAAGCCAAATTCCTTGACTTTCTCATCAAAGCAAAGATTCCATCTACGAGGTGCTTGCTTTAACCCATAAATGGATTTCTCAAGCTTACACACTCTATTAGGGTACTCTGTGTTGACAAAACCCTCTGGCTGACTCATGTAAACATCCTCAGCCAACTTTCCATTAAGGAAAGCGGTTTTGACATCCATTTGCCATATTTCATAGTCATGAAATGCGGCTATGGCTAACAGAACGCTAATAGACTTAATCTTGGCCACTGGAGAAAACATCTCATCATAATCAACTCCCGGAGTTTGTGAGAAACCCTTTGCAACCAGTCGTGCCTTATAAGTGTGTATATTACCATCCATGTCGGTCTTCTTCTTGAAGATCCATTTGCACCCTACAGTCTTACGACCTGGTACATTCTCAACCAAGTTCCAAACTTGATTGTCATACATGGACTGTATCTCGCTGTCCATTGCCTCTTTCCACTTGGCTGACTCAGGGCCTGCCATGGCTTCCGCGTAACTGTTAGGTTCATCCAGACCTATCAGTGTCTCATCACTGATAAGTGTATCACCTTCCGTAGTAATATGGAATCCATAGTAATGCTCAGGTGCATTCCTAACCCTTGTGGAACGCCTCAGAGGTACAGACTTGTCAATTGGCTCAACAGGAGTTTCCTCCTCAAGTTGAGTGCTAGGGTTTGAATTTCCTTCACCACTTGACTCTTGAATTTCTTCAAGGTCAACTTGCCTCCCACTGTCTCCTTGGCTTATGAACTCTCTCTCTCAAAAGAAAGCCCTCCTAGCTACAAAGACCACATTCTCACTAGGTCTGTAGAAGAGGTAACCAAAGGATTTCTGTGGGTAGCCGATGAAAATACACCTCTCACTTCGAGGTTCGAGCTTATCATGAGTCTCGCGTCTCACGAAAGCCTCACAACCCCAAATCTTAATGTGGTCTAGTTTGGGTACTTTACCAGTCCACATCTCATGAGGAGTTTTGGAAACTTTCTTTGTGGGAACTAGATTAAGGATATGGGCGGCAGTCTCTAAGGCATACCCCCAAAATGAGATTGGTAGCGAAGCTCGACTCATCATGGAACGAACCATATCCAACAAGGTTCGATTACGCCTCTCAGCTACACCATTCAACTGCGGTGTCCTGGGAGGTGTCAATTGTGAGACAATCCCACATTCCCTAAGATAGTCGAGGAACTCTGAACTAAGATACTCACCACCTCGATCGGATCGAAGCATCTTAATGTTCCTGCCCAATTGATTCTCGACTTCCTGTTTAAACTCTTTAAACCTCTCAAAAGTCTCTGACTTATGCTTGATTAAGTAGACATCTCCATATCTACTGTAATCATCAGTAAAAGTCAAATAATAACGATTAGCATCCCTTGTGGCATGTTTGAAGGGCCCACACACATCCGTGTGTATAAGATCCAACAAACCTTCACCCCTCTCACAAGAACCTGTGAAGGGTGACTTTGTCATTTTTCCAAGTAAGCATGATTCGCAACTGTCATCTGACTTTAGGTCAAATGACTCCAATACTCCATCCTTTTGGAGTTGGCCTATGTGTTTCTTGCTTATATGTCCAAGACGACAATGCCATAATGATGCCTCATCCAAGTTATTATCATTAACAGAATCAATACACAATACATTATTTCCTAAGTTATCAACCACAGATACAGTTTCATACACACCATCACAAGGTAATGCTTTAAAATAAAGAACATTATTAAAGAAAGCATTAATCGAACCAACTTCATTATCAAATGAAAAGGTGAAACCTTGTTTATACAATGCATGAAAGGAAATAATATTTCTTGCCATTTCTGGCGAATAACAACATTTATTCAAATCTAAAATAAACCCACTGCTTAGCGATAAAGTATAAACTCCAATCTTGGTGACAGGTAAAGCTTTCTTATTCCCCATGATTAAGTTTATTCTTCCATGCTCCACATTCTCACTTCTTCTTAGTCCCTGCAAATCAGAACATATATGAATACCACAACCGGTATCAAGGACCCAAGAGTTAGAATGGGGTGAGTTATTAGATAAGATAGTGTAAATACCTGCATGGTTGGGTTTAACTTTCCCATCCTTCACATCTTGCTGGTACTTTGGGCAGTTCCGCTTCCAATGTGACTTTTCATGGCAATAGAAGCATTCAGCCTCTTTAGGGTCAGAAGAAGGAGTGACAAAACTTTTCTTGGTTCCACTTGAAGAAGAGCCATCAAGGGTCCTAGCCTTGGTACCCTTCGAAGAGCTCTTCCTCTTCTTCCCTCTACCTTTCCCGATTGCCAAAACCGGGGCAGAGTTTGGAGTTGGAGTGTTAACAACCGACTTACCCTTAAGACCTGTTTCTGTGGTCTTGAGGAGTCCCAGAAGTTTGCTGAGTGTGACCTCTTCCTTATTCATGTGATATGTCATGCGGAATTGATCATAGCACGATGGTAAGGAGTGCAAAATGATATCTATTGCAAGCTCCTCAGGGAAGTTCACATTAAGCTTCAGCAACCGATCCACATACCTTTGCATTTTCTGCATGTGGCTCATGACGGATTCCCCGTCCTTCATCATGGTTGTTATGATAGAGCATATGATTTCATACCTCTCTTGTCGTGCACTTTGATGGTATCTTTCCATCAGATCTTGGTGCATTTCAAAAGGGTAGAAGTCCTCATAGGACTTTTGGAGTTCCGCTGTCATGGTGGCCAACATGATGCATGCCACTTTTGTAGCATCCCTTTCATGTGCCTGGAAGTCAGCGATCTCCTGGGGAGTTGCAGTGGTCTCATCAATCTCCTTAAGCTCCTTGTCAAGGACATATTCTTTGTCCTCGTAGCGGGTAATCATCCTGATGTTTCTGATCCATTCATTGAAGTTGGATCCATCAAAAGTGACTTTCCCACACAAGTTCATAAGGGTAAAGGAGCCATTAGGATTAGAGCCAGAAGCAGCATTGTTTGAAGACATCTGAAAGAAGAGGACAAGATTAGTTTAGATATTAAGAGAGTCCTTAATAAAACACTCAAATGTAATATTAAGGCTAGGATCCAATCACAATATATTATAACTTAGAAGAGGTATGTCGTAATCCAAGCTATAATATATTTGAAAGGTAGGTGAATGACGATTCACCAATTTCCACCATGAAAAACGAAATATAAATATTAGGTTTTTAATTGGTTCTTAGAAATTCCTAGATTCTTTTGAGATTCAATGAACTTTTCAAAGGCATGTTTCAATCTCGAGTGTGCCCTCCAAGTTTTGTGACTGGGATACCGAGGATCACAAAACGAGGTGTGAAGTAACCATGCAAATCACTTGGTACCCTCAAGGTTTATCACTCAATCGATGTGCCGGTAAACCACACACGCTCCATCGATGCTATGGTAAACCTTAAGTCACCCTTTACCTACCTTGTTAAGTCCAAGTTAGTGTGCCGGTTAACCACACACGCTCCACCAACGACTTAAACAAAGTGTAAAGTGTAATTTCATGGATTAGCACCTTATTCACATTTTTCCTAAAGTAACTAAGATTGGGAATTTAATAAAAGCATTTAGTTACTTTATAATATTCAACATACTTTTAATGAGAATTTATAAGTCCTTGTCTTACCCGTTCGGCTAACGACCCTCCACCGATCAAGGAAGCGGTGGGTGAGAGTGAACACCCATTAAGTTGCCATTTTATAGGCAATAACCTTATACCCCCCATATAGACCGGCTTCGTGAATGAGGCGTACTAGCGGTAAGATGACTTGACGTTATACATATATATATTAGTAACTTATAATATTATAAAGTATAAGGGTTGAATTTTAACTTTTAAAATTCTAAGGGTTGGAACTAAAGTTTTAATCAAGACTTTACATGTTCCAAAACTTGAGGGCAAGTTTTGTAAACTTCCAAAACTTTTCATTTCTTATAACTTATGAATTAATTGAGTAATAAAAATGAAGACTCTTCATTTTTATAACTCTTGTGTTCTTTTAATGGCTTTAATAAAAGTGAGACTTTTGGTTTTCCATAACTTGAGGACAAGTTATGGACTCCATTAAAACACATTATGATCATGAATTAAACTACCATGAAGGTTACAAACAATTCCTATGATCATCTAATCTTCATAAGTTCAAGAACATGAATATGAACACTTTCAAGAATCAAAAATTACACTTAAAAAAAACTTGTAATTTTAATAATTGCCATTGTAAATGGATTAGCATAAACATTACACCATCTAAAACAAGCTTTAAAACATCAAAACAGTTTAGGGTAATGTTTCTAGTCCATTTCCAGCAACAAATGTGCAAACTTTCATACGAGCAGAAAACAGAAAAACGATTTTTTTTTCAAGCTGTTTGCACACAAAAAAAAAAACAACAAACGAACCTGGCTCTGATACCACTGATGGGTTTTGAGCATTTTAACACTTCCTAAGTGTACATGCAACCCTAATAACCTTGGATCTATGTTTGTCTAATAATCATGCAAAGTTGAATTCCAAGGTTATATTCCTATCTAGCATACATGGGGAACATTTTTAACTTGAATGAAAGATAGAATAACTTACCTTGTTGTTGATTACGATCCTTGAAACCTTGTGAGCCTAGCACCCCAAGTGTGATGCCTCAAATGCTTCACACAACACCAAATGCAAAGGAGTAAACTTTGAGAGAATCTTACACTTGCAAAATCGGCTCTAGCCCTCTTGTTTCTTAGTGTCGCCGATTTTGGTGGAGAACATGTTGCTTATATAGTGTGTCACGTCTAGGGTTACACCACGTAAACCCTAATGTGGCATGACTCTTCATTTCCATGACCCATGGGTTTGTAACTCCCATGGAGCCTCCATGGATCATCCTATGGGTGGAACCCAACTTGATAATCCATGGAGCCTCTTAGCCCACTATATAAGATATGGAAGATTTACATAATCTACCCATATATTTAATTAGTTATCTTTTGATCACTTAATTAATTCTAAATTAATTCTTGATCAAACTAATTAAATAATATTATTAATATATTAGAACTTATAATATATTAATAAACCATAAGTGTTATTTCTCTCATTTTAGTTTATCCAATTGCATGGTGTCATGCAACCCAAATGGACAATGTCGGGTCGGGTCAAGTACATACCAGAAATAGTTATGGACTTAGACACCTTATCCAACAGTTATGACCTGTCGATGTTTCGCGACAGAACCGACAGGACGCTGTGTGACATAAAAAGTGAATTTACGATAAAGTGCTTTTTAGCCTTAGCGATCTAAATGAAAGTCGTAGTATACGTTAAACTGAGAGTGTGCATAAAAATAATGTCCAAAATCTGACGTCGTATGAGGAAGTTATGAATTTTCAAAGATTTGGTATTGCAGTATGCAGCCCGCAACTCGAATTTCAGATCGAGTGATTTTTAGCCAAAACAACCTAAACGAGAATCGAATATCTCATCGATAGTAGTTCAACGGTAAAAAGATAGACGAAAACAGACGTCGAATGAAGAAGTTATGAATTTTTAACAGACTTTTCCTGTCCCGGCCTTAAAAAAATATAACTTTAAAAATAAAGTCAAAATTAGCCGATGGAGTCTAAATGAAAGTTGTAGACCATAATTTCACCTACGCGTGGATATAAAGAACGTCAAAAACGGAGTTCGTATGCGAAAGTTACAAATTTTTGAAGTTTTGGGCACAAACTTCGAGGCTCGACCGAAGGAGTACGCCCAGCGTACTCGTGTAAGTGATACGGAGTCTGTGACCCTCCCTACTCCTTCGCATGAGGGACACGTGTCATAGCCTTGACGCGTCCGAACTGATCCACTTCGTACGCCCAACATACGAAGTTACGCCCAACGAAGAGCCTTCCGAGGCAGTACGCCCCGCGTAACGAATAATTATGCCCAGCGTAATGAGGAGCTTCGGTCCCCTATAAATAGGATGCGAGGCTGCCCGATTTTGTTTAGAAAATTTTACCTTTTCACACGCTCTACTTCCTTTCAAGCTACCCTAACACCCCCCGAAGCCTAGGCAACTACCCCAACACCCGAAGCAAGTCCCGGCGCACCGAAGATCCCGAGAAAAGAGTTTTTCGAGACGAAATTCTGCCCGCGTGAAGCCCGGTTTTTAAAAAAACATCTCGGTTTCATCGAAAAAGATTGTTTTAAGGGACGAAGTTCTGTCCAAACGCCGTCTTATCAAGTGAGTGTATAGTCACTTTCATCTTACACATAGATATGAAGTATTTTCTATAAAATACGTGCTATGTGTAATTATATTGTTTGTTTATTTGAGATGGGTGTTGAATAGATGTTTTATACATGTTTTAAAATGTATATGTATTTTTATGTACAAATATGTTGGGTAAAACATGGATAGATGAAATATTTGATGTGTGATAAAATGATGAGAGGCCTCGATGTTGTTATTGTTGTAGTCATCTAGTGGAGTATAGATGACGACCACGGACCTTTCTAGACAGTCCAGTGGAACGCTAGCAGGCTCGCAACCTGTAGGAGTTGGTGAACTATATGTTCACTGGTGTACTCCATCCCCCTCATGGTTGCCTTATTTTACATAAATTGCTGAGGAATCCCTAAAGCAGTGTTGTCACCCAGATGAAAATCCTTAGACTAGGTCCCTTATGATAGGTGTTTAGGGACGTAAAGTGAGGATAACTGGAACGGGTAATCAGGGTTATTGTAGTTGATGAAATTAATAAATTTATTATTGGTTGATGAAATTAATAAATTTATTATTATTTGTGGGTTGAAAATCCTATATGCTCACCAGGTGTAACAAATCGTTATTTCAAACCTATGTAATAATGTAGGTCAATTTGTATTTCTTTATAAATAATAAAGAGAAATTTTAGCATATTGTGTATATTTACATAATTGACCCTCAAAAACAAATTATTAAACAATCTCGATTGGGATGAACTAAGTGTAGAGATTGTAACAAGGTTTCCAAAAACATAAAGAACACTAAAATCCGAGTTATAACAAAGAAGTTATGACCAATCGAAAATCCGCGTCAAAACCGGCAAAACACTGTTCAGTGTAAAAACTGAATTTTCAATAAAAGGCTTTTTAGCCTTAACAATCTAAATGAAAGTTGTAGTTTATGTTAAACCGAGAACTTTCATAAAAAGAACGGAAAAATCGGACTTCGTATGAGGAAGTTATGATTTTTCTAACTTTCAGTATAACAGTGTACAGCTAAAAACTCGAAATAAAGATCGAGCGATTTTTAGCCGACACAACCTAAACGAGAATTGAAGGTCTCGTCGGTAGTAGTACAACGGTAAAAAGACAGACAAAAACGAACGTCGGATGAAGAAGTTATGAAATTTTAACGGATTCCCGTCCCGGTCTGTTTAAAATAATAATATTAAAAATAAATTCAAAATTAGCCGACAAAGTTTAAACGAAAGTCGTAGAGTATGATTTTACCTACGCGTGCATATAAAGAACGCCAAAAACGGAGCTCGTATGCGAAAGTTATGATTTTCGCAAGTTTTTGGCACAAAAATAAAGAAAAATAGAAAAAACTGGGCAATTTCGCATGACACGTCATCCTCGCACGTGTCGGCTGCTGATTGGACCGAAGCCTTGCGTGGCACCTTTTGATTCGACAAACTCCGCGGTCCAGTCATCTTCGGACAACCTCGCAAGAGACACACCGGAGACACCCCGGACATCACCCTCGGATGCTCCTCGGACGCCCCCTTCGCACGTGCCCTCTTCCCATTGGACCGAAGTCCGGTCCAGTCCGAGCCTCCCACCTGCGAGCCCGCTGTCCGAAGTGAGCCATTCCTTCGCCACTTGTCCGACTCGCGTCAGCCTTGCATGGCCTCGGGTCCGAAGCTGCGGCCTATATAAGGCATGCGAGGGTTCCAGATAATTTTACACTTTTCACCCCAAAATTCCTCCTCTTTCATATTTTTCACTTCCACAAACTCATATAAAACCCCTAAAGCCCCGGTATCAAGTCTCAAACCCTAAGCAAGCCTCGAAGCCCCGAGATTCCCGAGAAGTTAACCTCTCTCCTGTCGAAACTCTGCCCGATTTAAGCCGGTTTCTCGACAAATAAACTCCTCTTCGTGAAACGAAACTCTGTCCGATTCACCACCTATCATGTGAGTACATACCCCCGTATTTTCATAATTTCTACTGTTTTAAGGAGGGGGGGGGGGGAATACAAGCATAACACAAGAACTTTGTGTTATAAAATCATGATTTCAAATCATGATAAAACGACATTAAATCATTAAAAATACTCAAAACATTAAACTCTTTTATCATCTTATATTTTTCCCCAAAATTCATGTTTGTATATATATATATATATATATATATATATATATATATATATATATATAACTAAGATTTAAAAGGCTTAGGACTGATAACTTATTCCGGGTCCTTTTCCTTGTTTGGATGTGGGCTTATAGTACCGGTTATTTGTCTGAGTGTCGTTTAAATTTTACTTATATATAAAATTGTATATGTATATAAATATAATAGTTAGTTCATCAGTTTAACTACCTTTGTAACATGCTGAGCAAGGGATTACATGCAAACATGGTTAAATACACATTCAAAAAGTACATATAAATTATAATAGGTATAATTTATACATAGAACAATAATTCATGATTCAAGTATACTAGTATACACAGTCTTACAAGAAACATGGGTTTTGATACAAAACAAATCAAGGGTTTACACTTATCAAATACATGTTATAAATTCTAATTCAAGAACATACTGTCAATCATTTATTTCAGAATGATTGGGTTTTGATTCAAGAACATACTGTCAATCATTTATTTAAGAATGATTGGGTTTTCATAAATAATATACATGTAATGTTTATATGCTTTTTATGAGTCACTCTATTCAGGTTGTTTAATTCATTTTAGACAACATATGTAAAGTCCTGACATTATAACCAGAATCTACAGTCGGGGATCGAAACAAGTTGTGTGTAGATCTATATCGGGATTGACAACCCCGCACTCAGGCTGCTAGCTACAGTCAGGCATTCACGCCGATGAGTGGCAATTGTTATCACTAGTTTAAACGCCCATAAAGCGTTTGTTTCAGGCCATCCGTCATAGAATGGTTATAATAACTCATTAAAAAGATATTAACAATACGTTAGTGTATAAACAACTAAACGAAAGTACACCTTCAAAGTACCAGTTTAAGGAATACAAAATACAATGGTTCAATACAGTTTTCAATAAACAGCTGGTGGATCCAGGAACACTCTTAGTTACAAGTTTTCATAAAGGAATACAAATACAAAACATTAATACAAAGAGAACGGTTTGATGGGAATAAAACTACTTTTTATATACCACAGAAAATATAGGATTTTCTGGAACAGTTTACATATACAAGATATAGAGATACTCTTTCAAACATAAACACTTATGCACTCACTCAACTTTATGTTGATACTCTCTTTTCAAATTACTTGTATTCTCAGGGAAATAATACACAGGTACTCCCCGAGCTTTTTGAGAAGATGGAGCTATGTTGAGTCATATCTTCTTTTGTATAACTATATTTTGGTTCAATATACAATGATTGAACACATGTAAATACTTATACCTTTTAAATACAATGGTTGTTTGTACTTTGATTACTATGATGCATGTATTGTGATACTACAATTGAAGTCCTCCACCCCCGGACGTTTCCGCCGTCTGGTTTGGGGGTGTGACAGATTGGTATCAGAGCATTGTTTATAGTGAACTCGGTATATCAATCCATAAAAGATATACAAACTATAAATACATTGGGGCAAGGAGCTCTGACTACAAGTATACTTTTTAAATATTTAAGTATTTTTATAAGAAGTATACTAACACTCATACCTACAAGTACAGTATCACAGTCATAAGAACACACTCATACTTACAAGTACAATATCACAATCATAAGAACTTAAAAGTATTTGGATGTTGAACACTATAGTCAAACCTGGGCAGTTATGTAATCATATCTGGAATTAATATAGCCTGATCAACTATATTGATTTGAGATATGACCAACATGTGTTTGGGAGTGATAGTGGTGTTGCGACATGTCTAAAACTTGGAGTGAGAAGCATTGAAAACTTTGACCCACAAAGGAGCTACTTATACTTGGAGTGAGAAGCATAAGGAAGCATTTGAGAAGCTAAAGAAGAAGTTGTGTGAAGCACCGATTCTTTCTTTACCTGATGGAGTCGATGACTTCGCAGTTTATAACGATGCATCTGGAGTTGGGTTAGGTTGTGTTCTGACCCAAAGGGATAAGGTGATAGCATATGCATCGAGACAATTGAAAAAACATGGAAAGAACTACCCTACTCATGATCTGGAGTTGGCAGCGGTAGTATTCTCCCTAAAGATATGGAGGCATTATCTTTATGGCACAAAATGCAAACTTTTCACTGATCATAAGAGTCTTCAGTATCTATTTAATCAGAAGGAATTGAATATGAGACAACGACGCTGGCTAGAGTTGCTTAAGGATTACGATTGTGAAATCCTTTACCACCCAGGTAAAGCAAATGTTGTAGCTGACACTTTAAGCCGAAAATTGAGTCTTGAAAAGAAAAGGCCAAAAGCATTAAGAATCGAAGTTGTCTCAACGATTGTAGAAAGTATAAAGAAAGCTCAGATAGATGCTTTAGAGAAAAATGACTGAAAGGAAGAACGTTTGGGCAAAACGTTAGTGTTCGATACAAACGGTCAAGGACTGAAGGTACTCCAAGATAGGATTTGGGTACCTAAGACGGGAGGAATAAGAGATCTTCTGATGGAAGAAGCTCACAAGACCATATACTCGATTCATCTCAGCAGCACGAAAATGTATAGGGATCTGAAACCCTACTACTGGTGGCCGACGATGAAGCTTGATGTTGCAAAGTATGTGGCCGAGTGTGTGACATGTGCAAGGGTTAAGGCACAACATCAGAAACCATATGGGAGTTTAAAACCTTTACATGTACCCATGGGTAAATGGGAAGACATCACCATGGATTTTGTGACTAAACTGCCCAGAACGAAGAGCGGTCACGACATGATTTCAGTGGTCGTTGATCGGTTTACTAAAAGTGCACACTTCATAGCAGCCAATGAAAAATGGTTTATGGATAAACTTGCAAAGGTTTACATGAAAGAAATAGTGAAAGCTCATGGTGTTCCCCTGACGATTGTATCAGATCGTGATAGTCGTTTCACGTCAAAGTTTTGGAGAAGTATACAAGAGGAATTGGGTACGAAATTGTGTCTAAGTACAGCTTACCATCCGCAAACCAATGGTCAGAGCGAATGAACGATTCAAAGATCGGAGGAGATGCTAAGAGCATGTACCCTGGAATTTCAAGGTAACTGGGATGAACATTTACCTTTGGTAGAATTTTCCTACAATAATAGTTTCCACTCGAGCATCAAGATGGCACCTTATCAAGCTTTGTATGGACAAAAGTGTCGAACGCCGTCAAGTTGGATTGAAGCTGGGGAATAGCAGTTTATGGGACCCGAGATAGTCCATCAGACTGCTGAAAAGCTGAAAGTGATTAGGGAAAGGATGTTAGCAGCTCAGGATCGTCAAAAGAGCTATGCTGACAAGAAAAGACAACCGATAACATTCGAAGTTGGAGAGTCGGTTTTACTTAAAGTCTCGTCGTGGAAGGGACTTATAAGATTTGGTAAAAGAGGAAAGTTGAGTCCAAGGTTTATTGGACAGTTTAAAGTTCTTCATAGCATTGGGAACAGAGCTTACAAGCTAGAACTACCAGAAGAACTAGATGGAATTCATAACACTTTCCACGTGTGTTATTTGAGGAAGTTCACGGGAGAAGTTCCCGACATAATTCCAATTTCTGAATTAAAGTTGGATGAAAGCAAGTGGTTAATTGAAGAACCAGAGGCAATCATTGACCGTAAGACTAAGAAGTTGTGACGCAAGATGTTCGATTTAGTGCTTGTGCAATGGAAACATACGAATGGGCCAAATCTCATATGGGAAACGAAGAGTGACATGATGAGTCGCTATCTACATTTGTTTGCTGATGTATGATTTCGGGGACGAAATCATCCTAAGGGGGAGAGAATTGTAACGCCCATGTTTCTAGGCTAGGCATTAATAATGATGTAATAGTCTAGGCCAACCTTTGTAATTTGTTTTGAAATAATAAGATGTATTATTTGAGTATTATGTGTTTTATACTTAATTATTATGATTTAACAAGTTAAGGATAAAAATAAGCGTAAAAAATAAATGTTAAATAAACCCAATATCTATGAATAAAGTTGTAGTGGTTGAAACAAGGATTCTGGAGATATAAAGAATACCGAAATCCGAGTTATAACGATCAAGTTATGACCTGTCGATGTTTCGCGACAGAACCGGCATGACGCTGTGTAACGTAAAATGTGAATTTACGATAAAGTGCTTTTTAGCCTTAGCGATCTAAATGAAATTCGTAGTATACTTTAAACCGAGAGCATGCATAAAAAGAATGTCCAAATCTGACTTCGTATGAGGAAGTTATGAATTTTCTAAGATTTGGTATAGCAGTATACAGCCCGAAACTCGAATTTTTGATCGAATGATTTTTAGCCGAAACAAACTAAACGAGAATCGATGATCTCGTCGATAGTATGTCAACGGTAAAAAGATAGACGAAAACGGACGTCGGATGAAGAAGTTATGAATTTTTAACGGAGTTTTCTGGTCCCGGCCTGTTAAAAATATAACTTTAAAAATAAATTCAAAATTAGCCGACGAAGTCTAAACGAAAGTTATAGAGCATAATTTCACCTACGCGTGGATATAAAGAACGTCAAAAACGGAGTTCGTATGCAAAAGTTACGAATTTTTGAAGTTCTGGGCACAAACTTCGAGGATGGACCGAAGGAGTACGGCCAGCGTACCGAAGTACGCCCATCGTACTCATGTAAGTGATCCGGAGTCCGTCACCCTCCCTACTCCTTCGTATGATGGACACATGTCATAGCCTTGACGCGTCCGAGCTGATCCACTTCGTACGCCCAGCGTACGAAGTTATGCCCATCAAAGAGCCTTCCGAGGCAGTACGCCCCGTATACAGAAGAATTATGCCCAACGTAATGAGGAGCTTCGGTTCCCTATAAATAGGATGCGAGGCTGCCCGATTTTGTTTAGAAAATTTTATCTTATCACACGCTCTACTTCCTTTCAAGCTACCCTAACACCCCCCGAAGCCTAGACAACTACCCCAACACCCGAAGCAAGTCTGGGTGCACTGAAGATCCCGAGCGAAGAGTTTTTCGAGACGAAACTCTGCCCGCGTGAAGCCCGGTTTATAAGAAAACATCTCGGTTTCATCGAAAAAGATTGTTTTAAGGGACGAAGTGATGTCCAACCGCCGTCTTATCAACTGAGTGTATAGTCACTTTCATCTTACACATAGATATGAAGTATTTTCTATAAAATATGTGCTACGTGTAATTATATTGTTTGTTTATTTGAGATGGGTGTTGAACGGATGTTTAATACAAGTTTTAAACCGTATATGTATTTTTATCTACAAATATGTTGGGTAAAACATGGGTGGATGAAATAGTTGATGTGTGATAAACTGATGAGAGGCCTCGATGTTGTTTTTGTTGTTGTTGTTGTTGTAGTCATCTAGCGGAGTATAGATGACGACCACGGACCTTTCTAGACAGTCCAGTGGAACGCTAGCAGGCTCGCAACCTGTAGGTGTTAGTGAACTATATGTTCGCTGGTGTACTCCATTCCCCTCATGGTTGCCTTATTTTACATAAATTGCTGAGGAATCCCTAAAGCAGTGTTGTCACCCCGATGAAAATCCTTAGACTAGGTCCTTTATGATAGGTGTTTAGAGACGTAAAGTGAGGATAATGGGAACGGGTAATCAGGGTTATTGTTGGTTGATGAAATTAATAAATTTATTATTAGTTGATGAAATTAATAAATTTATTATTGGTTGATGAAATTAATAAATTTATTATTATCTGTGGGTTGAAAACCCTATACGCTCACCAGGCTCCCAAGTCTGACCCACTCAGCTTTCTGTATTACAGGTAGTGGACCCAGAGCATAATTTGGATGATGACGAGGGATTTTTGGATTATAGGCCAGTAGATGTAAATATCTGTTGTAGGGCTTATAATGTACTGTTTATGCTTTTGGTCTGTAGCGGAACATGACATCCCGAGGTTTTGTTATATAATGAAAATACATTTCTTTAAGAAATGCTTTGATAATTTTTTTATCATATTTTGTTTTTGGGACAAATTCCGCAACATCTTTTGGAAGATTACTCTGATTTTATTTTAAAAGCATAAACTAAATCGGTCTTTTCTAGCCGACAAATTTTGGGATGTCACACTTTTTGTGTTTCGGAACAAGATACAATATGATATATTGATAACGCTTGTTCCATGTACATGACTGGGGAGAAAGAGTTTCTGCGAGATCTCAAGTTAACTCCAAAAGTTGGTACGTTACTTATGACATCAACACAAAATATCAAATCGAAGGTTATGGAATCCTGACCAATAGAAACTTCCCTATCTCCAATGTGGCTTATGTTGCTGATCTTAAGCACAATTTGATAAGTTTTGCCCAACTTGTTGATGCAAATCAGCGAGTTGAGTTCTGTAAGAAGCCTAGCTACGTCAAGACAGAAGAATGGAAAGAATGTCTCATCAAATCAAATTGGAACAAGAATATGTATCAATTGGATATCAACATGATTGTCAGAAACCTTAGATGTGTTTTCTAACAAAAGTAGTTCCTAATGTCAGTTCACTTCAACAAAAGCGTGATTTTTCTAGGGAAGGAATCCATTGCAAAAAGCTGAAATTCTATTGCAAAAGACATATAGCGATGGAATTTGCGACGACTGATTTCCGTCCTAAAAAGTCCTGTAGCGAGGGTTTGCAAAGGAAACAATCATTTCGTCGCAAATGTGAAAATGGAATGAAATCTGTTGTAAGTGGTAAACAGTCATGTATTCCGTTGCGAATTGTGTGGTGATGAATCCCTAGAAAAATCCATGGTGATGAATCCATAGCAAATTCCATGGTGATGAACCCATAGCAAATTTCCTAGTGATGAATCCTTCACAAATTCCATGGTGGTGAATCCCTAGCAAATTCCGTGGTGGTGAATCCCTAGCAAATTCTATGGTGATGAATCCCTGTGAAATTTCGTGGTGATGAATCCCTAGTAGATTCCGTGGCAAAGATTACATATCAAATTACGTAGACATGCTTTTGTAGCAAGGATTCCATAGGCACAGATGGATAATTAATTTAGAAAGTAAATCCAAATTATTTTGTAGTAATATATAAAAAACAAAAATAAGAAAAAATCTAATAACATTTATAGCATTAAATAAAACAGTAATTATTTATTACTTTTTTTTTAACAGCAAATACAATGTATTCCTAAACTACTCCTAAATTCACCTATGTCTCATACGAGACTTGAACCCTCAACCTCAAATAGGGAGGACAACGCCTATACCGCTAGGCTAGAAGCCCTATGGTAACTATTTATTACATGGAAAATGGAAAGTGACTACTCTAAATAAATAGTTCACAATAAACATATCAACACTTTATGTACTAGTTTTGTTGTTCTCTAAAAACATTAATAAGAGCAATTGACGATTTTAGTTGTTTATCATGCTGCTCGACTCTTGCGTTGTGTTGGTCTTCTTGCACCTTCATTATTTCCTTAAGCTCTTCATTTTGCTCTTTTTGTTTAGCAACAAGCTCCTTCAATTCGTCCATTTCATTGGAAATATTCGGAATGTAAGATTCTTCCGTTTTACCGTTAATCATGGGAACCGCCTTTGCAAAAGTGCCTAATCCAAACAGTCTTTTTTTTTTGTCATGACCACCAACAGCATCATAAAATATTTTGTCATCCTCAAACTTAGCTTCCAACTCTTCCTGTTTTTCTGTATGGTTCGCCTACAAAATAATAATAATTTATAATAAAAGATATCAAAGTTATGAATGACATGAAGGACTAGCTGCAATATAAAACTTTAATTGCACTGAAATGAATATTACATGATTTTTTCTATTTTTTTCATTTGTATATGTGACTCCATCGTGATTCTTCGAGTGTGTATACATGAACAATTCACTATGGGTTGGAGCACGTCCTAATTTCCTTTTCTGCATAAATACCATAAAATGTAAAATATACACATAAACATAAACATTGACGAACCATTAAAAAAACTTACCAAATCAGAAGCTATCTTCAAATGATTTGCGGATCCATCATTATGGGTAGGTTGTGTCATTCCATCATCCATACCGTTACGCTTATTTATCTTGTTCTGCTCGGATTTCAGCTTGTACTCATCGGTATTCCATGTTGCTTGACATGAGTTCTAGACTTCTAGTGAAATATGAGTTGGTTGAAAGGCACGTGGGTTTCTTTTTAGGTTCCACATGTTATAGAGATATTCACCATAAGTTTTTTCCGCTTTACTTGCCCAAGCTTTCCTCACTAGTGAGTCTTTTGCTTCATCCCAACAACATTTTTCTACACATTAACAATATAAACATAAGTTTAAATGTAAATGTTCATCCAAAAATAATTTATCACATATAATTAACTACCCGAAACTCCTCCCAATGTAATTCGCACATTTTGTTGCTTACTTTTCCCCAAGTGTACCCTTATGGATCTACTCTTTGAAAAAAGGATCAACTAATAATGTGTGCATAAGGGCCTGGTGGTAGGGGCCTGCAAATAATATGATCGTTTTAGTTTTGAATTCATATGTAGGTGTAGATCAAAAGGTTATACATTGGAAAAAGTTGTAAGATATGATTGGTAACTCATGTTTTTTTGCCAATCATCAATACTTAAATGTCCATCTGGTCCACAATCTTCAAAGGAATTGTTTTGACCTTCTACATTTTCCACAACAGATCCATTCACATTTGTTGTGGATGTAGTTAATGTTGGTTGTGTTGGTAATGGGGTAGATTCTGGGGTAGGTGTTGGTACAGATGTATATGTTGATGATGTGGTAGTTGGTTTACGTAAGGAGGATGTGGCAGTTACTATAGTCATTAAGGATGGTAGTGTCGATGTAGGTGCTGAGGTTGTGGTAGTAGATATAGGTGTTGATGATGTGGTAGTCAATGTCAGTGCTAAGGATGGTGACCATGATTTAGGTGTTGTAGTTTTGGTTGTAGATGTAGGTGTTGATGACAGTGTCGATGGTCTAAGTGTTGAAGTGTTTAATGTACTTGCTGAGGATGGTGTGGATGATTTTATTGCTGAAGTTTTGGTTTCTAAGGATCGGATAGTGAACGATGTAGGTTCTGATGGTGTCAAGGATTTAGGTTTATGGGTTTTAGTAGTAGATGTTATAGGTACATGGGATGTGGTTGATGATTTTGAGGAATTCTTCATCAACTAATTGTCTGTTTAAGAATCTTGCAGTTGACGTCCTGTTGCAGTTCAAAACCTAAGGTGCAATGATTATTCATTTTTCCTTAACACCTTATGCTCCTTTTGGTTTCAAGTTCGACATACTTATTGCTTACAAATAAAAAGAAACTAGTCAATACCGATTTATTAAAGATGATAAGATCAAGATGATCAGAAAACAAACATAAAATAAAAATAAATTTTAGATGAAGGCATTACTACGCATGCATACAATTGAAAAAACTTTTGAATAATATCGTGAATCTTCGGTAACATGTAATTAAAGTACGTCAATCATAGATTATGAAGGCAACACCAACGTAATTGTAATTCGAGATGATAATATATATGATGATGATCAGAGAACATGAAATGATGATCACGACAATAGTAAATTAAATAAAAATAAATTTTAGATGAGTGACAACCTATATCGCCAAAGCCAGTGCACAAATGTAATGAAGAAATGTAGATTTGGATTAAACAACCGCCGGAGATGATGACAGAAAATGTAAACCCCATTTATAATAAGTTAACTAGCCCTAATATGCAGGCCTAATGCTTATTGTGTGTAGGTTCGAGGGAAAGGACGTGCGAAATGTTTTGGAGCTCCACTAATGAAAATTTCAAACTGTTAAAATACACATTAGCTCTAATTATTTAGTAATTCAATTTTTTTAAAGTAGTTCCTGAGATAGAGTGGGTAATTTTAAGTAATAATGTGAAGAATGAACATAGGGTAATGATCTGTTCACACCATAAAGACAGATATTATCTAAGTTTATTAATTAGAAATTATAAATGATATTTAAATAATAATAATGTAGGTGAATAAAATGCAAATCTTGATTTTTCTATGCTTGAAACAAAATTTATGTATAAAAGACGTATTCTAAGCATAAAATTAAAAAATAAATATTGAATGTTACGACCCATTGATGAGAAAGTGACAGTGGGTTAGGGTTCATTTGGCCATGGGTCATAGGTCATGTGCATTGGGTGGTAGTGGCTTATAGTGTCATGTTATGACCAATAGATGACATATGGGTCATGGGTCATGTGCATTGGATGGAAATGGCTTATAGTGACCAATGGATGACATGTGGGTCATGGGTCATGTGCATTGGGTAGTAGTGTCTTATAGTGTCATGTTATGACCAATGGACGACATTTGGGTCATGGGTCATGTGCATTGGGTGGTAATGGCTTATTGTGTCATGTTACGACCAATGTATGACATTTGGGACATGTGCATTGGTGGTAGTGACTTATAGTGACCAATGGATGACATATGGGTCATGGGTCATGTGCATTGGGTGGTAGTGGCTTATAGTGTTATGTTATGACCAATGGATGGCATTTGGGTCATGGGTCATGTGCTTTGGGTGATAATGGCTTATAGTGTCATGTTACGAACAATAGACGACATTTGGGTCATGTGCATTAGGTGGTAGTGGCTTATAGTGACCAATGGATGACATATGGGTCATGAGTCATGTGCATTAGGTAGTAGTAACTTATAGTGTCATATTACGACAAATTGATGACATTTTGGTCATGGGTCATGTGCATTGGGTGGTAGTGGCTATTTAATTTGGAATGTTCAAAATATTGAACAATATAACTGAAAAGGGTATAAAAACAAACCTTTTCATAATGGTTTAAAAACTTTAAATCTGTTATCGAATTTTAATCAAACTAAATGAAACATTTTTTACTTTAGTTTATTTAAAAACAATATACATATAGAAATGTAACACCGTAAATTTTCAAACAAATTTTTCATTTCGAAACAGAATAAATCATACATTTCCTCAAAATCACAAGTAACAATTATCAACACATTTTTATCTAAATTGTTTATCACAAATCCAGGATCCTCCAAACATAACTCTTTCTCTCGTATGTACAATCGAGTCGGCGCCTTCCCGATATCATGAAAAGTACCTGAAACACATATCACATAAGACGGTAAGCACGAAGCTTAGTGAGTTCCCCAAAATACCACGTACACCGCAAATAAGACCCTCCGGTCAATGTGTCTCAGTGGAGACCCTCCGGTCCCACAACTCGGGTGGACCTTCCGGTCCTAACTCAGCAAAGCATAGCATAATCACAAGGCATAATGCATAATTTATATCACATAACTCAACGTAAGCACATATAACCACATTTACACTGAATAACATAACAGCATAAGTCACAAAGACAGTATGTACAATAACGCATATCATAGTATAACAATGAGACCCTCCGGTCAATAATGAGAACCCTATGGTCCAGTATCTCTATGAAGACCCTCCGGTCACACAGTAACTACTACTCAGATGTGTATAGTGAGAAGACTCACCTCGAAAGCAAGCAAGCAATTATACTCGTACTCGAATCTCAAACTAGCCACCGCCTAACACATAGGGTAATTATCTCAATAAATACTCGATTTTCGACTCTAAGTAAACCAAAGGTTATTCTTCCTTCTTCTAACTCTTAAAGTGGGTAAATGACCATTTTACCCCTCCATGGTCTCCATTACTCATGTTTGACCAAACCCTAAAGTCAACAGAAGTCAAACTCGAGTCAACAGTCCATGTTTGACATGACTCGCCAAGTACACCTATGTGACTCGTCGATTCCACTCGTTTCCTCAGAAGTCTCATGAAGGTCCAGCTTAGCTCGTCGAGTTGACCCCAACTCGCCGAGTTATCACATGATCAAGGAAATTGGGACAAACCCTAACCGACTCGTCGAGTCAGCTCATAGACTCGGCAAGTCACTTTAATCTGGTTTCCCATTTAGACGTTTTTTAAGCAGATCTACCACTCCAAACACTAGATCTAGGCTCCCAAGGCTCAGTTGTCACGTAAAGTTTCGATGTTTACGTTCAAGCATGGCATATGTTGCTCTAAATGTCAATATAACTCTAACAAAGGTGCTTAACCACAATAACTCTTATATGGTTGGATAAAGCTATAATCTTTGGACTCTCTGGACCTCACAAAGTCCAGATCTGAAGTCTAGGCCTCCTAATAGACTTCATGCACTTATTGTCCCAACAAAAGGTAGAAAAAAACCCTAACTTCCATAATCATGAGATCCAACTAATAAGATGAGAAAGGTGTAGGCTTTATACCTTCCACAGAAGCTCCACCTGAAGAAATGCTAGATCCCATAGCCTCTTCTCGTTCCTTGCTTGTTGCTCACTCCTTTCCTTCCAAAAGATTCACCAAAAACACTTGATATTAGCTCAAGCCCTCTCTCTTAGCTTCAATGGCCGCTTAGGGTTTCACACAGGAGAGTTGGGCAGCTGGTGAGGCGCATTTGAGGTTATAAGTCCCCTTAAATAGGCCCCAACCCCGGGCAGCACCTACTCGGCGAGTCCGCTCTCTGAGTCGTCGAGTCCGCTCATTAAACTCATGTGGATATCTCGACTCTACTCGACGAGTTGGACTCACAACTCGTCGATTCGCTCCATAAATTTCAGAATTACTTCACACAATAATATACCTGAAAATCCGGATGTTACAATTCTCCCCCACTTGAATTAGATTTCGCCCTCGAAATCGCTCCTCCACCACACATAGATCGAACCCAATAACCTGAAAGGTACCATCGGAAGGATCTCATACCACATAGCTATATTCCTCTAAGGACACCTGAACCCAACCAGGAACTCCCAATCCCGAAAAGGACAGACCCCTTTGCCACTATGAAACCCGTTCTGATTCTACAGAACCTGGAAGCTCTAGTGGTCTGTCTCCCTGCCAGACCACCCTCACAAGATATCACCATGCTAATTGTTCCTCGAATAACAGACCCAGGTAACTCACTGCCCCTCTGATTCTCTTGATGTGACTGATAGAATCAAGTCATTGACCAAAAACTGGCCACCGATCACTCATACCATATATACTAATCGATCCAGGTCATACTCCAAAGGAACGAAAGGGTCACATCTCACCAGGGACTCATCCACTGTACTACTATCAGAACCTATCTACACGATGAACTCTCAACACCCTGTCCTCAGACACAAGAAAATGATCAAGCTTGCTCAGAAGTATCCTCTGACATCTAAAATCATAAGCCCCAGCTTCCTCTCAAATATTCCATTCAACACTTGAGCACCAGGTGAACTCCCGACCCAACAGTTAAACCTTCAAAGGTTACCCAAAGCATACCCAAAACATCTCACTGGCTTCCTTCTCACAATAACTATCTCGGCCCACTCTCTCACACGAGTTACAAAGTTCGTTGTACCCCAAGAGAACACTAAAATCCCAACTGAAATCGTCTCATCCTCGAGCTCTGTCGTCTACTACTCATTAGTTCCATGCGTCTCTCGGTCCCTCTCATACCAACGAACTGACCCACTCAGGTCTGAGACGTCGGATGAAAAACAATACCCCTCAAAATGAGACCCATCTCTGAATCCGGAATCTCATTTTGCCTACTCAATACACCACTAGAGCCAAACTCAAACTCGAGAGTCTGATCCAACACGAAATTGGAACCACTTATCCCAATGAAGCAGTCAACACATGACCCATGACCCGCAATCCACACGTAAATCACTTTTCCAATTCCTTCAGATTGCGATAACCACACCTTAACTCAGACTATAACGATTCCCGACCAATATGGAGACCTCAGTCTTACCCCTGGTCCGACCACTAGGTTCCCGAAAACTCACTTAATAAGCCTACCCAAGCCTAAAAACTCTTCTGCGTCATGGTCTAACTAGCGAATAATACGGCTCCCCGTAGTATCATAACATTCCCTCTTACTAACCCGTGAAGGCTACGACTCTCTGCAGGCCTACGGCACTCTCTCACTGACTCATGAATACTACGGCTCCCCGCAGTATCACAACACTCTCTCGCTGACCGGTGAATACTACGGCTCCCTGCAGTATGACGACACTCTCTTGTTGACCAGTGAATACTACGGCTCCCCGCAGTATCACAACACTCTCTCACTGACTGGTGAATACTACGGCTCACTTCATGGTTTTCCCCTGATAATCCAAAGTGATTACTCCCACTCGGATCCACTCACCCTCTTATCACCTCATAATTTCCTTCTCGAGTCATCACCCCACTGAGTTCACTATCGAATACTCCATGGTACAACATAGATAGGTACACACACCCACCTCGGTTAAGCATCACCACTCCTGACGACAACCGTCGTGACCAAACATTTTTTTCTGATTGCAATTCACTTTTTTGGAGACTCCCGTTCGATGACACTTAGCTGAAGGGCTCCCGCTGGAACCATTGTCACTTGATACTCCACTTGCCATCTCATAACTCGGGTCTCAAAATAATCTGAAATTCACGTTATCATACTCGGGTACCTCGGTACACCATCACAGAACCTCATGATGTCTTGCATCAACCACTAATCTCCTACTTACGACATCGTGCTTATATATCGCAATGCATCCTTTTAGAATCTCTCAACAGATCTTCCTCTCACACAACTCGTAACTTCGGAATATTCCGACTCTCAATTTGAAACACGGAGGAATCGTCAATGACTCAGAACACGTTGATGACAATCCGAAACTCCCTCCTCTATTTCTCAAAACTCATGCAAGAATACTCATAACGACCCTGAAGTTGGTTGCCAAATCAACTTTTGCCCTTTCCAAAGTGCATACAACAACCCTTACATTGAACCAGAAATTCTCAACCGCCGGAACTATCCTTACGAGCCAACCACCTCGAATTCACCATTACAACCTCAAAGAATCCCTAAGCTCCACAAGGTCTGACCAACGACCACCTACCGTGGAGACACTCATCCTTTCCCGAACATGCATTATCTCACTCTGCACCTCGCCCCGACCACCAAATAACCCTGGTCTCATGAATCCGTATTGCAGGTCTCTATATCCAGATCTCTAACCTCTCTTGAACAAATTCCTGATCTTCCCAATAAAATACCTGGTTCTCCCCCACTTAGGGTTCGAACCATCACCATTTGGCACACCAACAATCTATTCCACAGACTGATTCACCAAGTACATCACACTTACTCTTGGAGAGTGCTACGCAACGCTCGATGGTCTTCCCGATAGAGACCAAGAAACTCCAAATATCCCGAATCTCAGATAAAATCCTCGAAAACTTCCCAACGTGTCATCCAAAATCTCGCACTTGACACACTACAAGACATCTCAACTGTCCCGTAGCAGTCATGACTCTCAGTCTGAAATAATGGACTATCATACTCCTCCTCTTCGACTCCCCAACCAACGTCCCATCATGATAACAGAGACCTCACTCCCTCACTCGATATCCATCATAGACAATGGGAGCCACCGCCCTGATATATTCCTCTTGATTACTCGACACTACTTCTAACATATGCCCTACTATACTCTAATAGGGTATATCCTTGTCCTTGACCATCTCAGTCCCAATTGATGACCCTCTCATGCTATAATATTACCTTGCGGAAGACATACTTCCCCAATACTCTGGTGAAAAGATCGCAACCAATACCACCCCACAGGGTTTACCTCCAAGCTCAGAAACCGGAAGCTCAATATCTCTTCTGCCTCACACAGGAAATGGAAATAACGCCACTCTGGTCATAGAAAATGACATCTCCACTATCGGACGATTGCTCAACTCAGACCGCAACTCTCCATAAGGCACCATCTCTACTCCTCCTTGAGTCTTGCGACTCCAACTGGCATCTCACCAGTAAAATCTCTCGGAAACTAACCCAGTTTCCCCATCTTAGTTACGCTCTATTTGAGGCTTGCTCGACATGGCCCTCAAGCCCCACATTCTATCACATCAGATCTCAGCCTAATAATCACAACTGGACAACCGGAAAAAGGCATAAGCACTATCTACTACGAATCATGGTACTCAACCCATGATAAATCCTCTCAATCTACCACAATCATGGTACCCGAACCATGTTACCTCCTCCCAATCTACTACAATCATGGTACCCGAACCATGTTACCTCCTCTCAATCCACTACAATCATGGTACCCGAACCATGTTATCTCCTCTCAATCCACTACTTAGAACCTCCATAATTCTCCCTGTTTCGAGTATGGGTCCTCTGCTTTCAGTAGTACGGGCCCATACTACCTTCCACATCTACCCATACTTTCCACACGGATCATCCCAGATTTCCTAAGTAGCTGCTCATCTTCCTCGATCACCAATCTCGTTACACACGCTCGCCCTCCGGCGCATACCCTTCCCCAAACAACATAATCAAAGGACTCAAATTATTCACTATGCTCCCCTAGGTTCTCACACTTCTCTGCCATCAGCTGCTGAAGAACTCTTATGATGCCAGCCATATACCTCCTGAATATCGTCATATTCACTCAGTAGCTGACTCCCATTATCAAGAGTTCCACAAAGCACAAATCAAGCAACATTCGGGCATCGAATAACCTCCACCGACACTAACACTCCACTCGAGCACACAACTACACTTGCTCTACTCACAACTCAGAGGCATCACTGAACTCAGGCTGTCTCACCTCTCATGGTATCTAATACGTCTTCTCAGTAGACTCCTCAAATTCTCATTTTGGTATCTCTCCTAGGTTATCTCTCGACTCAGAACTCCCTCTCTAAGTGACTCCCGTTAGATACTCTTACTCAGCACATACTCAAGGCACATAACAGATAGCAACAATACCTAGGCTAAGGCATCACAAATCAGGCATCTCTAGCCCTAAAAATGAAGTACATAGCCTATCCTCTAGCATGCATAAATAATAACTCATAAAGTAAACAATTTTAGGTATTTTGGGAAATCACCGTTTGGGTTCTGGCTGATTGTACACAGTGCTCCTTCTCGTTTTTCTCTTAGAAACTCCTACTCGTTTTAGAAAAATCTTTTCTTTTTGAAAACTTTTCTCAAATCCTCAGTTTGAGTCTAGACGTACCCGAAGGTGCATCCGAATCTCTCAAACCAAGGCTCTGATACCAACTTGTAACACCGTAAATTTTCAAACAAATGTTTCATTTCAAAACACAATAAAACATACATTTCCTCAAAATCACAAGTAACAATTATCAACACATTTTTATCTAAATTGTTTATCACAAATCCAGGATCCTCCAAACATAACTCTTTCTCTCGTATGTACAATCGAGTCGGCACCTTCCCGATATCAGGAAAAGTACCTAAAACACATATCACATAAGACGGTAAGCACGAAGCTTAGTGAGTTCCCCAAAATACCACGTACACTGCAAATAAGACCCTCCGGTCAATGTGTCTCAGTGGAGACCCTCCGGTCCCACAACTCGGGTGGACCTTCCGGTCCTAACTCAGCAAAGCATAGCATAATCACAAGGCATAATGCATAATTTATATCACATAACTCAACGTAAGCACATATAACCACATTTACACTGAATAACATAACAGCATAAGTCACAAAGACAGTATGTACAATAACGCATATCATAGTATAACAATGAGACCCTCCGGTCAATAATGAGAACCCTATGGTCCAGTATCTCTATGAAGACCCTCCGGTCACACAGTAACTACTACTCAGATGTGTATAGTGAGAAGACTCACCTCGAAAGCAAGCAAGCAATTATCCTCGTACTCGAATCTCGAACTAGCCACCGCCTCAAACATAGGGTAATTATCTCAATAAATACTCGATTCTCGAATCTAAGTAAATAGAAGGTTATTCTTCCTTATTCTAACTCTTGAAGTGGTTAAAAGACCATTTTACCCCTCCATGGTCTCCATTACTCATGTTTGACCAAACCCTAAAGTCAACAGAAGTGAAACTCGAGTCAACAGTCCATGTTTGACTCGACTCGCCGAGTACACCTATATGACTCGTCGAGTCCACTCGTTTCCTCAGAAGTCTCATGAAGGTCCAACTTAGCTCGTCGAGTTGACCCCCAACTCGTCGAGTTATCGCATGATCAAGGAAATCGGGACAAACCCTAACCGACTCATCGAGTCAGCTCATAGACTCGGCGAGTCACTTTAATCTGGTTTCCCATTCAGACGTTTTTTAAGCAGATCTACCACTCCAAACCCTAGATCTAGGCTCCCAAGGCTCGGTTGTCACGTAAAGTTTCAATCTTTACGTTCAAGCATGGCATATGTTGCCCTCTCTCTTAGCTTCAATGGTCGCTTAGGGTTTCACACAGGAGAGTTGGGCAGCTGGTGAGGCGCATTTGAGGTTATAAGTCCCCTTAAATAGGCCCCAACCCTGGGAATTTAGGGTTTCACTACACAACACCTACTCGGCGAGTCGGCTCTCTGAGTCGTCGAGTCCGCTCATTAAACTCACGCGGATATCTCGACTCTACTCGACGAGTTGGACTCACAACTCGTCGATTCGCTCCATAAATCTCAGAATTACTTCACACAATAATATACCTGAAAATCCGGAAGTTACAAGAAATTAAATAACAAACAATATAATTTAACTTGTTTTCGTAATTTGAACCATACATATATAATGAACATTTCATATCCGATTTATTGTCGATTACATGACCAAAATTTTTGCATATGCAGTTACACACATAAAAAGATCATATCAAAAATAGATTAAAAGTAAATAACAGTATTTCCATCCCTAAATAGACATCATTGAAGAATCGTTTTTCGGAACTCCTTCTTCATCTTGATGTTTCTAGCCAAGATTATCATATAATCTATTAAATGTTGATTCTGATCTCTCGTGTATGACTTCAGCACACCCATCTCGTATTCTGTATCCATTATATCTTCGGAGACTTCCTCCTTTGACAGTGCATCTAGAACTTCGTTGATCTTTGTCTCGTGATTCAAAAATCGTCAGAGAAGAGCCTCCATTACTCTCATTCTTGATTCCAAACTTTCTAGGTCTTCTTGAATGGTGGCGATAAAATCTTCATTCAAGGTTGCGTTTGATGTAAGATAAGCCATTAATTTCGTTTATTGAGGTAAATTTTTAATTATTATTGAATGAATAGAAGATGGTTTAGAAAAGGAATTGTTATTACTTTATATATGGGTAAACTGTGTGTTCATGTGGGTAGAAAACTAGTGGACGTGAATATTTATGTATATTTACTATTCCAACTAATACCCATATATATATATATATATATATATATATATATATATATATATATATATATATATATATATATATATATATATATATATATATATATTTATATATATATATCAAATAAGAAGGAAATTTTTGGTAGGAAGGTAAGAAGTTTGTTTTCTACATATTTTTTTCGCGAACAAACAATATATGCCATTTATTCCTATAAAATCCCCCCCCCCCACATACGTATATTATCTACTACCACATCTTATACATCTTACTTCATTCCAAACGAATGCCTTCTTCATCCAATGCTAACAATTCTTCGGATATTTTGTCTGAAGTAAGGAAGCCTGCTCTCACCAAATGTATCGATGATGCGTACTCATGTATTCACCTAAATGAAATCAAAACAAGGCTTGATACTTCCATCCAGAATCGTGAGGAGAAGAAAATACGAATCGAGGCATCTAACTTGATTCACAAATATGTTGTAGACAAATTTATTGATGATGAGATCAAGGCGGCAAAACAAGAAGTAAAATATCTTGAAGACCTTCATGGCATGATTAAAATGATAAATAAGAAGTGTAATGAGCTTAGTAAATAGATTAGATCTTAATTTTTATACGAATATTTTGTCATTTTAATATCTAGATTTTGTTATCCACTTATTATTTTTTTAATATATATCTAGTTTTTTTATTCTATATATGTTCTTCTAAAATTAGATTAGTTACTTTGATGTTGTTAAAATCTATTAGTATTTTTTATTCTATGTTGTTCTAACATTTTTATGGCAATCTTGTATAATTTGTTATTATGATTCATAGTCCAACCGTATATTGATTAAAAATTTAAAAAGCAAACATGAAATTAATAAAGATATATATAAATCCAAATATAGTTTGAGTTGATTTGTTTTGACAAAAAAACCCTTTGTAATCCAACATTAATCATTATATTTACAAGGGCAATTAGGTCATTTTGTCATTAACTAATGGGTTTTTGAAAAGGCATAGAAAATTGCACTGGTTGTTTACTCAAAAAGGTTAGTTTTTTTTTGAATAATGTGTTTTGACAAAACTACCCTTAGTAATCACATATTTTTAATTATTTTAAGGGTAATTTGGTCTTTTTGCACTCTACATCTTTTAGGCGCCATGATGTTTCCGACGTCATCATATTGTTTCAGTTCTTCCCATTCAGATCGACTACAATCTTCCGAAAGAACAAAACGTCGATGATCAAAGAAAACCCCAAAATCCTTGATTGAGAATCGCTCTCATAATCGATTTTCCCAAGATTATTGAAGCTTGAACTGAGTCCATGACCAGTGCATCAAAGTAAGGTTTTTTTCTTACCTTGTTACACCGTGTTTCACAATTACGCCTCTTTTCTCTTAAAAAATGGCATCAGTTTATGAAATGTCTATTTTGTTAGTAGAATGTCGAATACAAGATGGTGTATTTCGTTGGATGATCCTCCAGTAGAGATTTTGACTATGATTATTGCATAGTTAGGTTTTGAATCTGCAAAAGTCATCATATCTACAAGAATTTGGTAATTCTAATAAACATTGACTTATGAATGTATATTCGATTAAATATAACTTCATTTATTAGTTATTAACCATAAATTTCACTTTTTTAAGTTCAAAAAAGATGTATGAAGCAAGGGAAGAACGTGAAGTGTTCAAACAAGCATCCCTCGACATGTTTGAAGGGATGACTTCTAAAACTCTTAAGGCCGATGTATTTATACAAAAATGTGCAGCACATAAAAACATTGAAGCTATGTATAGACAATGAGTGGTATATGTAATTTGAGTAATTTTATGTAATTTCATTTAGTTTATTTTTAGTGTCATTGGTTTTACTAGAATTGTTATTCTGATAACAGAATGAGTGCTTTTGTAAGGGCAATTTTGATTTTGGAATGATGTTGCTGACTGAGGCAAGAGATGAGGATCATCTCGAGGCAATTTATTTGCATGGGATGATCCACATATCAAGAGGGCCTCCTGAGTATGATGAAGGTATGTATAGCATCTACATTACATTTTGTATATAGTTAATTAATACATGTTTATAGTTGTGCAATATATTGTCCAAATAAATCTTTCATTTTAGTATTAATGTCAAAGACTAGATTTTAGAATACTTAGTTTATAGTTGTGCAATATATTGTCCAAATATATTGTCCAAATATATTGTCCAAACTTTCTACATTGGATTGAAAGTTTTTTTAATGTGTACTTGTAGGTTTACAACTACTTGATATGTATTTCGGTTGGGCAGCTTTGGAGTTTGGAGAGTCCACTAGGGGTGCAAACGAGCCAAGCTACTCGTGAGCTACTCGGGATCGAGTCGTTAAAAGCTCAACTCGAAACCAATTTTAAATGAGCCCGAACCGAGCTCGAGCTTACTATTAAGCTCGTTTATTAAACGAGCTCGAGCTCGAGCCTATGTCATTAAGCTCGATTAGGCTCGCGAGCCTAAACGATCCTATATATAATATAATTTGTTATTATTTTTATATATTAAAATAAAAAAATATTTGGGGAATTAGGGATTTAGGGTATTAGTAAACGATCTTCTTAATGAGCTCAACCGAGCTTAAGCTTGTTTAGGCACGATAGACAAAAAACGAGCCGAGATCGAGCCGAGCTTATATAATTCCTTACGATCTCCAGCCGAGCTTCCTATAAGAAAGCTCGAATCGATCTGAGCTCGAGCTCGAGCCTCGTCTAACTTAAACGAGCTCGATCCGAGCTTGTTCAGGCTCGGGCTCGGCTCGGCTCGTTTGCACCCCTAGAGTCCACAAAGTAGGCTGACAGTGCGGAAGAATTTTTGAGGAATGTAGTTGTTTTTCATAAACTTACAACAAATAACATCACATTCCAGTGTAAACATGCAGGTTATTATGTTGAAGGGTCATTTGTGGATGGAATAGACGAGGATGGTGACCCACAAAAGTATTTCATAGTTTATCGTTGGTACGTAGAGTATGGTAAACTTTGTAGGTTTATTAGGAATGTGGTTGATAATGGATATTAAGAGTTTGTAAATGTTGTGAATACTCTTTATATTGAAAATATAATTATGGTTTTAATTATTAAATATTAATGACATTCAATAGTGTTTATTTTATGTTAGTACAATTATATGGTTTTGTTATAATTATCAATTGGGTCATATATGTTAATTTAGCGTATGCTACTTGATTGACAATGGGTGTATTTTATATAAAAATTTATTTTGTTTAGGTTGTTGTTTTGTTAATAACTCTAATATAGTTTCTATGTTTGTTATGACCTATATTTTTGTATATAATCTCGTTAATAATTTCATATATGATACTATATATAAAATTTTCAAATATTGAATAATATCAACCAAATACTTTTACGTAGTATCATCCACCACATCGAAATCACGACCAAGGGTTGTCGAATGCTCCCTCATACACTCTCTCTTTGAAACTGTGTTCTACAATTCTCAATTTCAATTAAACCTCTCTATAAATATTTTTTGCCATTATCAAATCATCAAAGTGATTCACTTATACAAACGAGAAACTTTCAAGATTGGTTCATCAATCGGTCATTTTGTGAAACGATTTATAGTAAAGGTACATTTGCAATATTTATATTGTACATACATATTTGATTACTTAAAATCTCATCTATCAAATCGAAGCCATATTAATGAACATAATATTGTGTTATCTAAATGTATATTTCATAGATTTAACATCATGAAAAACACCATTAGAACATGGATGTATGAAAGAAAAGATGATCACGGTTGTGTCTCTTCTGCTTTCATATAAGAAATGAAAAAAAATCATAGACCTTGCTACCAGTCAACAAAGGTTCATGGACGAAGATAGAATCCAATGCCCATGCATCAAATGTCGTAACATACCATCACATGTTGTAACATGCCATATAGAGACCTTGTTACTATAAAGTACGTAAAGTGCGTGTATTCTCCTCTGAAAGCTTTAAAAAGATAAAAAGGGTGGTAAAAATCAACCTACTTGCATGAAATTTGTTCGTTTCGATTATCGGGAACCGACTTGTGTTTTTCTCGATTTTGAACCGGTGAGCTTTTCGAATGAAACAACACTCGGGAATTCACAAAGTTTATGTAAGGAACCTGAAAAATAGTTTTTTAGACTTAACACATCAATCTAGACCCCCGTCCGAGATGCACACGGTGCCGACAACGATGGTACGTGGCTGACGGTGTTCGATCTCTCGGGGTTGTTTTGCAAATGAAAAAGCAAGGGGATCTCACCTGAGGTCCTTTGACGGAGCTAGGAGGGTCGAGAGACGGTAGGAATGACTAGAAACGGTGGTGAAGAGGGGTGGAAACTGGTGTTTTCCAATGGCATTCTCTCGACAGTAAAGGCCCTCCTTGGGGTTGTTTTGGCGTCAAGCAACGATAGAGGACCAAGGCGGAGGCAGAGAATTTGTTTGGGGTTTTGATCGACGAAAAAAATGAGGCGGGGGGATGTCTTAGCTGGCGATAGCCAGTTTCTTCCTCCTTGTCGATGGTAAGAAAGAACGAAAGAGAGAGGGAGAGAGAGTTTGAGAGTGAGAGAGAGTGAACGAGGGTGCGAGAATGAGAGATTGTGAGTGAGTAAATGACTATTATGAGATTGAGTGGTATTTAGGTATATATGAAAGTACCATAAATGGATTGAGAAGATCTTTCACGCATGTGCCAAGATAGAGCTAGAATATGTAAGAGAGAGGCTGAGAGTTAAAGAGAGTGTGTGTAGCGAGAGAGAAGGTGGTATGCATGATTAGGTGAGGGCTGATCTTTTGATTCGTACAATCTAACTTTTGGGAGGTATAGGAGTGTACTAAGTTAGATTAATGCTAAATATGGAAAGATTTACATCATATACACACATGCATATGTACTTCATATTCTTGAAAGATATTACGCACCTTGGGGGTTTTGCGCGTTTAGAATCAGTTCCTAAGAGATATTATGGATCTTTGGAAGCTTCCAAGTACAACCATGCACATGCATGTATTTTTAAGGTGGTTACTCGTTGCCTCGATTCGCATGCCATCAATATCGACTTTGTAAATATATTCTACATGTTCCTGTTGATTGTCTCAGACGAGGTGATTTAAAAAATGTAAACAAAGTTTAAATACGATATACGAAATTCCGTGAAATGGCGTTTAAAGTTTTTTGCTATTAAATAGTTCTGATTCAAAAGTTTTCGCGAAACTAATTTAACTTTGGATTAAAAATATAAAAATGAAATTAAATATTAGCCTAAGTTTGAGTTCAAAAACGTGCTAAAAATAATTTAAAAAGTTCGTAGTTATTCCAAATGACGCAGTGTAGTGTTTGTTTTTCGGAAAATCAATTAAATATTGGTTCAATAACTTAAAAAGAGCGTAACTTCCTCATACGGTCTCCATTTTGGACGTTATTTATATCCACGCAAAGGTGAGAACATAATGTTGGATTAGATGTCTAAGCCCATATCTATTATTGGTATGTACTCAACCCGAGAGTAGCATGGTCCATTTGGGTTGCATAACATCAGGACAATTTGTTAGGATGGACTTTTGAGAAGAGGTTATATATGATTTATTATTATATTATAAGTTCTAATATATTAATATAAAATCATATGATTTAATTAGTATTGATCAAGAATTAGTTTGGAATTAATTTAGTGATCAAAAGAGACTAATTAAATCTATGGGGACTAATTATGGTAATTGGTTATATTTATATGTGTTGGGCTTATGATCCATATTGGACTAAGTTTATGTATGGATACATAAAGAGTTGGGCCACATGAACCATGGATCATAAAACCCATGGGTATGGATTTGGGTTATACCCATGACTCTTGGAATCCTACATATAAATATGTTACTTCATGATCAATTTCGTGTGCTTATATTCTTAGAAAAAGATGGACGATTTTGGTGCATGGAATTCTCTCTCAAAATGTCATCCTTTATCCTAGATGAGTTATGATTCCATTTGAGGTGCAACATGATGTGTGTGAAACGAACTAGTTTTAATCCTACTAACTTAGACACAAAATAAACACACGAAAGGCAGTGTACCTATCGATTAGTAATATAGTTCAAGCAAGCAGGGTATCGAACACAGGGAATGGTAAACAATTAAAATAAATGCTAATATTACCTAAATAAAACAAGTAATAGAAAAGGGGGTTTCTCTAGTTTTGCAAGACTAGAAACTTAACAATGAAATAAAACTCAAACTATGCAACTAACAGCTAAAGCAAATAAACAATCACTAAATTCAATAATAGAGAAGACTTCTGTTTAGGTTCGACTCATTTACTCCTGTGGTTGATTTTATGGTAAGTGCAATGGATTATTCGTTATTGGCTACCGATTAGTGTGATTAGGTTCGCGTTCGCTATTAGTAATCCTTAGAAAACAAATTAATTCAAACATTGGCCAATTGGTTAAACTAATGAGTTTCCTAGATTATTGATTCGGGTTAAGTAAGACTTGTAATTAGCTAATCAAATTACTAATTCAATTAACCTCTTGTTGATGGTTCGTCACACAAGGCTCACACATTAATTTACCTATTTTCTAGTTAACCCTAGTTTCACATTCATTATTCCTAGGCACATAACAATGTGTTCACATAAATCACATGAGATAAGCAGTTAAGAGATGTTCATGCAACTTAATTACATAGCTAATTAATAGAAAATAGTTGTTGTTAACACATGAGGATCTTTAACAAGCTTAACAAAACAAACTCACCAATTTCAATTAATCCAACCACAAAAATCAACACATAGTCATAATTTCATCTACCCTAAACAGAAGATATGAGTTTTAGCTCATGATTACAGCAGAAAGTTTATCAAAAACGAAATCTAATAGTTTACACATAGTTCAAACAAAAGATTAAGTAAATAGTAAACCTAAATTGCCTTTTATCTTCTCAAAATTGAAAGCTAGGGTTGTTCCACGAGTTCCAGGTCTTCTAGCTGCACCTCCAGTCGCAAATTAACCCCCAAGGGTTCCCCCATTCGTTAGGGTTCGAATGAGAAGCGTTTCTATAGATATATTCTGAAAACAGGGGCTACTCGGCGAGTCTAGTGACATACTCGACGAGTCCATCACTTAAAATCCCATATACGGCAAGGCAAAGTCAAGAATCGCGAAACTTCTGACCAACTCGTCGAGTTGATGGCCTACTCGTCGAGTCTATTTGGAATCAACATTTTCTCAAAATATGAAAGTCGTCCGAAATTGTGTCTAGTTTTCAGAACATTTTGAATCTCGTCAATAGGAGTTACGGTTCATGAGATATGGCCAAAACACTGACGAGGGGTCAAGCTGTCCAGCAACATCCTTCTTTCTTCAAAATCCAATATCCAAGCTTCCAATCGCCAATTCCGCTTCATTTTCCTTTCGAGCATGTCTTTGTTGCTTAAAATGAAATATTTAAGCTAATTAAGCACCTTTGGTTCATTATTTGAGATAAAATTAACATAAAGTATTAAGATCATGCATGATTCTTATGACTAAATATGCCCATATCACAACACTTAGGGCACTAAGTTCTTAAAGGCCAAATTCTTTCTAGCAACATCAATAACATCAAGAGGTATGTCTAAAACTTGTTTTATTATACATATGTTATTTTCATCCTAGTTATAGGCTTAATGCCTTGGAAACACTATTACATGTATAATTAGAGAAAACATAGATCCAAGGCATTTAGGGTTGTATGTGCACCATAGGATGTTGTAGTATGCAAAACCCAACAGTAGTATCAGATTCATGGGTTGTTTTCTATTATATTTGATGTTATTATTAGTTTTTAAAGTGAAAAAATCAAATTTTCTGCACTCTGACAGCAGAACTCGCCGAGCACAATGCTTAACTCGACGAGTTGCATGGTTTTTTCCTTGGACTCGCCGAGTTGGATGAGTGACTCATCGAGTCCACTCACAATTTGTCCAAATCGACGAGTCAGCTCAATGCACTTGATGGGTTGGTTGTCCTGGATGCAGATTTTCGAGTTTTTTGGCCTGTTTTGGATTAGGATCATTACCACAAAATGTTTTTGTTCATAAAATTGGATTTTAATGGTATGGTAATTATTATCCTCATCCACAGTTTATGTGATTAGCTAATTTCTTGAAAATTATTGATGTGAATTATCTTTACTTATGAGTTTGATCTAGATCATAGATAAATATTTGATTATTGTGTTAATTGAAATAATTGATCATAATGTTTTTATGAACTCCATAACGTGTCCTCAAGTTATGGAAAATGAAGAGTTTTTTCTTTTAAAAGATTCATTAAATTTCATAGGTTATGAAAAATGAAAGGTCTTATTTTTAAATGTCATCATAAAATAGTTTTATGTCTTCCATAACTTGTCCTCAAGTTATGGAACTTGAAAAGTCTTCCATAAAAACGATATTAAACTCATAAGTTATGGAAACCAAAAGTTTTTGAATTGTTCAAAACTTGCCCTCAAGTTTTGGAATTCGTAAAGTTACCCCCCATGTATACTTTCATTCCAACCCTTAGAATTTTAAAAGTTTAAAATTCAACCCTTATACTATTATAATATTATAGGTTTTATATATATATATATATATATATATATATATATATATATATATATATATATATGTATAAGAGTAAGTCAGTCTTACCGTTAGTAGGCCTCATTCACGAAGCCGATCTATAAGGGGGTATAAGGTTACTTCCTATTAAATGGCAGTTTAATGGGTGCCCATTCTCACCCACCGCTTCCTTGACTGGTGGAGGGTCGTTAGCCGAACGGGTAGGACAAGATATTAACTCTCCCTTCATTAAAAGTATAATGATAAATATAAAGTAACTAAACTTTATTAAATTCCCAATCTTAGTTACTTTAGGAAAATGTGAATTTAGTGCTAACCCATGAAATTGCACTTTGCACCTTGTTAAGTCGTTAGTGGAGCGTGTGTGGTTAACCGGCACACTAATCTGGGACTAACAATGTGTAGCAAAGGGTAGCTTGATGTTAATCATAGATCAATGGAGCGTGTGTGGTTAACCGGCACATTAATTAGGTGGTTGTAACATTAAGTGTACCAAGTTAATTTGCATGGTTATTCACCCCTTGTTTGTGATCCTCGGCATCCCAGTCACAAACTTGAAGGGCACAATCGAGATTTAAACATGACATTGAATTGTTCAATGAATCTCAAAAGATCTAGGAGTTTCAATTCATTTAAAACCTAATGTTAAATTTCGTTTTTCATGATCGAAATTGGTAAATCGTCATTTACCTACCTTCAAATATTTTGTAGCTTGGATTACGGCATCCCTCTTCCAAGTTATAAAATATTGTGTTGGTTCCTAGCCTTAATATTTCATATTGGGTGTTATATTAAGGAGTTAAATCAGCTAAACTTGAATTTCTCCCTCATAGATGTCTAGTTATGACAACTATGGTATTCCTTATCCTTTTGGATAAAGCTATCCTAATGAAGATCATATCCCAAATGGCGATCAAGGTGAAAGATTAATCCATTTGTTGTGAATTAATGGGACTGGAAATCATACTTCACTTCCTCCACCTCCTCAAATTATTCTCCCTAACCCACAAGTTCTTGAAAAGTTCAAGGTCACTCAATCCCTATTGGCAAACAGTGTCTATATGTTCTCACATCTTGGAGATGAAGTCCATATTGACAAGATGGGAGAGTTGGGTGTCGAAGTCTCAAGGAAGTTGACTGTTTTTTGGGTTCTTCAATCACTTTCTGAGTCATATAGTGAGTTCATTAAGGACTACTATGTGATAGACCACGACATGACCCTTAATGATCTTACCTATTTGCTTGTTGCTGCTGAATCAGCAATGATTTGGAGCACTGGTAAAGAAAATTTTATTGGAAGATCTACTTCCCAAACTTACATGGACATTGACAATGGAAACATTGTAAGTCCAGAAAAGTCTTCTCTTCCCAATGGAAAGGGATCGGCCATAGTCAACCCGGTTGACCAAATGGTAAAGAGAAAGGCTAAGTCTGAGATAGTCTCATGTACCATTACTAAAGAGCCCATATGTTTCTATTCCCAAAAGAGAGGGCATTAGTTGCGAAGCTGCCCTATTTACCTAAAAGTTCACTAGGATGGTAAAAGTCAAAAAATTGACTATGCTTCAAGTAAAGTCCACTGTCTAACTCTATTAAGTTCCTATTTGGAGATTCTTATTACATGATGTGACTAGGTCACATTTTGATGTTTTGCAGAATCGGAAAAAAAGGGAGGAAGCTTAGAAGAAGAGTATGTTGAATCTGATCGTGAATATGGATTTCGATCGCATGATTCGAAGATCAGAATTTTCAGCTGCTACTAAGAGTTATGATAGATTTCTTAGGAATAGATAACAACATATTTTCACTTGTATTTGCATTGTAAGGATAAGTTTTCCGCAATTCTTATAAATAAAGAAAATTTTTGAAATTTATCTTATTTTTAAAATTTCCTTACAATGGCATTTGTGAAAATTTGTTGCTTATATGTTTCCATTAATAGCAATATTGGAAAATGGATTTGATTCTTTCGTTTGTGGTAGTGTCATAATTTACCCAATAAGGAAAGATTCTCATCACCCAAGTTTCAGTTGGATAGAAACTTGGAATCATGCAACTTGTATTGTGTGATGAATGAGAACCTTCATCTTTGGGAATTTAAGACTAATTCCTTGTTCATATGTTTATGTGAGTCAAGTGAAGGACTAGGGGATCTGGTACACTGGGTGTGCGCTGGTCAGGTCCACCATAGAGAACGATAAGGCTATTTGTCATGATTTACTAAAGTTTAGTAAATATGGTTATGCTTACAAGTTTAAATATAATTCTGGAACATTGGAAAAGTTTCAATGTATGGCAGGACGAATAAGAAGAACCAAATTAGGCAGAAAGATAAAAGTTTCTCCAATCTGAAAAGATGGGAGAGTACTTTAGTATCATGTTTTATGATCATCTTAATGGTTATGGAAAACCATATCACAATTGATCCTCTAAAGACATCTTAGTGCATTTGTATGGCTAAGAAGAGGAATCGTGAATTGCTGAAATGGTTAAATCAAGAATATTAGTCATACTTCGTTCCCAAAACAAGTCTTAGAGTCATACTCCAAGATTGTAACCTTGAGTGACATAATCTTAAGAAAGGTTTAAAACACTTATCAAATGTAGAGTAAGAGTTTTGTACTCTTGTACATTTGAAATTGGTAAGTTGTGACGTTTTGGATAAAACAAAGACCAACTAAGGCCAATTGTGTGAAGTGTTTGTCTTGATTAGAATCCGCACTAACTCTTGAATATTTGTTTGTCAAGTAATGTTCCTTGACAAAATGAATCATATGTGTCAAGAGGTCAGTGCGAGTCTTAAAGATCTTGACAAGTTTCAAGAACTTATCAAGAATAAACCTAGTGTTTATCACTAGCACACGACTTGAGGTTTATAGCCTATCGTGTTGACATATTCTTATTTATGTGCCCATTCCAGTTAAAGTTGACTATGCACGTGAGTTCTATGAGTTCTCAGTTGTTTGCATAACTACTTGGAAGCAATGGTAGGCCCTTGTGCTACCAGGTGGCAAGAAATTAAGATTGAAAAAGTTCAGTCCATATGAGTTTGGATTTGTCACTAACCTTGTCTTATGATTATGGTTATGACAAATTCACATGGATAGGAACACATACACCATAAAATCTCAGTGTCATAAGGTTTCTCTTCGATTCATGAAAATGATGGTGAGGAAACGCTTTCACTAAGTAGATTTAAAGAAATAGTAGTTGTGATATTTGCATTCTCAAATTTGGTTATGATTACGACATACCTTTTCATAATTCAAATTGTGAGGAATGACAAAAAGTCTAAACACTTGAGCCTTATTGCTATAAGTTCTTGAATTGTTTAGACACACATGTGAGCTATCTAAGGAAAGGTGTATGAGTTTGAGAAGCCTAGATAAAGTCTTATCAAAGCATCTCGTATAAGAAATATGAACTTTGGTAATGAAAGTCAATAAGTATTGATTTCTAGAAGTCCAGTTGATTTCTGGGTACATGTCATAGCTAGTAGGAGCATAAATGTCATGTTAGTAAAGGTAATGATTATTATGCTAGTGGGAGCATAATCGATTATGATGAATGTTGCAAGTTAGCAATGTTAATTATAGAAAACAAAAGTTTCAATTTGCAAGTTGCAGGGTTTGAAAAGTTGTTTTGCTATAATTAAGGGAGAGGAATTCATACTTCATTTCAAAACTAAAAGCTGAGATTGAGATTTTAATCAGATTTAGTCATATATATATATATATATATATATATATATATATATATATATATATATATATATATATATATATATATATATATATATATATATATATATATATATATATATGAATGTTATGTTTGAATGGTTCAACATAAGGAAATTCTATATATCGATGTGTTAATTGTGTTCTCAAAATTCGACTATGATTATGGCATCCCTTTTCATAATTCGAATGATGAGAACATGGCAAATAAAAATATTATAGCAAAACACTGGTCAAGTATCATGTCTTTATGTAAGACATCATGAATTGTGTCCTATATGCTTCGGGTATAGGAGTGATTACATGTGCTATAATATTTATCCGTTCTAATTTTTCCAAATGCCTAGGGCATTAAGAGGGAAAAAGGAATAGAACCGGATATGACTAAAATGGTTAAGCAATTGTCGAGGACAATCTGAGGTTTACCAAAGATTGGTTGCTCATGGACAATTGGAAGTATATTTAAAATTTTGGAAAGGACCATATTGACATACTCTGAGAAGAGGTAACTCTTGTTCAGAAGTGATAGTCAAAATGGGAATATCGAAATGTTTCCATAAGTGGCAGTTATTCTTTAAATCTGTGAAAGATTAGAAAATTTATGCAAGAAGAGTGTTCAAAGGAATGTACTTTGAATTTGAGACTTCGCTTCCATGGAATTGTCTTGTAACAATCTCCAGAGGAATACTTTGTAATATCGTTGGTCAAGTCTCTGTGACTTTTGGTACCTAGACATTACAAAGGATTCATTGCATGATAGTTTAGAATCTAACACATTTTGGGAGTGACAAGAATTTAGAATTCTTACACTAGTGATGAAGATTTAGAATTGCGAAATGAGTTTCATTGAAGATGTGTTCAATTGATCTATTTCACAAAGTAAGCACCATAGACAAACATAGTGTGCATGCTTGAAGCATGGCATAACTATTGTTTAGACAAACATAGTGTGCATGATTGGAGCATGGCATAGCTATTGTTTTAATTCAAGTATTAAGTTGATTATTCGAAACATTATACAATGAATAATGAGTAGTCAATATGACTCAAAAGTTTTTGGGCCATATAGGATTAGTATTATTATTGTGTTTCACTTTGCATTTTTGACTTCCCTAATAACTAGGTTATCCAAACCATCCACAGTTGATCATACTTTGGAAGTAGGTATTAAGACACGACTGTCATGAATGGGTCTGTAGTATGTCTAGATGTTTTAGACATAGCTGCAGTATTCATGAGTGCTCCTGGAATAAGATTCGAGTATTGGATTAAACCCACGCTCATTTGAATCACTTCATGGATTTTATCACGAGTGATCATGAGATGATAATATATTATATTCTTCAAACGGAGACGTGTGAGTTGTAATTGCGAGTCGGTTGCACATTGACATAAGTAAACGCCCCAGTAACTTGGATGTTATAAAACATATCGTTGTGTGTAATTTGATGAGTGAGTACAAGTAAGCATTTGGGTTGAAGTTTATCCATTCCTTTTACCCCATGTGGATAAAAGCGATATATGTGGGCCCCTCGATGATTTAGTGATGACAACCCTAAGTGCTCGGTCGGGCCTGGACTGATTTGATTTGTTCAATTAGTCGGTCGTCATAAATCAGAAATCGGGAAACAACAGATGGACAGAGAGAATGATTATAATCCATGTCTCAGTCCATATGATATCTTGTTGAATGGAGGAATACAGGATCCTTTATCTAATGGACACGACATTGACTAGATCAGAGTTCGACAACGGTTTTTAAGAGCTACGATTGCTAGTTGGTATTTTGGAGTCATATATGCAATAATAGTTTTAGACTTATCCAAGTGGGAGACTGTTGGATTAGATGTCTAAGCCCATAACTATTATTGGTATGTACTCGACCCGAGAGTAGCATGGTCCATTTGGGTTGCATAACATCAGGACAATTTGTTAGGATGGACTTTTGAGAAGAGGTTATATATGATTTATTAATATATTATAAGTTCTAATATATTAATATAAAATCATATGATTTAATTAGTATTGATCAAGAATTAGTTTGGAATTAATTTAGTGATCAAAAGAGACTAATTAAATCTATGGGGACTAATTATGGTAATTGGTTATATTTATATGTGTTGGGCTTATGATCCATATTGGACTAAGTTTATGTATGGATACATAAAGAGTTGGGCCACATGAACCATGGATCATAAAACCCATGGGTATGGATTTGGGTTATACCCATGACTATTGGAATCCTACATATAAATACGTTACTTCATGATCAATTTCGTGTGCTTCTATTCTTATAAAAAGATGGACGATTTTGGTGCATGGAATTCTCTCTCAAAATGTCATCCTTTGTCCTAGATGAGTTATGATTCCATTTGAGGTGCAACACTTGGAGAACTAATTTCTTAAAGGCCAAAGTCTTTCTAGCAACATCAATAACATCAAGAGGTATGTCTAAAACTTGTTTTATTATACATATGTTATTTGCATGCTAGTTATAGGCTTAATGATTTGGAAACACTATTACATGTATAATTAGAGAAAACATAGATCCAAGGAATTTAGGGTTGTATGTGCACCTTAGGATGTTGTCGTATGCACAACCCAACACATAATGTATCCAATTTGTTTATCTATAACTCCCAAGTAAACTTAATGCAAAAAAAATATTTTGAGGGCATTAAATAATACTTATTTTTGTGAATTGTTTTATGTTTGTTAATGACTATCAACTTTTGATTAATCTGAGTGCTATTATGATTAACATAGCTTCTTATGCATTCAAATACATATAAAAACTTACAATAGATCCTATTACAGTGGGGTTCATGGTGGTTTATCGACGAACCTTGACCTATTTTTACCAATTGTTACACATATCTCTCCCGAAAAATGAGCATGAGACATTGATCACAATTAAGGAATTCGAATGGACAATCAAGGTAGGGGCCAAGAATGAAAACATGGCCATCAAAAAGACGAGAGAGAGGCTAGAAGGAATAGCGGACATCTGGATGCAAGTAGCATTAAGGCAGTGCAATACTGAAGGAGGAAACAAAATAACTAGTATCGTTTAGACGACGAAAACCAAAGATGTCGCAAATGGAGAAAGGATATGTCAAAGGAGAAGCCCACACAAGTGTAGGCCAAGTATGAAAATGAGAACCCTATGGACGAACTACATGAGAAAACCAATGCAAGAAACTAAAACAAGGGCATTACATGAAGAGCAGAAGCTTGGTAAAACAAAACATGTGTTCCTCGTTCCATGGGGGACGAAGAGGAAACGCATGGAGACGGTCAAGGTTTCATAAAATGGTAAGAAATGGAAACGGATTATATCCATGGGAAGCTAGAGTTTCAAGGCAACAAATCCTGAGCACAAGCAACATGACGAAAAAGACTCGCATGGTCGACATTCACAAATGGTAACAACAATCTTGATTATGAGATCATGTATGACTAAATCAATCCAAAGGCTATATCCAATGCAACAATTAATAGTAATATGGCTTGCCTAATACTACGTATTAATCTCAGTATTGCATATGTCGACGAAAGCTACATGATAGCTAAATTAAAATAGTTAACTCTAAGTAGCCTGGCGTAGCACTACTTAAGAGTATGTTTCGATGCCATATGTTGACTAACGGTACATGATAGCTAAAATGAAATAATTAACTATAAGTACCCTGCCCTATGAACCACATAAGAGTATGCATCAATTCCATATGCTTACCAAAGCTACCTGATAGCTAAAGTGCAATAATTAACTCTCAGTAGCCTAAAATGCCAACTACTTAAGAGTATCGGTTGATGTCATATGCCGACCAAAGCTACATGATAACTAAAGTGCAATAATTAAATCTAAGTAGCTTGGCATGCCAACTACTTAAGAGTATGGGTCGATGCCATATGTCGACCAAAGCTACTTGATATTTAAAGTGAAATAATTAACTCTATGTAGCATCGCCTGCTAACTACCTAAGAGTGTGGATTGTTGCCATTTGCCGACAAAAGCTACCTGATAGCTAAAAGTGCACTAATTAATTCCAAGTAGTTTGTCCTACCAACTACTTAATGCCCCACTAAGTTACCTAAAAAAGGAGATGACGACATGCCACAATAACCGAATAGCTAAACTTTTAGAAAGATGCCTTAGACTTCGTTAAGGTGTAACGTCCTAGAAATTACTATAAATTTAAACTTTAAAAACATATCTAATTAATATAAAATCCCATTTGGTCACTTACATAACCCAAATCCGTTAAGTTTAAAATGCAAAAATGTCATCTGAAAAAATCTATTTGGTTTACAAACCAAAACCAACAACGAAAATGAAAACCCATAAATTAATGTTTAAGACAAGAAATCAAAATCTTCAGATCGTGCCATGTGTACAGTCAGACCTTGGCTTTACCCTTACTCATACCTATAACTCTTGAAACAATTATTAAAAAAGGAAAGGGTAAGCATGAAGCTTACTGAATTCCAACACAACATGACATCAATGTAATATATCTTACTCTTACCATACATGTACATCTATCATGTCATGAAGTAATAACCTAACGAACATCACAAATTAACAAACACTTTCATACAATACATGCTAGTTTAAGTACACATCAACAACCAATCATCCCTTGAGGACTCAGTATTTTTACCTTCGGTCCATAGAGTCGGCATTACCGCCTTCGGTCCAATGACTCGGCACAACGACGTTCGGTCAAATGACTTGGCACAATGGACTTCGGTCAACCGACTCGGCCTTATATCATTCAAACCAACATACCATATACAATCAATAAAATCCATATAATCTAGTGCTAATCGTACATGTCATAATAACTCATACGAGCTAAAGCAAGAATATAAAACATCAATGTCATGTAGTGAGGAAATCACCTCAGGTCACACATGAATCACAACGAGCAAGCCATCGAGATCCAACAATGAAATTACTTCCTTCTTCCATATTTAAGTGTTTTAAAATATTAATAAATACTCCTTAAACCCATGATTCTAGTAATACAGCCCTAAGATTATTTTCAGATTTTTTACAAAAATTACAGTCAGTTCAAGACCTGTTTTGATCCTATTAATCTCCTTAAATAAAGATTATAAAGTCATATTCTTGAATTTCAGTTCAATACCTTTCCAGGGATATATTATACTTGGTCTAATTATTTTCATATGATTTATTATGAATTTTACAAAACCGCATATCAATGCAGCTAATCCGGACTAGTCAGTGAAATGACCATTTTCACCCTAGTTAGGTTCACCGTCAGGTCAAGGAACAAATAAAGGACATACTACACTCAGAATCTAAACTTTAAGAATTGACAGATCCTAAATCTGAATCGTGATGATTTTTCTATAATTTCTACAAAAACAAAAAAGGATAGGAATTTCTATATTAATTCCCAACTTTAAACCATTGGGTTAATTTGGAATCTTAAGCAATTAAGTCATCAATCAATGAACCGATAAAGCTTAAAAATGAAATCCTAACTAGAAACCATATTGCATTGAGTCAAATGATAATCAAAACTTCAAATCCAAACTCCAAGTACATTATCAAATGTGAAAATCCAAAGTATTTTTCTATAAGATAAGTTAGGCAGTTAGGGTTTTTAGCTTACATCATTCCAACACCCAAAATTTACAAAGGACCCATGAGCATGGTTGGACACAATACCACGCACTGCCATCAACGGTGGTGGTGACAAAATCTTTCTATGAATAAAAGAGGAGAGAATAAGAGATCGTAATTTGCTTACCCGCCTAAAGACAACTCCACCTAAGATCACCCTAGATGAGATCCTCCTCCACCCACTTCTACTTTTTAGGCGACTAGGGAAGAGACGCCGCCGACGGCTAGGGTTTTCTAGAGAGATAGGTTGGGATGGTCGCGTGATGATCGACGACTCAAAAGAAGAAGAATAGAGAGGAAAATGGACGAGATTAGGGTTTGTCCTAACTGCTGCAAATTATGCTTTCACCAAAAAAATAAGAGAGAGATCCCTCCCCCGCAACTACATACACACGAGCACACATACCAGATGCCAAAATGACATAAAACGCCCTTCCTTCAAAATTCTTTACAAAAGCTTTCAAAAAGAGGCAATAACACCCCTACCAACCAAAACTAATAAATATAAGTCTCCACTAACAATTTCCAAGGATATTTTACTATTATAATATATTATCATATTTTTAAATAATTTAAATTAAAATATATTGAAAATTCGGGGTATTACATAAGGCTCAAGATATCTTTACAACACTAAGAAATATTAATACTAATTTAGCAATCTATTAGGAAAACCAAATAAGAGAAAGAGTACCTAAAAGGATCAGCTACCAAGATGTAAGGAAGATGCAACACATGCAAACCATAAAGAAATTTGGACAAGATGTGAACAATAATACATGAAATACATTGAATTTCATAAAAGTCTACTAAGAATAATCAAAAGAAAATGGCGGAAGCAACATTCAAAGTCGAAAATAAACATAGTACAATAAGAGTATCCTTAAAAAAACAACAACCATTACACAAATATACATACTTAGAAAAAAAATAAGCATTCACAACCAAAAGGTATCAATTTAGTCATAAAACATAACAACATATCACCTAAACACACAAACCACATCCACCTGGATCATTATTCAGCACCTTTACCGTTCTTACCACTAGGAGAAATGTCACCTCTCCTCAACCCTGCCATAAAGAACCGAAGGTCGGCTAAATAACCAACAGAGAATCCTAGTTCAGACAGATACCCCCTACATAATAAAGTTGCAAATACAACCTTAATTTTCTTAAGGCGGCTAGGATCATAGAAAGGAACCCTCTCTTCAGATAGACCCAGTGAATGTTCTTAGATCATAAGCTCATAAACCAACCACTTTCCATACCATGTACATATTGATTGAAGATACTGGTTAGCTTCATAAAATGGTGCCCCATCAAAACCCCTATTCACATTCCCGTTTATACCTTTAAAAAGTATCCACCTCATATCATCTTCAAGCTTCCTAACCTAGTAGGTCAACCCTATCAAACTTGCTTGTAAATCGGTACTTCTCAAGTCCCCCTCACTAATATCCACAACGTCCCAATTTCCATAACCATTTCTTTATTTTTAAATTAGACTATATTGATAATACTTGTTTACAATAGTGATATAAAAAATCATTTTCCCAACATTGTAAAGTATAATTTCCAAAGGTAATATAAAATCCCTTTTATTCAATCATTGTCAAAACATAGTACTAGCTGTTCCAATTAGAGTATAAATAGAACCTTCAGAAAACTAACACATGATGTCAATGCACATCTACAATCAAGCCTTGATCTTCTTATGATTTGAAGAATTACCTACAATCATTTGTAATCAACTGGGTAAGCACGAAGCTTAGCCAGATCCCCAAAATATCATATATCACAATACATATGCATGCATACAGACAACGGCGTACGACCTTTCACCGCCTCAACCACTAAAAGAACGGCTCGCGACCTTTCATCTTCCTACCAATATTATGTGTATACGGACTCATGGCTTGTCACTATTCTGTCATCAGCATGAGTATATACAATCCTGACATGTCGTCGTTTCACCGTCAACTCCTCATACATACATGCATATGAACGAATCATATAACCAAACAAACAATCATACAAAGACTCTACTAGTCCGCACATAATTCTACTCTAGCAGTTCTTTTATCCTATCATACATATATATACACTGTAACGCATAGTATAGTGAGATAACTCACTTGGACAATTACTCAGACGACTATCAGTTATCCAACCAACGATCCAACAGACAAGCGACACGCTAAACAAGTATTAACCTATAATGCTATAACTGATCAATATCTATGGAAATCGGGTAACTAATAACTAGATACTTAACCAATCCCGATAACATTGAATGAATATCAAATATGGATTAGCTAGTCAATACACTCTGGATGCAGGATCATTTCGTTATATAGCTTTTCTGAAATCCAACATCCAAGCCAGCATGTCTATACTTAATGATTAATGATTAATCTAATACACATGTTCACAATAACGAAATTGCATATTCTTCATATCAGTTATACTTAAACGAAAGTGTAACTTACCCGGCTAGCGAACTCTGAATATCTACGAGCAGAACTTTGATGCTTACTTCTTATATCTTTCTGAAACCTCTAACATTTCACTATTGATACTTGTGAAATTATAGAACGAGAAGTCAAATCACGAGGGACAGAAATGCTCGAGGATGAGAGAGAAATTCCCAAGAGAAAATGGTGTAAGAAATGAGGATGGATAGGCTCCTGTTTGTAGGAGTTCTTGGGAGGTGTGTCGCGCACTAACATAGGCGCGCCTTACCCTAACATAGGAGCATTGGTGCTGCCATTTGTGTTGGTGGTTTGTACGAGGCTTGGGTCTCACGTGCCACGTGGCATGTTACTATGGTGCTATGTTACCCCTCACATGTAAATTCTTACATTCATCAATAAATTGTAACTTTCGCATACGAGATCCGCTTTCGACGTTCTTTATATCAACGGTTTTGTAATTATGTGTACTAAAATTGTTCTTTAGATATTAACAGCTAATTCGCAGTCTATTTTCATTTTATATTTTATAAAGATTATACCGTGAATGACATTGCGAAATTCATAACTTCTTCATACGAGTTCTATTCTTGATTATCTTTATATCCATGGTTTCGTAGTTATGTAGACATCAACTCCTGTTTACATTACTTTGGATAAAAATTAATCTATTTTTGTTTCGTATTTTACAAAAAATACTGGTGAAATACGATTTAATGCGAAACTTTGAAAAATCATAACTAACTCATATGATGTCAAATTTTGGCGTTCTTTATAATCACTGATTCATATTTACATCTATTACAACCTACGTATAGAATATAGTGAAAATGGGATGTTACAACTTTCCCTCACTAACAAAGATTAAATCCCCAAAATCCTATTACCCTTAAGACGATGCCCACACACCATCTTCTTGGGGTTCTTCAGTCCAACTCAGGTTCTAGCCAATGTCGATGCATCGATTTCACCCATCTACACTTATTTAACCGTACAATTTCATTTTCTACTGCAAACCTGTCCATGAACTCCTTGTGAAGTGTCTAAAAACCGGAAACTTCTCGGTCTGAACTTCCAGAATTTGTACTCTACAATTGATGATCACTTCCTGACGTAACATGTTGATCAATTCCTTCAACGAGGAACACTATCAACCTACTATAAAGCGAGTACCTAGGGAAATCCATCTATAATAACTCAACAGAATCCTCATTCTGTATCATGCCCCTAAAAAAGGCTTCTGGTATACCGGTCTGACTCTATGTCCAGATGACATATTTATACACTATACCCTTTAAACACACACAAACCTAGATTGCAAGTGGTCTTTCTACCTAGTTCAGGTGTTCAACATCTTGAAAATTGACCAAGGTTACTAAATTGAACATTTTGCTTCGAAAAATTCTAGAACCAATACTCTAGCACTAGTAACTGACTAATGATATGGCTCTTATTTCCGAACCACCAAATCATAACGGACACTACGTTGCCAATAGCCTTCTTGTATGGCTTTAACTACTCTACCTGTATCAAAACATAACTGACGTTCGAGTAAATCACACATACTTGTGTTCACGATACGCTGTGACACGATCCAACTACTGGGGCTACAATACAAGACCGTTCTTGTCGTCATTCCCCACCGGGCCTAATGACTCACGATAAACATCTCAGTGGGCTTGAAGGCTCACGAACATCATCCCACTGACTTGAAGGAACCTATCCTTCCTTGACATTTACCAATTATGATAGGCCTCCACTATTTAACCTCTTGAGGCTAAAACCGAATCGAGGCCCTTAATCTATGCAGCACATATTCTAAAGTCTAATCATCGTCGTATATTAACTTACGAGTGTTATAGATTGACTATAGTCTTATTTCAACTCACACTCATGCCTATCAACAAAAGAAATAAGTAAACCAAGAACATATCCTACCCCCAAAGTCCAAGATAATAATGACACAACACTATATGAATATGCAGTCGCACGTAGTTAGGAAACAGATAAACAATCAGACATTAGTTCCTACTCTAAAGAAATTAATCAGACAAGAAACATGCGATTATGATGGACCAAGAGTTCTCAGGCTATCTCATCCTGATCCCATGCAAACCTTAAGATGCTCACTCGACGATCTACCAACCTAATTCAACCCTTAACTGAATGAATGTATCTAGGTAACTTACACTAGTTGCATATGATCCTTTGTGTTCTCTATCACACCAACTGAAACCTTGCATCCAAAAACTTAGAAAGTTTGAAAATATCTATGATGATACTTTATTGTCTTACGCCAACTCTAAATCCTAGAGCGAGTCCTTAGATTATCTTACTGCATTATTGGTTGAACCCTTACTGACATCACCAGTACACCATTTTAACTGATAAGGCGTCTCCAAAGCTGAATCTATAGTAAGCACAAATACTCACGCAGGTTTTAACGAGGAGTCGTTCCTATACCTGAACCTTACCACTTCATGGTAGAAAACCTATACCAACTTCTTCTTCCAATAATAACATCTAGACCGATTGGTTGAACATGGATCAATGACTTGATTAACCCTTCATATATATGTTACTGATACATTCGCAAATGTTGGAAAGTCTTACTGTCTCTCTTAATGGACATAGTTCATCCTAAATGATGACCTTTTAGGCATCTCTTATTCTACATATATGCATAGCAGATGAAGACTTGAAAAGCTTATGCGCGGAAAACACGCTCACCTCGTATATCGATCATAGCACTGTCAATCCTTTGTATACGATAACTAAATCCTTAAAGGAAGTTTAATCAAACTCTTTAAGTCTGATGCACACCTTAAGTGGTCCATCTATCTTCTGCACGAAAACATCCAACACTCCCTATGGAGAACTACCCGACCTACTGAATTCCTAGTCTAGCAGCTCCTATGCTGTGAGGATAAATCCTACCTCCTGGAAGGCACGAACCTATATGGTTCTATTGGCTATCTGAACTGTAACCGAGAATTCAATATATTCCTGGGTCCTACCTAACTCTTGGAAGGAAATTCTGACAATTTCTTGAGAAGCACTCCGAGAATTTTTTAGCCTCTAGGTACTCTAATAACTTCATTATTCTTTCATCTGCATAAAAAAATGAAACTAGCAACCTTCACCTACTTGTGTCGTAGGTCTCTGGACCTTGGTGTCGAAACCAAAGTTGATTTTCCCTTTTCTCTTCATCCCCAAATAGTTTGTTCTCCGCTACTTGGGTTCGAACGATCATTTGCTTCTTCCCATAACCGATCAAAGCCAAAGTTGGATCTTCCTATGTGAGTTGTAGATCCCTTTTGACTTTGAATAGATTGTCATATCAATGACTTTGATGCACCCATCGTATCATTATTTCTTGTGCTTAGAAAAAGTGATCTTCTCGCATAACATGACCAAAAACCGAACACGATTACGACAAAAACAAAGTCGCCTAGAAAAACACCAATGTACATGTATAAGAAAACGATATAAACAGATATTATTAACGTAGTATAAATACTAGAAACAATGATGATTGTTGAATTCAATCCATCTTTTCTGCTTCTCCGGGACAATCAACCTTGTCGTATTCCAACTGATCCTCTTGGAATGATCCTCCTAACCACATCTAAAGCACTTGGGTGCACATACACTTATGACACTTGCATGTGCCTTTCCATACTAGCTAAAATGATCGCAACTTCCCTAATCCCCCGAGCGAGAATCAATAGGTTTGACCTATTAGTCGACGGTGGTGCCTGAACCTGCACATGTTCTTTCATCCTTCGATGGACCTTCGGTCCTAACTCTTTAGTCACACACTCGAATTTCAACGGACACACCCGTTCCTTCCTAACTCATCTCCTGATGCGCTATCTATCTCAACTGCGATAATAGACTGCGTGATTATACCCCGATAACCTTTCATTACAAAAAGGTCCACAACGAACTCAACCTTTGCCTCTATGAGACAGACACTAACATGGAAGACACATTCCATTTCTCTTATCCTTCTTGTGCTAACAAACCCTTCCTTCCTCCTTTGAACATGGGAGGTCGACATACAACCACATCATAGCCTGTAACAGCTCTATCCATTGGGTATTCAGCCCCAACGAATGTTGCAGTCCTTTTATCGATCACGTCGATCACCTCCTACTGAAATATCACGAATAAAGTTGGTTACTACATTAGATAAGGTTCTCAGAAACAATCAAATCAATTACACAAACCCACATTACCCGAACTCGATCCTTCATGGCCACTTAGGCCCAAACCAGAACCCATCTCCTAGAAATCACCATACCATAGGTAATGATGGAAACATGTAAAATGAATTCATATTGCTATCCACACTTATCTACCCAATTACCAGTGCCTTAGTAACTTTGTGACTCCTCTTGATCCAAGCATGTATCATGTGCTTCTAGTAGTACATACTTATACTACCTTTCACACCTATAAGTACTCGTCCCAAGAATTACCCTGAAGTTTCCAAATCACTTACCCAATTCATTACACATGATTACCACTAAACATATATGTGTGTGTCTAAACGAGAACATACAACAAATCTTCCTAGACTATACTAGGACTTGTGTGTCTCTACCAGGCACCCTAAGTATCAAGAAATTCTAACCTAGGCTACCAGGCATCTTAAGTATCAAGCAATTCTAACCTGCAATTCTTGAAACTATCCTTAGCCTACATACTAGCCAATATTTCTAACACTTCATTTATCAGTGGATATAACAAATATGGATATTTTGGGAATCATTTTCTTTTTTGGGCTCTGGTTGATTGTATGCACAACACTCTTTCCCTTTTGTACAAACTTCTTTTCTAAAAAGGTTTGTAAAATCTTTCTTTTTTTAAAATGTCCCATATAAAACTCTTTTCTAAAAAGTTTTGTATAGTTTTTCTTTTGTATAGAAACATTTTTCAAAATGTTTATAAAAATTCTCAGATCCTAAGTTTGAGTTTAGAATCACACAAGTGTTCATCCAAATCCCTCAAACCAGGGCTCTGATACCAACTTGTAATGTCCCGATTTCCACAAGAAAATTTTCATTTTTAAAGTAGAGTATATTACAACAAATACCAACGAAGTGCATTGTAAAGCTAAACTTCGAAAAATCATAACTAACTCATATAAAGTTAGATTTTGGCATTCTATATACTCACATATTTGTATTTTTGTCTACTACAACTTTCATACATAATACATTGGCTAAAACAAAACATATTTACTCTTTGAATTTTGTAACTAGACACTTATCCTAAATTATACTATAAAGTAAAAATAGGGTGTTAGAATATATCACTCCTTAACTTAAGACTCCCGGTCTCGAGCATCGTTATTTTATCCACCATGCCAACTTTCTCTAAGTCTAGAGAAGCAACTTAAGGACGCAAAATCTACATCTCTTCATGCTAATACTGCTACTCTACTATAACATAAAACATAAAGAAAGAAGAATAAGATACCTCTTATGTAGCCATTGATCTCCATGCTTCAGATCATGTCCTCCTTAAGGTTGCTTGGATGAGAGGACCCAAACCATAATCCATCTAATGGTATCACACACAATGACACCAAGGACATCATAAAGTAACTAGGAGAAGAGTCAATTTTACAAACCCTAAGAGTGTTAGAAATTGTACCATATAGAGGGAGGAAGAGGATTGACGAATTTGTAAACCCAATGTGCAAGGAATTATGAAATCCTTAAATCCCTATTTACAGCCTTGAATCCTTTCCTTATATTTGTCTCTCATCCCATGTGGGATAGAGGCTAAATTCCAATTTCACTTCTCATCCCATGTGGGATACAGTGAATTTCGTCAAACCCTATTTCCTTCAGAATTCTACAATATTTCAATTAACCAACAAGTATTTATTAAACTATATAATTAATTTGCAAAATAATTTTCTAAGTAATTTCTAATTAATTATTAAACAATATTAATTAATAAACTAATTTCTTCTTTATTTGTAGTAATCAATTTGGGTCATGAGGGCAACCCAAAAGGACCATATTATCATTACAAATATTGCAATAGTTAATCACCTTGGACACTCTTTCCAACACAAATGAATAACACCAAACCAGAAACCATGCGTTATATATATATATATATATATATATATATATATATATATATATATATATATATATATATATATATATATATAATCTCACATTCGAAAGTTTTTGGAAGAAAAAAATAATTAATAATATTATATTCCATAACTAGAGGAATCACTTAATGACCCACAACTTTTATTCTTTAATTATGTTGTAAATTTCATTTATATCTTTATATATTGATTGGTAGAGAACTATTATCTTTATATATATTAAAAGAGAAATATGATAACATCACTTTTAACAATTAGAGTCATTCATTGATTAAATTTCAACCCTTGGATCATTTTGATCATATCATCCTAAAATAAAATAAAATTAAATTAATATTGACTAAATTTGAAAGTTTGACTAATTGATTTAATGTTAACGTCGTTTATAAAAGGAATGTATTTAACTCATTTAAACCTCATCATAAATTTTGAAAGTAAATTTCATTCATTCCTAATTAAAATCATGTACATAGTTGACACCTTTCGTATATTCTTTCAATTCACATCTATTATATGAAACATATCTACAAGATTACGGGATATCGTTGCTCAATTTCAAAAAATCAAAGAATTCGAAATTTGATATCCTTTCCATAATCATTGTTAAAAGTTATGTATAAATCATGTGCTGTTGTTTGTATATTATGTTTTCTTTAGACCCTTTGCAGCATCACGTTCTAACAACATCATTCTTTGCAGCATCACGTTCGTCATTCAGGTTCCTTCTTTAATATGATGTTCTTAATTTTTATTAATTGTTGAATCTCATTAGTGTTGTATTTGACTGTGATCTTTGAATGCGTGAAAAATCTTGATTATAAATGTTAGTATTAGTTTTTCAATCTTTTACTTTTGTTTTTTTAACCTTGCATTTGATGTTGCACTCTACATATGTGACTGTGATCTTTTTAACCTACATATTTGATCTTGATTATAAATGTTTGTATCAGTATAACAGTGACTTTTGATTAACTTTATGTATGTATGTGTGTCTTACGTAATTAAATTTTTCTGAGATTGTTTGGATTGCACGCTAGTTGATGATTGAAAACTACCATTTACCCTTCAGTATTTTTAATTATCAATATTATACTGCTATTAAATTGACACATTTGCCCATAATTCTTGGTTTTTAACAGATTTAGTTAATAGCAATGTATTTTGACTTTAATCTATAATGTTTTGAATTGCAATTTCTAAATTTCTTTTGAGTTGTTGTAACTGTGATCAGTGGATACAAAGTGCATTGTAATTTCTATTTTGTTTTTAACATATTTAGTTAATATCAATGTGCATATGTGGTTTTTTTATTTAAAAAACCAAAGCTCTTATTTCAACATTTTTCCCTAATCTGTCACTGTCTTTGAAAGGTCATATCTCGGTCATGGGCAACCCTTTGTGGTGGAAATCAGTGAAAAAAGTTTCGTATTTAAGACAATCGATCTTGAAAATAACATAGTTATGAAAAATTATAAAGTAAGATAAAAAAAATTATAAGATGTTAGGAGATTTGTAAAAAGTACAATTAGTAAAAGCTTTATGTTTATCGGAAAAAAAAATAAGACCGTTAACATTAGTAAAAATGCAATATACAAACTAAATTATCACAATAGTAATGAAATGTCATTATTTGATATTTCATACAATTTAAAGATATATACGGATATACCAAATTACATTGATGATATACCAAAACTATTGAAAGTTGCGCCAAGTCTAATGCAAAGTTCTTGCGACATCAAATAAATAAGAACAAACATAAAAGCTACCACTTATATTCATAATCAATTTAAAATAAGCCAATCATGATTTAGAAAATAATTTCCATTGATGATATACTAAAATTAAATTCATATAACATTTAAAACTTCATAAATTATACTCTATGACTTTATTTGAATAAATGAAATACTTGTCAATATTTAATGCAATGAAAAAATAGTATATTGGTTGTCAATATTGGTTTAATTTAAGTAATTTTATTATGGAAAGAACGTCTATTTATAATGTTTATGCTTATATAACAATACTAGGTATGAGACTCATGTATTATATGAGTTTTTTTAAAAGAAAAAACTAAATATAAAATTCTAAATATTTGAGAAGTATGAATTTATAAGAAAAATGAGACAAAAATTGAATTATAAAAATTAATGTGTTTTTTTCTCTAAATTTAAACAAATAATTTAGATAAATAAATAAAGGAAGGTAATAAAACTTTAATTTAGTAATTTGGAAATTAAAAGGAAAATTAATTAAGGAAATTAATATGAATTTATTATTGTATCTAAATACTATGTGAAATTTAATAAAATAGAAAAACCATAAAATGACATGTGGAATAAAAATTAATTCAAAATAACCACAAAATGACATTTGACAAATTGAATGAGAGTATGACAAATGGAAAAAAAAAATCTTTATTTATTAGAGTAGATAATTAAATTATGTTTTTAGATAATTGAAAAATATAGAATAATGACAAGTAGAAAACAGTTAACTCAAAAATACCAAAAATTTCCATGTGACATAAATGAATGAAAAAATGACATGTGGCAAAATGATTATTATTTATTAGGATAAATTTTTTTATGTTGTTTTATCTTATTTTTTATTGTGTCGGTTTTTATAACTTTATATATATTTTTATATGTTCCACATGCGTTTAAAATTTTATATTTTGACAAATTACGTGTTTCCTTTATCAAATTCAAATTTTCCAAAATTGGATTATGATCATAAAATACCAATTTAATCGTTATTAATTTCATCTATAATTTCACCAAATTTAAATTTGTATTTTCCTTATATAAAATTTTTTAATGATCCCGATTTTTTCCCTCCAAAAATATTTCAAACATTTATTTCTTACGCGTTACTTTATCAAATTTAAATTTGTATTTCCGTTATATCAAATTTAAACATTCCAAAATCGGATTCAGTCGTAACCTACCAATTTAATCGTCATTAATTTCATCCATAATTTCACCCATTTTAAATTTGTATTTCCCATATATAAATTTATTGCAATGATCCGATTTTTTCCCTCCAAAAATATTTCAAGCATTTATTTTTAGATAATGTTGTCCCATTATAAATATTACTTTCCTCGTATAAAATAATAAAACTTACCAATGTGCTTTTATATATATATATATATATATATATATATATATATATATATATATATATATATATATATCGATTTTATAAGCAACTTTAACACTAAAACAAAGTCGTTAATTTTGTTTTTTTTTGTATAACAAATCAACATACTTTGTTTTATCTTTATATAGTAACAATTAAATTTATAAATTTACACAACAAATATACATATTTCGAATTTTGTCATAGTATTATACCTTACAAAATACAATTCCCTCCAAAATACTATTCGTCAGTAATTTCGTCCATAATTTCACACAGTCTAAATTTGTATTTTCCTTATATAAAAATTTTTAATGATCCCGATTTTTTCTCTCCAGAATATTTCAAGCATTTATTTCTTATATAATGTTGTCTCATTATAATTATTATTTTTTCTCATATAAAATATAAAACTTACCAATATGCATATATATTTATATTTAACTTTTATAAGCAACATTATTATTAAAACAAAGTGATTGATTCAACTGACGATTCATCTTCTTCAAGAAAAAAAAAAGCTAAAAGTCTTGTCCCTAATGTTTTAGACATCAATCTTTCGTCAATTTACACAAATGTAATTATCTATGATTTTGAAGGTATTCATATGTGACGAGGAATATCGTTCAACTAATAAAACAAAAATTATTTTTCTACAAAAAATCTTTCAACGATTATAGATATTTATCGATTTCATTGTATCTTCTACAAATTTCAATAATACTAATAACCATAACTTTTTTTAATACTTATTATGCAACATCTGTAGACATTCGTATTTTTTTATGCGTTCACCGCGTTTAATACGGATTATAATGTAAAATATATATATTAAATACGAAAATGGGTTTGCATGGAGAAGTTACTATTCATTTCAAATGAATTCAACCGTTTCATTTGAGAAAATGATACGTGTAAGCAAATCAACCGTCTTTTGCTTCCTCTTTTCATTTATGTTTTTCATTTTTCTCCCCTAAGCTTCATTTTGTTTTACATTCTTTACCTAATCTAATTTTGAGCTCTCCCATTTGAGAGAGTGTAAGTGGTAACCACCCGTTTCTTTTACTTCCCTTTTTCTAATTTCACTTTCATTTGTTTTTTATTTTCAGCCCTGAGTTTTACCCTAAACTAATATTGATCTAAATTTAGCCCCTTACTATAGTTTTAAGTTACGCTTATAATTTTGTCCTTATAATTTTGTTAAATCATTGGTATTTTGTAAGTTATAAATTTAGCCCCTTATTATAGTTTTAAGTTACGCTTTTGGTCTCATACATAATTTGTTTTAATAGTATTTGTTTTTATAAATATTACTTTTTATCATTATAATTTCTTAAATAGTTGTCATTTATGTAGTGTACAAATCAAGATACAATGTCAAAATTCATTTTTACCCGCATCCTCCATAAATAATTGTTTAGGTCGAAATTTTATTTTATACTTTCGTGGTACACTTTGCAAAGGTGTTCTCCGCCGCAACGCACGGGGGTGACAGAATACTAATTATGTTGTAAATTCCATTGATACCAATATATATATATATATATATATATATATATATATATATATATATATATATATATATATATATATATATACATATATTCATATATGAATAAGTGTGTTTTTGTTAATAAGTGATTATTCTTATATGAACATGGCAGTTGATTGGGGAGTTAGTGGCGGTGGCAAGGGTAGCGGTGATAGTAATGATGGTAGTGGTGGTTGTAGTGACAGCGATGGCGGAGATGGTGGTGATGGTTATGGTGACGATGGTTGTGGTGGTGGTAGTGGCAGTGGTGGTGTCGGTGGGTAGCAGAGGCGTTGGTGAAGATGACGATGGCAGTGGCGACAACGTTGGTGGTTGTTGGTAGAGTTGGTGGTTGATGACGGAGGAGGTGGTGGTGGTAGTGGCATGGAAGAGGTGTGAGAGGTGATGGTGGCGAAGGAGAGGGGAGGTGGTGAATTCGTATAAGAATATACTTACATTTATATTCGCATATTGAACTTATATATATATATATATATATATATATATATATATATATATATATATATATATATAGGGTTAGGTTCATGTGAGACCATCTTATTTTGTGAGACATAGGACGCAATCATAGCCATTCATTTTGTAGATAAAAAAATATTTTTAAAATGCAAAATAAATAAAAAATTTCGAAAATTATTTTTTAAATATTATTTTTGTCATTTATATTATCCAAAAAAATAAAAATAATAAAAACAAAAAAAATTACCATTTTTTTCAAAATATACGTGGAATATTCTAATAGAATATTATACTGTAAATATTTAAATCGAATTTTTAAAATGTTAGAATATTCTATTACATATTAAACTATAAATATTCAAAAAAAAAATTAATAGAATATTAGAATATTTAACAAATCTAACAATTCAAATATAATATTAGAATATTTTAACATATCTACCAATTTTAGTTGAATATTTGAAGAAGCTAACATTTTAAGAATTCGATTTGATTATTTACAGTGTAATATTCTATTAGAATATTTCACTTATATTTCAAAAAAAAATAGTGATTTTATTTCTTTATTTTATTTTTTTGGATAAATTAAATAACGAAAATAATATTAATTTTTTTTTTGGATTTTCTCTTTTATTTTTCAATTTATAATTTTTTGAACTTCAAGATGAGCGATAGGATCGCGTCCACACGTTTCACAAAATTAATATGGTTTCAAATGAACTTCTAACTATATATATATATATATATATATATATATATATATATATATATATATATATATATATATATATATATATAGAGAGAGAGAGAGAGAGAGAGAGAGGTAGGTTCAAATTTTCTCACATCTTTGTATGTTAGAATGCACCAATAAGAATTTAATATTAATTATATGTATATTAGATGCTATCCATATTTATAATTCATTTTTATGGAAACTAATTAAATTCATCATTAATGTCAACAATAGTATTCTTTCAGAATAAATTCATATCTAGAAGAATGAGAGTGTATTCCAGCAGAATGAGAGTGTATTCTAGTAGAATACACTCTCGTTCTTCATATTCAATGCAATTTTATTGTATTTTAAGTGAGTGAGTCCTGAAACAAAATACGAACTCATATATAAAAACCTAGATGCAAATTTATTCTGAAAGAATGTTATTGCTGACATTAATGACGGATTTAATTAGTTTCCATAAAAAGAGAATTATAATTATGGATATCATTTAATATACATATAATTATGGAAATCATTTAATATCTATACATAAAAAGAGAATTCTAGCACACAATAAATGTAAGAAAAAAAATAACCTAGCCATATATATATATATATATATATATATATATATATATAGGGTGAAGTTCAATAGAGAACCATAATTAACAAGGAACCAATGAACCAATCGTGAGGGTCGGAAATCATAATGATCAACGGCCAAGGAAATAGATGTACACTTTTATATTGTACGCATACACACCGGATTATACCAAAAAGTTCACCTCCTTACCAAAAAACTTACCTATTTTTTCCGTTTTAAATTTTTTTAGGCCACATTTTTTATCAAAAAAAAAACCGAATATACCGTTGTTCTCGATTTTTCGTCCTCTTTCCATAGAGATCCATGTTGATATATAAAAAACGATTTTTTTTTCGAAAAAAACCCACTTCATTTTGTTAGTTTTTTCAATATTTAAGTTTATTTTTATAAAAAAAAAACTAATTATACCAAAAATATTAATTTTTTGTACTCTATTAATAAACATCAACACCAACTAAAAATAAACCTCGAACAGTGTAGATTCACACTGTGAATCTAAACTTTAATATTTCAATTTCAACATTCACAATATGAAAAAGCTCGATCAATTCAGATTCACATTGTGAATTGTGAATCTGACATACTATTATGCACACTGTGAATCTAAGAAAGTTCAAAAAAAAAAAAAAAAACTCGATCAGTGTAGATTCACACTGTAAATATTTCAATTTTTAACATTCACAATGTGAAAAAGCTCGATCAGTTCAGATTCACAGTGTGAATCTGACTTACTATTATGCATATTGTGAATCTGAGAAGGTTTACAATGTGAATCTGAACAGGTTCACAATATGAATATGAACAGGTTCACAATGTGAATCTGAACTGAAATATCGTTTTTTTACATGAATATGAATCTATGTTTAAAAAGTACAAAAAAACATGAATTTTGATATATTTATTAATTTTTTTCTATAAAAAAATAGACCTTAACTTTTCAACCCTTCCTTTTACCGTTGATCGCTTTAAATTTCGATGATTTAAATTGGTTCTTTGGTTTCTTGATTAATAATGGTTCTCTATTGAACTTTTATATATATATATATATATATATATATATATATATATATATATATATATATATATATATATATAAAAGATTTGGTTCCTTGAAGAACCAATAATTATGGTCCTCTATTGAACTTTTCCATATATATATATATATATATATATATATATATATATATATGGAAAAATTCAATAGAAAACCATAATTATTGGTTCTTCAATGAACCAATTTTTTTTTTTTAATTTTAGAGCTTATTATTTATCGAAAAAAAATCTAAAAATATCTAAATTCATATATTAACATTGTAAATGTGAAAAATATTTTTCGGATTTACCGTGTGAATCCGGATTCACATTATGAATTTTCAAAGATTCACATTGTGAATTTAACGTAAAAAAAAAATCAAATTTGATATTATTGGAAAAATGATAAAAAGTTATGAATTTCTGTATTTTTAGTTTTTTTTTGATAAAAAATAAGTTCTAAAAGTTGAAAAAAAGATTAGTTCCTTGGTTCATTGGTTAATTATGGTTCTCTATTGAACCTCACCCTATATATATATATATATATATATATATATATATATATATATATATATATATATATATATATATATATATATATATATTGTTAATTATAGGATATTTTAATGATGCAACACAGCCTATGATAGGATAACAAATGATAATTCATCTCCCTAGGATACAACTTGCTCAAGTTGCCCACATTTTACCGTTCGTTTTCTCACAACTTTTAGTTTTCCAAACTTACTATATTGAGCCATACAATTCCATTTGGATAACTCACCCCTACCCAATTTGCATTTTAGATATTATAAACAATTCAACGGAAGGGTAACGATTGTTGAAACTTGAAATTCCAGAAATAAAGAAAATCGCATATGTTTTTTCTTTTCTATGATATTTATTTTTAGAGTATATTTTCAACGTTGACCTTCGTCGATTCACAAGATTAAAGGAATGCACAACAGGGAAATTTCTAAATTAATTATATTAGTTTAACAGAAATGTTGTTTATTAAGTTCACTAGTACATAAGTCATTTAATAGTTTGATGTGGTCCCTTCTAAAAACCGTTTTATTAAATATCTATAGCATCAAAAAATAAAAGAACCACAACATAAAATAGCTTTGTTAGTGTGGTTTTCGAAAATTGCAGCATTAAAGCATTGTCTGATGCGGTTTCCCTAAACCGCACCAAAAAACAATTACAACTGCGCCAAAAAATATTGAAACACACTAAAAAACAATCTGCATTGAAAAACATTGAACAACAACATTAATCTTTCCTCTAAAAGTTTCATTCAAATTTTTCATTTCGTGCGAGATCCCTTGAAATCTCATTCAAAATTTTCATCCAATCTACCCTCTTTGTTGAAGATGCAGCCTCTTCTTATAATTATAGATTTGTCGATTTCATGCTTGAAAACGTATGTGAGGTATGTTCATTATTTATTTATTTTTTCATTAATGGCATTGGAGACTCTATTTTTCTCTTATTAATTGTAAATGGATGTCCTATTTTAAGTTTTAATGATGTTTTCTTGTTCCGAATCTCTGCAGATGCTTCTTCTTCGGTGATATATCTCCAAGAAATGATCCAAAGACTTATGATGTTGCTTCACTGACTTTCAATCAATGGGTTTGGAGCTAGTTTTTGCAGAGTGAGTTTTAAGATGTTGTCGATAAAGAAATTGAAAACAACGTCAATGAAATGAGATTTCCCAATAACAGATTTTTAATTAGTAGAGAAAAAGAAAGTGCAGAGATTGAAACCATTCTTTTTGGGGAAACTAAAATCAAAGAAGGAGCAATTGGAACCTCGAATGGACCTGTAGTTGAGGAAAGCGAAGTTGATGGAATCATAGGTAGAAAGTTCAAAAACTAGATTAAGATATTACAATTGAACCATTGATTGAAAATCATTCACCGAACATGCCTAAATCCAAGAAAATGAAGCTTCATAAGTATTGTGGTGTGCATCAATGGCGAACCTATTAATTGGTGCAATTTTGGCCATTTTTTGGTGCGATTTTGGCTATTTTTTGTGTGGTTTTGAAACCGCACCATGAAATACGAGTATTTTTTGATACGATATTTTTTGGTGTGGTTCAATACCTGCATCAATTAATCATTTTAACCGCATTAACAAATGCTTTCTATACTAGTGTGTGTATTCAGTTTTAGTGAAATGTTCGATGCAAATATAGATGACACGAGAATTTCTAACTAGGGACGGATACAAAATTTCACAGCAGAGATGACACGAGAATTTAACCACTTGCACAATAGTTCAAAAAAAATTGAATTTTCTTGCATTGTGTATAGACAAGTTAGGCGTTGCCGGTGACACTACGGGTACCGGACACCATAACAAAACCACCCCTTATTCTAATAAAAGAATCAAATTTTGACATATAGCATCTCTATCAAATTAAATTATCATTTTACCTTTCATCTTTGTTATATATATCCTATAAAATATGCGAAATTTATCTTAAAGTTTTTTTCAACTTAATAATAATAAATCAGAAATGTACAAACTTCTTTTAATTCTGTCGTCTTAATTTTGGAAACGGTTCAAATTTGAAATACTCAAATTGAATCAAATCCTTCAAATATATATTTCTCATTTGTTTTAGAATTTTAATTAGAAAAAGAGAAATAATACTATTATATTGGCATAAAATTGCCTTCGTTTGTTTTCATATTTTCAAAAGTTTTCTTCTCTTCATTTGTAATGTAGGTTCAAATCTTTTCCGTGACGATTTATATCCCATGGTTTTATTTAATACTTGAAAAAGTTGAATTTTGTTTAAATCTGATAACTTCATGATAATTTGATACAAACAGTTGTATGATAATATATCATCTCTTTGTATACTAATGACTTGGCCTTTAAGCGAGCTTTAATTAATTTTACATGTGAATGTGATCACTTAATCAAGGAATTTGGGTTGTTGATTGGAAAAAGCAGTGGACAAAATAGATTTTTTTTCTTCCCAGTAACATGCCATTAGTTAACTCATGCACAAAATCATAATTTATTTTCTTATTACTTAGTCTATGGGAAATAAAAATATTTTCCCTTTTACATGAAACAACTATTGTTTTACAAAAAATATTGTTTTATCAAATATTTTATAAAATGGTAAATTTGAAAATTGACGTGGTTTTGCAGAAAGATTTGAAAGACAATGTTTGAAATTCAAATGTTTAATGGCTTTGAAATGTAAAATATTTTAGAAAAAATTCTCTAGAAATGATTTCAATACAAAAGAAACCTGCAACCGTTGTTCTTTTTAATCTAAGTCCTAATTATTTTTTATCCAGAACATGAATTAAGCTTGTATAGGCATTTTAGATGTTGCTATTGAAATAGTCACTCTGACTATATTTTCTATTACTCCATTCATTTCATAAAATATTCGATTTGGTTTAATAACACTTACCCAATATTTGAAAGAGCCTTTGCAAGAACGCATACGTGTTTCTGTAAGTCACACTATAAACAAACCCATATTATTGTCATTCATATTATTATTATTATTGATATGTATTTTAGATGACGAGTTGAAGGAGATGACCTTAATCCTTAAATATGATGCTTTCGGAAGAACAACGATTTTATTTTTGTTATTTTGAACAATATTTTTTTAGAGTACCTACTAATATCAAATCATCACAGCATCTCCAACCTACCCAAAACTCCAACCCCCCCCCCCCCACACACACACACACACACACACACACACACACACACACACACACACACACACACACACACACACACACACCATTTCTTTCTCTCTCACCATATCTCATTTCTATCTCTATTTTGATATAGATGAATAATATTACATCAAATATGAAAGAATACTATTCATTTCTCTAAAATGGAGTTGAAGTTTTAGTCGGTGATTTTAGTCTCTTTCTTTTAATTTTATAATTTCTAATCTATTTTTATCTATTAATTATAATTTAAATGTAATATTTAATATTTATAATATTTTGTTATATATTAAATTGTATTAATTAATTATAAATATAAAGTTTTTATTTTGTATCAAATTCATATAAAAATTTAAATACATATTAAAATTTTAAAACACGATAATGTATTTTACAAAAGCTTATAATTAAATATATATTACAAACACGATAACATATGCTATTAAACAGTCAGTTAACCTATATATTACACTAATAATCTAATAAAACCAAACAGTGACAATACAATAACTGTTTTATAAATATAATCTTATTTATTTAATATTATTGTAATGAAAAAAAAAGATAGATTATATATATATATATATATATATATATATATATATATATATATATATATATATATATATATATATATATATATATATATATATATATATATATGTTAAAAGCTAATTAATAGAACGGGTGTATTTGAAAATATATGTAAGTTGCAAAAAACAATATACTATAAACATATTTTTTGGGTAGAAAACGGAGTAAACAAGAGAGTAGGGTTGGAGATGAAACAATATACTTTATTCACCCCATTTCCTTTTATGATGTTGACCCATGTTTTTCATCATGAAAATGATTCGTATATAACGATTTTCCTGTCTCACAACCTTCACTGGATCATAAAACATTAAAACCCACCACCATGATGTTGCTGCTGCTAAGTGAAAAAGCTTACATATACATAGAAGACCGAGGATCTTGATTCAGATGATTTTGTAAATAAGATAAATCTTCCACATCCATATAAAAATTAAGATTGAAGGCTACATAGAAATAAAAATATTAAATAATTTAATAACTACTGTACAAAATGACCAAAACACCCCCACAACCAACATTGGGGAGGATGGAAAATCACAAGTGTTCCACGAGAAAGGAAGATGATAAACACCCCCAAAAGCAACATTGGGGAGGATGGAAAATCACAAGTGTCCCAAGAGAAAGGAAGATGATGCAGGAGCAATTTTGGAATAAAGTAAGTAACAAAAAGTTTCATATAATCATACCTAATTTTCTATAGCTCTCAAGATCAATCTTTGATAAAACAGTAACATGTGGGAGTTCCATATGCAACATTATTGATAGTGAGAGGAGTAATGCACTCACGTATTTCCCGGGGTCACTACATAGGCGGGCATCTATTAAGTGGTCATCTGTCAATTGTAGTATTCTTAGGCAACCCAATAGTTAGAATTACAAGTTGCAATTACAACAAAACACAACATAATTTAGATTAGAATGAAACAGTTATAACCCTTTTCATGCACAATAAAAAACACAATTCCAAACACACCTCGTATTCGAAAGATGGAAAATTCATTTTTTTCGTATTATAAAAAGTCGAATGGTCTAAGTGAGTAGAGTTTTCAAAGCACAATGCCTTAAGAAAGAAAAAACCGAAAGTACTAAGTTGCAATAAAAAGAAATGAAAGTAGGATGCTGTAATATATAAAAAACAAGTACATTGCTTTTCTTGTATTTTCCTTGAATATTTGAACCTCTTTTTTTTAGGTCAGAGGTTGTCAGTTTTTAAAAGCTCTCATTTGAAATCACTCGTTTTCTAGCCAAAGGGAAGTTAAGAGTATAAAAAACCAACGACGCACCCTGCGGTATCCACTTCCTGCCTTATGGAATTGTAACATCCGGATTTCCAGGTATCATAAATTGAGTATTTATTTTTGAGTCAAGGAGAGGGACTCGACGAGCTGACGCCTAGACTCGTCGAGTAGGATCGCACCTGCTGACTAGGATTAATGAATGGACTCGACGCGGCGAGTCGACTCGACGAGTCCGAGCTGTGGACAGAAACCCTAAATCTTTGGGCATGTACCCTATTTAAGGGTCCTTATGGCCTTCATTTGCGGCCACTCATACCCTGGAGAAACCCTAGCGAGCTAGAGAGCTTAGAGAGAGAGAGAGGGCTAATTTCACCACCATAGTGCATTCTTGCCAGGAAGGAAGGAAGATTCAAGCTAGGCTGCTTAGAGGGGGCTCAGAACTTCTTCTATTTCATCAAGGGCTTCTGTTTGAGGTATAAATCCATGCCTATTTTCGTGTATATAGTAGATTTATGGAATCTAGGGTTTCTTTACCCTTTCTTTAGTTGGATTATGGAGCATGTGAAGTCCCATTGAGGAATAAATTTTAGATCTGGACCTTGAGAGGTCCAGAGTGTCCCAACAACCAAGCTTTATTATGCTACATGAGAGTATTGAGCCTAGGACTCCATTTTTAGAACTATTTCATCAAATAGAGCTATATGTGCGATGCATGAACGTAGAGTTCAGACCTTTACTTGACTTTTGGGTGTTAGAAGGTCAGATCTATAGGTTAGAGAAACAGATCTGACCTCAGAAGGTCGTTTGAGCATTCTCATGGAAGAAACTCGCCGAGTCTATGAGCGGACTCGAGGAGTCGGATCGTGTTGCACCACGATTCGTGATCAGTGGTAACCCGTCGAGAGAAAGGTTAACTCGACGAGTCGAGTGAGGCCTTAGGAGGATTCAGAGGACACGCATGGACTCGTCGAGTCACCCGAGTGCACTTGACGAGTCTGGTCAAAGTTGGACCGTTGACTGGGGTTGACTTTTAGGGTTTGGTCAACATTTGGACATTGGACCATTGAAGGGGTAAAATGGTCTTTTCCCCTTCTGGGAGAATATAGGGAGGGACTAGTCTAGCCTTTGAGAGCCGTATTAATTAGAGATAATTACTTTATGTGATTAGGCGGAGGCTGGATCAGATATTCGAGTTCGATACTTTCCGAGATTACCCGAGGTGAGTCTTCTCACTATCCATTACCTAGAGTGGTAACTATGTGCAGACCGGAGGGTCTTATGTGTTATGTGTATGTTGAGTTTATGTGCATTGTGATATATGTATGCTATGTGTCATATAGACCGGACCGGAGGGTCCTACGATTTAGACCGGACCAGAGGGTCCAACGAGCTAGACCGGACTAGAGGGTCCAACGAGCTACGGGACTGGAGGGTCCTGCTGAGACACATTGACCGGAGGGTCATACCGGGTTATAGCCTCGAGTGGCTTATGTGTTGTATGTGGTATTTTGGGGAACTCACTAAGCATTTCTCACCATCATTCTCATTGTTCTTGAATTTTCGTTACTTTGTGCATACTCACTCTTACATACTTGAATACTTTGTTGAACTTCTTATTTCAGGACAAGACTGGTTTACCAGACTTGGCTGGACTCTTAATATTGGCAACATACATTGATCTTAAGTTAATTCAAGGTTTAAGTTTTCAAACCTTGTCCGCACACATCTTCTTGCACTCTCAATTAGTATCAGAGCCTAAGTGGGTGTACTTTGAATCCATAAGAACATATTATAGTTGATTTGAGATTACCTTGGTATCTCATTCATTTATGTGTTCAGTATAAAAGTTCTTCTATATACCACTTCAGCTCTAATACTTTAACTTCAAAGGTTGCTCCTAATCCAACTCAACAAATGTATCCAATGCAAATAGCAAATAGCATGGGTTGCCCAACGCATGCCCCATTGCTATTTGTTGAAGAGTATGATCACTGGAAAGTTAGAAAGGAGAGATTTTTACTTGGTAAGGAAAAAGGAAAAGAGATATGGAGGTCTGTGAAATAAGGTCCTCATGTTCCCGTAAGACATAAGGTTAGAGATGTTGCTACTACTCGTATGGGTCAAGAAGAACAATATCCAACACCTCTAACCGCAACAGACATCGAAAAGCTTCATGTAGATCAAGTTGCATTCTCGGAAATGGTGAGGTTAAAGTAGTGATAAAAGGCAGAACATCCGATGGGCAGGCTTCGGTGCTGAAGTATCTTGGAAAAGCTGAAGCTATAGTGATCTAGGAATCTGGAAATGGAATCTATGACATCAAAAAACACACAGATGAGCCCAATATCTGACTAAGAATATGAAATTCCAATCTTCGAATGTGATTAGTCCTCAACAACCAATCATGTTCACAGTCTCCCCCTCGACTGTTGAACCGAAGAGCATAATGTCGAATCACACAACGTCTTCAATATTCCGAACTCGAGTGATGATGCACCAAAAAAAATCTCTAACGAGTATCCTACTGAAAATGTGAAGCATTCAAAAGTAAAGTCCGAATGATAAATAATATGAATCCGAAGACATGGTCTAGCAATGCCAAAAATTTGATCGGAAGATCAAAAATAAGTGCCACGTCACATCGCCAAAATAATATTTCGTCTTCAAAATATCGCAATCTAAACTCGAACAATCATAAGATCTGATTCGGATGCAAACAAAAATGAGACATCCCAAAATGTTGAGTCTGAAGATAAATAGCCGTAATCCGAAGAACATCTAGTAATGCCAAAAATTCGATCTGTAAAGATAAAAAATCAGTGCCACATCACAATACTAAATCTATATCCTTCTTCAAATATCTCTAACGTCAAAACTCCAATAATAAACTCAATATGTTTGCTCATGATTAGAATAAACATGTTACATGAAGAACACTCACATTGTAGGATCCCATTTCTCGATTGGATTGGTGCAGAAATATAATATCAAGAAGATACTCATATGAATAATGATGAACATAATATGTGAGTAAACTGTAATGGATAGATAGAGAGAATCAAGATGTTACAAGAACAACTCTCATGGCTAGGGAGAATCCCTAGCCAAACACTCTCTCTCCTCTATGTCCACATGGTGCACTGATAATAATATAACAACTCACCTCCACTTTATATACTATTGGAGGGAATATACTCTCATACAAGGGAATATTCTACCAAAATAAATCACTCATCATTATAGATCATTTTCATGCTCCAACAATCTCTCCCTAAATGCTAGGAAATGGTGAGGGTAAAGCGGTGATAAAAGGTAGAACATCTGACAAGCAGGCTTCGGTGCTGAAGTGTCCCGGAAAAGCTAAAGCTGTCGTGATATCGGAATCTGAAAAAGGAATCCCTGGCATCAAAGAACATACAGAGGAGCTTAATCTCTGAATAAGAATATGAAATCCCAATCTTCGAATGTGATCAGTCCTCAACAGCCAATCATGTTCATAGTCTCCCCCTCGACTATTGAACTGAAGAGCACAATGTCAAATCACACAACGTCTTCAATATTCTGAACACGAGTGATAATGAACCGAAAAAATCTCTAAAGAGTAACCTAGCTGAAAATGTGATCTTAGGACTTCAAGCCCTCAGGGAACAACTAGTGAATGTCCTTTCAGAAGCAGAGAGGTGTTGGATTAATGTCTAAGTCTATAACTATAATTGGTAAGACTTGACCCGACCCGACATGGTCCATTTGGGTTGCATGGCATCGGGACAATTGGATAGGCAAGATGAGGAAAAAGGATACTAGTGATTTATATTAATATATTATAAGTTCTAATATATTAATATATAATCATATTATTTAATTAGTGTTGATCAAGAATTAATTTATAATTAATTAAGTGATCAAAATGAACTAATTAAATATGGACTCTAAGATATATGTGTGTGATGGGCCAAGTTCATTTAGGTTGGGCTAAGCTTTCATGGATAGTCCATGGAGTGTTTAACCCATGGATCATATGAAATGAAAGGTCATAGGTATTAGGGTTTAACCCTAATCTCCACACTATATAAAGATGTCCTTGGTTGGTGAAATTGGCACTAGTGTGTGTACACAAAAGGGCAAGGCCGATTTCACTAGAGAGAACCAAAGTATCCTTATTCTCAAGGTTATTCCAAGTGTTCATGGTGTTGTGTGAACCATTTGAGGTGTCACACTTGGGGCACTAGGCACTTAAGCTTCATGAAGACAAGTTACATAAAAAAAAAGGTATGTATTCTATCTATTTTATTACCCAAGTATATGATATTTGTATGCTAGTATAGGGTAATATCTTGGAAACTTCATATTTGCATGTATAATAGAGAAAACATAGATCCAAGGTATTCAGGGTTGTATGTGCACCATAGGATGTTGTAGTATACTAAAACCCAACAGTGGTATCAGAGCCATGAGTTGTTTTATGTTATATTTATGCAAATGTTTGATTTTCAAAGTTGAAAAAAAAAGAAAAAAAAACATGAAGTTTGTCAAATTTTAAGATAATTACTTGTTTTGTGAAAAACTAATTATTTGTAAAATTTGAATCATTTGCTATATGAGTTGAATTAGGTCAAATTTACTAAAAGATAAAATGATATGATTATTTTATTAGTTTTAAAAGTTTGATCTAAATGTTTTAAGGAGTTACAAAATTTGGAGCTCAAAAAGTTTTTTTTAAAGTTGTGATCTTATGTGTTTTGAAACCTCCATAAGTTATGGATATGAAAAGGTTTTAAAAAAAAATTTGATTCAAAGTTTTTTGGTGTTAATGTTTTAAAGAATTCCATAACTTATTCTTAAGTTATGGAACATGAAAAGTTTCATCATAAAACAAACATTTAACTCCATAAGTTATGGATTTCCAAAAGTTCTATGTTTCCTTGATTTATGAGTTAGTTTAGATTAATGGAAAAAAAATTTGTGTTTTAGTTGTTTTCAATCCTAATTAATCTAAAAGTTGTTCATAAAATGTGTTTTTTTTATAATTTGTCCTCAAGTTATATGAAAAGTCACATTTATGAATCTTAAAAACTCATAAATATGCCTTAGGTTACAAAAAAAATGAAGAGTCTTTTCTTATAAATAGTTTTTATGGCTCCGTAACTTGTCCTCAAGTTATGGATGTCCAAGAGTCTCTTCATTAAAAGTTTTAAAGCTTTACTTAAAACTCATAAGTTATGAAAATCCAAGAGTTTTGAATAGTTTCAAAACTTGCCCTTAAGTTTTGGAATTTGAAAAGTTTTCTCTAATGAATACTTTAATTCCAAGTTAAGCCCTTAGAATTTTAAAAGTTAAAATTCAACCCTTATACTTTATAATATTATAAGTTAATAATATATATGTGTATAAGAGCAAGTCAGTCTTACCATTAGTAGGCCTCATTCACGAAGCCGGTCTATAAGGGGGATATAAGGTTGTTGCCTATAAAATGGCAGCTTAAGGGGTGTCCACTCTCACCGACCGCTTCCTTGACTGGTGGAGGGTCGTTAGCCGAACAGGTAGGACAAGGACTATAATTCTCCCTTCATTAAAAGTATTAATGATAAATACTACGTAACTAAACCTTTTATTAATTCCCAATCTTAGTTACTTAGGAAAATGTGAATAAGGTGCTAATCCATGAAATTACACTTTGCACTTTGTTTAAACCGTTAGTGGAGCGTGTGTGGTTAACCGGCACACTAACCTGGATTTAACAAAGTAGGCAAAGGGTAACTTAATATTTATCATAGTATCGGTGGAGCTCGTGTGGTTAACCGGCACATCGATTGAGGGGTAAATATTAAGGGTACCAAGTATATTTGCATGATTACTTCACACCTTGTTTTGTGATCCTCGGCATCCCAGTCACAAAACCTGAAGGGCACACTCGAGATTGAAACATGCCATTGAAAAGTTCAATGAATCTCAAAAGATCTAGGAGTTTCAAATCCAAGTAATTAAATTATTTCGTTTTTCATGGTGGAAATTGGTAAATCGTCATTTACCTACCTTCAACTATTTTATAACTCGGATTACGGCATCCCTCTTCCAGTTATAAATAGGTTGTTGGATCCTAGCCTTAATATTTCATATTGGTTGTTATATTAAGGACTTTAGATCAACTATCTTGAATATCTCCCAAAAGATGTCTAGTTCAGACATCTATGATCTTCCCAAATCTCTTGGAACTTTACTTCCTCCACCTCCTCCAATTATTCTCCCTAACCCACAAGTTCAAGGTCACTCAAGCCCTAATGGCAAGCAAGTTCTATGTGTGATCACATCTTAGAGATGAAGTCACATATTGACAAGCCGGGAGAGTTGGGTGTCAATGTCTTGAGAAAGTTGGATGTTCAATCACTTTCTAAGTCACATAGTGAGTTCCTTTGGGACTACTATGAAACAGACTATGACATGAACCTTAATGATCATATCTATTTGCTTGGTGCTGCTGAATCAAAAATGATTTGGAACGATAGTAAATCAAATTTGATTAGAAGATCAACTTCCCAAAAACATTATGGACAGTGACAATGGTGACACTGGAAATCCAGAAAAAGCATTCTTTTCCCAATGGAAAGGGATTGGCCATAGTCAACCCGGTTGACCAAATGGTAAAGAGAAAGGCTAAGTCTGAGATAGTCCCATTACCAAAGGGTCCATATGTTTATTTTGCCAAATGAAGGGGCGTTGATTGCAAAGCTGCCAAATTTACCTAAGGATGTTAAAGTCAATAAGTTTGACTCTACATCAGGTAGAGCCCATTATCTAACTCTGTTAAGTTCTATTCTGAGATCCTCATTACATGATGTGACTGGGTCACATGTTGATGTTTTAAGAATCAAAGAATAGAGAGAAATATTAAAGGAAGTATATGCTAATTCTGATCGCGAAGGTGGATTTCGATCGCATCAGAATTTTGAGCAGTTGCTTAAGAAGTTATGATATATTGCTAAGGAATAGATAACAACAATTTTCCATGTGGATTGTAAGGATAAGTTTTTCCGCAAAGTTTTAAAATAAAAGAAAATTGTTTAATTTTATTTATTTGAAGTATCCTTACAATGACATTTGTGGAAAATTGTTGCTTATATGATTCCACTGACAGCAATATTGGAAAATGGATTTGATTCTTTCATTTGTGGTAGTGTCTAAATTTACCAAATCAGGAAAGTTCCTCATCGACCAAGTTTCAATTGGACCGAAACTTGGAATCATGCAAGTTGAATAGTATGATGAATGAGAACTTTCAAGCATTGGAAAATCAAGACTAATTACTTGTTCACATGGATGTGTGAGTCAAGTGAAGGACTAAAGGGATCGAGTACACATTCTTGTGCACTGGTCATGTACACCACAAAGCTCGTTAAGACTATTTGATTTACTAAAGTTTAGTAAATATGGTTATACTTACAAGTTTAAGTATAATTCTGAAACATTGGAAAAGTCTCAATGTATGGCAGAACGAATGGGAAGAATCAAATTAGGCAGAAAGATAAAAGTTTCTCAAATCTGAAAAGATGGGAGAGTACTTTAGTATCATGTTTGTGATCATCTTAATGATTTAGAAATCATATCACAATTAGTACTCTAAAGGTCATCTTAGTGCATTCTTATGACTAAGAAGAGGAGTCATGAATTGTTGAAATGGTTAGATCAGGAAGATGAGTCATACTTCGTTCCAAAACAATTCTTAGAGTCATACTCCAAGATTGTAACTTGAGTGACATATCTTAAAGAAAGGTTTAAAACACTTGTCAAATGTAAGAGTAAAAGTGTCCTACTCTTGTACATTTGAAATTGGTAAGTTGTGATGTTTTGGATAAAACAAAGACCAACTAAGGCCAATTGTGTGAAGTGTTTGTCTTGATAAAGAATCCGCACTATCTCTTGAATATTTGGCAAGATAGTCTTATATGTCAAGAGGATAGTAAGAGTCTTAAAGATCCTAAAAAGAATTTCAAGAACTAATCAAGAATAAAACCTGAGGTTCTTCACTAGCACACGACTTGAGGTTTATAACCTATCGTGTTGACATATTCTGTGCCCATTCCAGTTAAAGTTGGCTTTGCATAGGAGTTCTCAAAGTTCTCAATTGGTTGCATAACAACTTGGAAGCAATGGCAGGCCCTGTACTGCCAGGTGGCAAGAAGTTAAGATTGCATAAGTTCAGTCCATATGAGTTTGGATTTGTCATTATCCTTGTCTTGTGACTATGGTTTTGACGATTCACATGGATAAGAACACATACACCATAAAATCTAAGGGTCATAAGGTTTCTCTCCGATTCATGAAAATGATGGTGAGGAAACACTTCCACCAAGTAGATTTGAAGCAGATGGCAAAAGGTCTAAACAATTGAGACTATGATTACGACATCCCTTTTCATAGTTCTGAAATTGTTTAGACACACATGCATGCTATCTAAGGAAAGGTGTATGATTTTGATAAAGTTTTGTCAAAGCATCTCGTATCAGAAATCTGAACTTTGGTAAGAAAGTCAATAAAGTATTGATTTCTAGAAGTCCAGCTGATTTCTGAGTACATGTCAAAGCTAGTGGGAGCATACGTGTTATGCTAATAATCATCATGTTAGTGGGAGCATGATAATTATTGTTAGTGTTGCAAGTTAGCAATGTTAATTATAGAAAACAAAAGTTTCAATTCGTGAGGCTGCAGGGATTGAAAAAGTTGTTTTGCTATAATTAAGGGAGAGGATATACTTCATTTCAGTTCTAAAGGCTTAGATTGAGACCTTAATCATCTTTAGTCAAGAATATATATATGAATTTCATGTTGGATTGGTTCAACTTAAGGAAATTCTATATATTGCGTTCTCAAAATTCGATTATGATTACGACATCCCTCTTCATAGTCAAATTTTGAAAACATGGCAAATAAAAATATTGTAGCAAAAGACTGGTCTAGAATCATGTCTTTATGTGAGACATCATTAATCGTGTACCATTTGCTTTGGGTACAGGATCGATTGCATGTGCTATAATATTTGTCATTTCTAAATTTTTCCAAATGCCAAGAGGCATTAAGAAGGGAAAAAGTCTAGAATTGGATATGACTAAAATGATTAAGCAATTGTCGAGGACAATCTGAGGTTTACCGAAGATTGTTTGCTCAGGGACAGTTGGAAGTATAGTGCTAATTTTGGAAGGACCATATTGACATATTCTGAAAAGAGGCATCTCTTGTTTAGAAGTGATAGTCAAAATGAGAATATGGAGTTGTCTCCATAGGTGGAAGTTATCTGTGTAAGATTAGAAAACTTAATGCAAGAAGCATGTCCAAAGCAATGTACTTTGAATATGAGACTTAGTTTCCATGGAGTTGATCTCCATTGGAATACCTTATAATGACTGTTGACAAGTCTTTGTGACTTTGTACATATTCATTACAGGAGGGTCAGTGCATATAAGTTTAAAATCTAAACAGATTTCGATAAATGTTAGGAATTCTTACATTTACGACAAGGATTTGGAAGTGTGAAAAGTGAATCATTGAAATTATGTTCAATCGATCTAGTTCACAAAGTAAGGATCATAGATAAACATAGAGTGCATACTTGGTGTATGGCAAAGCTATTGTTTAGAAAAACATGGTGTACATGCTTGGAGCATGGGACAACTAGTGTTTTTAATTTAGGTATAAAGTTGATAAAACCGAAACAATAAATAATGAGTAATCAGTATGGTGATAAATAAAAGTGGTCTATTTATATTCATAGGGTTTGATACCATATTTGATTCATTTATTCTTGTGTTTCACTTTGCATGTTTTGACTTCCATAATAACTAGGTTATTCTTCCAGAATGACTAAGTTATTCAAACCATCCACAGTCGGTCATATGTTGGAAGTAAATATGAATCAAGACTGTTATGGGTTGGCTTGTAGAGGTCCAAGTTGGTGGACAAAGTTGTGCTACAACACTCATGAGTGCTCATAAGTTCTGAGTACTGGATTCAACCCACGCTCATTTGAATCACTTCATGGATTTTATCACGAGTGATCATGAGACGATAATATCTTATATTCTTAAAACCTAGAGATATGAGTTGTTACTATGAGTTGGTTATACATTGATTGCACGAAAACGCATTGGTAACTCGATGTTATAAAATGTGCCTTTGTGTATGATTCAACAAGTAGTAGAACAAGCCATATGAGTCAAAGTTTATCCATTCCTTTTACCTTCGGGATAAAAGCGATATCTGTGGGCCCCTCGATGATTTAGCGATGACACATGTGAGTGCTTGGCCAAGCCAGGACTGATTTGATTTGTTCAATCAGTCAGTCATCATAAATCGAAAATCTGGAAACAACAAATGGACAGAGAGAATGATTGATAATCCATGTCTCAGTCCATATGATATCTAGAATGGAGGAATATATGATCCCTTATCTAATGGACAAGTCATTGACAAAGGTCAGAGTTCATCGGCAAGGTCAGAGTTCGATAGAAGCTTTTGAGAGCTACGATTGCCAGTTGGTTTTTGAAGTCATACTCAATAATAGTTTTAGACTTATCCAAGTGGGAGACTGTTGGATTAATGTCTAAGTCCATAACTATAATTGGTAAGACTTGACCCGACCCGGCATGGTCCATTTGGGTTGCATGGCATCGGGACAATTGGATAGACAAGATGAGGAAAAAGGATACTAGTGATTTATATTAATATATTATAAGTTCTAATATATTAATATATAATCATATTATTTAATTAGTATTGATCAAGAATTAATTTATAATTAATTAAGTGATCAAAATGAACTAATTAAATATGGACTCTAAGATATATGTGTGTGATGGGCCAAGTTCATTTAGGTTGGGCTAAGCTTTCATGGATAGTCCATGGAGTGTTTAACCCATGGATCATATGAAATGAAAGGTCATAGGTATTAGGGTTTAACCCTAATCTCCACACTATATAAAGATGTCCTTGGTTGGTGAAATTGGCACTAGTGTGTGTACACAAAAGGGCAAGGCCGATTTCACTAGAGAGAACCAAAGTATCCTTATTCTCAAGGTTATTTCAAGTGTTCATGGTGTTGTGTGAACCATTTGAGGTGTCACACTTGGGGCACTAGGCGCTCAAGCTTCATGAAGACAAGTTACACAAAAAAAAGGTATGTATTCTATCTATTTTATTACCCAAGTATATGATATTTGTATGCTAGTATAGGGTAATATCTTGGAAACTTCATATTTGCATGTATAATAGAGAAAACATAGATCCAAGGTATTTAGGGTTGTATGTGCACCGTAGGATGTTGTAGTATACTAAAACCCAACAAGAGGATGAAATAGTCCTTTGTTTCTTCGCCATCATCCTTAGCCGAAGTGTTCAGATGAAGTCGGGACATGGAAAAGCTCAAGACCAAGCTGACTGTTGGCACATTCCAAGCTACTCAATCCATGCTTCCACCAATTCCGGCTCCGAAGATAGTTCAAATCGATGAAGGTTCTCCAAGCAGGAAACCTGATGATCTCCCTAAAGAGCCTCTGATTCCTCCCCCATCTGAATTATTCATCACCGAATCTGACCAACAAATCATTTCCTCTTTTTATGGCATGAGCAAAACTCCACAAGATAAAGGCAAAAAGATTCCAACAGACTCTGACAACTCAGTGAAGCTAGTCTCATGAACAGATCGATCAAGCTTTGGAAGAAAGCATTCAGATTCAAGCACTAAAAGACAATCTGAATCCGATGTTGGGCATATCTTCTCTTTTCCGAGAAGGACTTTTTCACGACATACACTTCGTGCCTTTCATGTACTATGATCTTCCGACACAAGATGCTGATCAACTTGAATTGCCAATCTCTCCTCATGGCTATTTCTATATCAAGTATGCTCCTCTGCATCCGAATGATGATCCTCAAAGAATCATCAGAACAGATAGTGAAAGATTGAGAACCTTTTACTCCGTTAATGCACGACCGTAAAAGGAAGTGTGGTCCTGGAAGAGGATTACAAATATCATCGGATATGGTAACGATTTCAGAGCAAGTTTGAACTCAATTGCATGCTGTACATATACTATGTTTCTCGGAACAAATAAGCCACCATCACTATCAAGGATGTAGACTTTCGTTCGATCAACCCAAATGACATTCTCACTATAGCTACTCACTTTCGAGATTGCCAATCAAGTGAAACGAGCATTGAAGTCTACAATGCTGCAATAAATTTCATGAAGAAATATATTGCTTAGTTCTGCAGATCTGACATTGAATTTGCTCACCTATTCGGAATCGAGATTCTGAAAAAAATCACTACCGAACTCCCTGAAGCACTGATCCTGGCTAAAAGCCCCATTGAAGAACCTGAAACTTGGTTATGTCTATCTCAAAAAGAAGACTAATCGAAAAGAATTCTTTAGAGTTCTTGAAAAACACCTTGTTCCAACAAAGATCCTTCAGAAGTTCATTCCAATGCTGCCAAAAGTGATTCACCTGAGCATGTCAAGAAGAAGTTCATCAGGCATCTCAGATGGTACTTAGACGTCCGAAGTTGGATCCATAGTGCCTATCTCTTTGTATTTGATGGAGCTAAGTGAAGAGTTGTTTGATTGCTAAGTTCACTTATGGGGAGATTGTTGATACATGAAAGTGAACCTCTAGCAATCCGAAGCCAAGCCAAAACCGAATTCAAGTGCATTCCGAGATGTGATGTGTTCTGAAATGAAGCTACTTCCGAATTGAAGACAAGCCCGAGAAGCACCTTGTAGTCAGTGCTATTTTGAGTTTGTAATAACGTTTAATGTTTTTTTGTCTTTTAGTCTTTGTTAATTGTAAATTTCATGGGACAGGATCGAGAAATTCCTGAGTGCCAGCTTTTTGACTTTTAAGCTTTACATAGTTCATATAGTCTTGTCAGTTTATCCTTTTTATCACTCCTTGAATATTTAAGGAGAAGTAATTTCCATGCAATGTAACACTTGAGGAACATTCTCTTTCACAAAATACTAAGTATCTTGCAAGTCAAATCATTTCTCTCCATCATTCTCCTTGTTCTTAAATTTTCTTTACTTTGTTTATAATCACTCTTAATACTTGAATACTTTGTTGAACTTTTTATTTCAAGACAAGAATGGTTTACCAGATTTGACTGAACTATTAATATTAGCAACAGACATTGATCATAAGTTAATTCAAGGTTTGAGTTTTTAAACATTCTCCGCACACAACTTCTTCCACTCTCACTAAGGAACCACAAAAGACTCCTTTTTCAGATAAGGGGAAAACCTGTCAATTCCACAAACATTTTGTGGCAAAAGTCTAAAGGACACAAAGAATATTGTTGCTAAGGGTTATAAGAATTATATATATATATATATATATATATATATATATATATATATATATATATATATATATATATATATATATATTAATTATCTGATGGCCCTTATGTTTTGAACATTACAAAAATGGCCCTTTCAAATTTATTTAAAGATCTTATATTTGAAAACTATTAAAAGTGTCCATAGGTAAAACTTATATTTTATCTTATTGACCTTACAATTGAGAAAATCATATAAACGACTCTTAAAAAGTGACCTATTGGGCCTTTGAATTTCTTTTTTAGAAATGGTCCATGTGCAAAAATGATGTAATGACCTAAGTGAAATTTATAAAAATGGTCCCTATAAAATATGGTTCACATCTTTGAGAAAATTACCGAAGTTGTCCATGTGTAAAGATTATGTTTTATCTTATGGTCCTTGTTTGTAAGAGAAAATTGATGTAACAGTCTATGTCTAACATCCCAAAATTCATGACCAAAAATTTCATTTTTAATTAGGTAATTATAAACACAGAGGTCTGAAAACATCCACAGTGCCAACCCATATCATAATCAAAACCAATATGTCAAAGAACCAAAACATGTCATAGAAAAATAATATCAGAGTACAACTCCCAAAGATCTAATGTGCGGAAAAACATAGTGTGATGCGCTGCAATCATGCCGGCTCCTTTCCTTTCGAAGAAGAAGTACCTGAAACCAAAACTGAAAACCGTAAGCACGAAGCTTAGTGAGTTCCCCCATTATACCACATAATCATATACTGCCAGGCATATCAGGGTGCCCGACCTACCGTGTCAGGCATATATGGGTGCCCGACCTACCCTACTGAGCATACCTGGGTGCTCAACCTACCCATGTCAGGCATACCTGGGTGTCCGACCTACCCATGTCAGGCATATATAGGTGCCCAACCTCCCCTCTGGTCTATTTCAACTGGTTACGGGGTCTATTCCACCCCCTTACCACTACCACATAACAACATGTCATAAGCATACTGTCAGGCATATATGGGTGCCCAACCCACCCTCTGGTTTATTGCAATCGGTTACGGGGTCTATTTCACCCCTCCTACCACTACCACATAATAACATAACATACAAGCACATAAATCTCTACAGGTAGTGGCATACCAGAAAATTATCACAAATACAATCATCTCTACTATAAACAACTACTAGTGGGCCGACATTGATGCCTTCGACCCACTCATACAGGGAAGGTAACTTACCTCACTCAGCTGAAGTTCACTGCAAGAAATCCTTAGTTGCTTCCCTTGCAACTCCTTGGGCTATCAATACCAAAATATCACCCAATTAGCAATTGGGTCCCAAACCATGATCCATAATCCATACTTGGGGTAAAAATAACCATTTTACCCCTAGCCCAACAAGATTCATAACTAGGTTTCAAGCCCAAAACCAAAAAAGCCCAAAACTCTAAAATCCATAAAAGCCCACTAATGTCCCAATTTTCAAAATTGGGCCCAAACCCTTACATGGGCCCTACCCTAAAGCCCAATAACTTATTCCTAATCCAAAACACATATCCATAGCTGGTCCAACATAAACCCAAACGATAGCCCAAACTCGAAATGACACCTCAAGGGCCAATAAGGCCCAATAAGATAAACAATCCCATGGAGCCCAATATATGACCCTAGTGAGCTTTTGGAAGGCTATAACCGATTTTGTGTGCATGAACTCTCTCTCAAAAGCCTCCATTGTCCAAAGGTGTGTTGTGACTTCATTTAAGGCATTCATACTATTGGTGTTAAGCTCTTAAGGTCCAAGGAATCAAGCTACATCAAAAGGTATGTCATTCTACTAGTTATTGTATTGTATTTACTCATTTGTATGCTAGTTAGGATGATACCTTTGAATATTGATATTTGCATGTATAATAGAGAAAACAAAGATCCAAGGTATATAGGGTTGCATGTACACCATAGGAGTGTTAGAATGCTCAAAACCCAACAGTGGTATCAGAGCCTAGGCTTGTTTTCAGTTATACTTGATGCAACTTGTGTTAAAAGGCTGAAAAAATCAATTTTCTGGGTTCTGGACAGCGAACTCGCCGAGTCCACTGGGTGACTCGCCGAGTCGCATGAATTTGCCTTTGACTCTCTAAGTCCACTGATGGACTCGCCGAGTCCAAGCACAAAACTGACCAACTCGACATGTTTGTTCATGAACTCGACGAGTTGGTGCTCCAGAGTGCAGTTTTTCGACTTTTAAGGCTGGAATTGGACTAGGATCATTATCCTAAAATGTTTTGGACCTATAAACCTGTTTTTGATGTGGTAATGATCATGCTAATCCAATTCAAAAGATAATTGTCAAAAGTTTTATGTTTTGTATTAGTTTAATGGTTAGGCTAATTACATGAAAATTGTTTGATTTGAGTTGTCTTGTTCATATGAGTTTAATCTAGATCATGAATATTGCTAGACATGTTTGTTAGTTTATTTGGTGATTTAAGTGGCCTTTAATGGATTCCATAACTTTTCCTCAAGTTATGTAAAACCAAAAGTTTTTCCTTTAAAAAGTTATTAAAGCCATAGGTTATAAACTTGAAGAGTCTTTTTCCATAAATTGTTTTATGAACTCCATAACTTGTCCTCAAGTTGTGGATTTTCAAGAGTCTCTCCATTAAAGCTATATTAAACTCATATGTTATGGATTCCAAATTTTTTTTGAATTGTTCAAAACTTGCCCTCAAGTTTTGGAATTTGTAAAGTTACCCCTCATGTATACTTTAGTTCCAAACCCTAGAATTTTAATAGTTTAAAAGTCAACCCTTATACCATTATAATATTATAGGTTTAATATTTATATATATGTATAAGAGTAAAAGTTAATCTTACCGTTAGTAGGCCTCATTCACGAAGCCAGTCTCTAAGGGGGTATAAGGTTACTGCCTATAAAATGACAGTTTAATGGGTGTCCACTTTCACCCACCGCTTCCTTGACTGGTGGAGGGTCGTTAGTCGAACGGGTAGGACAGGACTCTAATTCTCCTTTCATTAAAAGTATAATGATAAATATAAAGTAACTAAACTTTATTAAATTCCCAATCTTAGTTACTTTAGGAAAAATGTAAATATGGTGCTAACCCATGAAATTGCACTTTGCACCCTGTTAAGTCGTTAGTGGAGCGTGTGTGGTTAACCAGCACACTAATCTGGGACTGACAGTGCGTGGAAAAGGGTAGATTGATGTTAATCATAGATCAATGGAGCGTGTGTGGTTAACCGACACATTAATTAGGTGGTTGTAACATTGGGTGTACCAAGTTATTTTGCATGGTTATTCACTCCTTGTTTGTGATCCTCGGCATCCCAATCACAAACTTGAAGGGCACAATCGAGATTTAAACATGCCATTGAATAGTTCAATGAATCTCAAAAGATCTAGGAGTTTCAATCCAATTAAAACTTAATTTTCAATTTCTTTTTTCATGGTGGAAATTGGTAAATCGTCATTTACCTACCTTCAAATATTTTGTAGCTTTGATTACGACATCCCTCTTCCAACTTATAAAATATTGTGTTGGATCCTAGCCTTAATATTTCATATTGGGTGTTATATTAAGGACTTAAATCAACTAACTTGAATTTCTCCCTTTGTAGATGTCTAGTTCAGACTACTATGGTCTTCCCAAATCTCTTGGAACAAGCTTCCTGATTTAAGATGATGTTCCACGATTGGATCGTGGAACTGGAAATCATACTTCACTTCCTCCACCTCCTTCAATTATTCTCCCTAACCCACAAGTTAAAAGACTTGAAAAGTTCAAGGCCACTCAATCCCTATTGGGAAGCAAAGTCTTTATGTGTTCAGGTCTTGGAGATCATGTTGCATATCGACAGGCTGGGAGAGTTGGGTGTCGAAGTCTCGAGGAAGCTAGCTGTTGAGTTGGTTCTTCAGTCACTCCTTATGACAGATCATGGCATGACCCTTATTGATCTTACCTATTTGCTTGTTGATGCTGAATCAGCAATGATTTGGAGCACTGGTAAAGCAAAGTTTCCATGGACAACAGTGACATTCCAGAAATGATTTCTTCTCCTAGGGAGAGAAATTGGCTAAAGTCAAAAAGGTTTGACTCTACTTCAGGTAAACTCCATTATCTAACTCTTTTAAGTTCTTATTTGGAGATTCTTAATACATGATGTAATGTAATTACATTTTGATGTTTTGAAGAATCAAAGGAAGCTTAAAGGAAGAGTAAGCTGACTCTGATCGTGAAGAGATGGATTTCGATCGCATGGTCCGATGATCAGAATTTTGAGCTGCTGCTCAAGAGTTATGATATATTGCTTAGGAATAGATAACAACAAAGTTTTCATATGTATTTGCATTGTAAGGATAAGTTTTTCACAAAATTTTTAAATAAAAGAAAATTTTTGATTTTATTTATTTTAAGTATCCTTAAAATGGCATTTGTGAAAATTGTTGTTTATATGTTTCCATTGATAGCAATATTGGAAAACAGATTTGATTCTTTCGTTTGTTGTAGTGTCATAATTTACCAAATAAGGAAAGATTCTCATCACCCAAGTTTCAGTTGGATAGAAACCTGGAATCATGCAACTTGTATTGTATGATGAATGAGAATTTTTATCTTTGGGAAATTAAGACTAATTCCTTGTTCACATGTATATGTGAATCAAGTGAAGGACTAGGGGATCGTGTAGACTAGGTTGTGCGCTGGTCAGGTCCACCATAAAGATCGATAAGATTATTCGTTATGATTTACTAAAGTTTAGTAAATATGGTTATGCTTACAAGTTTAAGTGTAATTCTAAAACATTGGAATAGTTTCAATGTATGGCAGAACGAATGAGACGAATCAAATTAGGTAGAAAGATCAAAGGTTCTCCAATCTGAAAAGATAGGAGAGTACTTTAGTATCATTTTTTATGATCATCTTAATGATTATGAAAACCATGTCACAATTGATCCTCTAAGGATATCCTAGTGCATATGTATGGCTAAGAAGAGGAATCATGAATTGTTTAATTGGTTAAATCAAAAGGTGAATCATACTTCATTCCAAAACCAGGTCTTAGAGTCATACTCCAAGATCGAGCCTTGAGTGACATAATCTTAAGAAAGGTTTATAACACTTGTCAAATGTAGAGTAAAATGTTTTGTATTCTTGTACATTTGAAATTGGTAAGTTGTGATGTTTTGGATAAAACAAAGACCAACTGAGACCAATTGTGTGAAGTGTTTATCTTGATAAGAATCCGCACTAACTCTTGAATATTTGTTTTGTCAAGGAATGGTTCTTGACAAGAGAAACCTATATGTCAAGAGGAGAGTGGGAGTCTTAAAGATCTTGAAAATTTTCAAGAACTAATCAAGAATAAAACCTATTGTTAATAACTAGCACACGACTTGAGGTTTGGAACCCATCGTGTTGACATATTCTTGTTTTTGTGCCCATTCTAGTTAAAGCTGACTATGCATGTGAGTTCTATGAGTTCTCAAATGTTTGCATAACAACCTGGAAGGAAAGGTAGGCCCTTGTGCTACAAAGTGGCAAGAAATTAAGATTGAACAAGTTCAATCCATATGAGTTTGGATTTGTCATCAACCTTGTCTTGTGATTATGGTTTTGAAAAATTCACATGGATAGGAAAACATACACCATAAAATCTAAGTGTCATAAGGTTTCTCTCCGATTCATGAAAATGATGGTGAGGAAACGTTTTCACTAAGTAGATTTTAAATGGTTAGCGATTGTGGTATTTGCATTCTCACATTCGATTATGATTACGGCATCCCTCTTCATAGTTCGAATTGTGAGAAATGGCAAAAGGTCTAAACATTATGATTACGGTATCCCTCTTCATAATTGTTTAGACACACATGTGAGCTATCTAAGGAAAGGTGTATGATTTTGATAAAATCTTATCAAAGCATTTTGCATCAGAAATCTAAACATTGGTAATGAAAGTTAATAAAGTATTGATTTCTAGAAGTCCAGCTGATTTATGAGTACATGCCAAAGCTAGTGGAAGCATAAGTGTTGTGCTAATAATTATCATGTTAGTGGGAGCATGATTATTATGTTAAGTGTTGCAAGTTAGCAATGTTAATTATAGAAAACAAAAGTTTCAAATTTGCAAAGTTGCAGGGTTTGAAAAGGTTGTTTTGCTATAATTAAGGGAGAGAAAATTATACTTCATTTCAATTTTAAAAGCTTAGATTGAGATTTCAATCATATATAGTCAAGTATACATATGAATGTTATGTTGGAATGGTTCAACATAAGGAAATTCAATATATGGAAGTGTTTATTGCGTTCTCAAATTCGATTATGATTACGGCATGTCTCTTCATAGTTCGAATTGTGAGAACATGGCAAACAAAAAAAATTTATAGCGAAAGACTGGTCAAGTATCATGTCTTTATGTGAGACATCATGAATCGTGTCCCATATGCTTCGGGTATAGGATCGATTACATGTGCTATGATATTTATTTGTTCTAAATTTTCCAAATGCCTAGGGCATTAAGAGGGAAAAGGACTAGAACTGGATTTGACTAAAATGATTAAGAAATTGTCAAGGACAATCTGAGGTTTACCAAAGATTGGTTGCTCATGGACAATTGGAAGTATAGTGTAAACTTTGGAAAGGACCATATTGACATATTCTGAAAAGAGGCAACTCTGGTTCAGAAGTGATAGTCAAAATGGAATATGGAAATGTTTCCATAGGTGGAAGTTAGTCTTTAAATCTGTGTAAGATTAGAAAAACTTAATGCGAGAAGGATGTTCAAAGGAATGTACTTTGAATGTGAGACTTCATTTCCATGGAATTGCTCTCCATTGGAATACTTTGTAATGCCTGTTGCCAAAGTCTCTGTGTCTTTTATGCATAGTCATTACAAGAGAATCATTGCATATAAGTTTAGAATCTAACAGAATATAGTAAATGACATGAATTTAGTATTCTTACATTCACGGTAAGGATTTGGAATTGTGAAATGAGCATCATTGAAATGTTGTGAATTAATCTATTTCACAAAGAGAGGACCATGGGTAAAGATAGTGTGCATGCTTGGAGCATGGCATAACTGTTTTTTTTATTCAAATATTAAGTTGATTATTTGAAACATTATACAATGAATAATGAGTAATCAATATGGCTCAAAAGGTTTTGGGGCCATATAGGATTAGTATTATTCTTGTGTTTCACTTTGCATGTTTTGACTTCCTGAATAACTAGGTTATTCAAACCATCCACAGTCGATCATACTTTGGAAGTTGGTATTGAGGCAAGACTGTCATGAATGGGTCTGTAGTTTGTCTAGGTGTTTTAGACTTAGCTGTAGTGTTCATGAGTGCTCCTGGAATAAGATTCTAGTATTGGATTCAACCCATGCTCATTTGAATCACTTCATGGATTTTATCATGAGTGATCATGAGACGATAATATCTTATATTCTTCAAACTGAGAGATATGAGTTGCAGTCTACAAGTTGGTTACACATTGATAATGTGAAAACGCACCAGTAACTTGGTGTTATAAAGCACATTGTTGTGTGTGATTTGATGAGTAAATAGAGCATGCATATGAGTCAAAGTTTATCCATTCCTTTTACCCTTGGAGGGATAAAAGTAATATCTATGGGCCCCTCGATGATTTAGTGATGACACCCCTAAGTGCTTGGCCAAGCCTGGACCGATTTGATTTGTTCAATTAGTCGGTCGTAATAAATCAGAAATCGGCAAAACAACAGATGGAAAGAGAGAATGATTATAATCCATGTCTCAGTCCATATGGTATCTACAATGGAGGAATATATGATCCCTTATCTAATGGACACGTCATTGATTTGTTCAGAGTTCGACATCGGTTCTTTAAGAGCTACGATTGCTAGTCGGTTTGGAGTCATACTTGCAAAAATAGTTATTAGACTTATCCACGTGGAAGACTGTTGGATTAGGTGTCTAAGCCCATAACTATAATTGGTATGTACTTGACCCGAGAGTAGCATGGTCCATTTGGGTTGCATATCACCAGGACAATTTGATAGGATGGACTTTTGAGAAGAGGTTATTTATGATTTGTTAATATATTATAAGTTCTAATATATTAACATGAAATCATATTATTTAATTAGTATTGATCAATAATTAATTTTGAATTAATTTAGTGATCAAAAGAGACAAATTAAATGTAGGGGATTGATTTGGTACATCAATCATTCTTATGGTGTGGGCTTATGGTTATTTAGGATAGGCTAAACCAATATGGTAGTCCATGGATAGTCCATCGAGGTTTAACCCATGGATCCTAAGTAAGATGAAAAGTCATTCACATTAGGGTTTACATGGATGTGACCCTAATCCAAGCCACACTATATAAGAACACCCTAAGCTACTAAAATCGGCCCTAGTGAGCTTTTGGAAGGCTATAACCGATTTTGTGTGCATGAACTCTCTCAAAAGCCTCCATTGTCCAAAGGTGTGTTGTGACTTCATTTGAGGCATTCATACTATTGGTACTAAGCTCTTAAGTTCCAAGTAATCAAGCTACATCAAAAGGTATGTCATTCTACTAGTTATTGTATTGTATTTACTCCATTGTATGCTAGTTAGGATGATACCTTGGAATATTGATATTTGCATGTATAATAGAGAAAACATAGATCCAAGGTATATAGGGTTGCATGTACACCATAGGAGTGTTAGAATGCTCAAAATCCAACACCTTCAACCTGCAAAACATAGAGAGGAAACTCACCTCGCACTGTCGAATCTCACAGAAAGAATCTTTGGCTGCTGGCCTGCAAGAATCCCCGAGCTATCAATCACAAGTTAATCATCCATCAATAATCGGATCCGAACCATACTAAGTGTCCAAACTAGGGTAAAATACCTTTTTACCCTCTTCATAACTTGGCCCTGAGCCAAGGCCTAATTCAATAATCCAAAAGCCCAAATTCCAATTAAACACCCAAGGCCCAAATATGGCCCAATTTTCCAAATTAGGCCCAAATATCATAGTGGGCCTTTTCAAAATAATTTCCAATCCAAAACCTGATGACCCAACACGGCCCAAAGCATTTAAGCCCAAAGGTTTGCCCGAAACGAAGCCCAAACACCGAAATCCATTCCCGCTGAGTACGCGGGGTGTACTCAGCTTGTACGCTAAGCGTACTGGCTTATGGGCTTGTACGCTACACATGCAGGTTTGTACGCCCAGCGTACTCCTTCATTCAGCCCAAACTCATTTTTCCTCCTTAATCCATTAAGACATTGATCCAAAACATATATCTGACTTCCTTGAGCTGGATAATCACGTAAAGTTTCTAACTTTACGTTCATGCATGACTAAATGAAGCTCTTAAAGCTCAAAAGGACTTATTGGGTGACTTAACACATGCATGTGACCTTAAACCTCATAAAGCTTGCACCTTTATGCATAAGAACCTCATAAAAACTCAAATCCAAAAGAATAAGTCCTTCAAACAACTTAACTCATCAATCAATGCAAAAAGGGACCCAAAAACATGAAAATCAAGACAATAATATATCTAAGCTTTAACAAGTCAAGATTTAAACTTGATACCTATAGGATCTTGTAAAGTGATGAATGATTATGGATCTCTAAGTTCCCCACCAAGCTATGAACCTTCATCCTTCTTCAATCTCTTCAAAATGAGAAAAACAACATCAAATTCTCCTCAAGAGGTCAAATGCACATTAATGGAGGCTAAGGGTCGATTTAGGGTTTTAGTAATCTTGGGGGTTGGTAAAAAGGTCGGCCCTAAAGACTTAAGATGATTAAATAAGGTACACACACTTAAAATTAGGGTTTCCACTACTCCTCGTACGCCCCACGTAATCCTCAGCGTACACCAAATTACGCCCCGCATAATACACTTCGCACCAATATGCCCCGCGTACTCCCTTTGTACGCCCCACGTACTAGGGTTTCCTCTTAAACCCTAAAACACTCCGAAGGCCATAACTTCAGTGTTATAAATCCGATTTTGACGATCATTATATCCACGAAAAGGTAACGAGAAGCTCTACGCTTTTATCAACTCATACCTTCCATAAAATTTCCCGAACAAGAATCCAATTTCCATAAAACCCGAACTGACACATTATCGAAATACCCCTTGGCTCCAAAACACAAATCAAACACCCAGATCATCCAAATTACATCACTCGCCTCGAAATGAGAAACGATTTAGAACAAGGCGCTACACTTAGTAATTGTTTATCATTTTCGTGTAACTTTTGGGCCTCTATAAATAGAGCGTTCCACTTCATGTTTACTTACCAATTATGAACTTATCAATATAAGATCTTTAATCTCTATATCTAAAGTTATCTAATTGATACTTTAATCGAGTACCTCTTCACAGATGTTGTTCATCATATGCTAACTTGTGTTTGATTGCAAACCATGTTACGATTCAACTAAGTGTCTACTTGTTTAATGCTTACTGATATAAACTTGTTGCAATTTATATTCCTTACATTTCCGCAATCTAACTATTATTGTTGAGCTAACTAAGATCCATTGAGATTAACTTATTATTCCGCAATATATTATCTCGTTACTAATTTTTATTAAGTTCTTCTCTCAACAAAAATTGAATTTTCAACAAAATTATTTTTATTCAACCATCTCTTTCTCGATTTGACTACTTGAATCATATATTTTAAATACAAACTAATCAAAATTTATTCCTTGTCATTCTTATCTGTTTTTTTTAGATTCATAAATAGTAATCGATTTGATAATCTATGAAGGTTCTAAAATGAAAGAAGTTATATATCTTCTTAGTAATAACATATTTCTTAGGTAGCTAGAATGGCCTTCACAAATTGCAAAATAACAATTTGTTAAGACTTACTCAGATTGAAGATATAACGGCATCCTTGGTTGGAATCAAAATATTAGCAAGATTGGGGTCATAATTTGTATCGATTAAAATTTTCGCAATTCTGTGATATCCCGGAATTTAGGTTTAAAACTGTAAATAGTCAGTTCACCGTGAACCTCTTTGCAATCTGACCTCTTGAGCTTTAAGGTGTATTTTGAAATATATATAGTGTCATTACAACTATTATAAGATACCATATGGTATCCTACTTCCAATTGTGGAAAATATAAAACGAATCAAAAAGCACAAACTGCAACCCTAGATAATACGTCTGAAAAACTGAAAATTCATATTAAGCAGTTGTGAGCGAAGAAAACACTCTATTCTCGTAGTACATGTTCACATGTTTCCAAAAATATAAAGAACATCCAAAACGGATTTCGTATGCAAAAGATGTGACCGTTATAAGAAACCAAATCAGTATAATACTGATTTTCTTAAAACTGCTAAAACTGTTTCTATCCGTTGAGGCACTTGCACACCTCAGATGGAAATTAGGAGAGCGTTTTTGGACTTAGACTATGGTCTAATATTTAATTTTATACTCAAAATATTTTTAGTAAAAATATTTGTAAAAGTCAAAAAATCAGACGTTTCAGGTCGATCATACACGAATCTTTAAACGCGATTTCCCGGATTTCTACAACTCGAAAAATTAATCCATTTGGTGGTTTGGGTTTTTGGAATCCTTGAACTCTACTCTATCATACAACACTTTCGAAAAAATATTAGACTTCGGGATGTTGGCACGCAAAACTAGAAGCATTTTAAGGACTTTTTGCTATTTGTGACATCGTTATGGCCCACTATTCTTTCATTACTTGATCAAAACCAGCCAAAAGACCCTCCCCCTACCTACATGAGTATCCTCCCCATCTCATGTATCACCTTACCTTCTTGTGTATACCCTTCATCCAAAGTACAAAGTGTGTCTTCTTGGAGTGTTTGACTTTCCTAATAGGGATGACATGCATGGACATGTGAGGTAAGATAAACACTATAAATTGAGCCCTTTGTTTCTTCATTTTCATCACCAAAATCATCCAACACCTGATCATATCCCCTTACTTCCCCCTCCTCCCCTCGTCACTAACCGTAGGAAATAGCCAAGACAGGGCTGTCGGAGCAGCCCCTCGTCTCCGGCTGCCACCTCTAGCCACCACCAATTTAGACCACCTTTGTGTTGCAAATATTTTGTGGTATTTTTCTAAGTTCTAGACTCAAAGTTTTGGGTTTTTTTGGGGTTTGAATCAAGCCCAAACCGGCTTAGAAGTCGTTGCTATTTTGGTGTCATTTCGCGGTGCTTCCTAGGAATCACATTCTAAACCGAATTTTCATAACTAAGGTGAGTACTTATGGCCCCTTTTTAATTTTTCTACATATCTTGTGGGGAATACATGTGCTCATATATTTTTTTTTATGCAAAAACACTCTTGAAAAACATACTACAAAATGCTATTATTTTATGTGAAAAATTATGCAAGTAGTTTAGATCGATACCGTTTCAGGGACTACTCGCACACATTCATACAATCTTTATACAATTTATTATGATTTTTTCAAAACTGCATATCATTGAAGACCTTTTCGGACTAGTCTGTAAAAACAGTCATTTTCACCTTAGTTAGCCATCATATCAGGCCAGAGAAAAAATTAGGAACAAAGTAGACTCCATCTCTAAACCTTAACAGTTTACGGATCCTAATTCTGACACCCGGTGATTTTTCTATAATGTTTCTAAAACTGGGACATAATCGACATTTTAGATTAATTTTGCTGTTTTTGTCTTTCAAATATATATATATATATATATATATATATATATATATATATATATATATATATATATATATATATATATGTGTGTGTGTGTGTGTGTGTGTGTGTTTGTGTGTGTGTTTAAATATATATTTATACAAGTTATAATGATTGTAACTTAGAACATATACATGTACTTATAATCACTACTTTGAAACTTATCTCTTTATAAAAGCGAGTACATTACACTTTTACGTATATACAAAACATACTCAGCTTTTATAAACATTGTGTAATTTATTCTGCGTAGTAACTTATCCACATATAAGTTGGTTGAGAGCTATTCACATACCTAAGTTAATGGCTTTATAGTGAGACAGTATTCATTAGCTAAGTCTAAACACTTAGCATAGCTACACTACTATAACCGTTAATCTTCAGAGCAAGATACATATGTCTAAATCTATACGAGTTTGACATCCCCACCTGCGGTTGCTAGCTACAACCTCGACAAATCAATCAAAGTGGATGATAAGTATCTACAATCGTTACTAAGACGTACAATGAAGTGTTGTAGGGGGTATATTCACTCACATAGTTCGGTGTCACACCCTCGAACCAGACGGCGGAAACGTCCGGGGGCTTGCGCGTGACTTCATCTTGTAATATCATCACAATTGTATATAATTGAAACAAGACAACACCATCATCATACATATCAAAATACAACCAGCATTGTTTACATCAAGTATAATATCATAAATTTCATGGCATAATGTTTAATGTATGACGATGACAAAATATAACAATTTCCACATTCCCTGCTGACCTTTCTGCTTAACGGTTCCCTGAGAATACAAGTTATTTTGAAAATGTCAACATATATAATGTTGGTGAGTTCATAAGCATAATTGTAAACACCAGAAAATCCGATATTTCCTGTATAATAGTATGATAGTAATGTGTCAAAAACCAAGTATTAATGCATGTGTGTTTTCCGTTTTTGAAGGTATATAAAATGTAATCCGAATAAAAATACTGTATTTCTGGAGTAAGTAAAAGGCATTGTTTAGCTGTATATTTTTCCCAGAAAATCCTATACTTTCTGTTTAGAAAAGTGTTGTGGTCTAAACCCTAAGACCGAATATCAGTGTATGTATGTTATTGTTTCAACAAGATTTTACAGGTGTTCCATAAAATTTTGTTGGAGAGGATCTCTAAGTGAGCCATTTTAGCCATACTTGATTTTTGACGAATTCGCCTATCGTGGCGTTCTTAGGCGCCGGTTTGATTTACGGTAAGGTTTGTCACCCTAGACTGGCCTAGTCTAACTGTAGCGAACAGCTCAGGTGTGGGGTGTCACCCCGTATAGATCTATACACAAACTCTCGCTCTCCCTCCAGGAGACTCTGGTTATAACTACAGGCTACGATCATACACTCAAAGGTGTCAACCGACATGTCTCACTCGATCCTTAGTTGTTACCTTGCAAGTATTGTATTACAATATGTATAATGCTTTCGTGTATGTATTATTATTTGCCAAAACCCAGAAATAATATGTATATGAATGAAATGAGCCCAACAGACATGAAAAAGGGTAACTATGGCCCATTAAACACGTATGTTATTACCAAGCCCAAAAGGTATGCAAAAGGACACTAAAGGCCCACTAAGCAGGTGAGGTATAGTCCAGGCCCGATAAGCATGTATATGGGCCACAAAGGCCCAATACACATGGGATCTATGATTTAGGCCCAATTTAACATGTAATTGGACCACAAAGGCCCGATAAGTATGTAATGGAAGTATGAGGCCCGATAAACCACTAAATGGGCCACTAAGGACCATTAACCATGCCACGAGAGTATTAGACCTAATAATTGTTTTATCGATGTATTTAGTCCGTTTGTCGTACTTAATTTTATTTAAGCTATATCGTTTACCAAAATAACATAAAAAGACCTAATTTTTGTAATAGTGACAATTTTGGCCCAATAAGCTAAATATGTAAGGATTTAAGCATATTTTTGTAAGATTGACACGTTGGGTCCCTTAGGACTTAAAAGTTTACATTTATGGGCTTAATTCTAATAAAATGACATTTTGGCCCAAATATATATAAATTGACATTTTCGGCCCAAATATATATAAGTTGTCATTTTTGGTCCAAATATATATAAATTGACATTTTTGGCCCATATATATTTCTGTTCCCAGCCCGTTATTATAAGAATTTACATTTTTAGCCCATTTTTCATAAAAATGACATTTGCGGCCCAAATTTTGTATAAATAACATTTTAGGCCCAAATTTGAATAAAGTGTCATTTTCAGCCTATAAATCCGTAAATTTTCATTTTTGGCTCAAATTTGTATAGAATGACATTTTAGTCCACAAAAACCATAATTTTTACATTTTGGGCCCAATAACCGTAAAGGCCCATAATATGGCCCATTATGCGAAAATTACACTTTTGGCCCCTTAAAAGTCATGAATATCATAAAGACCCACTTTTTAAAATAAATGACTCTTTTGACCCCTGTAAAAACCGTAAATGTCAAGAAGGTCTCATCCTTTTGTTTATTTGTCAAAAATGAGCCTTTTTCAAGATTTTGTTTAGTTTCTTATGAATCTTCACATATTTAACACATTTTTCTTTATAGTAAGTTGTATGAAGTGTTTTAGTTTACAAATATCACAACTTTTGGTTAGAATTTTCGAGATCTATAGTGTTTCATCACATAATCACAACTTAAATCAAGTAAAACACACATAACATGCACAAATACATACATCTACCACATATGCAACTTGTATTCTCCCCCAAAACTTGTTTAAAACCGAAAACAAGGGGTATGAACTCACCTTGAGGCTTGGATTCGGTTTTTGTTGAAGAAGTGAGAAGATTCCGGCCCTAGGAAGCTCTTTGAGATGGTTTTCGAATTCTATGAAGTTCAAGAGTATGGATCATGAAATGATATGGGTTATGAAGAGATTTTGATGAAATCTTAGAAGCTAAACCATAGATTCAAGTATGAACTTACCAAGGATGATGATCTTGATGAAAATTCCTCTTGAAAACACACCCAAAATCTCGAAAATTTAGAGGAGGAAGGAGGAGTTCTTGAGAGATTTTTGGAAGAGTTTGTGAGTGAAAATGAGAGGGGTGAGGGGAGGGTTTCGGCTGAGAGGTAGAAAAAGAGAGGGGAAGAAAAGATTGAGGTGATGTTTGTATGGAGAACCACCATGCAAACATGAGGTGTCACAAGCAAATTAATCCTTCATTTCTTTTTTTTTTGTTTATATGCATAATGGTCTGAGAATTGGGCTAAGAGAGATGAGAATGAAATGATTTGGGCCCATTATTGGCTTTGTTTGAATTTTAAGAAGCCTAATAATATTTTTCGGCCCATTGGGCCTTTATGAAGGTTCTCGGCCCAATGAAGCCTAATTAAAAGGGTCCATGGCCCATTTGGGAAAATGAAATCATTTATGGTCTAACAAGGCCCATTAGAGATAAGATGTATTGTTCTAGGTTCACATGGCCCAAATTGCTAAAATCTTATTAATGCGGGTCGAATTAGCCCAATTAGGGTTCCTAGGCCCAAAATAGTCAAGTTGAAGGTTTATTAATTCATTAAGCCCAATAAGAAAATCCCAGTTCATATTAAACTTGAACCGGGATTTTTAGGGTTTTCAATCCCTTGGCTGACTATATGAGATGCATTGTATAAGGTTTTGAACTTTATTTGTGAATATTGATTAAGTTTGTTGTCATTGAATGAGAATAGTGTATATTATCAAATTAGGGTTATAAGCATTATAGTAGATGGTGTTTACATGAGACTAGAATTTCCTAGCTAAAATGCTAGTTGTGACATCACCCTCCGTTAGAGGGAATTTCGTTTCGAAATTCTTTTGATAGATAGGCTCAAGAATGAGAGTATAGGTGAGGGTACTTCTGCTTCATCTGGTCTTCGCGTAGAATGAGAGAATAGGTGAGGTTACTTCTGCTTCATCTGGTCTTCGCGTAGAATGAAAGATAGGCTCAAGAATGAGAGAATAGGTGAGGGTACTTCTGCTTCCGGTCCATGCTTAGTGCTCCATCGAACCTTCACAATCGGAATGTGGCTCTGCTTCATACGCTTCACTTCCCTATCCATTATCTTGACTGGTTCTTCGACGAACATGAGATTCTCATTTATTTCAATCTCTTCCAAAGGAATGACAAGGGTGTCATCTGATAAGCACTTCTTCAAATTCGAGACGTGGAACATGGGGTGTACATTGCTGAGCTCTGGAAGCAGCTGCAGCTTATAGGCTACCGGACCAATTCGGGCAAGAATCTCTAATGGTCAGATGTATTGTGGGTTCAGTTTTCCCCGTTTCCCGAAGCGGATCATTCCTTTCCAGGGAGAGACTTTTAATAGCACCCGGTCCCCGACTTGGAATTCCAAAGGCTTTCTCCGTTTGTCAGCATAGCTCTTCTGTCGGTCTCGCGATGCTTGAAGTCGGGCTTAGATTTGGATTATCTTTTCAGTCGTTTCTCGAATGATTTCTGGCCCCGTGAGAGTGCTGTCTGGTGATTGTCCTTTCGCTAGTTAGGTGTCACCCATCTCAGCCCAACATAGAGGCGATCTGCATTTACGACCATAGATAGCCTCGAAAGGAGCAACCTTGATGCTCGTGTGATAACTGTTGTTATATGAGAATTCAACCAAGGTCAAGTGGGTATCCCATGACTTGCCGAAGTCAATCACACAGGCTCGGAGCATATCTTCGAGTGTTTGTATGGTTTGTTCACTTTGGCCATCGGTCTGAGAGTGATAAGCGGTGCTCATGTCCAATTGAGTTCCCATTGCCTTCTGAAGTGACTGCCAAAACCGTGAGGTAAACCTACTATCTCGATCCGAGATAATAGACATTGGCACCCCATGAAGTCATATGATCTCCTTGATGTAGATTCGTGTCAGCCTTTCCATCTTTTAAGATTCTTTTATTGGTAGGAAATGAGAGGTTTTTGTTAACCTATCGACGATTACCCATATAGCATCCAATCCGTCTGTCGTCTTAGGTAATTTGGTCACGAAGTCCATAGTAATCCTTTCCCATTTCCACTCGGGTATTACGGGCTAATAGTCCCGAGGGCTTTTGGTATTCCACTTTCACCTTGGCGCAAGTGAGACATTTTCCCACGTAAGTGGCGATATCTGTTTTCATATTTGGCCACCCAATAATGTTGCTTTATATCCAGGTACATCTTATCCGAACCCGGATGAATGGAATATCGCGTCTTGTGGGATTCGTTCATGATCATTTCTCTGAATCCCCCAAGTTTAGGGACCCAGATTCTGTTCATGAAATAATAAGCTCCGTCCTCCTTGGCTTCAAAGTTCTTGTCCATACCACGCAACGTTTCATTTGTGACGTTCTCCGGATTCAATACATCGGTTTAGGCTTCCTTGATTTGTGAGGTTAGGTGTGATTGGATTGTTATTGTTAAGGTTTTCACCCGGCAACCTGAGTATTCTTTTCTGCTCAGGGCATCGACTACCACGTTAGCCTTACCCGGGTGGTACTTGATTTCGCACTCGTAATCATTTAGCAGCTCAACCCATATTCGCCGCCTCATGTTTAATTCTTTCTGATTCAGAATGTGCTGGAGGCTTTTGTTGTCGGTGAAGATGGTGCACTTTGTACCGTAGAGGTAGTGCCACCAAATCTTTAGGGCGAAGACCATAGCTCCCAGGTCGAGATCATGAGTGGCGGAATTTACTTCATGCGTCTTTAGCTGCCTAGATGCGTAGGCTATCACCTTTCCACGTTGCATAAGCACACAGCCTAACCCTTGATTCGAAGCATCGCAGTAGACTACGAAATCTTCGGTTCCCTCTGGTAAGGATAACACGGGTGTACTACAAAGGGCTCGCTTTAGGGTTTGGAAGGCGGCTTCTTGCTTTTCCGTCCAGTTGAAAGACACATCCTTTTGTGTCAAGGCGGTAAGGGGTTTGGCGATCTTAGAAAAATTGTGGATAAACCTCCGGTAGTAGCCTGCGAGACCCAAGAATTGACGGATTTATGTTGGGGTTCTCGGGATAGCCCAGCCTTCAATGGCCTTGATCTTGGAAGGATCTACATGAATCCCTTCTTTGCTAACAATATGACCCAAGAAGTTCACACTGCGGAGCCAAAACTCACATTTGGAGAGTTTCGCATACAGCCTTTCAGCTCGCTGGGTTTCCAAGATTTGACGGAGATGTTGACCATGCTCTTCTTTACTTCGAGAGTACACGATAATGTCATCGATGAAAACAATTACGAAGTTGTCAAGGAATGGGCGGCAAACCCGATTCATGAGGTCCATAAATGCAGCGGGGGCATTCGTTAGACCGAAGGGCATCACGACAAATTCGTAATGTCTGTACCGTGTTCGAAAGGCAGTTTTTGGAATGTCCTCATCCCAGACTTTGAGTTGATGATAATCGGATCTCAGATCTATTTTTGAAAAATAACTAGCTCCTTGAAGCTGGTCAAATAGATCATCGATTCGAGGGAGTGGGTACCGATTTTTGATGGTGAGCTTATTCGGTTCCCTATAGTCAATGCACATCCTGAAGGATCCGTCTTTCTTTTTGACGAAAAGAACCGGAGCTCCCCATGGTGAGAAGCTTGGCCTGATGAATCCTTTATCCAGGAGTTCGCTTAGCTGGATTGATAATTCTTGCATTTCTGCGGAAGCCAACCTATAGGGTGATTTGGCAATTGGAGTGGCTCCTGGTACGAGGCCGATCCAAAATTCGACTTGCCTTTCTGGGGGTATTCCTAGAAGATCTTCAGGAAACACATCCGGGTAGTCACATGCTATTGGAATATCTTGAATGTTTACTTCTTCTTTGGTTTTATCCACAACATGCGCGAGGAATGCGTAGTTCTTCTTGTGTAGACACTTTTGTGCCTTGATCCATGAGATAAGGCGAAGGTTGGCGTCGGGTTTATCACCATAGATTGTTAGGGTTTCGTGATTGGGGGGATGAAGGCGAATGGCAATCTCGCAACACATAATATCAGCATGGTGGGGGCTTAACAAATCCATGCCGATTATCACATCAACACTCCTAATATTTACTGGCATCAGGTCTATTTGAAAAGAGTGATGGTTTAGTGTTAATGTGCACCCTACATAGATATATTTGGTTGTTTCAGTTTTCCCATTAGCCATTTCCACCGTGAAGGCTTCGTTGAGCTTCTGGGGTTGTTGATTTAGTAAGTGTTTGAATTTATTACTAACGAAACTTCGCTCCGCCCCACTACCAAATAAGATCCATGCATATGTGTTGTTAAGTAGAAACGTACCAGTAACAACTGTTGGGTCCTGCACTGATTCACCTTGACCCATTATCAACACTCTTCCTGATGTTCCTGCCCCCTGATTGTTTGCTTTGGGGCAGTTACGTCGGAAATGGTCGGTTTCTCCACACCCATAGCAGGTGTAACTTGCCCCAACATTGTTGTTGTTACTGTTGTTGCGATTGTTGTTGTTGTTGTTGTTGTTGTTCGACTGTTGGTTCTGTTGAGGATAAGTTCTACAGTATCTTGTCGTGTGACCCTTTCGGTTGCAGCTTGTGCAGTGCATCTCTCTACATTCTCCATGATGGTGGAAATTGCATTTGCTGCACTTGGGTAGGGTCCCTGAGTATTGTTTGGGATTATTTGGTGTGGATGGGGCTGGAGCATGTGGTGTTGTGGTAGCTTGAGTAGCAAAATGGACAGTCACAGTTTATTGTTTCTTTGATGATTCTGAATTTTGTTTTCCCTTCCGCTTGTTGTTTTTCCCCTTCTTGTTCTCACCTTCTTTCTTGACTTCCGCTTCTCCTGTTTTGGCACCCTTTTGTTGCCATGATCGTACAATTTCTTGGTTAGCCTCTTTGTACTATCATACGTCTCAGGATTTGCTGCAATTACATTCCTTTGGATTGGCGCGGTCAATCCCCAGATGAGTCTCTCGATCTTCTTCCCTTTAGATGTAATCATTCTTGGACACAAGAGAGACAGCTCACTAAACCTTGACATGTATGCATCAATGTCAGAGTTTTGAACCGTGAGGTTCCACAGCTCTTGTTCCATTTTCTGGATTTCCTCCCTTGGACAATGCTCAACCAACAACATTTCCTTAAGCTCCTCCCATGGCATCGCGTTCGCCACCGGAAGCGTCATGGCCTTTACGTGACCATTCCACCACGAGAGAGCTTGATCAACGAATGTGCAGGCCGCAAACTTGACCTTGCACCCATCCGGACATCCGCAGATTTCAAACACTGATTCCACCTTCTCTATCCATCGTTTCAGAGTTATTATGCCTCCCGTCCCGTTGAAGGTTCGAGGCTTGGCGTTGGTGAAATCCTTGTAGGTGCAGGTTCTTGTGGTTCCGTGGTTTGTTCCCTGGTTTGTGCTTCCGGTTCCCTGCCCGTTGCCTTCTCCGTTGTTTCTGTTGCGAATTTGCGCAAGTGCTGCAGTGACCGCAACGGACACTACTGCTTGGAATGCGACTGAGTTTATTTCTGGCGGTGTTGGTGTCGCGTTGTTTCCACGGTTTGGTCTTTGAGGCATCTTTCTGTCATATAACGGAAAGACGTTGAGTATCCAATGTATTTAGTTTCATGATTTCTTGGTTACAGTACAGTTTCAGTTATTCGGCTGTGTATAAGTGAGCGAATGCATAAAATCAATATGTAGTAAAAGTAATAGAACACATAGTAGATCACAACATCACGATAAGATATATATATATATATATATATATATATATATATATATATATATATATATATATATATATATATATATATATATATATCATTTCCACTAGTAATAACCATTTTAATACAGGGAAAATTTGCCAAAAAGGCATATAGTACATGGGGGAAACATATGATCCGACATCATGACGACCCTATGAATAGTGTAATCACTTAAACATATTCTCGATAGTACATAGAATAATACATAAAAGAAAATCATAACGATAGTACATGAACGGGTACTAGTTACGACAGGGTGGGTCTGGTAACGAAATCATATGCCGAAATGTCGTGCTACAAGATCAGCTAGCTCGGTCATCTCCCTGACTACATCGTCTCTCTCGTGCTCGGCCTGTACAGCTCGGGCCTCTGTCGCTAATAGTTGTTGTCAAAGAGTGGCAACCTCCTCCTCTAGGGAATGAGTCCTATCTACGGGATCCCGTGGTGCTGTGGAGTGATCCTGTACTGTCTCTAAAGTGGGAGGTTTACAAGGGACTTCATTAGTATCTCCACCCTACTCCGCGACCTCATCGGATTCTCCAAACTCATTGTCCGTCTCCACGTACTCTTCGGGCCCGACACCGGGGGCTGCCTCCACCACGGGGTCTTCCTCAATTATTCCGTGGGCCACTAGGTTTTGATAGAAAAGAGCGCCTTGATGTGCTCCGTCCATGCGAGTGCCTTGATGTGCTTCGTCCATGGCGACTGCGCGTGAACAGGGAGTAAGAAGTGGGTAGAAGGGGGTATGTATAATAATTTTTCCAAAATACTCCTATAATATTTTAATTATTTGTTTTTGAGTTCCTTAGAAGTTTTGGGTACGAGGTAAGCTTCTCGCTCCATTTCCCGCCATGATTACCCCCAAACACACGTTGGTCATATTTTCAATAAATATAGTTGATCAGGCTATATTTATCCCCAATATGACTACATAACTGTCCGGGTTTAATCACAGTGTTCAATTTCCTCCAGAGACTTTTAGTGATATAGTTTTAATGCAAACCTAGGTATTCATTTTATTCAGAGTGTTTTAGTCTCATTGTATTTATAGTTGCATATCAAGTATGATTAGATATGCCAGTTCACTATAAACAATGCTTTGATACCAATCTGTCACACCCCGAACCAGACGTCGGAAACGTCTGGGGGCTTGCGCGTGACTTCATTTTGTAATATCATCACAATTGTATATAATTGAAACAAGACAACACCATCATCATACATATCAAAATACAACCAACATTGTTTACAACAAGTATAATATCATAAATTACATGCCATAATGTTTAATGTATGACGATGACAAAAATAGAACAATTTCCACATTCCCTGCTGACCTTTCTGCTTAACGGTTTCTTGAGAATACAAGTTATTTTGAAAACGTCAACATGTATAATGTTTGTGAGTTCATAAGCATAATCGAATGAAAACTTTTGATTTATTTGTAAACACCAGAAAATCCGATATTTCCTGTATAATAGTATGATAGTAATGTCAAAAACCAAGTATTAATGCATGTGTGTTTTCCGTTTTTGAAAGGTATATAAAATGTAATCCGAATAAAAATATTGTATTTCTGTAGTAAGTAAAAGGCATTGTTTAGCTGTATATTTTTCCCAGAAAATCCTATACTTTCTGTTTATAAAAGTGTTGTGGTCTAAACCCTAAGACCGAATAACAGTGTATGTATGTTATTGTTTCAACAAGATTTTACAAGTGTTCCATAAAATTTTGTTGGAGAGGATCTCTAAGTGAGCCGTTTTAACCATACTTGATTTTTGACGAATTCGCCTGTCGTGGCGTTCTTAGGCGCCAGTTTGATTTACGGTAAGGTTTGTCACCCTAGACTGGCCTAGTCTAACTGTAGCGAACAACTCAGGTGTGGGGTGTCACCCGACATGTCTCACTCGATCCTTAGTTGTTACCTTGCAAGTATTGTATTACAATATGTATAATGCTTTCGTGTATGTATTATTATTTGCCAAAACCCAGAAATAATATGTATATGAATGAAATGAGCCCAACAGACATGAAAAAGGGTAACTATGGCCCATTAAACATGTATGTTATTTCTAGGCCCAAAAGGTATGCAAAAGGACACTAAAGGCCCATTAAGCAGGTGAGGTATAGTTCAGGCCCGATAAGCATGTATATAGGCTACAAAGGCCCAATACACATTGGATCTATGATTTAGGCCCAATTTAACATGTAATTGGACCACAAAGGCCCGATAAGTATGTAATGGAAGTATCAGGCTCGATAAACCAGTAAATGGACCACTAAAGACCATTAACCATGCCACGAGAGTATTAGACCTAATAATTGTTTTATCGATGTATTTAGTCCGTTTGTCGTACTTAATTTTATTTAAGGTATATCGTTTACCAAAATAACATAAAAAGGCCTAATTTTTGTAATATTGACAATTTTGGCCCAATAGGCTAAAAATGTAAGGATTTAAGCACATTTTTGTAAGATTGACACTTTGGGTCCCTTAGGACTTAAAAGTTTACATTTATGGGCTTAATTCTAATAAAATGACATTTTTGGCCCAAATATATATAAATTGACATTTTCGGCCCAAATATATATAAATTGACATTTTTTGGCCCAAATATATATAAATTGACATTTTTGGCCCATATATATATATATATATATATATATATATATATATATATATATATATATATATATATATATATATATATATATATATGATTCCAGCCCGTTATTATAAGAATTTACATTTTTAGCCCATTTTTGATAAAAATGACATTTTCAGCCCAAATTTTGTATAAATAACATTTTAGGCCCAAATTTGAATAAAGTGTCATTTTTCAGCCCATAAATCCGTAAATTTTCATTTTTGGCTCAAATTTGTTTAGAATGATGTAGAATCAAAGAATCGAGTATAAAATGAATCAGAGTGTAGAATCAAGTAAGAAAGCGAAATTGAACACCGGATGTAAATATGATCTTGTTTCAGCTCTATTACGCTTTCAAATATTTACAGAGTACAAAGACAGGTCTGTAAAAACTCTTATCTAACTCTAGTAAATATCCCTATTTATAGGGAACAGAAAGCATACATAAAATATACTAAGGCATAGACACTTAAGTTTCGAATAAAAGCGCCTTAGTAAAATACATTACAAAACATTCGAAGAAGCAAAATATATTTCGACTAATTACAACATTTTAACCCTTACAATCTCCCCGTTTGTAATCATAGTCGAACAACTTAATTCGTAAGAAGCTGGATGGAATACAGCATCACTCTTCGAATTTCCGTGTACCAGGAAATAATCTTCTTAAGCTCTTTCTTATCTCCTTCATTGTTCTTCTTACAATGATTCATACGAACAATTAAGTTCGTATATTGAGACGTTGAATACCTTTCCACTTCGCATGCCTGGAACAAGAAACGTTTTGCTTTTCCAGCTTTGTCTTTTCCTGCGAAGACCATTCCAAAAGGCTTCAAGCAGATTTCACCATCAGCATACTTCTTCAATTTTGCCTGAGTCTTTGTAGGAGCCATTGGAGCTTTAATTTCCATACCTTTAGCCGTAGCTAACTCCACATCTGTTAGAGCCAAGCACTCATAATAATTTTCGATGAAAATCTTGATGTGAGCAAGCCCAAGCTTAAATTCATCAGGTTCTGTGTTTTGAAGATATGAAAACGATTTGTCTTTCAGAATCAAAGCAACTTGTATAAGATCATACAAGTTCATTAATGGAAAATCTGCAATTGTAAATTCTCAAATATTTCCATTTGCCCTGGCAACCACATACTTGATATTTTGGACTGTGTTTTCGAATAGCACATCCTTTTTCATGTGTGTGTCATCATCCTTTTCTTTGAAATTACCTTCTGCTTTAAATTGAGGCATGATGAACATCATTTCGTTTATCGTAAAGTCCAGCTGACTTGAATCAGTATTCGTAACCATATAACTTTGTTTTGGTTTCTTCTCAAACGAAAACATATGATTAAAAGCTACTTTGGCCTCAATTGTTTCATAATTGTAGTGTTTGGCCGGATCACCTTTGTCCATTCCCTTCGGATCACTTACACGCTGAGTCATTATGCTTTGAATTAATCTTAGTTTTTCGATTTCAGCTTCTGCTTCGGCTTTCCTTTCTTCTTTCGATTTTTCCACCACAATTGTTTTCCCTTTATCTTTCACGACTGAATCATCTTTCACCTCCATTGTTTTCGAACTACTCCCAACATTATCAGTAGGTTTACCAATCACAATTCCTTTCGAAATTGGTCTTGTAATTGGCATGGTTGTTACGACTGTTGAAGTAATCGGCCCAGCAGATGCTATAACTGGCTTTGTTGTTGGGATCTTTGAAGAAAACATCTTTCCTACAACCTTCGCATCATCACCACTGGCCTTCAAATCACCAGTTTTTCTTTCTCCCCCTTGCACCCCTGTGAAAACAGGTGGGGCATTTGTTGTTGGAAGAAGGATGGATATACGAGATAGAGGAGCAAGTTGCTTGTTGAGAATTGCTTCGAAGTGTAGGAACTTTTGAGATAAAAATTCAGGAGTAATCGGGGATGAGGAAACCGGCTGGACAGATAGGTCTTTTAATTCCTTTAGCAAAGTAGTCACTTCCAAAAAGTTGACACTTTCTGTTGTTGAAAGATGAGTAAGTTGAGGACTCAAATTTTCATATAATTTGACAAATCTTGTGATAGCGTCACAAATAATATCAACCTTCTGAGTCAGAGATGCATAATCTTTTTGAACAGTTGCAATCTCTTTTTGCATATCTTCACGAAGTTCATGAATCTGCAGATTGACATCCTCCCTGACTTTCTTTACTTCTTGAACAAATAGAACATGCCTTTCCTTTGTTACATGCTTGAATTCTTACATATCTCCGGCAAACTTCGAATTTTGAGAATTGATGCGTAGTTCATTATTTTGATCACTATGATCAACCTTCTCCAAAATTCGAGATTCAGAGTCTGTAATCATCCCAGATACTTTACTTACAACACTTGCTTCGAACATTTTCAACAATGAATCAACCTCTAAACTTGAAACAGACGAACCACCCCCCAGATCAGCTTGAGATTGAATTATAGAATTCAACTTCTGATTCAAAATTTTAAATTGCTTCATTGCCATCAGCATATGATCTGGAAACTCCTCTTCGTCTTCATGAAACTCTAATTCTTCAAACGTACCTCCAAAACACTCATTATCAGTTTCTGTTTCCATAAAAACGGTTTCTTGAACAGTGGAATTAGGTTTGGGTGTATCAGTGGATTGAGAAGAAAAAATAAAAGTGAAGGGTTGATTGATTATGTTTTCGAATGTAGGGGAATCAGTGGTGGAAGTAATTGGAATAATTGGTGGAGGTAAAGAAACAGTATGTTCGAAAGTTAAAGAAGTTGGATGACATTGATCTTCTTTATTCGAATCTCCTTCACCCATATTGACATTTGCATCCGTATCAGATACGTTTGCAGGGATGCCTGAAGTTCGTACCTCCTCAGAAACTGATTTGGCAACTGAATCTTCGGGTGGTATGACTATTGTCTGCTCAGGAGTTGAACTTTCTACATGAAGAGTTACTTCTGGTGTTTCAGGAATTCTTTCATCATCATCTTCTGTAGACTCAATAGAAAGCATAAGCTTTCGTGTCTTCTTCTTCTTCTTCTTCGATAAATGTTTGGCCATATCCTCAGCCGTTCGTTTCTTGGATAATGGAGAAACAGGTGCTGGCACTTCTCGAATTAAAACACCTTGATGAGTGATGTGAGGTTTTCGAACCACTTTTTGTGTTGGAGACTTGCTTTTATGTGTTGACTTCATTTTGATTCTTCGAAACATACCAGTCTTCGAAGGAATGATCACGTCTTCTTGAGTTTCTTCAGCAACAGGCTCAATCACTTGTGTCTCAGCAACAGACACTTCAACTGTTAGAGGCTTCTTCTTTGGAGATTTCAAAGAAGTCAACTATGTGATTTTGTCTTCATGAGAAGTAGTTTCAGTCTTCTTTGACCGCTTGGATTTCTTACCTTCCCTGTCCAATAGTTTCCCAGTTTCGATAGTAGAATCAATAGTCTTCAAATATGCCACTAAAACAGAATTCGAAGGATCAACTCTTTTAAGCATTGCATCTGGAATACGAGCAACAGATGGAAAAACCTCAGCACTATCTGTGACATCCTTTGGATAGTGGTATGGTTGAAAAACAGCTTTTTCTTCATCATTGGGTACCAAAATCCCTTCCTTGTTGAAAATCAAGCTCTGGTATCTTGCACACGAAATACCATGAATAACATTCGTGTGTTCTACACTCTTTTGGAATTCCTTCCACAATTGTGTAGAATAATCCACTTGAAGATCATAGTATAGCCCAGCAACCATGGCATATACTTCCATTCTTCCTTTGTCAAGACCAACTGTTCTCCCAGTTAAACATCTTAGAAAAATACCAAATAAGAAATTTCAGATACTTGGAAGACCAGATTTCTTAAAATCACTGATCTTGGATAACTGAGGCTGATATCCCATCTCATTAAACATATGAACTATTTGAGGAAATGTGAAAGCAACATACGGAGGTGAATTCGGAATTTCAAGAATTTGGCAAAAGAGTTTCATTGATAATCTGACCTTTTTCTCATTCACCAGATGGAAAGTAATTGTATCAAAAGCTTTATTGTAAGTAGCAGTTGATCCGGCTTGAGAAAGCCATGACATTGGAACAGAGAATGAACTGAACATCACCTTAGACAAAACAGAGCTCTTTAAGGCAACGATTAACATCTTTAATTCTTCCGGGTATTTAGAAACATCACCCTCCAAGTAATACTTAGTTGCTTGAATCTTCATAATTGGCAATGAAGATACATCTTCAGTGGTATGAGAAGGATCAGCATCAACATGAACAAAAGTCGCCATTGTTAGGGTTTGAAAACTTTAAAGATCAGAGAATTTGGGAATTTGTTCTTTTTGATCGTGTAAACTGATAATGAACCCTTGAATCCCCTCTTATATGTAACCATGAAGTTTGAATTTTTGAAGCGGGATGTATATTTAATGATATCTGACGTGGCACCTTGAAAATCGGACCATTACTGCATAAAAGTAGCCATGCGTCAAAAAGTATCTTTCACATCACCTTGAAATCCGGACAGAATACCATACGTCATTAAAAACCAGCCTGTATTGTTATCCCCAAGAAGATTGTAACCGTCAGAACCCTTCGTATGGAAGCAAGGCTCTTTCGCTTTTGGGATGAAAAGAGAAGTCATATGCCAGATGTTTGAAATCATCAGCCTGAGTTGGTATTACTCAGAACCTCAAGGATTTCGTGAGTGCAGTGTTCCAAAGAATTTAGACGAGAAACAAAGATAAGAAAATTTTGGGATATTGTGATGTCAAAATATTAATTTGACACAAAGGCAGATAAAATCTCGGGCAAAGATTGCTTCATTAATCATTAAGAGAAATGATCAACAGCTTGTGTAGGTTCCCGTGAAATACAATTGAATACTTGTAAATAAGTATCAAAGGGCTTCTTTTATAATGCTTCATGGGTAGTTTAAAATTTTCGTTACATGTCAACCTAAACATCAGGTGATAAGTTGTAACAGAAATTACTTGTTTCACCAGTGTAGTTAGGGACAAGTTTGTTTTGATAAATTTGAAGTGTCATTGAAGTTCGAATGAAACTCACACGGAAATCATTTTCAAGAAAAAAATATGTGCTGGATCTTGTTGGGTAACAAACATCATGGGTTTCGAATGTTTGATCAAGACCACTCATACAAATTGAATATGATTTGGAGTTTCGAATGTTGGTACTAAACCAAATGTTTCGTGAAAATCTGGAACATAGTTCCCCGTCAATTCCTTAAAAGTTTAGAAAATTGGGTTTCACTTTCATCACGGTCTCATGATGTCAGATCATAAACACAGATTTTTGATATATCTAAGTCTCGATGGGTTTGATCAGAGACCTCTCGGACATATTTCTTCGTGTGTGATCGTGTAAGAACTTTATGGGTGAAAAAGATTGGTGTAAGACACGAAAGGTACCTCTGTTATTTTTGGACAAAACAGTAAACTCTTAACTCATTTTGAGAAGAGTCAGGTAGCTCAGAGACTAATGTGAATATAAGCCTTATTTGGAAGAAATTTTCGTATGAATAATTTCATTAAGGCTTTCGTACACACACATTGAGTCATTGGAGACTTTGGACAACATGCAGCAGCATGCTTCTAGGGACAACTTAACTAGTTCAAAATATTAATAATTTATCGATTCGTACGAAAAATGTACCTGACCCTAGAACTGCAAGCATAATCCACTGTGTACCATCATATATATCTGATACCAATTGTAGAATCAAAGAATCGAGTATAAAATGATTCAGAGTGTAGAATCAAGTAAGAAAGCGAAATTGAACACCGGATGTAAATATGATCTTGTTTCAGCTCTATTACGCTTTCAAATGTTTACAGAGTACAAAGACAGGTCTGTAAAAACTCTTTTTGGATTTTTAATTTTTCGAAAATTAAAAGCTAACTGTATTTGTTGCAAATACACGAAATTTTATCATCCCCTGATAAGTGACAAATTTACGAATTCGAAGGGATTCGAAGCGTTGACTATGAATAGTAACCTCTGAATCAACCCTTAAAATATATGATAAATTTATGAATTCGAAGGGATTCGAAGCGTTGATTGTTATTGCTATGTTTTTCATTCAGCACCTCTGAATCATTCCTGGTCAATCATCATTCTCCTTTTTCGCATGGAACAGAATTTCCATCTATCATTCCAAGTCCTTCTAAAATTTTCACAAAGGATTTTTCATCTAAAGGTTTTGTGAAAATATCAGCTAACTGATCAGTTGTTTTCACGAAATGTACTTCAATATTTTCATCCTCCACGTGATCCTTGATGAAATGATAACGAAGAGCTATATGTTTAGTCTTCGAATGTTGTATAGGATTATGACAAATTCTTATTGCACTTTGAGAATCACAATATAATGGAATCTTTTTCATATTGATTGCATAATCACGCAATTGACTTTGAATCCATATAATTTGTGATGTGTAAGCAACAGCAGCCACATATTCTGCTTCACCTGTTGAAATTGATACACATGTTTGCTTTTTCGACTGCCAGCTCACCAATTTTCCATTGAGAAATTGACATCCGCCACTTGTGCTTTTTCTATCAAGATTACAACCACCCAAGTCTGCATCCGAATAAGCTTGTACAAACAACCCTATTTTCGAAGGATACCACAATCCTAACGAAATTGTTCCTTTAAGATAACGAAATATATTCTTCACAGCAGTGAGATGTGGTTCTCGTGGATTTGACTGATACCTAGCACAATTACACACAGAAACATGATATCAGGTCTACTTGTTGTAAGATAAAGTAATGAACCAATCATGCTCCTGTAAAGAGTTATGTCAACTGCAGATTTATCTAACGAAGGTGTCAGCTTTATGTCAGTTGCCATAGGAACTCGTAACTTTATGCTATTCGTCAACCCAAACTTCTCTAGTAGATTCTTTGTATATTTTTCTTGATTAATAAAAATTCCTTCTCTGTTTTGACGAATATTCAGTCCAAGAAAATTATTGATTTTTCCCATCATGCTCATTTCGAACTTACTTTTCATCAAATCTTCGAATTCTCTAGATAAAGCAGGGTCAGTTGAGCCAAAAATAATATCATCAACATAAATTTGAACAAGCATTAGATGATTCCCAACTTTCTTTCGAAATAATGTGGGGTCAACAGATCCTTGTTTAAATTTAGATTGTTTCAAAAATGAAGTAAGAGTTGCATACCATGCTCGTGGTGCTTGTTTTAAACCATAAACTGCCTGATCTAAAATATAAACATGATCTGGATATTCTTCGTTAATAAAACATGAGGGTTGTTCCACGTAAACTGTTTCTTCAAGCTCTCCATTTAAAAATGCACACTTCACGTCCATTTGATAAAAATCAAAGTCTTTGTGAGCTGCATAAGCCAGAAATATACGAACAACTTCGAGTCTTACGACAGGGGCAAAAGTTTCTTCATAGTCGATTCCTTCTTGTTGTGAATATCCTTTAACAACAAGTCTGGCTTTGTTTCGAACAATATTTCCATCTTTGTCGGTTTTGTTTTTAAAAATCCATTTTAACCCGACAATCGAAACATTTTCAGGTTTAGGAATTAATCTCCAAACCTTGTTTCGTTCAAATTCAGACAATTCAAATTGCATAGCAACAACCCAATCTGAGTGTTCCATTGCAACCTTAACTGTTTTTGGTTCAATTTTAGAGATGAAAACATTAAACATGCAAAATTCTTGATGAGTATTCAATACCTCATTCTTTGCATGTATTTGAGCTCTTGTTACAACACCCTCTTGTGGATTTCCAATTATTTGATCTTTCGGATGATCTTTTGTCCACTTTTCCATTGGCGGATAAGCTAGATCAAATTCCAAAGGTGCATCTTCGTATAAATCATCATTCTCTGAACCTGCAATCGAACAAACATCATCAAAATCATTATTATTCTCAATGTTTTCTAAATGCTCCCCCTCAACATTATGCTCCCCCTCAACATCAGCATTCAATCTTTCATTCTCCCCCTCGAAAGAATGCTCTCCCTCAACTAGTGTGTTCGAATCCAAGTGCTCCCCCTCCACTGGATTATTTTGCATACTTTCGTCTTTCTCTGGAGAAGTTGATGTTGAATCATCAGTAAGCTTCGTTAATTCAGAGAGATGATTATCATTTGCATTTATTTCAGCATCAACAACATGATCTTAAATACCAAAAATTAAATCATAATCAATATCTAAGGTTTGTGAAGATTCAGATTCATCTTGTATTTCTTTTAGAATAGGATGATTTTCACACTTCGTTTCAGTTTGTTTAATATAGTAATCATCAAATGTAAGATTAAAAGTTTCTTCAACTTTTCGTGTTCTTTTGTTCAACACACGATATGCGACTGAATTATGCGAGTATCCCAAGAAAATCCCTTCATCTGCTTTAGCTTGAAATTTTGTAAGATTATCCTTGAGATTCATAATAAAGCACCTGCATCCGAAAACATGGAAAAATTTGACGTTAGGTTTTCGATTGTTAAGAATTTCCTATGGAGTGATGTTAAAACGACGATGAATGAAAGATCTGTTTTGAGTAAAACATGCGGTGGATACTGCTTCAGCCCAAAGGTATTGTGGAAGATTCGCATATGCCAACATAGTCCTTGCCGCTTCGCATAGAGACCTATTTCTTCGTTCAACAACACCATTTTGTTGTGGTGTGTATGGAGATGAAAAATTATGCGAAATCCCTTTGTCCACCAAAAATGAATCAAGAACATTGTTCTTAAACTCAGTTCCATGATCACTCTTAATTTTTCGAACAATCTTCTTCAATGTTGTTTCCATCTTTTTGATAAAGTAAATCATGATTTGTGCAACTTCGGATTTAAGCCTGAGAAAATAAACCCACGTAAATCTGGAAAAATCATCAACAATGACTAATATGTACCGTTTCTTGTTGATTGTTGAAACTGTTGATGGACCACACAAATCAATATGTAACAGTTCCAGAGGTGCGACTATTTTCGAATCTATCGTAATTGGATGTCCTTGTTTATGTTGCTTTCCAACTTCACAAGCTGCACATAAAGAATCATTATCAAATTTAAGTACAGGTAAACCTCTTACCAGATCTTGTATCACAAGTTTATTGATGTTTTGAAAGTTAAGATGAGAAAGTCTTCGATGCCAAAGCCAACTTAAGTCTGATGTTGCTTTTGAAAGAAGACATATAGCAGGTTTCCCTACTATCAGATTGATGTCCAAAGTAAACATGTCACCTTTCCTTTTGGATTTAAGTAAAACTTCGTTAGTGTTGACATTCGAAATAACACTTCCTTCTTCATTAAAAAGAACTTGATTGTCAGTGCCCACAACAAGTTGGGAAACACTTATCAAGTTATGTTGAAGACCTTCAACATACGCAACACGATTCACAGTGAATTATCCGTTTGTGATCTTCCCATATCCTTTGACTTGACATTTTTTATTGTTCCCAAACTTCACAACTCCAACATTCTTTAGGCTTCCAAAATCACGTAAATTCTCCTTCTTCCCAGTCATGTGACGAGAGCAACCACTATCAATGTACCATTTATTATCATATTGCTCGTCACATAGTACCTACAATCAGTGGAAAAATTTAGGTACCCAAGGCTTTTTGGGTCCTTGGAAATTAGATTTGAATTTCGAATGTAATGAAGAACTTTTAACCCAATCACAAACTTTGGTTTTGAGACTATCAATTAAGTTTACATCTTCATTTAAAGGAACCGAAACATAAGATTTTGATGGTTTCGAATGTTCACTAACATTACCCTTCGTATTCTGAGTTTGTGAATGTACATTCTTTGTTTTGATTACTGGTTTCCATGCTTTGACAGATATGTTCGAATCCTTAGAAGATAAACTTCCATTTGATGAAGTATTTACATACTTTTCATAGGCTTCGTGAATTTGCTCCTTTGAAAATGTATTCGACTGATACATTTTTCCTTTGCCTTTAAGCCAATGATCAATGTTCTTCCTTGAAGTTATTCCCTTTTCATGTGAAATTTTCATAGTTTCTTTATTCGTATGATTAGGAAAATTTGGCTTTTTAGGAACAAAATCAACTTTTGGATTGGTTAGAAAAGATTCACCATAAGATGTATCAACAGTGGATTTAAAATCTTGACGTTGAAAGAATTTTTGATTTGGATTTGATGTATTTGAAATTTTAGTTTTTGAGACTTTCGAAAACTTTGGTTGTTTATTCACTTCAGACCTTAAATGATTTGATTTTAATGAATGTTGATTATTTGTTGAAATAGAGGAATTTTTAGCTTTAAAAACATTTTTGGGTGATTGTAATTCAGACATCTTTTGAGACTCAATAATCTGCCAAAATATTTTCTTCCTAGCTTGTCTTTTTGAAATGTTATTTTCCTTCGAAAATTTGTCAATTTCATCTTTGAATTCTGTGGAGTTTAGTTTGACAACTTTTTCATTTTCCTTTACAACTTGTTTTGAATTCTCTTTTTCAACTTTTGATTTGTCAACCCATTTTCTTTGCGGTTTTTGACGGTGAACAACATACGAATTCTTTGTTAGGTTGTTTTCAACTGTGCTTTGATTTGCAAAGAAACCTTCATCAGTTGTTTTCAAATTATCTTCTTCAACTAACTTCTTTAATTCCGGTTTGATATTCTCACATTTCCAGTAGTTACGAATACTTGATTTGGAAAAATGACATCATCTGTACACTTGAAATTTGGATAAACCACAGTATTCGTTTCAAGATAGTGATCACCTTTTTCATTCATCATTTTTTCAAACTTTTGTGTATCACCATACACTTGATCAACCACTATTCGAGGAATTTCTTCTTCCTTTGAAGATTTCTTTTCCTTCGAAATTTCTTCTTCTTTTTCATCATCGCTATCATCAGTTTGACTGTCTCTGAGATACACGAAGTCCATATCACAAACTTTCGAAGTTGAGGGTATATCAGTTTCTTTCTTAACCATCAAGTCCTTAACTTTTTCTTTCCCTTTAAATGTTGATGCAACATTAACAACAGACAACTGGGAACATTCAACATCCTCAAGATCACTAATTTCACTAATATTGTCAGAATTATCTTCAATATCAGCAAAATTAGATTGAGAATCAGATGTTGAATTCTCAGTCTTTTTTCAAAATTTGAATTTGTTCAGATTTAGTCAAAGTATCATTCACTATGTTAACTAACTCATTCGCATCAAGACATTCATCAATTTTGACAATTCCATATTTATATCTATCATCAGGAACTTTGTCAAAATCAGCTATTATTTTCTCACAATCATACGAAATATTATCTACCTTAGCTCTTTCGAATGCTAGAAAAGGTAGTAATTTTCTATGTTGCTCTTTACTTATTTCACATGAATGATGTAAATCAGTTAATTTGCTATAAAGTCTCTTAGCAGAATTACAGTATATGTTTCTTTGTGCTAGCAAAAGTTTGACCTCATTTGACAAAGTATCTCTATCACACATAATATTCGTTATTTGTAATTCTAAACAATCAACTTTACTTATTTTCATGTCTAATCGCTTTTTGGTCTCTAATAACTCCATGGACAACTTGTTGGCCTCATTGCTAGCCCACTGATCATAATATTTAGGGATTAGCATTAGAATTTTGGTTGATGATCCTAACAAATGAGAAAACGAGGTCATCGAATTGAGATTGAAGCTCGCCATTGTTGTACGGAAGATGACTTTGAAAATTTTTAAGAAGATTTGGAAATTTGAAAACAAACTAGTTGAATCAAATCGGAATTACAAGAAGAACACTCGATTCAACAATTCAAATGCAGAATCAAATCAAAAACTAAAATCTAGACAAATTTTTCACGATCAAAAAGTGCGGAAACTTTTGAACCAAAAATTTAATTCAAAAACTTTTTGAATGGATGAAAATCAGATCACATATGTGATTCCTGCTCTGATACCAATTGTAGAATCAAAGAATCGAGTATAAAATGAATCAGAGTGTAGAATCAAGTAAGAAAGCGAAATTGAACACCGGATGTAAATATGATCTTGTTTCAGCTCTATTACGCTTTTAAATGTTTACAGAGTACAAAGACAGGTCTGTAAAAACTCTTATCTAACTCTAGTAAATATCCCTATTTATAGGGAACAGAAAGCGTACATAAAATATACTAAGGCATAGACACTTAAGTTTCGAATAAAAGCGCCTTAGTAAAATACATTACAAAACATTCGAAGAAGCAAAATATATTTCGACTAATTACAACATTTTAACCCTTACAAATGACATTTTAGTTCACAAAAACCATAATTTTTACATTTTGGTCCCAATAACCATAAAGGCCCATAATATGGCCCATTATGCGAAAATTACACTTTTGGCCCTTTAAATGTCATTAATATCATAAAGACCCACTTTTTAAAATAAATGACTCTTTTGACCCTTGTAAAAACCGTAAATGTCAAGAAGGTCTCATCCTTTTGTTTATTTGTCAAAAATGGCCCTTTTTCAAGATTTTGTTTAGTTTCTTATGAATCTTAACATATTTAACACATTTATCTTTATAGTAAGTTGTATGAAGCGTTTTGGTTTACAAATATCATAACTTTTGGTTAGAATTTTCGAGATCTATAGTGTTTCATCACATAATCACAACTTAAATCAAGTAAAACACACATAACATGCACAAATACATAGATCTACCACATATGCAACTTGTATTCTCCCCCAAAACTTGTTTAAAATCTAAAACAAGGGGTATGAACTCACCTTGAGGCTTGGATTCGGTTTTTTTTGAAGAAGTGAGAAGATTTCGGCCCTAGAAAGCTCTTTGAGATGGTTTTCGAATTCTATGAAGTTCAAGAGTATGGATCATGAAATGATATGGGTTATGAAGAGATTTTGATGAAATATTAGAAGCTAAACCATAGATTCAAGTAAGAAATTACCAAGGATGATGATCTTGATGAAAAATCTTCTTGAAAACACACCCAAAATCTCGAAAATTTAGAGGAGGAAGGAGGAGTTCTTGAGAGATTTTTGGAAGAGTTTGTGAGTGAAAATGAGAGGGGTGAGGGGAGGGATTCGGCCGAGAGGTAGAAGAAGAGAGGGGGAGAAAAGATTGAGGTGATGTTTGCATGGAGAACCACCATGCAAACATGAGGTGTCACAAGCAAATTAATCCTTCATTTCTCTTTTTTTTCGTTTATATGCATAATGGGCCGAGAATTGGGCTAAGAGAGATGAGAATGAAATGATTTGGGCCCATTATTGGCTTTGTTTGAATTTTAAGAAGCCTAATAATATTTTTCGGCCCATTGGGCCTTTATGAAGGTTCTCGGCCCAATAAATACCCAATTAAAAGGGTTCACGGCCCATTTGGGCAAATGAAATCATTTATGGTCCAACAAGGCCCATTAGAGATAAGATGTATTGTTTTATGTTCATATGGCCCAAATTGCTAAAATCTTATGAATGTGGGTCCAATTAGCCCAATTAGGGTTCCTAGGCCCAAATGAGTCAAGTTGAAGGTTTATTAATTCATTAAGCCCAATAAGAAAATCCTAGTTCATATTAAACTTGAACTGGGATTTTTAGGGTTTTCAATTCCTTGGTTGACTATATGAGATGCTTTGTATAAGGTTTTGAACTTTACTTGTGAATATTGATTAAGTTTGTTGTCATTGAATGAGCATAGTGTATAATATCAAATTAGGGTTATAAGCATCACAGTAGATGGTGTTTACATGAGACTAGAATTTCCTAGCTAAAATGCTAGTTGTGACATTCGGTTATAGGACTCACTATGAACATTAACTAGAATCTCTCTCTCTCTCTCTCTCTCTCTCTCTCTCTCTCACTACAAACCATAGACTTGGTTTCTCAAAACAGTTTTTAAGTATGGATTTACTTATGCAAAAACACCTTTTGGTTTTCAAGGTTTATTCAAAGATTCTTTACGAAATATGTTCATTTTATTTCCTTAGGATAACACATATAACACTATCAATTGTACCTTGAGTACAAATATCATCTAATAAGTTAGTATAACATTTTCTTCATAAGATCTTGTATGGAAAGGCTCCATCCCTATCTTACTTAAATGTTTTATGGATTTGAAGCCTTTGTTGGACTAAAACTTCTAAATCCAAAATCTACTAAATACATATTTGTATATAATACTCTAAATATGGCTTAGATTGTTATATGCAAATCTACCAAGAATAAGTTCTCTTATTCCTCTGACGGCTAAGTTAGTAGAAAGCAAGTTTCTAATGACAAAGCAAGTGGGAGGTACATGGAACTTGAAGCAACTCAAGAACCATAACCTGATGTAGTAATAGTTGGCACTAGTTTTAATAAGGGATTGTTAAACTTTGATAATAGCTATTCATAAACACAAATTGTTTGCATTAGTGGTAGAGATCATCTATGATTTGAGAAATGTGGAATCCCTCATCGATGAGCTTTTATTAATGGTTTCTAGCAAATCCATCAAATACCAAGATGCTATGCCATATCTCAAATCTATTTAATGACTTAGAGTCATGAAAATGAGATGTAATCAATGTATGATAATCAAGTATGGTCTTGATTGAACTTCCTCTCTATTGAAAGGCTAGAAGGAGTATATGGTTCTTTTAGAAATAATACATTACATGGATAACTATACACATTTAAAGAAAGACTTGTTATAGAAGGATTTTCTCATACTCATGTCATTAACTATGGTCCTTATCATACTCATGAAATTGACTATGATCAAACCTTTTTTTCACAAGTAGCTATGATTAGATCAATAAAGATATTGTTTACTATAAATTCATATTCTCAGTGTGAAATATATAAAATAGATTTCAAAAAGACCGCTTTTCTTAATGGACATCTACTATAAGATAGCTATATAGATTAGCCTGGAGGTTTTATTAATCCATTTTATCCTAACAAAATGTGTAAAGCTTGAGATCCACTTGTGGAAAGCAAACATCTCAATGTTGCAAACATCATTTTAATGTAAAACCACAAGGTATGTTTTTATATCAAAATTAATAGAACATGTGTGTTTACTAAGAACTAGTAGGAGCATAGTGACAATCCTAATTTTGTATCAATGAGACATATTTAATCATAAAGAAATTACATTCTGACCATGCCAGAGTTTTTCACCTTGACTCGAAATGTGTTTCTAAAATGAAAGACTTAGGAAGGACAAGATACATTCTTGGAATGTAAAATCTATAGAGATAGATAAAATAAATGTTAAAAGTTTTAAATCTTTATGCATATATGGACAATATCTTGAAAGGGATCAAGATATAAAATTCATTTGGAGGAATCTTGGTATTGTCACAGAGCACTATGTTTTGAGCCTAGCTCATAGGTTTGAACTAGCTTAAATGATTTATATCCGATATGCATGGCAAATGAATCCATCATTTATGCCATATTATGCATAGACCTAGTATACGATCATGCTATGAGCATATCATAATACACCAATTGAATACATGGTTTAGTCACCGGATGACTATAGGAACATTTTAAGAGTACTTTGGAAGAACTAAGAGAATGTATATGAGACAATTATTTTAGAATAAAATCTTCATGTAAAGAGCTAAAATAGATTCTGATTCCTAAGCAAATAGAGATAATTATGAAATATAATTGGATTATGACTTCATTGTAGGATGAAGAGTAAGTTTAGTTGGAATGAGGTCCAAACAAAACAAAATGACACAATATACTACAAAATGAGAATACACTACTTTAGAAGTTGAAATAAAATATGATTGGATGAATGAGTTCAATAAAAAGCTATGATGATCTCTGCCATTCAAGGATCACATAGAAATCTTTGTGACTTCGAGAGTATATTTAATCGAGCTAAGAGACTCTATATCACGAAAGAACACCAATCATATACTCCAATATATTTAACTATACCTAGAGTAAAGTCAAATATGGAGATGATAGTATTCGCAAAATTCACAAAAATTAAGTTTAGTCGAACCCATTAATAAAGTCCTTCTTCTGAGCTAAGTATGAATGGTCACACTTCGGCTATAAGACTTAATTTTTCCAGAAATGAGATTTTGATTTGGATTTAGTATTTGGATATTGGAACATTGTAACAACAACTATTATATAATGTTTTGATATATTGTGATATGATCATAACATCAATACTTATTGTGTTCTATATTAACATGCTTAATCCATGAATAATCTTATTATTCTAAAAGTTCATAGTCTGTTATAATTGTGGCAACAATTATGAAATAAGACTAATATGAATTGGATTGGTTGACTTGCACTAAATGAAGGTAGACAATGGGTTGTAACCAAGTTTCATAGGTACTTATCAGAGAACTGGTATTGAACTTACCCGCATCAAGATCATCTCATGGATTGTTATCGTGAATGATATTTGATTAAAAGGTACTATCTTTGTATCCTTAAAACCTGAGATACATAGTGGAACTTAAGTGTATGGAGAGTTGTACTTAGATATGGTCAAATGTTGGTCCTTAACCGGATAGTTTGAAAAGCCATTTTCAGGTATGATATGAACTATGCAAGAGGATTATGTAACGCCCGCAAATTCGGGCTAGTCAATTTAGAGACGATAAGCGTCAAAAATGACTTTTTGATAGAGGATTATTTAGAATAAATAATCTTAACTAAGTTTTAGTATATTTCACAAAGTTTACGTACATATAAAGAACGTCGAAATCCGAGTTATAACGAAGAAGTTATGACCTGTCAAAGTTTCGCGACAAAACCGGCACGACACCGGGAATCGTAAAAAGTGAGTTTATGATAGACTACTTTTTAGCCTTAGGTTTCTAAAAGAAAGTTGTAGATTACGTCTCCACCTTCGTGCGGATATAAAGAACGTAAAAAACGGAGCTAGTATGCAAAAGTTATGGCCTTCCGAAGATGCAGTTGTTGAGAACATGACACGTGGCTGAAACCCTAGACGCCTTAAGTCACGACGTGAACATGAAGTTCACAACGTGAAACGTGTCAGAGACACTAATCGAGGCTAGAAAACACTTGTTAAAGCTACGGGATGACTCATGGAAGTTCATGACGTGAACCTATCATGTTCACGACGTGAATGAGCCCAGAACAGCCTATAAATAGCAAGTTCAGCCCTTTCATTCCTTACACCATTTCTTTTCTCTCTCCCTCGTTTGCTGAAGGCGTTCCGCATCCAGAGCCTGACGATCACGAACCACTGACCTTTTTTAGTTAGATTCTATCGACTCACGCTATTAAGGTGAGTGCATAGTTACTTTCATCTTACACGTAGATATGAAGTATTTTATATATATATATATATATATATATATATATATATATATATATATATATATATTACGTGCTATGTGTGCATATTATCTGTTTACCTGATATTTATGCTGGATGAACGTTTTATACATCTTTTTGATTATTTAAATTGTATACGTATTTTATATCTACAAATATGTTGGGGTAAAACATGGGTAGATGAAATAGTTGGTGTGTGATGAAATAATGTGATGAGAGATAGGTGATGATAGAAAAGTGATGATAATTAGGTAAAGAGAGATAGGTGATGATAGAATGGTGATGATAATTAGGTGAAGATAGTAATGTGATGATAATTAGGTGATGATAAATAGGTGATGTAAGATGAGAGGAGATATCATAACCTTGACCGGCGATGTGGCGATGTAGTCATCTACCAGAGTATAGATGGCGACCACAGACTATTCTAGACAGTCATGTGGAAACACCAGCAGGCTCATAACCTGTAGGTGATGAATTACGAGTTCAGGCGATGTTGTAACTACGTATTCATGTGATGATACTCTAACCCCTATTATGAATTACGAGTTCAGGCGATGTTGTAACTACGTATTCATGCGATGATACCCTAACCCTTACTAGACATGTATTGAGGGAGTAATCCCTGAATTAGTACTGTCTATGCGATGTAGGCGATGATCCTTAGGAACAAACATATAACGAAATGGGATGTAAGGAGATGAGAGGTAAATATGATATAGGAGATAAACCTTAGGATAAAATCTTTAGGGAAGATTAAATAAAGATAATGGGGATGGGTAATTGGGTTAATTGTTTGATGATTAAACATAATAATTATATTATTGTGGGTTGAAAACCCTATGTACTCACCAGGTTTCCCAACCTGACCCACTCAGTTTATTTGTATCACAGGTATCGATACCAAGCTACTTTACACTGAGAGATTAAGGAGATATAAATCATTAGTGATAATGAATGTAAGTTCTGTTTATGCTTATGTTTCAGTATTGACGATGACATCCCAAAGTTTTAATATGAACAAAATACATTTATTCGGAAATGATTTGATAATATATTTATCATATTTTTCTGGGAACAAATTCCGCAATATATTTCTTTAAAAATATACTCTGATTTTTAAAATAAAGCATAAACAAATCGGTTTTTTCTGGCCGTGAAAATGGGGATGTCATAGTTGGTATCAGAGCATTAGTTTAAGCGAACTAGGAATTTGTAGGATTTCTAGACTTAAACTTAGAATGCTAAGCGATGCTTGTGAGATGAGTGTCTACTATACTTTAGACACGAGCACTAGTTTATTTTAGGAAAGATGCCTAAAATGTTTTTATATGTTAAATGCTTTATGTTATAGCTATAAAGATGTCTTATATGCTATTATTTGTTTGGATCTATGGTCTGTTGCCGACCGGATCTAGAAATTTTATGTGCTCAGGATGCTAAACGTTTAATTACGATATTAGAACTGACATGTAATTTTTTTGGAGTAATAAGGAGGATTACACGTCTAAATCTTACTCTATCTATATTCTCGTCTCGATACACCGAACGTCTGCTTTGGTGTATAGAACGTCATAGTGAAGACTCATAGTGAACTGAGTAACTTGAGTAAATGAGAAGGCTCACGATGGTGAATGGTACCTATCGGAAGATATCGTAAGAATGATATCTTGCCTTTAGAATACGTCTGGTAAAATAACAGTACGTGTAGAGGAGTACGGTACATCCAAATGTACACTTTTGATTGGCGGGATGATAGAACGGTTGGTGTAATTTTTGAAGTTATCTTATCGTCTGACGTTTCCATCACCAACGGAGTTGAAGCACAATTATGTTGAAGATATGCATGGAAGAAGTCCTAGTAGAGTCTAGGGAAATTTTTTTTGAACACATTCGTATGTGTTAAATTGTTTTGTGGTTTTAGGAGATAAGAACTTGGGGACTACGAGACAATACTTGGGACGAGTATGAGTAGGTGTGAAAGGTAGTAGATGCATATACTACCGGAAGCACAAGACTCACACTTGGATCAGGGAAAGTCACAAGGTTACCAAGAAGCTAGTAATTGATTCTGTTTTGTTCAAGTCTGTCGTTACCATCGTTTTGGTAATGACTAAGAAGATTATTGATATTCCGACCCTAGTGGTCATATCAAATCGAGTCCGACTAAGACAAGTATGTTACGTGGTTTAGAGAACCAAGATCGATGTAGCATTCGACTTAAGCCAGAAGATTGAAGTGAAATATAATCGAAGTGATCAATAGAAGTATCGCGACCATTGTTCAAGTAAGAAGCTTGTAGCTAGAAGTGCTACATGCTAGAATATGATTATATCAAGGAAAGTATATTCCATTGTGGAATTTGACTCTAAAATACTTGAGTCTAAGTGTTGTATCATACGATGAGAGGTCATTAAAACATGATCCATCGGTCTGTTATGATAAATGAAGGAAAGAACTTATCTTAAGTCTTTTAAGAAGAAGAAGGAGTCTTCAATAAAGATTGATTTTGTAACTCGAAGGTTACAGTTGAAAGTCCAACGCAAGATAGAGAGCGGGTGCAAGATTGACCACCGCCTGCAGTCAAGAAGTCCAAGAATTAGATACTCATTCGAAGGAACATAGAAGTTACGATTTACCTAGGATGAAAAGATAACGTATGGAGTCATTATACAAGTCCTGTTTTGTTGATGAGTCCTGGACGTAATCATCCTAAGGGGGAGATAATTGTAACGCCCGCAGATTCGGGCTAGTCAATTTAGAGACGATAAGCGTCAAGAATGACTTTTTGATAGAGGATTATTTAGAATAAATGATCTTAACTAAGTTGTAGTATATGTCACTAGGTTTCCGTACATATAAAGAACGTCGAAATCCGAGTTATAACGAAGAAGTTATGACCTGTCGAAGTTTCGCGACAAAACCGGCACGACACCGGGAATCGTAAAAATTCAGTTTATCAGACTACTTTTTAGCCTTAGGTTTCTAAAGGAAAGTTGTAGAGTATATCTCCACCTTCGCGTGGATATAAAGAACGTCAAAAACGGAGCTCGTATGCAAATGTTATGGCCTTCCGAAGATGCAGCTGTTAAGAACATGACACGTGGCTGAAACCCTAGCCACCTTAAGTCATGACGTGAACATGAAGTTCACGACGTGAAACGTGTCAGAGACACTAATAGAGGCTAGAAAACACGCGTTAAAGCTACGGGATGACTCATGGAAGTTCACGACGTGAACCTATCATGTCCACGACGTGAATGGGCCCAGAACAACCTATAAATAGCAACTTCAGCCCTTTCATTCCTTACACCATTTCTTTTCTCTCTCCCTCGTTTGCTGAAGGCGTTCCGCGTCCCGAGCCTGACGATCACGAACCGCTGACCGTTTTTAGTTAGATTCTATCGACTCACGCTATTAAGGTGAGTGCATAGTTACTTTCATCTTACACATAGATATGAAGTATTTTATGTATATTACGTGCTATGTGTGCATATTATCTGTTTACCTGATATTTATGCTGGATGAACGTTTTATACATGTTTTTGATGATTTAAACTGCATACGTATTTTATATCTACAAATATGTTAGGGTAAAACATGGGTAGATGAAATAGTTGGTGTGTGATGAAATAATGTGATGAGATACAGGTGATGATAATTAGGTAAAGAGAGATAGGTGATGATAGAATGGTGATGATAATTAGGTGATGATAGTAATGTGATGATATTTAGGTGATGATAAATAGGTGATGATAAATAGGTGATGTAAGATGAGAGGAGATATCATAACCTTGACCGGCGATGTGGCGATGTAGTCATTTACCAGAGTATAGATGGCGACCACAGACTATTCTAGACAGTCATGTGGAAACACCAGCAGGCTCATAACCTGTAGGTGATGAATTACGAGTTCAGGCGATGTTGTAACTACGTATTCATGTGATGATACTCTAACCCCTATTATGAATTACGAGTTCAGGCGATGTTGTAACTACGTATTCATGCGATGATACCCTAACCCTTACTAGACACGTATTGAGGGAGTAATCCCCGAATTAGTACTGTCTATGCGATGTAGGCGATGATCCTTAGGAAAAGTCCTTAGGAACAAACATATAACGAAATGGGATGTAAGGAGATGAGAGGTAAATATGATATAGGAGATGAACCTTAGGATAAAATCTTTAGGGAAGATTAAATGAAGATAATGGGGATGGGTAATTGGGTTAATTGTTTGATGATTAAACATAATAATTATATTATTGTGGGTTGAAAACCCTATGTACTCACCAGGTTTCCCAACCTGACCCACTCAGTTTATTTGTATCACAGGTATCGATACCAAGCTACTTTACACTGAGAGATTAAGGATATATAAATCATTAGTGATAATGAATGTAAGTTCTGTTTATGCTTATGTTTCAGTATTGACGATGACATCCCAAAGTTTTAATATGAACAAAATACATTTATTCGGAAATGATTTGATAATATATTTATCATATTTTTCTGGGAACAAATTCCGCAATATATTTCTTTAAAAATATACTCTGATTTTTAAAATAAAGCATAAACAAATCGGTTTTTACTGACCGTGAAAATGGGGATGTCACAGATTATGTAGTCAAGATGGGATTTGTTCCTCTTATGTGTTGAGAGTTAGACATATAAGGCGCTTTACCAAAAGTTGAATACCTAATGAGATTGATCTTAATCCATATCTCATGTTCAACATGATGTCTGGGATAAAGGGATAACTGATAAATTTACCTCATATGTCAATTGTAGCTTTGAGATTTTTAGGAATTGGGCAATGATAGAATGGAACAAAATCATATGTTGACAGGGGTGGTGAAATGTTGCTAGACGTTCACCATTGTCTATATCAGTCTAATATGAGTCTTGTGCAAGTGGGAGATTAAAAGATCTAGTATGCTCAAGAATCATATTAAAGTGATATTGTCAATTAACATATGATACTAATGGGTCACACTAACAACAACTTCATACAATTGATTATTTATTAGAAATTGATTTTAATAAATATCCAATAAACTCTTATAATTAATTGGAAAGATTTACTTTACAATACAAGTAACACATTATTTCATAAGGTATGAATTACTAAGTCATGTACAACATTTTGGACTAGGTGAGTCTTTTGTCTTTTACCAAAAGACAAATTTTATATTTTATAAACTTGGATTTATAAAATTTAAACTCTTTCTTTCTTTTTTACTACCCATGGCCGAAACTAGTTTGTCTAGTAGGAGAGTATGGCCTTTACATTTGTTTAATGTAAAGTAAGCACCCTAGAAAGACATGTTGATGACATAGGGACATTGTTGTCTTAAAGTGAAAAGACCTAATGGTTAAGGACTTTACTTTATGCTTAAGACTAGTTACTTGCATTTTGATCATTCACTCTTGCATGCAAATTCCGAAAATGCTCTCTACATCTCTCACTTTCTCTCTTGCAAAGAAAAGATAGAAGTTACTTGCATATTTTATACTATCTTGAAGTTCATACTTTGGTTATGAACTTCAAGCTTAAGAGTTAAGAGTTTTAGACTAGCATCTACATCAAGTTGGCTTCTTGTCGGTGTCTCTTAAGTTCATCATTTTTCATCAACTTCCAAGTCTCTCAAGAGGATCCAAAGAACTACAAAAGTTGTCATTTGTTCTTCTTCTTCTTTGGTTGTGTTTGTTTAAATCTTTCTACAATTTGCAAGATGATCATTGGTGGGTTTAACTTGTTTATGTTATTCAAAAATGATCAAGTCTTCCGTTGCTAAAAAATTATGTTTTTTAAACTAGTTTTTGAATAAAAACCCAAAAATATAATTATTGGAATTTGTTGAAGGTGTAATTTATCGTATTGAGATGTTGGAGATGATTTTGAAGAATGAGAGTGGTTATTAGATGTGGAATTTGCACGCATATATAAAAAAAAACTTCACAATAGCTATGGACGGTGAGAGTAGTGATTACTACTACAACACTTGTTTAAGGTTTGTTTCACTTGAAACATAAGAGATTGCCTTGTTTTGTTTATTTGCAAGTCTTGAGAGAGATTCCATACATCTCTATAATTAAGTGTTTTAATGAAAACTAATTGTAGATTGAATATGTTGAATGAAGAGTAACATAGTTTGTGTTTGATGTAGATGAAGCTTCTATTTACTCTTAATTGAACAACCTAATTGGTGTTGTGTGATTTGTTTTGTTGTTGATTCTTGGTGGATTTTGTGATATTGTGAAATTGTGTGATTGTAAATGATTTCTATATGTGTGATTAAGGTGATTTGATTGAATCAATTTAAATTGTTTGTACAAAATATCGGTATAAATACAACATTTGTCGTTTTTGCAAAACAACAAATATCAAGAAAAACCTGTGTGGTGTATGATAATAAATTTTAAAAATAAAAATAAAAATAATTCAAAAAAGGAAGAAAATATGGAGAATGTGAAAAATGTTGAAGATGAAGAGAAGCCCACGAAAGAGAGAGCCGACGGTGGGAAGCGAAACTTTCCAAGTGGAGAGTCAAAATCAAAATAAATTTAGTAATTTATTTATCGAACAAAAAAACATTAAAAAAACATCACTATCATAATAAGTCAAAGGGTACCACTATATTACATACGTATCTTTACATTTATTATATATATTTAGAAAAGAAAATTCGTATTTTTCTTAAAGTATTCCTAACCAATTTGTGAAAGAGAAATTAAAAATCCTCCTAAATTTTATTCTTAGTATCTTCTTATCTATATTAAATTGTGACAAGTGTATTAAAATATTATCAATTTTCATTAAATGTGTCATGAAATATGACATATATCAACATTTGATATGGTAGGAAGATAAATATAAATAAAATATAAAAAGATATTTAATTTCTCTAATTGAAACCAAAAGAGCCAAATTATTTTTGGTATAATTCCTCAAAGTTTCTACAAAAATCCAAATGTATAGTTTATGTTCTATGTTGTGACACGTTAACCTATATGATATTGTTAATAATTTTTATTATATTTTAACAAAACTATATAAATGGTATCTATGATTTATTAAAAGTCTTAGCTTGAGTATTTCTATTTTTTTTTTTTTTTTTGACGAATATAGATCATGTGATTTTCAAAACTTGCATGGTTAATTCCTAAGCTACATGACTTCTTTGCCTTTTATAATTTCTTTTATATTTTCTTTTAATTAAATATAGCTTAAAAAATGTAAAAGAAAATAAAAAACAACCTACCCCTACCTCAACCCCTCACTATGGATGAGATTTAAAATCGGAAAAACGGACCGGAACTGGAACCGTTAGAACCGAAATATATAGAACCGGTTTTGGTTTCGAGTTTAAATAGTGGCTTTATCCGGGTTCCGGGTAATCCAGTTTGGGTCCATTTGGTCCGGGTAAACCGAGTTTAAGAACTGGAACCGATGTTAGGAACCGAAACCACTTTTAGGGGCCGAAACCGGTTTCTATGAAAAGTTTAAACATGCATATCTCATTCATTTCAAGTCGGATTGACATTCAGTTTTTTCTAACGTGTAGTTTAGAATTTGTACATGATTTTAGACTATAAATTTGCCACTTTTAGTTTTATATTCAATGACTTATAGTCCCCCAAAATCGAGATATCAAAGCTGTAAGTTTTTTGTTTTTCAGCTTTTTTGTATTTTGTGAAAATTTTAAAACAATCATATCTAATTCGTTTGAAGTCGGATTGACATGTGGTTTTCCAACTTGCAGTTTAGAGTTTGTACATGAGTTTCGACTATAATTTTATCATTTTTGGTTTAATAATGAATTACAGTCCTCCGAAGTCGGTATATCAAAGATGAAAATTTTCAACATTTTCAGCTATTTGTTTTTGTACTTTGCATTTTGTGAAAATGTTAAAACATGCATATCTCATTCGTTTAAAATCGGATTGACATGCGTTTTTTTCCAAAGTATAGCTTAGAGATTTTACATAATTTTAGACTATAAATATGTCAATTTTGGGTTCATATTCAGTGACTTACAGTCCCTTAAAGTCAGGATATCAATATGAAAATTTTCAACGTTCAAACCACTAAGTAGTAGGTAATTACCAAAAAATTCTGGTTTTTCCGGGTTTTCCGGTTCTAAAACCACTTTATCCGGTTCCACCCTACCCACTTTGATGTTTCCGGATTTTCCAGGTTCTAGACCCGCTTTACCCGGAACCGAACCAGAATCGGTTCTTATATAACGGTCCGGTTTCCGGTCCTACAAAATCCCGTTAACCGATTTCGGATTTTCCGGGTTCGGGTCCATCCGGTCCGGGTTTGGTCCCACTTTCATCCCTACCCCTCGCATCCACTCCTGTACCCTCAAATTCCATCTTAAAAGTTTACGATTTTCACAGAAGAGAGACTCCCTTTGCTCATGTACACATATATGAGCATATATTGTCCACTTTCTACATAATATTCTATCAAATTCACAAGGTTCCTATGATGTAATCTTCCCACTAACATAGTCTCCGTATTAAACTCTTTCTCGTCTTATTGTGAATCAATCACAATAATACTCAAGGATTCTTGAAGTTGTAACCACATGAGACTTTCTTGGTCTAGTAACCAAATTGAAACATCGTTGTGTGTAGACGTTCTTGATATTGAGTATGTACCCATGTATAAATTGGATAAAACTGTACAATAATTTACATCATTTGCGCGTATGGCAATGGTTACCCCTCTTATGGAATTGATGTTACCTATTTGAGATTGTTTCATGTGAAACATAAAGCAGAGTAGTCCAACTATGGCTAAAATTGCTCTAATTACCACCCCTATTTAAATACCAACGATTAGAACTGATGACTTTCTCATCTCTCTTATGTTTCCTATCCTAGCAAAGCAAATGTATTTAATTTTAGCAAACATAAGCATATACACATTAAGAAAGACAGGATCTAAGAGATGAAGTCTAAATTTGTGAGACTAAGCCATGAAAAAAAAATCAATAAACACCTGATTTTATCCAAAAAAAAAAAACCCTAAAGTTGAGGATCATGTTTTTAAAGATACCCAAAGATTGAAGATCAAAAAAAAAATTGATGAAAGCAACGGAGGGTGAAGGGTGAATGTCATGGTGGAGGACAACGATGTAGATGAATATTATGTGTAGAAATTAGAGATCCAATTTCATTTTCATCTCTCTCTTTCTCTGTGTGTGTACGCGCGCGCTATGATTTTTGTTTAGACCTTATCATAATAGCTTGGTTATGTAACACCGTAATTTTTCAAAACAATTTTTCACTTTTAAAAATATAATTTCATTCACAAATATTCTCAAATCTCAATGTATCACATCTTAAATCCATAAAAACACATCCCAAGATCAAAATGTATAAAACTCTAATAGTGTGTACTGATCATGCCGGCGCCTTCCCGCGATCCTCACTGGTACCTGAAACACATAACACAAAACACTGTAAGCATAAATGCTTAGTGAGTTCCCCAAAATACCACATATAACACATAGTAGCCACTCGAGGCTATAACTCTGTGGGCCCTCTGGCCCTAACTCTGTGGACCCTCTGGTCCTAACTCTGTGGACCTTCCGGTCCTAACTCTGTAAACTCTGGAATACACACAGCATAAATCACATAGAAATAATGCAGTGCAACACATCACATACATAGCATACAAGATACTCAGTCACATAACTCTACTTACCACTCAAGGTAAAGTATAGTGAGAAGACTCACCTCGGGTAACTCGGTAAACCTCGAACTCTGAAATACTGCACTAGCCTCCGCCTAATCACATAAATAATTACTCTAATTTATACAACTTCTAAAGGCTAGGCTAACCCCTCTCTATAAGTTCTCTTAAGAAGGGTAAAAGACCATTCTACCCCTCTAATGGCTCATAAGTCCAAACACTGACTAAACCCTAAAAGTCAACAAAGTCAACGGTCAACATTGACCGGACTCGTCGAGTGCACTCGTGTGACTCGACGAGTACATGCGTGTTCTCTTCGCCCCTGGTCCACACTCGACTCGCTGAGTCAACCCTGCACTCATCGGGTTATCACAGGTCGCGAATCGCGGGGCAACCCGACTCGACTCGTCGAGTCCCTTATGGGCTCGGCGAGTTCCTCCCATGAAAACACTCATCTGACCTCCTGAGGTCAGATCTGCTTCTCTAATATATAGATCTGACTTCCCCATGACCAATAAACACGTAAATGTCAAATCTTGGTACACATGCAAGGCACTCTAGGCTTATTTTGGTGAAATCCCTTCTAACATGGCAACCTATGTCCATTTCCTCCATAGAACCACAAAAAGCAGCATGGTTCAGGCTCTCTGGACCTCAAAAGGTCCAGATCTAGAGTTTAGCACTCAATGGGACACTATACACAACTAAACAAGCCATAAAAGGGTATAGAAAGCCCTAAATTCAATGCCCTTAAGCAAAACAGAAGGATATGATCAAATAGCTACCTCAAATTTGAAGGTCCAAGCCGAAAACCCACTGAATGCAATCCTCTTGACCTCCCCTTGCTGGAAACACTTTCTCCTTTGCAAAATCACACCAAAAATGATCAAAAAGGCTCAAACTCTCTCACAACTCTCTCACAATCGCTAGGGTATCTCTCTCTGGACTGGTAGCCGCAAATGGAGGCCATAAAGGCCTTTAAATAGGGCTCAGGCCCTGAGATTTAGGGTTTCACTTTACAGCGCGGACTCGCCGAGTCCACGCATCGACTCGTCGAGTCCCTCATTAATCTAGGCAAGAATTCGCGATCCTACTCGGCGAGTCTGAGCGCCTACTCGCCGAGTCCCTCCCTAAAACTCAAGGTAAATACTTAAAATAAGATACCTGGGAATCCGGATGTTACAATTCTCCCCCACTAGAATCAGACTTCGCCCTCGAAGTCTTGCTCAGCAAACAACTCTGCATGCTGCTCCCGCATCTCCGACTCCGGCTCCCAAGTCAGCTCGGACCCTCTCCGATGTTGCCACTGGACCTGCACCAAAGGCACCTCCTTGTTCCTCAAAACCTTGATCTTCCGATCCCGGATCGCGATTGGCCTTTCGGCATAATTCAAGTTCGCATTCACTTGAATATCCTCCAGTGGCACTACCGCCGACTCGTTGGCTATAAACTTCCTCAACTGAGACACGTGGAAGGTGTCATGAATATGGCTCAACTCCTCGGGTAGCTCTAGACGATATGCTACCTTTCCCACCCTCGCGGTCACCCTGAACGAGCCAATATACCGGGGCCCCAGCTTGCCCGTCTTCCTGAATCGAATCACTTCTTTCCAAGGGGACACTTTCAGGAGTACGAAGTCTCCCACCTGGAACTCAAGCTCGGATCGTCGCCTATCCGCATAACTCTTCTAACGACTCTGAGCCGTTAACAACCTCTGCCTAACCTCCTGTATCTACTCGGTCGTCTGAAGCACTATCTCAGTGCTGCCCATTACGCGCTGCCCTACCTCTCCCCAGCAAATGGGAGTCCGACATCTCCTCCTGCATAACAACTCGAAGGGAGGCATACCAATACTCGAATGGTGGCTGTTGTTATAAGAAAACTCAGCCAACGGCAGATACGTGTCCCAACTTCCCTCGAAGTCCAACACATATGCTCGGAGCATGTTCTCGAGCGTCTGAATCGTCCGCTCACTCTGCTCGTCCGTCTGTGGGTGGTAAGCGGTACTGAAATGCAGCCTCGTACCCAACTCCTCATGGAACTTCTTCCAGAACCTGGAAGCGAAACGTACATCTCGGTCTGACACAATCGAGATCGATACTCCATGCCGCGATACCACCTCTCTCACATACAACTCTGCCAATCTCTCTGCAGAAGAGCTCTCACTGATAGCAAGGAAGTGAGCGCTCTTCGTCAGCCGGTCGACAATCACCCAAATCGCATCGACACCCCTCGCGGTCCTTGGCAATTTGGTGATAAAGTCCATGGAAATCTGTTCCTACTTCCACTGGGGAACCTCAAGTGGCTGCAACTTGCCGTGCGGACGCTGGTGCTCAGCCTTAACCCTGCGACAGGTCAAGCACCTCTCAACAAACCATGCTACATCCCTCTTCATACAGGGCCACCAGTAATCTTTCTTCAGGTCCAAATACATCTTAGTGGCCCCGGGATGGATCGAGAACCTCGATCGGTGCGCCTCCTCCATCAAAGTGGTGCACGTCCCGCCTGCATACGGCACCCAAATCCGACCCTGAAAGGTCATAAGCCCACGGCTATCGGTCACGAACTCAGGTACCTGTCCAATCACCCGCTCTCTCTTGCGGTTCTCCGGTCTCACGGCCTCTGCCTGGGCCTCCCGAATGGTGTCCAACACCGGAGTCATCACTGTCAATCTCAAACAAACATCTCGTATCGGGGCACTCTCCGCCCTGCGACTCAGGGCATCAGCTACAACATTAGCTTTGCCCAGATGGTACAGGATCTCACAATCGTAATCCTTTACCACGTCCAACCATCTCCTCTGGCACATATTCAGATTGGGCTGATCCATCAAATACTTCAAGCTCTTGTGGTCTGTGTATATGGTACACTGAACCCCATATAAATAGTGACGCCAGATCTTGAGGGCGAACACCACTGCCCCCAACTCCAGATCGTGGGTGGGATACCTCGTCTCATGAGGCTTCAGCTTCCTCGATGCATACGCTATCACATGCCCTCTCTGCATAAGTACTACACCTAACCCAGATATCGATGCGTCACAGTACACCACAAAATCCTCCATCCCTTCCGGGAGGGCTAACACCGGGGCTTCGCATAACCTCTGGCGAAGTGTCTCAAACGAGGTCTGCTGCTCCGGTCCCCACGAAAAATCCACACCCTTCCGGGTCAACCTGGTGAGAGGCACGACGATCTTGGAGAAATCCCTGATGAATCTCCGATAGTAGCCAGCCAACCCCAGGAAACTCCTGATCTCGGTGGGGGATCTCGGCACCTCCCAACTCATCACCGCCTCAATCTTGGCCGGATCGACCAATATCCCATTCTGGTTGACGAGGTGTCCTAAGAACTGGACCTCTCGTAACCAGAAATCGCACTTGGAGAATTTGGCGTAAAGCCTCTCCGATCTCAAAACTCCGAGGATCTCCCTCAAATGCTCCTCATGCTGCTCTATGGATCTCGAATACACCAGTATGTCGTCGATGAATACAATCACCGATCGATCCAACATCGGTCTGCACACCCTGTTCATGAGATCCATGAACGCTGTCGGTGCGTTGGTGAGCACAAAAGGCATCACCACGAACTCGTAATGCCCATAACGAGTCCTGAACGCCGTCTTCTGGATATCCTCATCTCGCACCCTCATCTGGTGATATCCAGACCTCAAGTCTATCTTGGAGAACCAAGATGCTCCCTGCAACTGATCGAACAGATCATCAATCCTCGGCAGTGGGTAACGGTTCTTGACCGTTAACTTGTTCAACTCCCGGTAATCAATGCACATCCGGTGTGAACCATCCTTTTTCTTGACAAAAAGGATCGGCGCTCCCCACGGCAAGCTACTCGGTCGAATAAACCCCTTCCCCAGCAGCTCTTGAAGCTGCGAGGATAACTCCTGCATCTCTGGCGGCGCAAGGCGATAAGGCGCCTTGGCGATAGGCGCTGCCCCCGGAACCAAATCGATGCGGAACTCTACCTGCCTCTCGGGAGGCACGCCCGACAACTCCTCGGGGAAAACATCCGGGAACTCACGCACTATCGGGACTTCATCGACCGACCTCGGTCTCTCTGCATCTACTCTCGTATCCACCACATAAGCCACAAACCCACTACAGCCCTGCTGTAGGCTCTGCCTCGCTCTAGCGGCCGAACAAAATGCTGACCCAGAACGGGTACCCTCGCCATAAACCGTAAGAACTCCCCCACTAGGGTCTCGTATGGTCACCAACTGTCTCTCGCAGTCGATAACCGCTCCAAACCTGCTCAACCAGTCCATGCCCACGATGACATAGACATCTCCCATCGCAATCGGGACCAAATTAATCGGAAACTCAACGCCGAAGATCTCGAGTACACATCCTCGAATCACATCAGTGGCATACACCGCTCTCTCGTCAGCTATGGAAACTCGCAAAGGTCGACTCAACGCCTCTCGACAGATACTGATGTGATGACTAAAGGCTAACGACACAAAAGACCGACTCGCACCCGAGTCAAATAACACCAAAGCAGGTACAGAACTCACAAGAAACGTACCTACGCATATCATAATATAAGCATAACACCATAATCTCAAAATAAATAAATGAAAGAACACATATCCGCCACAACATCTGGCGTTGTGCGTACCTCCTCCGCTGTCAACTGGAAGGCTCTCCCGCGAGCCTTTGGCGCCTCGGCCTTCACTGGCCGACTCTCTGCAGCTCGAACGGCAGCAGGGGCAGATCCCTGTGATGCTCCCTGGGCTGACCCCCCGCAACTGCGGACACTCGGCCTTCCGGTGTCCGGTCTGGTTGCAGTGAAAGCAGACTGCAAACCCCTTGGGGCAATCCTTGGCCATGTGCCCCTCCTTGCCACACTTGTAGCAAGACCCTGCTCTGCAAACCCCCTCATGACTCTTGCCGCACTTGCCACAAGTACGACTCTTCTGGTTCCCTGATCTCGAATCGGCGGGCTTGGCCCGCTTGGCTGTTGGCTGGGACAATGCCGGTCGCCGATCCCTTCTTTGAGACTCCGCCTCCTCCCTGGACTGAGTCTCGAGCTCAATCTCCCTCTTCTGGGCATTTGCCTGAAGCTCGGCAAATGTCCGGTACGACGAGTTCGCCACGAACTCGCGGATGTCTCTCCACAAAATGCTCAAATACCGACTCATGCGTGCCTGCTCGGAAGACACGTGCTCAGGGCAGAACATTGCCCTCTCATGGAACATCCTGGTGATCACTGTAACAGACTCGGTACCCTGCTTGAGGGTCAAGAACTCCTGGGCCAAACGTTTCCTTTCCACCGGGGGAACGTACTCATCACGAAACATAGCGGTGAACCTCTCCCAGGTCACCGCGGCAAGCTCTGCAGAAGAGTAGTGCGCTGTCACAAACTTCCACCAGTCATTCGCTCCCAAGCGAAGCTGGTTCAGCGCGAACCGAACTCTCAGATGCTCCAGACAAGAGCACGTATAGAAGCATCCCTCAATATCAGAAATCCATCTCATCGCAGCGATCGGATCCTGCGTCCCATCAAACTCCGGTGGCTTCGTGTTGCTGAACTCTTGGTACAGCAACGAGTCACCCCCCTGCGGTCTCGCAGCAGCGACGGCTGCGATGGCTGTAGCAACAGCAGCATCAGTAAGAGCAGCGTAACGCTAGTCAAAAGTTTCGATCAGGGTGGTCTTGATAGACCCAAACATCTCTGGTATCTCGGCTCGGATGGCAGCAGCCACCTCCTCATGAATCAACCTACGGATCTCCTCATCACTGGTACCACTGGTACCACTGCCTCCTGGGTGGTGGCGCGTCCCAACCATGATATCTCTGAAATACAACACAAAAGAAATCAGAGACTCGCTCGAGTATACTCGCACTCTACTTGCTCTATAGTACCCTAAGGATTCTTACTTGGACTGCTCACTGATCCGGTGTTTCCAGTAGTACGGGCCCTTATACTACCTTCCACAGCGCATCGGTATTCACCCCAAGTCCTCCTCATAGGATCCCAGATCACAAGTACTCTATATCTCACTAAACTCAGGCTACTCTCCGGTAAACCACTCATAAGCTCCTCGCTGCTACCTACTTACTCTCGAAGTATCTCATAGTAGCAATAACTCCTAGGCTAAGGCATCACAAATCATGCTCATTCTAGTCCTAACCATGAATACCTAGCCTACTCTAGCATGCATAACATACCACATAATATCTTATAACACATAATGTAAGGGTATTTTGGGAAATCACCGTTCGGGCGCTGGCTGATCGTACACACTGCTCTGCTCTGCTCTTTTCAAAATCCTTTTACTCTTTTAGAAAAATTTTGTTTTATTTCGAAAAATTCCTCAAATCCTCAGTTTGAGTTCAAATGCGCTCGAAGGTGCATCCGAATCCCTCAAACCAAGGCTCTGATACCAACTTGTAACACCGTAATTTTTCAAAACAATTTTTCACTTTTAAAAATATAATTTCATTCACAAATATTCTCAAATCTCAATGTATCACATCTTAAATCCATAAAAACACATCCCAAGATCAAAATGTATAAAACTCTAATAGTGTGTACTGATCATGCCGGCGCCTTCCCGCGATCCTCACTGGTACCTGAAACACATAACACAAAACACTGTAAGCATAAATGCTTAGTGAGTTCCCCAAAATACCACATATAACACATAGTAGCCACTCGAGGCTATAACTCTGTGGGCCCTCTGGCCCTAACTCTGTGGACCCTCTGGTCCTAACTCTGTGGACCTTCCGGTCCTAACTCTGTAAACTCTGGAATACACACAGCATAAATCACATAGAAATAATGCAGTGCACATCACATACATAGACAAGATACTCTGTCACATAACTCTACTTACCACTCAAGGTAAAGTATAGTGAGAAGACTCACCTCGGGTAACTCGGTAAACCTCGAACTCTGAAATACTGCACTAGCCTCCGCCTAATCACATAAATAATTACTCTAATTAATACAACTTCTAAAGGCTAGGCTAACCCCTCTCTATAAGTTCTCTTAAGAAGGGTAAAAGACCATTCTACCCCTCTAATGGCTCATAAGTCCAAACACTGACTAAACCCTAAAAGTCAACAAAGTCAACGGTCAACATTGACCGGACTCGTCGAGTGCACTCGTGTGACTCGACGAGTACATGCGTGTTCTCTTCGCCCCTGGTCCACACTCGACTCGCTGAGTCAACCCTGCACTCATCGGGTTATCACAGGTCGCGAATCGCGGGGCAACCCGACTCGACTCGTCGAGTCCCTTATGGGCTCGGCGAGTTCCTCCCATGAAAACACTCATCTGACCTCCTGAGGTCAGATCTGCTTCTCTAATATATAGATCTGACTTCCCCATGACCAATAAACACGTAAATGTCGAATCTTGGTACACATGCAAGGCACTCTAGGCTTATTTTGGTGAAATCCCTTCTAACATGGCAACCTATGTCCATTTCCTCCATAGAACCACAAAAAGCAGCATGGTTCAGGCTCTCTGGACCTCAAAAGGTCCAGATCTAGAGTTTAGCACTCAATGGGACACTATACACAACTAAACAAGCCATAAAAGGGTATAGAAAGCCCTAAATTCAATGCCCTTAAGCAAAACAGAAGGATAGGAACAAATAGCTACCTCAAACTTGAAGGTCCAAGCCGAAAACACACTGAATGCAATCCTCTTGACCTCCCCTTGCTGGAAACACTTTCTCCTTTGCAAAATCACACCAAAAATGATCAAAAAGGCTCAAACTCTCTCACAACTCGCTCACAATCGCTAGGGTATCTCTCTCTGGACTGGTAGCCGCAAATGGAGGCCATAAAGGCCTTTAAATAGGGCTCAGGCCCTGAGATTTAGGGTTTCACTTTACAGCGCGGACTCGCCGAGTCCACGCATCGACTCGTCGAGTCCCTCATTAAACTAGGCAAGAATTCGCGATCCTACTCGGCGAGTCTGAGCGCCTACTCGCCGAGTCCCTCCCTAAAACTCAAGGTAAATACTTAAAATAAGATACCTGGGAATCCGGATGTTACAGGTTATGTCGTGATTTTCTGATGAAGGTTGTCGATGGCATTCATGTTGATGAAGTTCCTACAATTATGGTATAACATAAGCAACGTCGGTGTTAAGGGGATGGTGTTGAAGACGATAACGGAAAGAAATGAGGAAACAATGGAGTGTAGGGTTTTATTAGGATATATGATGGGGGAGGATTTTTTTTTATTGTTTAAATTAAATGAGTTTAATGAAATAAAAAAATGAAAAATGGCAAAGAAGTCATGTGGCTCAAAGACCAACCATATATGTTTTAAAAACTACAGGGATTATGATCGTAAAAAATAATTAACATAGATGAAGTTGTGACATTTTGTAAACAACAATGAACATATGTAATTTTGTCTTATATTTACTACATTTTTGTAATCAATTTTTAAAAACCTTTTCTAATAAAAAAAGTATCAATTCAATTGTTAAACAAATACTACTTGTTATTTACGTGGCTTATAACTATACATTGTTCTAACAAATACTTTTATCGTTTGTTTACTTAAACTTTGTTATCTAATTCAATGACTTTAAATAACTCGTATATATTGCAAAAAGGTGAAGAATAGTTTTTTTTAATGAATATAATATTTAATTAATTAGTGCTTCACGTGTTGTGAAAGGGTGGGCCGCTAAAACCGGGCTTAACTAGAGGCCATAAGCCATGAGCCACCTGCGGTCAATTTAGTGGAGTCACCGCCATTTAAGTATTACGAAGGGGTGGAAATTGGAAAACGTAGGACCCGGTTCACCTCCGATTCAGTTCACATGGACCGCCATAGGTCAAAATCCTACCCCACTAAGAGTTGTCAAACCACCAGATGATCACCATTTATTAAATGAACTTAACACACCACAATCACACCATGTGATTCGCATTTCAAAATTGGGTGTACCTTCGACGAATAAACATGAAAAATGAATTGGGTGTCTTGTACCTAACCTTTGTCAACATCTATATGCGAAATATCGTTTATCTAATGTTTCAACCTAACATAGATGCATGAACTGGTGCCTACTCGTTTGGAGACAGTAGCAAACTCGGTTGTAAGACGTGTGGATATAGCTATTGGATCAGTGTTTTAATACGTTTCTCCTTGTGTAATAGTTTGCACATAATTAGATTATTGGGTATCATTACCTTTTATGTATTAAGCTAGATAAATTAGCTCATAAATAGAGAAATTTCTAAATATCACCAAAAATCAAACTCAAGTGTTAAAAATAACCAAAAATACCAAATTTTCCAAAAATGACAATATAGTCCGGCATGCCGTCTGTTGACTAGCCCTTGCGAACTAATCGAATACCTAAAACCTAAAATTTCCATTTACCATTTTTTTCTCCTTTTCTTCTTTCTACGAGGAAAAAAAAACGCACTCTAAGATTTTTTCTAAAAATGCACTAAAAGATTTTACAAAAAATGGCCCACAATCAGAAACTAATAGAAGAAATTTTTATGTTTTACAATTCGTGAACTAGTCTGTATTTATGATTTTTTTTTGTTGAACAGTGAAGAATGATTCCGCAGAGCTCAATAACAAAATTGTTAAAGGCACTGTGAGGGCCTTCTAAACGAGAGTTAAAAGCAACATGTGTTTCTAAATGTGTATCAACCATACATAGACGTCTAATAGTCAAATATTAGTTACTTTAAGATAATCACGTTTCAATTATATATTAGGTGTGTCTCCTCCTCATTGAAGATGTGTTATTGATGCATATGATGTTTGTATCTATTACGCAACTAGATTATTGTATATTTGTATGTAATGTTCATTTATGAACATATATTCATATATGATAAAAATTTTACATTAAGTCAGTAACTCTATATTTAAAGTAACTTCATATTTACATAAGATTAGAGATCGACAATCTAGGAAATCATGAAAATAGAAAAAAAATATATTAATAAACATAATTCATACATGAGAAGATATAGCAAAATTCATACATTAATATGAATTCTTCCTAATTTCTATCCTATCTGTAAACCTAAGTTTATATATAAACATATGTTCATATATGAATATAAGTGTAGGCGCAGGATAAAAACGAAGAAGAAGATTAAACATGAAGAGGAAGATAAAGTTGCAGGTCTTGCATTTTAACATAAGTTTATATATGTCATATATGAACATATGTCCATAAATAAACATATGTTCATAAATGAACATGTGTTCAAAACTGTTTTATAGACTAACAAATCATCAACTTTAAGATTCTTCGTAAAATAACATGTTGGCAAGCTAACTTCTTCAACTTGATTCAAAGAATAATTAAATAAGGGGGATTGATAGAACATTTTAGATAGATATGGATAAATTGGTTAAATTTTTATTATTGAAAAAAATACCTATTAGAAGAGGTTAACCATTAGAGCGATTATTTAATTATAGGTTAAGTTATTAGAATGATGATGTGACAATAGATTTAAGTCTTAGAATAAGTTAACCACTAGAGATGTTCTTAGCTTCTTTGATTCTAGGATTTGTTTAACTGTGACTGAAATTGTTTGATCCTTCGATAGAAAAAAATTGAAGCAAAAAAGATTTAAATCATACATATGATTCTTTGTTTAGTTGACTATGTCTGTGTGCACTTGGTTAAGGATTGTAAAGGAGCACTGGAAGTGACGTTTTTCCAAAAGTGGTGGCGAGTTTTTTTCGGTGAGGTAAGAATAGTCGTTTTTCCGATGAACCCAGTGGAGGGTGGAGAGAGAGCAAGCGAGAGAGAGAGAGAGAGAGAGAGAGAGAGAGAGAGAGGTTTAGGTGGTATTTTACTTTAGTTTTTTTTAAATGTTATAAAAAAAGAAAATGAAAAAAAAATAAATTAAAAGGGTAAATCCATCATTTGAAATACTTTTAAAACGTTTTGGACCAAACTTACAATAAAATTCTTATTTTGGACTACTGGTGAAATTTCAAAACTTTTTGGACGAAAGTCTTAATTTTTAACAAATCACATGGACCATATTTGCAATTTGTCCTTTTATATCTCTATTGTTACAGAAATAATTTTTACCAAGTGACTGTTGTCATAATTTAAATCCTTATTATCTCTCTCAGTAGTAACCATATAAACACGTCACAATCTAACAACTATGGGTACTCAGCAACCTTAGGGACTATCAGCAGTCTTAATGTAACGACGTAATTTTTAAAACAATTTTTCATTTTTCAAACATAATAAAGCTCATATAATATTCTCAAAATCTCATATGTATCAACGGTCATCACAATAAAACATATCCCAGAATCTCAAAAACATCATATCACATAACACGGTAAGCATAAATGCTTAGTGAGTTCCCCAAAATACCACATACAGCACATAAGCCACTCGAGGCTATAACTCGGTTTGACCTTCCGGTCAATGTGTCTCAGCGGGACCCTCCAGTCCCGAAGCTCGTTGGACCCTCCGGTCCGGTCTAGCTTGTTGGACCCTCCGGTCCGGTCTAAATCGTTGGACCCTCTGGTCCGGTCTATATAACACATAGCATACATATATCACAATGCACATAAACTCAAACATACACATAACTCATAAGACCCTCCGGTCTGCACATAGATACCACTCTAGGTAATGTATAGTGAGAAGACTCACCTCGGGTAACTCGGATAATCTCGAACTCAAAATATTGATCTAGCCTCTGCCTAAACACATAGAATAATTATCTCTAATTAATACGGCTCTCAAAGGCTAGACTAGTCCCTTCCTATATTCTCTCAGAAGGGTAAAAGACCATTTTACCCCTCCAATGCCCAAAGGTCCAAATGTTGACTAAACCCTAAATGTCAACGAAAGTCAACCCTCCGGAGTACGCGGCACGTACCAGATCTGTACGTTGGGCGTACTCGAAGGCTTCACAGAATCGGGGAGCTCGACCCCTTACGATGCGCGTACTGGGATTACGCCCACCGTAAGTCCCTGTTTCACACTCCTCATGATTTTGGTCTTAAACAATTAAGACATAAGCTCATATTTCAGATCTGGCCATTTTATTACCTCTTAATCCATAAAGTCGAAACCTTTAAGCCTTTGCATGGCTGTAAAGGTCACCAATCACTCCAAACACCTTTCCTCTTTCCTCATTAAGCCCTTATCTCATGCATGACTTAATCTTAACATCCAAGATTGGATTTGTATGGACCTACAACACAAGATACACTGAAATGGGGCATATCTAGGCTTATGGAGACCATTTACTCATAAAGTCTCCATCTTGGGACAAAACCCTAGAAATTGGTCCATAATGCACAAATCCAAAATCATGAATAAAGCTTTGAGCTTTTTACCTCCAAGTGGTGCCTCAACCTCTGTAAAGCTCAGATCCAAAGCTTGCACTCCAACTCTAGCTTCCACAATGGCCCTCTCTTCTTCTTCACAAGCACACAAAGATGCCTTCAAGCTCAAAAGACACACACACAAGCTTAGAACGAAGGTTTGGCTTTCTAGGGTTTCACTCTCTGGAAATGGTGGCTGGGATGGAGGCCATAGCATTCCTTTTATAGTGCTTATGTCTCATTTAGGGTTTTAAGTCTGGGCCCAATACGCTCAGCGTAAACTAAGGTACGCCCCGCGTACTGGGTTGAGTCTGCATCAAAGGCACGCCTATGGATACGCGCATCGTACCCTTCAGTACGCCCAACGTACCCACTTATCACCATTTCCTATTTTGGGCCAATTTCGACAACTTGGAAAAGAAGAAGGATTGGAGAGATACACCTGAATTTCAGGGTGTTACACTTAATGGGCTAACAACATGCCTTGTGGATTAACAGCACACCTCACGAGTTATTAGCAAACCTGGAGACTACCAGCAGTCCCATGGGCTTACAGCAACCCAAGAGTTATCAAAAAATCAATTCACATATAACAACAATCAATAGCTAAGACCCAGCTAATCAACATATACTATCACACAGACAAGTATAGTGAGATGACTCACCTCGCAAATAGCAACTAACACCCAACAGCTCACACATCCGTAGACAGGTACAATGAGACACTTAACAGCAATGAAAAGTACCCTCTCAGTCTACACTCCAAAACCCCTAAATTGACCAAAAGTCAACATTGGTCAAAGTCAACCTCAGGAGGTATCCACGTCGTGGCCACCCATAGCCACGTCGTAGGCACTAAAGACAAAAAAGTCGACCAATTAGTTGATTCCCATGATGTAGCCATCGATTAGCCACGTCGTGACAATATGTCGGCAAAACAATCGTGGAAACACCAGTTGCCACGTTGTGACAACAGGTAGCCACGTCGTGGAAACTGGGCACCAACAACTTAATGGATTAAGCTATTATTCCTCAATCCCAAAAGCTCTAAAGCTCAGATCTTGTTTCCCTCATGGCCTTGATGGATAAAGTTTCCAACTTTATCCATTAAGTCATCTCATTGAGACAATATCTAAATTTCTAAGTTCTTAATGACAACATTAAGGTATGTACTCACTCTATAAGCCATGCAAGCCATCTTTCTAGCCAATCCCATGGTCCAAAGGATAACAACGCACTCAAAGGTTCTGGAGCTCTCTCAAAACTCCAAGAAAAAGAAGATTTGGGACCAAAAGCTCATAAAATGACCTAGAACTAGATCTAGAGAAATAATGAGCAAGGTAGAGACTTTTTACCTCCAATAAGTCAAAAATAAGATGAAGATGATGGATCTAAGCTGAAACCACGCTCACAAGCAACACCAAGGGCTCCTTATTCCTTCAACCTTCACAAGAATGAAGCACAAGCACTCAAAATACACAAACGGGAGGCTAGGGTTTGGATAGGGGTTCAATCTCAGAGGGTGGAGGCTGCAAAATGTGGCAACCTTAGGAGATAATGCCCTTAAATAGGGCACCAATCCCGAAATTAGGGTTTTACGCTCAAAACGGTTGCCACTCCGTCGTGGCACTCCCAATGTCATGTCGTGGCACTCCTAATGTCACGTTGTGGCATAAATTGAAATAATAAAAATAAATTAATTAAATCTCATAAATGAATACTTGGAAATAGGATGTTATACTCTTGACATTATAATCATTTTCTCATTGAGATCATATAGTTTATAATCCCTTTGTCCTGGATTATACCCAATGAAACAACACATGGTAGTTCTTGAATAAAATTTAGTTTTGTATGACAGAACATTAGCAGAAAAGAAAAAGCATCCAAAGACATTGAGATTTGAATAATATGGATCTTTCTTGTAAAGATGTTTAAAAGGAGTTTCCCACTTTAAGAGAGGTATAGGAAGAAGTTTGATAATGTGAGTAGACATCAAGATAGCATGACCCCAAAAATTAATTGGTAATCCAGATTGTGAAAGTAAAGCATGTGCTATCTACAAAAGTTGTTGATGCTTTCTTTTGACTCTACCATTTTGTTGTGGAGAGTATGCAACTCTCTTCTAATGTATTATTCCAGAAGTCAAAAAAAGATTTTGACACTTATTGTTTACAAGTTCACTTCCGTTGTCTGTTCCAATGTTCTTAACACATGTTTGAACTGAGTTTTAACATATACAAGAAAATTTGAAATAGTTTAGAAGACTTGAGTTTTATCAACTAAGAGAAATGTCCAAAACTGCCCTTGAATGATCACCAACAATTGTAAGGAAGTATGATGCACCCGTAATTGTTTTTGATTTATAAGGTCCCCATAAATCAATATGGATTAATTGAAAGATAGTATCAGCATATGAATCATTATTCTCAAATGGAAATATCTTTTGTTTAGCTACATGACAAGGAATACAAGGCATCAATTCATTCTCTCTAATTTAAGGAATGAACGAAATATGCTTCAATACAAAATGAGATGAATGGCCTAATCTTTGATGCGACAAAGAAAAAGAACTATTATTAAAGTCTCTAACATCATTACACATTTGTTTGTCATTTTTCTTACAATAATTGTCTAAATGATCAAACAAGTTGTTATTATTCAATACAAATAGAATTCCAACTGTCTCCCCTTGAGCCATGACCTTAGAAGTTTCTAGGTCTTGCAAGATATAGAATGTAGGATAAAAGCTAAAGATAATTTGAGCTGAGATAGCCAAAGATTTTACTGATAACATATTTCATTTGAACTCATGCACATATAAATCATTCTTGAGAATTAACCTTGAGTTTAATTCTATAACTCATGTATGAGTTATAGATTTGATAAAACCATTAGGTAAGAAGATAGGGGTACTGTCAATAGGCTTCAAACTTTCCATATAAGATGTATTGGAACACATGTGAGTAGTATCTCCGATGTCCAATATCCATATATCTTTATAAAATTGATTGCTCTTTAATGAGTTTAAAAAAGAGATATTCATACCTGTAAAGTCTCCAAGATGAGAGAAATTTGCAAAATGTGGATCAATCTTTTGATTTATCTTCATAAACTGGCTGAATTGTTGAAATAGAGCATTCATGGAATCATTGTTGTCTGGATTGTACGAAGAATAGGGTTCTTGGAACAAAGGATTGTCTTCTTGTTGACGTGTATTCAACATATTTGCATAATTGAAGTTATTTTTCTTCTTATCTTTATATTCCTTATAACAATCAGGATAACCATTCAATTTGAAACAAACATCTCTGCTATGACCATTCACCTTGCAGAAATTACAATATGTCCCTATTTTTCTTATTTTCGGTCTTTGGTTTTTATGCAATAAGTTATTATTATGATGATTTGAAGCTTTCACATACATGTCAGATGCTTCATTTGGAACATAAAAGTTAATTTGCACTTCCTTTTGTTTTTCAACACTCAAGGCCATAGAATAAGATTTGTGAAAAGAAGGAAGAGGATCGAGAACAAGAATTTGATTCCTTAGATTCTCATAAGAGTCATTTAGCCCCATTAAGAATTGCATAAGACACATAGATGAAATGGATTCTGAAATTACCTTTGCAGATCCACATTTACAATTAGGAAATTCAATTAGACAACTCAATTGATCTCATAGTTGTTTTAATTTTGTATAGTACTTGGATAGAGACGAATCACCTTGATTAATGGAAGCAATTTATCTCTGTAATCGGTAGATTAGTGGACCATTGCTTTCACTGAAATGTTCTTCAAGTTCAAGCCACAAAACTTGAGCAGTAGTTGCAAAAATGAATGCTCCAACGATCTCCTTTGAAAAGCATTCAACAACCACAAACGTACTATACAATCATTGGTGATCCAATCGTCAAGTTCTGATCCTTCAGATTCGGGTTTCTTTGTCGTTCCATTGATAAATCCAATTTTCTTCTTCGCTCCTAAAGCGATGGGAATAGAAAATTTCCATTGCATGTAATTTTCATTGCCAGTAAAATGTGTAGAGACTAAGAACATGCTTGGATCATTATTCTTAGCATTAGATACAATATTGGTAGAGGAAGAAGATGAATTGAGATTGAATTCATTCTCATTTTGAGAATTAGGTTAGGTAAATTGATCTATTGCTCTGATACCATTAAAAGAATCAATAAGACATTTAGAGAGAGAAAGTATTGAGTGAAATGTTTCATTTTATTTCCCCTTGAATTGAACACTGTAAATCTAACCTAATAAATGAAAATCATTTTGCCACATGTCTCTTCTCCTTCATTTTGCCACATGGCTTTTTCTGTTTTTCTTTTTCTTTTAATTTTTATTTTCCACTTGTCATTTTTTTTGGGTTTCCGATTTTCTTACATTACATTCCTAGAATTTACAATTATATATGGAATGTTTTCATTCTATTCATGTAAAGTTATCATTATATTAATTTTTGAGAATAAATTCACATAAGAGTACCCGATATGGGCCTCAACGAGAAGAGACGAGGCTGAGGTGGCAAGGTGCAACGCCGTCTTAACGGGGGGAACACCCCCCCCCCCCCCCAACTCGTTGCATCTCGTCGAGCAAATCTCATGGCCATCGCAACGACTTGAAACGGGGAAAAATGACCGTTGTTGGCTTATGGCCGTTTGCAACCGTCAATATCCAAACAAACAATTTTTTTTTTTTTTTACCTTTTTACCTTCAAAAAGTTGGTGTTGAATATTGTTGTCCATTTCCCCACTTGGTGTTATAACACCATTTGCCTATGTGGCATGTGAGGTGGCACAACTTGGTGTTGCACCTTGTTGCCCACACCTAATGCTCTAAATGTTACAAACGTAGTGATTTCCTTTCTTTTTTGAATTACTTTATAAAATGTTTAATGTTTATATATTGATATTAATTTTTTATTTTTAATAAACCGTATAGCATATGAGTCTCACACCTAGTACATGAATATATACAGTGTAAACAATGAAGAGAAAGCTTCTAACTAACTTAACACACAACTATCTATTTACAAATGAATCCCTGATCTATTCTATTTATACAATTGAACCCTTTAACTCCATTTATAATGTTGATAATCTGCAATGGATACGGGTGAAAGAAGGTTGGGACTCGCTCATGATTTTGCTGGAGTTCTACGGCTACAACCAAAAACCAACCTCGGTGCAGAAAAAAGAGTATAAGGCACGGGCATTTGTTTTTTTTTCCAGCCATCTATGTAAATTATGTGTGTGTGTTTCTTCACCCATGTTGTCCATTGTTTGTGTATTCATAAAATAATGATATTGTCCATTTTTTTTAATTCATAAGGAGAATAGTCGTTAGCTTCATGCATACAGTTCAATCATTATGTTAATATTCTATAGTGAATTAATATCGTTTTTTTTTCTTTCCCTTTTTTTTCTTTTTTTTGTAAATAATCAAACACTTTCATCAAAATTTAAACATGAATATTTACTATTTTTATTGTGAAATATGTGAATAATCACGAGATTAAGATTCATATCATAATATTAAGATAATAATGTACTATTTAATATTACCATCAGAAATTTAAAATAATACTGCACAAGTTTAATATTCATATCAGAATTTTAAATGTATATTTATCAGACTATGTTTTGTTATCTCTTGTAATAAGTCTTTTCTTGAGAATCATTTAGAGAAATATTTGTTAATCGCTCCATAGATCCACAGTTTACCAACAACTCAAGTTTTGTCCATTGCGGATTTGGGGTGCTATGGCCGGCGTCTAGTGTGACTGGAACGTTAGCTTTGATGTTTGTTATTCAAAAGCTAGGAAAGAGAAATACTTCTTTAATACCATGAAATATTCGGATGATTGTATTAGGTTTCAACTTTTCATTCCTCAAAATATATACAATGATGATTATGTGGGCTGTATTTGGGCTTAAAGTCGCAACAATCTATGAAAATATGTACAGTAAAATCTGTTTAAATGAAAAAAAAAGTAATAAAATTTAAAGATATGCCAAAAATAAAAAATAAAACACCACGCAAAACAAAGTCGAAAAAGTACCCTAGAAAATCCTTTTTCTTTTACATCAATTCACCAAATATAACCAAAATCTGGGATGAAAAAAGGTAAAATACCTAATATACCTCCGATTCAACTCTACAATTAGAAAAATATTTAAAAAAACGTGATTTAAAGCTTAGTCATTTATCAAACTTTAAAATTTCTTCAAAGGAAATGATTCTTACATGATAATTTTTCTTCTTACATAACATTATGTTTCAATATGAGTTTTAAAATAAGAAAAAAGGGATATAAAGTCCACTTTTTTTTAACTGCATTTAAATGTTAATCTAAACTTAATTTTGAAATTTAAAATTTAGAATTGTATATTCTTTAATCACCAAACTTTAATTCTTTAATGCTTTGACTATCGAACACTCTGTAATATGGGTGTTAAGTTTTCTAAGGTATTTTAGCTGAATTTGATGTAAATTAAACAAAATATAATATTAGCCGACCTCCTTTGAGAAGTTATTACTTTGTTGGTTTAAATTGTAAATATGTAAAGTGATTTATTTATTACAGTAAAAAAAATACTACAATATTTATAGTTTAATACAAGAATCATGGAGATGGAGTTTTGTACAAAAGGGTAGTACTTTAAAAAAGTATTTACCAATATATCACAGCTTCAAATTTAATTACCAAAATATAGTATTTATTTCTTAGTGAATTTAAAATAACTCTTTTAATCTTTAAAGTTTCAAAATAATATAACAACAAAAATGGCACTCATATACTTATATACATCAATTGCAAACCTCTCTTATACCTCATTTTTTGTTTTGCTAAAATTCATTGTTCTAAAAATGCAACTGCAAACACCAATAACTTATTTTCTTCAATTTCTAATTCATAGACTTTATTAATTTACCAAAAATTGCGTTTAATGTGTACTTAGTTTACATGGTGAAATAATTACAGAACCATGACAAAAAAAAATGGTGAAATAATTACAGAACCGTGACAAAAAAAAGTAAAAAATTAACCATGACAAATAAAATAAATAAATTTTATATTAAATTATCATATATCCTCTAACTTATACCGAACAAATATATCCAAGTAAAAAAAATTGAACATTGTGAATACGAAATGATAAATTAAAAATAGAATACCAAAATTTGAGCAAATATTATTTCATCAAACACCTATGTATCAACAAACCTTTTTCTAGGCTTAGGACATGTCTTCTATTATGACCAGATTACCTACAAGTTTCACAAAGACTAATCTTTTTTCCCTTCTTTAATGTCCATTTCATTCTGCAATATTGTCGAACGAGGACGACCTTTTTCTTTTTGTTTAAACTCCAAATTTAAAAGTATTACCCGAATAGATGCATCGGACCAATATGTTTTTTTTGAGGAATCGGGGGAAATCGAATGTCCAAGTAGTAGAATACTCAAAAATTGAAGAATATTGGGCGTCTACAAATTACTAATGGGTATCTGCAAATTACTTTTATATGATATCGTTGCTTATCAATCAATGTCGCAATATGGGTTTGGTTGATAGGGTCACTGAATTAACATAAATCAATTATGGTGATACACCGACAAAAACAACCAACTTAATATATAAAATAAATATGAAGTCAAAGACTAAATATGCAAATTTAATGAAGAAATACTAGCGAGAAAATTGAACCAAGAAGCCGACGAAAACTGATTACTAACGAAGGCATGCGTTGGAAAATTGTAGGAAATTCTGGTAATGAAAGATGTGTTATTGTAGGTTCCGCCATTGGTAGGTGATACATGTAACATCCAAATTTTGAGGTACTTTGTAATTATTTTCTTTTATGTTGAGGGCTGCCACGACATGGCAAGTCAAGCTTAAAACGCAGGTTTCATTTAGCCGCCATGGCGTGGCAGCATGTGGCCACGGTGTGGCATCCTCCTGATAGCAAAAACCCTAATTTTTTGGGTTGATCCCTATTTAAAGGAATGATGATCATCCTCAGCCTCCTCAAGCCTTAAAGAAACCTTAATCTTATCCCTCCATTGTTGAAACTCTTTTTTGGTGCTCTTGGAAGCTTTTGAAGGAAGAAGGAGGAATTATTTAGCTAGGATCCAACAAACAAGTTTTCATTCTTTACCTTGGCACTCTTTTGGACCTTTGTAAGTGTCCTCAACTCGACTTTTATCATGTTAGGATGCTAGATATTGAGCTTTGTCCCATAATCTTCTTGTTCTAGTTAGTTAGAATGGCGAGATCTCATAAAAGTTTGCAACTTTATGAATCTATGGGACATTTGGTGTAGTTTGTGGCTTGGATATGAAGTTTGGTTGTATTTTGAAATCATGCATGAGATTTAGGTCATAAACTCTCATTTTGACATAATATAGGTTCAAGACATGCATTGGACATGCATGTCTGTAAAGCACCAACTTTCATGTTGGTTTTGGTGTTAGAAACACTTCTGGAAAAGATGGACTTCAGACTTAAAGGAATAAGTACTTAATGGTTAAGTCCATGCCTTGTGGAACCTAGGGTTTGAGTTTTGGACCTTCTTAGATAGTCATAATGGGTAAAGTTAGAAACTTTATCCTTCAATATCATGTTTTGAGTTAGATATAAGCTTTGAAGTTCGTGAGGTTGAAGAAAACAACTTACTCAATTAAGTTGTTTGGAACCCAATTCCCACGACGTGGCATCTGGTTACCACGCCGTGGCGACTGGGGTCAGATCGTCTTTTTTTTCCTTTAGGGACCACGATGTGGCTTGGCCACAATGTGGCGACTCAACGTTGACCGTTGACTTTGACTTTTGACTTGCGTTGCCTTTTGTTCAAACCCCTAGTCTTGGAGGAGAAGCTAAGGATGTACTTTATATGGTTGTATATGTGGTTGGTAGCATCTGTGTTCGCAGCAGTAGTAGCAGTTGCAGTTGATCATCGTTTGATAGGTGGGTTCTTTGACCGTACTCGTGGGTCGAAGACACCAATGTCGGCCCACTGGATTATGTTTGTGGGATGATAGTTGTCTTTATGACACTTATTATTATGCCTATATGTGCTTATTGTCTTTGTGACTCTTGCTGATGTGATTGTATGATTAGTTGTAGGGATGAAATCGACCCAATATCGGTTGAAAGAGACCGAAGGGGGTGAAATAGACCCAGTACTAGTTGAAAGAGACCGAAGGGGATGCAATAGACTCAGTTATGTTTTGACTGTTATGTATGTTTGGTATGAGGTATTTGTGGGAAACTCACTAAGCTTTGTGCTTACAGTTTTATGTTTATGATTTCAGATACTTCCAGTTCGACAGGGAAGGTCCCAACATTATCGCACTGTATCCACCAGTATTATGCATTTTATGACTTGATTTGTACTCTGATAACTAATTTATACGTTATCATGTTTGGAGGAGTTTTTGAAATGAATGAATGATCCTTCTGTTGGTTTAAAAATGAAAATTTTACTTAGAAACTTTTGGAAAGTTACAATATCGGTTATGGCACTGCAGTGTGGGCAAAGGACACATGAGGAAAGACAACGATGGGTGCAGGGCCGTTCCAAACATATTTTGGGCACAGTGTGAAAGAAAAAAAATAGGCCTTAAAATACACAAATGTCATCAAGTTTTTTATAATAAATCAAATAATTAAAAGAAAATTACTTGTACTATCTTCTAAATATAACAATTTCCATAAAAAAATTAGGATCTTTTAAAAGATGGGTCACGGACGGTCACCTCTATCGTCCACCAGGACATGGATGGACGCATGAAGAATTAGTACGTGAAGAAACAAATTAGAAAAATTGTTTTTTTTCTTTTTATTTTTTTGCTAAAAACTACAATTACTTTGTAATTAAGTTTTAAACTACAATTATTTTTAATTAAGTTTTAAACTATCCTTAGTTTGTAATTATTTTTTCAAAACACCACACCTCGAATAAAAACTCATAACTATGTCTATAGTATTTATAGTTTAATACTATGAATGATCTGGTTTTATGGATCTCAAATTTTTTTATTTTTTTTTACTTGAATTTTTCATGATCTATGATGTTAGAGGTGCACAAACAACGGTTCCGATCAAGAAAAATCAGTTTTTTTTTTAAACCAGTTAAAAGTGAAATTTGTTAAAAAAAAAAATTTTCAGTTAAAAAATGGTTCGGCTATGTATTTTTTAAATGGTAAAACCACTAGTTTCAGATTTAACAAAAAAAAAAAAAAACTATCGCAAATCGACAGTTCTGTTTTAACTGAACCGATTATAAATAACCAGTTCGATTTTATTAAGTATATGTTATAAAAAAACCAGTTCAGTACACCTCTATATGATGCTGTATTTGTATCAAAATACGTAAAACTCCAACGTTACTAACATAGAAAGGCCTATTTTTGTGCATACTTACATCAAAATACAACCCATAGTATATTGGGCCAAAAAGGACATATTTTTCCCAACTACTCCTAAATAGTCAGCCCAATAATCCAACTCCAATACTCAATCTTTGGATGGTAACAGTGGCGGCCCTGGGTGTTGCGAGTGTGCGATCGCACCAGGCCTCCAATCGTAAGGGGCCTCCGATTGAGAATTTTATTTAATATTATATCATTAAAAAAAAGTTAAAAGAAAATAATAATAATAAATTAATTAAAACATAATTGCATATTACAAATCTCATTTATATTATAAACAATAAAAATTATTTTTGATATTGGACTCTTTTTGTCTTTAGCGGTAAAAAATTTCCTTAATAATATTTTACAAAAAGTATATGGGGCCTTAATTTAATTTTTGCACAGGGCCTCCAATATCTCACGGCCGGGCCTGGATGGTAACAATATTTTGCATCCCTTTATTCAAATACTATATTAGAGTATATATGCAAAAATATAATTTTGCAGATATATATAGTAGTTTTTTCTTTATCTTTATTATTTTAACTATTCTTTATAAATTTTCTTTGACGTTTTTGAAACAAAACAACGATAACTAAGCCATACTTTTCTTTCTTAAAGGTAGAGGTCCACAAAACAAACTCGTTTTCTTTAACTGGCCCAAAAAAATGATTTTTAATAACCGATTCAACTAAAACCTGAACCCCCGGACCCGGTTAGGAATAGATTTTAATAAAACTAAAAAATTGTCTTTTTTTCCTTTTTTAAGAAATCAAACCAAATCGGTTTTTAACAAAAAAAAAACCGGTTTTTAACACAATTTTGTTTCCAAAAATCGAACTGATTATAATCGAAACCGTTCCAACTTTTAAATAACTAAAACCAGTTTAAAACCGATATTTGTGCACCTGAAGGTGGAGGGTTGTAGGACCAAATTGAAAACCGGAAACGATGAATTAGGGGAACCGGGAAGCGGACCAAATACCATCAATCGATTCCAACAGGAACCGATTCCAGTTTGATTTTTCGATTAAAAGGTTCATATCTATTCTATCCTTTCCGCTCTAAGTTTTAACAAAACGGCAAAATTGGTCATCGTGGTTTACCAAAAACTACGGATATGGTCCAAAAAAATTTCAACTTGCATTGAATGTCCAACATCAAGAATTTCTCATGATTTTTTCTTGAAAAAGTTGAAAGGACCATTTTGCCATTTTCGTTTTAGATGCATTTCATTATTTATTTTAATGTTTTATTAATTAACCAAAATGATGGGTCCACCCCACTCCATTGTAGTCTCTCTCTCTCTCTCTCTCTCTCTCTCTCACACACACACACACACACACACTTCCTCCCTCCATTGAAAAACCCCTAATCCATGGTTGTCCACTGTCGTGAATCCACCCTCAACCTCTTCTCTGATTGTGAACCCATGAAGACAAAAAACAATCGAGATCCATCTCGACAACACCTCTGTCTGTCTACACCTCCCAATTACCTTTGACAACCACTTTTTCCTCCTAGTCGATGTCTCTAATCCACCCGCCTTGAGTCCAATCACCGTCCCTCTTAACCTCAGCCCATGTGTCTCTCTTAGAGGGTCACTATACCCCTCGGTTTTTTCTGATTCTTATTAACCTAAGCTTCCAAAAAAGACCCAGTTGTGAAATCAATATTAAAATCTAAAAGAGGTGAGAAAATCAAACCCAACTGTTTGTATGTGTTTCATTTTGATATGTTGTATGTGAATGACCTTCATCCACCACCAGAGACAGAACTCCCTCATCTTCCTCTCCCATCCAATCACAACGCTTTTAGTAAATTTATCTGTTTTTTAAAATGGACCGGAAACAATTGACTTTCAAACGACGTGGAAGAAATCTATGTTCTCAAAATCAAAACTATCAATAAAGGTTAAAACCCAAATTATAGAAAGAAAATGAAACCTAAAAACGAAGAGAGAGAGAGAGAGAGAGAGGTGTTACCGATCGAGAGGGATGGCTTGGGTCGGATTTTATTTTTTTTATTTTTTTTTCTAATTATTTAAATATTAAAATAAATAAAGAAAATGGAAAAAATAAATGAAAATGACAAAATTGATCTTTCAAGTGTATCGTGGACCAGAACCAACTAAAAATTCATGATTTTAGACCTTTCAAGCAAGTTGGAAACCTTTTGGACCCCATCAATGTTGGAAAATTTAATAAAAATTATGTATTTTTATTAAACTATGGACACACACACACACACACACACACACACACACACACACATATATATATATATATATATATATATATATATATAGGGTTATATGGAAAACAAAAAAACCCTAAAATGTCACACCCCCAACCGAAACGGCGGAAACGTTCAGGGATGGAGGACGTCATGTATAGTATCACAACAATTACATCATAGTAATCAAAGTAAACACAACCATTACATTGAATAAGTAAAATATTTACATCTGTTTGATACATAGTTTGTATACATCAAAAGTATATAACCAAAAGTATAAAAGACGAGATACTATAAGCTCCGTCTTCTCAAGAGTCTGTGGGAGTACATGTCTACTGATTTCCTGAGAATGCAAGCGGGTTTGAAAGAGTATCAGCATTAAAGCTGGTGAGTTCATAAAAATGTTTTTGAAATGAAAACCTGTCTGTAAATCTGTAAAATGTTTACATGCTCTCATGAAAATTCGATATTCTCTTTAGTTTTGAAAAGTAGTCTTTATCCCTAAGACCGAAGTGTATGTTTGTTACTGTGTTCTTTAGTTGTATATGAAAGTGTTAGTTTATATACATGGCTACCACCAGTGATATGGTATAGTATTGGTTCGTATGAAAACTATGATATGAAATCCTTGGCTATCAGCAGTAGTGTATAGTACATTATGAAAACAATGGAATCCTCCAGTATGTATAGTAGTTCTATTACTTTAAAATAAAACTAATTGAAGTTGTTACCATTCATACATTAATCGTATTATTTAGTACCAAATTTATGAGTTGTTATAACCATACTTGACCATTGATTTGCCTGAACGACATTCTTCAGGCATCGGAATCGAAATGACTTTGTCACCCAGGCCTGCTGGCCTAACTGTAGCTAACAGTTGCGGTGCGGGATTGTTAATCCCGTATAGATCTATAGACAAACTCACGTTCTCCCTCCAGGAGACTCTGGTTATAATCTCAGGGCTTTTGTTAGTACTTAGGTAAGTACGCGAAGATGCTCACTCATAAAATGCTATACTAACGATTAAGCGTAGAATAAAATGAATCATTGGAATTTAAATGACTGTTAATATGACCCATAAACTATACCCTATATAGTTTATATGTTTGTTCGCATTGAGTTTATGTTTCGTACATTGATATGGTAGTTGTTCCATAAACTATATCTATTATAGTTTATATGTTTGTTAATGTATTCAATTCGTGTATTATTCTGAAAACTTTTACAATTATGGTTGAATGTGGAAAGCTTCCCTTATGCTCAGCATTATACAAAAGGGATAAAATATGTAAGTGTTTTATAAAATGTAATGATCTTTTGATGGAATCAATTGCATAAGTTTTAAATCCTGTTTAAATCCTTTATATAAAAATCATAAAATTGCTTTATATTTTGCTTGTATTTCTCCCCCTGAAAACGTTAAAAACAACGAAAGTGTAGGGGTATGAACTCACTGTTGGATGCGTGTAAGTGCCGGACAACGAGACTGGAATGAGGACCCTCGAGTTGTTGCACGCGAAATTAACGGAATCCTAATAATAATTAAACACATATTTGCATTTAAATTAGCGAACCCATTAGATAAAGTGTTAGAAAACACTTGCTTTTGGTTAATGAATGTTACCGAGACTCGATCGAAGTGGAAAAAGTGGGTTTACAGCCAAGATTCCGATTGGGGCTGATTGCGGCCGTGAAATGATTACGGCCGTGAACTGTTCTCGGCCGTGAACGGTTTCCTGCCCTTCAATGGTTTGCGGCCTTTGAATGGTTTACGGCCTGTTCTTGGTGTTCTTGGTGAAATATGAAGATTTGAAGGGTTTACGGCCGTGAACTCAAGAATGAGGAGTGTTTGTTTTGATGAAAGGATGAATGCTTGATGCTCCAAAATGAGTTCTAAGGTGGATTTGGGTGATTTTTGGAGGATAGATTGAGTTTTGGGCTGGTGGTTTTAGAGAGAGAAAATAGTGTTTTCGGCCAGAAAATTAGAAATGAGGGTAAGAACAGACATATATATATATATATATATATATATATATATATATATATATATATATATATATATATATATATATATATATATATATATATATATATATATATATATATATATATAGGCTGGGTTCATGGTTGGTGGTGGGGTCCACCCAGCCGTCCATGGTTTACGGCCGTGAACGGTTCACGGCTGTGAACACAATTGCGGCCGTGAACACCGGGTTGCTCGAGACTTGGCTGATTTTCGAAGAAAAACTTGATTTTTCACACTATTTTAGACCCGACACTTATATAAATTTAATTTATATAATCTAAATTGCTTTCAACCCTTACAAGTGTGACAAAATGAATAAAATTCGAAATTTTATTTAACGGGATTTGACTTTCCTTGACTGAAAAAGGTTCGGGTCGTCACATAAAAAACCCTAAAAATCATAAAAATGCAAAAAAAAAAAAAAATACTTAGAGATCACAAATCTTTTTTTTGACTTTTTATATATAAAAATCGAAACTTTTTTTACATTTTTGCTAAAAAAAAAATCGAATTTTTTTTTGTTTTTTCCAAAAAAAAAAAAAAAATTCAGTGAAAATGTGAAAAAAGTTGCGAATTTTCATAATATAAAATAAAAAAAAAAAAGATTTGTGATCTCTAAGTATTTTTTTATGCATTTTTATGATTTTTAGGGTTCCTTTTAGTGTTTTTGTTTTACATAGAACCTATATATATATATATATATATATATATATATATATATATATATATATATATATATATATATATATATATATATATATATATATATATTGATGAGTTGAAAAACTCTTAGATCGATTAGATCTTCAACAGTGTAACATCCCAATTTTCAAGGCCAAAAATTTCATTTTTAAATAAGTTATTACATAAAACCATCAGTATAAAAATATTCATAATAATATCTAATGTTAAATCCAAAGTGTCAATAATCAAAATGTATTATCATAAAACCATATCAGAGTGCAATCCCAAAGATCTCATGTGCGGAAAACATATTGTGATGCGCTGCGATCAAGCCGGCTCCTTTCCTTCAAACACGAAGTACCTGAAACCAAAACTGAAAACCGTAAGCACGAAGCTTAGTGAGTTCCCCCATCATACCACATACCATATAATCACATAACATGCATATACTGTCAGGCATATCTGGGTGCCCGACCTACCCCTTAGGTCATCTCGACCGGATACTGCCTAGCATATCTGGGTGCTGGCCTCCCCTTCGGTCCTCTCGACCGGATACTGCCTAGCATATCTGGGTGCTGGCCTCCCTTCGGTCCTCTCGACCGGATACTGGGGACTATTTCACCCCTACTGCAGCTATCACATATATCATAACATAAACATACTATCAGACATATCTGGGGTGTCCGAACTACCCTTCGGTCCTAACAACCGAACTTGGGGACTATTCCCCTCCTACTACCACTATCACATATAACATATCATGCCAGCATATAAACATATCATAACATACTGTCAGACATATCTGGGGTGTCCGACCTACCCTTCGGTCCTAACAACCGAACTCTACTAATATCACATATAACATATCATGCCAGCATATAACATATCAGGTAGTAGCAAACCTAGATGAATATCACAAAGACAATCATCTAACATACAACTCCTATTGGTGGGCCGGCATTGTGGCCGTAGACCCACCGCTACTGGAAGGTAACTCAACTCACACTGCTGAAGTCCCGTAGACTCAACCCCACACTGTTGAAATCCCGCAGACTCAACCCCAGCTGCTGGATGACAGATTCCCGAACTGTCAACATCAAAACAACACCCAATTAATAATTGGGTTCTAAACTTCTAATACATAACCATAAGTCCATGCTTGGGGGTAAAAGACTACTCTACCCCTAACTTGGCTTGATTCAAGCCCGATGCCCAATCCAAAGGCCCAAAAGTCCAACTATGGCTCAAAGCCCAACATATGGCCCAATTTTCCAAATTGGGCCCAAACCTTTACAAGGTCTTACCATAAGGCCCAACCATTTATTCCAGTCCAACCTTTGACAGTTTAATGGTCCAATATTATATAATCATTAAGGCCCAACTATGGCCCAAATTTCCAAATTGGGCCCAACTCCTCATATGGGCCTTACCTCAAAGCCCATTAATTATTCTAGTCCATTTGCTGGATCTTGGACGGCCCATTAATAACCCAGTTATCAAGGCCTAATAAAAGGCCCAACAATAAACCCAAGCGAAATTAGGGTTTTCTCATAAAATGACAATTAGGGTTAAGTGTTTCTCACTTAACCCATTAAGGAATTAATCCATTAAGGACTTAATCCATTAAGTCCATCATTCTTCTAAATAAGTCATATGGTATGATTGGGCTTAATCACACAATTCCATTCCAATGGCCCAAAAGTGGGTCCCAAAGTCCAAGCTCATAAATCCAATATTAGGGTTTTGTAAACCCTAATTAGGGTTTCCAACCCCATCTTAGCCCAATAGGCCCAATTGATATGTCTTTTGATTAATTAAGGTTCATTAGACTCATTAAGGTTTCACTAGGCCCATTAGTCATCTATTTGGGCTTTTAGGACCATTAAGCTTTATTGGGCCCATTAGGGTTTATTAAGCCCATTAAGGCTCATTGGGCCCATTAGGGTTTCTTAGTCCCATTGTCCAACCATCCAAACAAGTCAAAACACCATCAAAGCACACCGCCACCCGACACGGCGGCCGGTGGCGGCAGGAGGCGGCAGCCACCACCTAACGGTGGTGGTGACAGATTTTCTTCACTATTCCAATTAATACAAAAATTACAACGAAATAACCAAACCGCACACGCAGACACACACTAGGCTAAACACATACACACACACTAATCTGGTGGCCGGCGGCGGCATGTGGTGGCAGTGGCGGTTCTCGATGGCAGCCACTACTTCTCGGTGGTGGTAGTGGTCTCTTTGGCTTCCTTCACGTAGCAACACAACATACATCCACGAATACACCCACAGCCACCTCCCATGGTGGCTGGTGGCGGCGGAATAAGACAGAAGCACACGACGGCGGCAGCAGCGGTGAACAATGGCTCTGTGGCGGCGGTAGCAGCGATCTAGGGCAGCAACAGCGACCGCTATCTCGGTTTTCACTCTTGTCGCCGGATTCACACATCCGACGGTCTACCATGGCGTCACGGAGGCGGCGGCTAGAGGCAACATAAGAATAAGAAGTTGCGAAGGGACGGTGGCGGCTGGTGTTGACGTCGGAACCATCGCATCAGCTTCGTGAAGGTGGTTTCGGTGGTTACCGGTCCCAATCGTGGTGGTGCAACGCTGGAAGTGAAGTAGGAAGTGGCGGTTAGCGACGGCAGCAGCTCAGCAGCACAGCGACGACTTGGTGGTCGGAGGAACAAGGGTGGCCGATGGGGGCATAAGGGGTGACGGCTGGAAGGGTTTTTGTTAGGGTTAGGGTTAGTATGGGTTATATACTCGTGCCCTAGGAAGGCTAATGCCATAATGGTAGAAATAGTCCCTCCCTTCCAAAATTGTTTTCAAACTAAGCCCAACTTTTACCTTTTCTACCCCAGCTTCGGAAATCCCCTTCAAATTTGATACCTGATTTACCAAACAGCCCCTAGGCCTCCAAAATCTCTTCAATGAAGTCCCAATAATTTCTATTTAGTCCCTGCCTTCCATAAAACTTACAAATTAAGTCCGGATTTTACACTTTTAACCCCCAATCTCTTAGAGTGTGACAATTAGCTCTACCAGACCATCATTTGATATATAATTATTTATTTTAGGGCTTCTATTCGTTCATTAATTTATTTATTTGTCTAATAAATAAACAGGGTGTTACAACTCTCCCCCACTTAAATTAGATTTCGTCCTCAAAATCATTTCTTACCATTCCTTACTCGCCCAACCATTCTACTAGCATGGTCACCAACCTGGGCACACTCTAGCCTCCCCAGGGTAGCCATGCCCAAACCTCGTAAAGCCCTAAAATCTGCAGGTGAACGATTTCCTCGCAACAAGATAACATCTACTCGGTCCGAAATCTGCTGTCTCGAGATGATCTGCATCCCTAACAGACCACTCATACTGAATCATTATCGTTGAATCTAGTCTGTTTATCCCTCAACTGACTACTCAACTACTGATAACCTGAGGCTCCCACTAGAAAACGGAAATCACAGACCCAGTTATCTCTGCCGGTCACTTATACTCGGCTAAAGCTCAGATAATCCCGATGTGATTGACTTAGCATAACCCAAACAATCTGTTATTCCGTCCGAACTTGCAACCGAAAACACAAATACTAATACTGCCCAGACATTGAAACTGCTCGAACACTAAAATGCCTGAAGCAGTATGCTACTACAGAGCTGCTTCCCAAAATCTATCGAGACCTTCCTGGTCTCAATTCATCCGTCAGTCATCTGAAACACCGGGTTCCGGCCCGGCTGCGGAGCCAAGGGACTCCCACTTAGTCGCCTCACACGACTTCTGAACGAAATTCTTCTCTGGAACTAGATGCCACTAGTTATCATGCCACTGCGACTCTAACAACTTTCTGATTTAACCGATCGGGTCCATGCGTCGAATCCTGTCATCATCAAATCCAAGACTAAAAGTGATTGCCACCTAACCGATGGTAGCCTTATCTCACACGTCCTTAAGCAGTCCATTGCTTCCCTGATCTCATAACTGTAGTGGCGTTCCTACAGTCTTATCACTGGCTTAACCAGGTCTAATCCCTCTCGGGAAATCCATAAACCAATCCGTGGATTTGCCACACCCTCACTGCTACACCTGACTGGTGTGTACTCCTGTTCCTTTCACGATCTATGAACGTGCTCATGCTATCTACCAATCTAGTGGATGCTACGGCTACACCCGCAGTCTTACAACACTTTATCACTATCTACCCATCTGATGAATGCTGCGGCTACACCCACAGGCTTACAACATCCTAAAACTATCTGCCCACTTGGTGAATGCTACGGCTACACCCGCAGACTTACAACACCCTAAACTATCTTCCCATCTGGTGAATGCTACGGCTACACCCGCATACTTACAACACCGTGAAACTATCTGCCCATCTGGTGAATGCTACGGCTACACCCGCAGACTTATAACACCCCAACACTATCTGCCCATCTGGTGAATGCTACGGCTACACCATCAGACTTACAACACCCTAACACTATCTGCCCATCTGGTGAATGCTACGGCTACACCCGCAGACTTACAACACCCTAACACTATCTGCCCATCTGGTGAATGCTACAGCTACACCCGCAGACTTACAACACCCTCCATACCGGTCGAACACACACTCGACCTAACATGCACTGAACTTGAGTTCTAACTAGAGCTCTAAAATGATTCCCAAAACCTGCTATCTGATGCCAAGGAAAACATAAACCAAACGTTGGAACGTTTTCTAAACTTCCAGCTCACCCAATCCTCAACCTAGACGGCCACTCGACCGCCTTTCCCCCTGACGGGGATACGAAACTCATCCTAGTTTCACTCCTATTTCTGCTCCTGGACACCTGCTCGATTCTCCCCCACTTAGCTTCGTCTAAGTCTTCACGGCACGCGAGAATTGAAGGATTCCCAATCCTTCTCGCTTTCTAATATCCCATTGATGACAACCTGTGCTTACCCATGCTAGCGATCGGTCACCGGTTACACCCTAAGATCGCCCATCCTCTGAATCTTGAAGATTACTCTTGAAATCTGGTCCAGTCTGACACCTCAATCCACCTGTCATGTTGACAATTGGAGGTCTAAATTCTCACTCTGGCTGACGAATCCTCGTCCTCACTTCCAATCTTGCAGCACTACTGAACTCTAACTGATCACAACCCATATGAAAGTACATTCCTCTTGAACATCCAACATCCGAACACTCATGCATCTGACACTCGCAACTGACTCCACTATCTTCATGCTACCAGTCCTTCCTTAACAATGGTAGTGATTTGAACTCCAAAGTTCTTCTATTGACATCTAACGACCATACCCAAACAATGATAGAACCATTGAACTCTGACCTCACTGGAGAACCATCGCTCTAATCCTGACCCAACGTTCTCTGAATAATACTCCTGAACACCGGGATGAGAACGGTATACGCGGGACACATTTCACAAAATACATCCCTCTGTGGGTTCATCAAGGACTTCTCGGCTTGCAAGATGGCATATAACAATCCTTGATAACCCAAGCAATAACAGAGAACCGACTCGAGATCTGACTTATCCAACTCTCTCACAATTCTGAGGTGATACAATTTCCCAATATCCACCTTGAAGTGGCATAAGATGACATTCCCGCGAACATCTGACAAAATCCTGGTCTTGATGCCAGAAACCAGCTATAGAATCTTCCTTCCCCAAAGCGTTCTAAGGGTCCACAAACCTTGGGTTTCAAATGAACCCCTAACTTCCCCGCGACAAATCTGGCCCAAAAGGCCCCGAGGCAACTACCGAGACTTCTAAGGTCCTTCCTTGGCTAAACGAAAGACCACTGAGGTCCATTCCCATAGCTCTGTAAGTAATATCCGATGAGATGAACTCCTGTGATCGCGTATCAACTGGCCCATGCCCTGATCCTGAGCCGGAACCAGAATCTGACTCTCACTCTTGGGTGCTTAACACCATACTGAACTGAAATTCCAAGGACTCGAATATACCCAAGAGTCCTTACCACCTTCTGCTGGCATGACTAACCCCGCTACCTTGTAGCAACCTAAACCCTTGGAGCGACAAACTCCTTTGTGCACCTTCCTGAACGTGCTGCACTGACTCCGGCCCTGCCGGCCTTTCTCCCGATGATCAAAAGTCATGGGTCTCCTCCCGGGACCCTCTACTATACGCACCTGGCACAACCCTCGCTTTCCAGGGTGCTCCAAATCGATCTCGCATCTACAACTCTTGGAAATCATATCCTTCAGGGTCTGACACCCTGTCACGCTCACTAGCTCGCTTGCCAATGGCTAAGCTGCAACAACTGGAACATCCTCTGTCCCCAAACAGGGTCACAAACTCTTCCCCGAAGCTTCTCAGATTCTTCAAGACTCTCGCTGATTTGAGTATGGATCCTGTGCTTTCAGTAGTACGGGCCCAATACTACCTTCCACACCTATCCATACTTTCCTCAACAATCCTCCCGAATTCTCCAAGTCACTTCCCCAAACTGGTACAACCAAGTCTCACTGAACCTCACTACTAACCCACTGAAACATCTCCTAGGCTGTCATAGGTTCCCAAACTCACCCAGTCCTCAACTGCTGAAAGATTCCCAGTAATGTCATCTAGCTACGCTATGAATATAGCCACATGCAACAGAGATCAGATAATCTTTCGAGTAAGAGACCCATCCCTAGAACGGTTGGACTCAAACAAGAGCTGCGCAATAGGGTCAAGTCCATCACTATGAGATTATCCGGCCTGTGTCCCATGTGACTTAACATATTCACTTATTAGCTAACTCACATCACTAAGAGTCCCACAAAGCACAAAGCAAACAACATTCAGACAATGGAAAATCTAACCATCATATTCCAATCAAACCTTTCTATCCTCTAATCAGGAATCTGTACATGCAATTCAAAGGCTCATACAATCAGGCATAACCTAAAGAGGCTATCCTATTACTGACTGATCAGTACTAGCATGCAAGTCTACAAGCACATACAATAGGCATATAAGGCATCCTTCCTAGATCCTCAGCCCTAATCTAGCATGCAGTTCTCATTATCATATCAGATCATAACATAACATGTATGGGTATCTTGGGGAAAACTTACTTGAGCTCGGCTGATTGCACGTATCACACACTTTGTTCTTTTCAAAGTTCTGTCCCTTTCTCAAATTCATTTCACTTCTTTTTATAAAAAGGTTTTACTTTGGAAAATTTTCATACCAAGTCCTTAGTTTGAGTTCAGACACACCCGGGAGTGTGCCCGAATCCCTCAAACCAAGGCTCTGATACCAACTTGTAACATCCCAATTTTCAAGGCCAAAAATTTCATTTTTAAATAAGTTATTACATAAAACCATCAGTATAAAAACATTCATAATAATATCTCATGTCAAATCCAAAGTGTCAATAATCAAAATGTATTATCATAAAACCGTATCAGAGTGCAATCCCAAAGATCTCATGTGCGGAAAACATAGTGTGATACTGGGGACTATTTCACCCCCTACTACTACTATCACATATATCATAACATAAACATACTATCAGACATATCTGGGTGTCCGAACTACCCTTCGGTCCTAACAACCGAACTTGGGGACTATTCCTCTCCTACTACCACTATCACATATAACATATCATGCCAGCATATAAACATATCATAACATACTGTCAGACATATCTGGGGTGTCCGACCTACCATTCGGTCCTAACAACCGAACTCTACTAATATCACATATAACATATCATGCAAGCATATAACATATCAGGTAGTAGCAAACCTAGATGAATATCACAAAGATAATCATCTAACATACAACTCCTACTGGTGGGCCGACATTGTGGCCGTAGACCCACCGCTACTGGAAGGTAACTGTGACAACTCAGAATTTCTATCTGGTACAACTATTCACCCTATTAGAAGTCAGATTTGTTTTTGCTAAATTCTAAGCTGTTTGGAGTCATTTTTAGTATTCAAAAGCCTAGTACTTCGATAAATAATTATAGGAAGTATACTTTAGAGGTTGTCGTGCATCACTTAAGTCTCAAAACTCCAAGAGTTTGGAGTTTACGGCCCCAAACATGGAAGTTTACGGCCGTAAACTCTAAAGAGTATAAATATGACACTTAGTCATTTTTGGCTCATTTTTCACTTCCTAGCTCAAGAACACCCACAATTCTCTCTCAAGTATCATAACACATTCCTTCCAAGCTTCCAAAAATGTAAGTGTTTCTTCCCTAGATTTGTTGATATAACACTTTATCTAGTGTTTATACACGATTTCATCCATGGAATCTCCTCTTTTCTTAGATCTTCAAGTGTTCTTCAAGAACACCAAGAACACCAAGAACACCAAGAACACACAGTAGTGTTTTTGGGCCTAAAACACTCTTACAAGCTTCCTATAAGTAAGTACACTCTTCCTATCTAGTTGTTTGCTTAGTATACTTGCTAAACCATTGGAAAAACATCAAAAATCCCCAAGAACACATGGGTTTACGGTCAAGGGATCTCCTTGAACCGTAAACACCATTAAGTGGTGTTTAAGTGACCCCAACACCTCCTAGGGATTGAATATTGGGCTAGAACCTTGTATGCATGAGCTAAAGACCCCAAATCACGAAATGGTAGGAGTGACCATGAGTTTACGGCCGTAAACTCATGGGTTTACGACTGTAAAATCAAGGGTTTACGACCGTAAACTGCAAGGAGTGGTCCAAGAACCGTAAACCCCAATGAAGGGCCATTTTGAGCCCTAGTCCCTTCCTAAGCCTTTGATACAAACCTAGAACACTTCCTTGAGGGGTATAAGACCTTAAATCACACAATGGTACAAATTACCATGAGTTTACGGCCGTAAACTCATGGGGGTAATGACCATGGGCCGTAAACTCATGTGTTGTTACCAAATGGGAAGTAAAATCCAATGTGAGGCCATACTCTCTTTAGATACAACCCTTTAGCACTCCTAACACTTGAATCAAAGTGTTATCCCTGTATTAGGGTGTCTTAACTTAATTAATTAGTTGTTAAAGGACTAATTAGATGCATATATGTGTCATTATATGCTAAATAGGATCCGCGTGTGTGTTCAAGTCCTCACTTGACACTTAGCATCCTATACCATCTGTTCATCCGAATCACCCACTACGGGTGAGTTCATACCCCTTAATCAACCTTTGAAATGATTTTAAATGCTTTTATGGGGGGGGGGGGGGAATACAAGTTGAATTACTAAGTTATTATATCAATCACATGTGATTAATAACTGTCAAGCAAGTAGATTTTTGCATGTTAAACTGTTTTATCCAACTAAAGGTTTTCAAATCTTGTTTTCAAATCTCTTTTAAAATACTAAAATCTCTTTTAAAATTACTAAACTTTTATCGAAGTCTTTTAAACTTATATTCTTATTAGATTCATGTCTGTATAGATATAGTTATATAAGTAGGATTTGAAGGACTTAGGACTGATAGCTCGCTTTATTTCCTGCTCCTTGTTTGGTTGTGGACTTAGAGTATCCGGTTATTTGTCCGAGTGTCGTTGAAATCCTAGTTATATATTATATATACCTATTTAGATATTAAAACTATTACTCCAGTTCAGCGCCTTTGGGTAGCAAAGGTACCTAGATAACCTCTCAAGTAAACTATAATAGGTATAGTTTAGAAACCAACAATAGCTTTCATGAAGGAGAACTTAGCTATATCAATATTCTAAAAACTTGTACTTTTAGTAAAAAGAAAGGTATATAGAAACCAAAATATTAGATACATCCTCATGACGCGGATTTCACCGTTGTCAAGTTGGTAACCAGAGTCTCCTGGAGGGAGAGCGGGCATTGTGTGTATAGATCTATACGGGACAGACCATCCCACATCCTGACTGCTAGCTACAGTCCCGACCGACCAAGCCAAGGGGTGACAAATGTCACATCTATTTTCGACGCCAACAGGCCATCGTGTTTACATCCGTCAATCAGTATGGTTACGAGTATCTTTACATTTACCTTATAATTCATGGCTTTAAGGTAATTAGTACTACGGTAGTTTCTATATATACATAAAACTATCCTAATATATCTTCCTAATTATGTACTAGTTCCCATTTGAACCTTTAAATTAACCGAATTAGGACTAAAGACTTTAGACTCCCCGAGGTGTATTGTTCATTTAATACTACCTGGAGTCTGTATTTTACTACTTTAGACTCCCCGAGGTGTATTGTTCATTTAATACTACCTGGAGTCTGTATTTTATTACTTTAGACTCCCCGAGGTGTATAGTCCATCAAATACTACATGAAGTCTGCATTTTTACCTTATAAACAACAATGTCTTTGCTGAAGTAAAGCATTATCTTCCCTACTACATTTAATTGTGATCTTCTCACATACTCATTAATGTAAAACTATATTTTGATAATGATAGTAACATTAGGGGAAAAATGCTCTATAAACACAAAATAGTCGGGTCTTGGTAGAAGACTGCTTTTATTAGTTAAACTTATTTCTCTAAACTCAAAACAGTCGGGTCTTGATAGAAGACTACTTTTGTTAGAAAATATAGGATTTTCTGGAAAGAACTCAAATACTTTATAAACTCTTATCTCCATCACCTAATGAGATTATTTTGAGGAAAAACATGTATTTACATCAATGTCATTAAAATACTTATGAACTCACCAGCATTAAAATGCTGATACTCTCTTTGAAAATAACTTCTATTCTCAGGTCGTCAGTAGACAGGTACACTACGGGAGCTTTTGCGAAGACAGCCTTGTACCGAGCTGCATCTTATGTTATTTTCTATATCTACTTTGATGTTGTTGCTAAATGTAACCTATGTAAAACTTATACTATTAATGCAATGGTTGTTGTACTTTGATTACTATACTGCATGTGTTGTGATACTTGACATGACGTCCTCCACCCCAGAACGTTTCCGCCATTCCGGTTTTGGGGTGTGACAGATTGGTATCAGAGCATTGTTTATAGTGAGCTCAATATATCAAATCATAAAAGATATACAACCTATGAATACAATGGGATAAAAACACTCTGACCAAGAATTATACTTTAAAATATCACCATATTTTTACAAAAGTATAAGAACATCCAGAATATAAAAACCCGAACAAGTATCACAAGAAGAATAAGAATAAAAGTCTTTGGATGTTGAGCGTTGCCGTCAAACCTGGGCAGTTATGTAATCGTAACTGGAATAAATATAGCCTGATCAACTATATTAATTCGAGATGCGACTAACGTGTGTTTGGGAGTGATGGTAGTGTTGCAATGAATCTGAAACTTACCATATAGGAATGCTAGAGTCGAACATAAGGTTTAAAATACTATAGGAGTATTTTATGATACTAAAAGACTAACAATAAACCCAAAAGCATGTTCAGAAGTTTTAGAATCAAACATGTAATTAAAATACTATAGGGGTATTTTAGGAACCATAAATAATCTTGCGTGAAAACTAAAAAGATCCTTATGGATCGGTCTAGGATTACAGAGTGTATGCTCCTGAGGTTATATATAGTTAGGATCTCATAGGCTGAGAATGTGTGGTTTCGCCCTACTTCCTTTTCCTTGTTCGGATGTGGATATAGGGTAGTATCACATATTCGAAGGCCTATTAGATCTAAGTTATATATGATTTGTGTACACTATGTAATTGTAGCAAGACTCGATATGGATCACCCAGTAAAAAGTTTTAATAATCTCTTAAGATTCTTTAGACATTCCCATTCTCGCATAAAACCCCTTTATGGAACCTTATCCACTTCAGTAATCAACAGAGGAGTCGATAAAGACCCGGAAGAGGTTCACTGAGGAAATTTCCAAGTAGGAAATAATTGAACAGTGATGAGACTATTGAAATCGCCATGTGCCTATACCCTTTTAGGAACATCGGTGGGAAATTCGCCTGAACTTCCGAGATTCCAGTCATCCATTATGAGGTGACGACGATCAGAGTCAGAATCGGAAGTAAGGCGGAACAGAAATTCAATATGTCTACAGGAGAAGAGAACCCTGTATAAGTACCCGAGGAAAACCAACGCTTGTTCCAGTCAAGGATAAGAGGTGGACAGGGGGAGCCAATGCATAAAACCCGAGAAGTGATTCTACCTCTTTAACGTCACGCTAATAACCCATAAAATAATACAATTTAGTGAGCTAGTGATTACACTACTCACACTATGTGTTAGGCAAATCGTCTTTCCTGTCGCGACTAAGATAAATAAATCGGATCACAAAACCTCGATTGAGGGTGTTTAGCCATAAACTTTCATGTCTTTTTTCTTGTGTAACCTTCGTTCCGAAGTTCTTTCAAATCTTTTCAAAGCCGGAGAGTGAAACTCTCCAATATAAAAATAACTTAGTTGGAACGACACCCATTTTATGGCTTTCCGATACATTTACTCTACCCTGTTGCCAGGACTGCATCATAGGGATGTAGGTCGACACTTAGATAACCATAACTCAAAGCGCGGGAAAAATTTATGCCTACTATAATAGAAAGATACGTCTAAGTGTAACTATCGTCTCTCATCCGCTTGTGTTCCTCATCGTGTAGGAAAAACCATGCCTCCGAAGAAACGTAACCAACCCGCTAGCAAGACACCGACTCTTCAGATCGATGAAGCTACGTTCCAAGCTATAGTTTCAGCAGCCGTAGCAGCTGTCATGGCTCACCTGAATGCTAACAACGCCAATGTTAACGGGAGCACTATCGGGAATCCCGATCGTAGCAATGGACAGCAACAACCAACACCCATGTGCAAAGCCACCCAAGAACCCCAATATAATCCCCCTAAAAGAAAGTTTGAGAACGAGAAGGGGAGTACCTCGGCTCAAGGACCTTCCGAAGGGCAGCAAGCTGAGGTAATCAATACCCCTGTCAACCCGCCTGTCTCGACACCAAGAAGACCCTACCTAGGGAACCTCCCCCACTGCAGCAAGTGTGACTACCATCATTTTGGAGTCTGTCGAGAACCCTTTTGTGTTAGGTGCAACATGAAGGGGCATACCGCTCGTAATTGCAGGACCCCGGTTGAGTTCATTACATCAACCACCAATGTTGGGACCAGTCCAATATGCCACCTATGTGGTGAAATTGGGCACTTCAAGAGGGACTGCCAAACTGAAAGAAATGACAAAGACGCAGGAGGAGTTTAACCCTAATACCTAGGGGAAACATCAAGGGACTAGGTAGAAGTTTGGTACGCCTCTCAACCTTAAGTAGCTAGTCGAAAACTTTAAATAGTCGATTCTAATTGTAATTACTCCCTCATTAAGGCAAAAGTAGCAGCACTGTTGTAAAACTTAAAAACCCATCAGGTAAAGCTATGATGGCTTAGTATATACGTTAAGGCCATTTGTAATTAGGATTGATAGACCTCGAATGAGTGATACGGCCTTATTTTCTGTTCCTTGTCTGGTTGTGGACTTAGGGCGGAGTCGCTCAGTCAACAATCTTTTTAATCTTAATTATACATGACTAGTGTATACTAGGCGATTATAGAGAGGCCTCGTGAGAAATCCGTTCATGAAAAGTACATTATTCCACAACATGAGGACCCCTAACGTTCGACGTCAAATCATATCGGTCCAAGTATTCGCGGTAGTAATACCATGGACGAACCCGAAGCGCTAAGAACTTGTGTGCCCTGTTCAACACCTGGTCCTATCAATCTCCATTACGTATCGTGTCGATGGTTGTAAATTTCGACACCACCGTCAGTCATGGCTCGACTTGGTTCGACCATGTGAAAATTCCTAGTGCTGTGTAAAAAGAACTTTCACCTTATCCTAAGCGTCAAATAAAATTCGTTCAGCCCTAATAGAGAACCTAATGCGAACCATCCGTCATCTCTCTCATCCAACCTTCAGAAGTACCCAGGAAAGGGGTACCACACGCTGTTAACCAACTCCATTAGACATTAAAACCAGAAGCGAAAGGAACTGAAGTCAAGGGAACAATTGTGGGTTGAACTACTAAAATGACTACAAATTCGAAATTTGTTGTCATCCCGGTTAAGCGAACATAGTAGCCGACACTCTTAGTTAGGAAAAGTAACTCAAGTCGTAAAGGTCAAAAACATTGACTACGACCATCCATTCACGCATGATCCCACAAATCAAGTATCTCAGTAGTGAGGCAAGAAACCTGGAAAGCTGTGACGGGTTAAACTCTGAGAAGAATGGATGAGGAAATTTGAGGTTCTGAGTGGCAGAATCATTTGCTAACTAGATTTAATTTAGACAGAGAAACTCGGTAACACCGGGAGAGTAGTTTCAAGGGATGCTCGCACTACTCAAGCGCTTCGTTCATCCAGATACAGACGAGAAGTGCCTAGGACGGTAAAAGTTGAGATAGTGCCTCCTCATGCGAGAAAAGTCACCGTCGCCCTATAAATAATAGTCTGCATTCACCAAAGTTAATACTAGGATGCTAAGAACCACATGATTACCTCCACGACCAAGAATACTTGAGTAAAGTAGATGGTAAGTTGTGTTAAGCTTTATAACCCAGGTCATAAAGAGATTGTGGAATCGACCCCAGTCTAGGTGTTAGTCGATGGGTTATACAAAAACACGCGCTTCCTACAAACTGGAGGGAGCAGACACAATGGAGAATGGAGCATGTCTTAGAGATTTGTTAGACTACTAGGTGTCCCAAAGTATACTATCTCTAAAGAGATAGTAGAACCACCTCCCGAAATAGTCAATCACTTCAGAAAATCTCCAAGGGCGAAGCTAGCCCTGATCAGAGACTGCTATCCATGAAACAACGAAGCAAGTGAGAGAATGATTCTTTCCGATTAGGTATCATACTGTGGAAGCATCTATTAGACGATGAAGAAAATTGAAAAATTTCTAAGCATCGTCTGGTAAAACCCTCTATCATACTGACTATGAGATATTCCGTTAGAAACACCTCGTGAGTCAGAAGTGCAAGTCCATTTTGCACTAGGCTGAGGTAGATGCCACATAACCAATAGATGCCACGTAACCAGTAGATACCAGCACATAGTCAGCGCCTCCAATGATCCAGAAAACCCCCGAAAGCCAACCAGTAAGAAATACGAATCCGAAGACGACCTGAGCTTCCTAAGAACCAATCAAAAGGACTACACCTTCGGTAAGAGAAAACTTTTGGAACTTCAAAATGACGATCACGCCCAGTGATGATCTCACCATGGAAGTACATTATGTTCTAGGTACTGAAACGTCCTATTTCCCCAAGAGCTTAGGACCATCAGAGATTCTTGATAAGAATTGGTCCATCATCCGTCAGACCTCAACTACTCTAGGGATTCCATAAAATTCCGCCCTAATCTATCCACGTCTCAAACTTGAAAAAAAAGTGCTTGTCCGACGAGGCTCTTGTAACCCCACTCGACGAGATCGAAATCAATGAGAGCCTCAACTTCGTGGAAAAACCTATAGAGAACATGGACCGAGAGGTCAAGCGAACAAAGCGAAGCCGTGTCTCGACAGTGAAGGCTCGCTGGAACGCCAAGCGAGGACCTGAATTCACTTAGGAGCGAGAGGATCAGATGACACTGATATATCCTCATCTTTTTGCTTCGTTAAATTAAAATTGCGTATTGCTTAAACTCTAATTTCGGGACGAAATTCCCTCTAACGGGGAGGGGGGGGGATGATGTGACAACTCGGAATTTCTATCTGGTACAACTATTCACCCCATTAGAAGTCAGATTTGTTTTCTCTAAATTCTAAGCTGTTTGGAGTCATTTTGAGTATTCAAAAGCCTAGTACTTCGATAAATAATTGTAGGAAGTATACTTTAGAGGTTGTCGTGCATCACTTAAGTCTCAAAACTCCAAGAGTTTGGAGTTTACGGCCCCAAACATGGAAGTTTACGGCCGTAAACTCTAAAGAGTATAAATATGACACTTAGTCATTTTTGGCTCATTTTTCACTTCCTAGCTCAAGAACACCCACAATTCTCTCTCAAGTATCATAACACATTCCTTCCAAGCATCCAAAAATGTAAGTGTTTCTTCCCTAGATTTGTTGATATAACACTTTATCTAGTGTTTATACACGATTTCATCCATGGAATCTCCTCTTTTCTTAGATCTTCAAGTGTTCTTTAAGAACACCAAGAACACCAAGAACACACACTAGTGTTTTTGGGCCTAAAACACTCTTACAAGCTTCCTATAAGTAAGTACACTCTTCCTATCTAGTTGTTTGCTTAGTATACTTGCTAAACCATTAGAAAAACATCAAAAATCCCCAAGAACACATGGGTTTACAGTCAAGGGATCTCTGTCACACCCCAAAACCAAGAACGGCGGAAACGTTCTGGGGCGGAGGATGTCATGTTCAGTATCACAACAATGCAAAGTAGTAAACAAGCAACAACATCATCCATTGCATTAATAATATAATTTCATACAAGTGTTTTCTGTCAAGTTATATAGACACCAAAAATATACATCAAAAATAAAAGATGAGTCTTAAACGAGCTCCATCTTCTCACAACCTGGCACCGGTACCTGTCTACTGGTGACCTGAGAATACAAGTTATTTTGAAAGAGTTTATCAGCTTTAAAGCTGGTGAGATGATAAGTATATTAGTGTCTGTAATTGTATGAAAGTGTTTGTAAGTCTGTAATGTATAAGTTTTGTAAAAGTTTGTAATTGTTTGAACTCTCCTAGAAAACCCTATGTTTCCTACTAAAAGTAGCCTTCTACCAAGGCATCTAGTATCTGTGTGTGTGTCTCTTGTAAGAGTGTGTATTTTCCCAAATCTGACTATTATTAACCAAAAATATAGTTCTTACATTATTGTTTATTGTGTGAATATCACAAAGTAAATGTAAAGGGAAAATGAAATAGTACTGTAGTGTTGTATTAAGTAACTAATGCTGTACTAATTACTTTAAACTATTTGTTATTTAAAGTACCATGTGATCGGCCTGTATCCTGCTACCGACTCTATAGTAAAACAACGATGTAAGACGTCGTAAGAAATGACGTTTGGCACCCATAGACTTGCAAGTCTCACTGTAGCGAGCAACAAGGTGTAGGATAGTCAATCCAGTATAGATCTATACAGAAACTCATACGCTCCCCAATTAAGGAGATTCTGGATACAAAACGGGTCATGACAGGTAGTGCCATGTCCCCCGTTAAGTGGCTCACATAACTGTATGTAATGTATATGTATATGTATATGTATGTGCTAGCTGTATTGTGTGTTCTTTCTCTGTCTAGCTTGTATGTTTTGTTTCTCATCACTGTGTATTATGTTTGTTTCTCATCACTATGTATTATGTTTGTTTCTCATCACTATGTATTATGTTTGTTTCTCATCACTATGTATTATGTTTGTTTCTCATCACTATGTATTATGTTTGTTTCTCATCACTATGTATTACTCATGAATGAACTGAATCATTGTATGTTTCATTGTTCTAGTAATAGTATCTTCCTAAACTATACCTATTATAGTTTACTAGTAATGTTGTTTGTGTATATGAACATGTTTGTATACCTTTGCTACCCAAAGGCATTGAACTGAATGAAAGAAGTAACCTTTTATATCTACACACATACACATGATATATAACTAGGTTTCAAACGATCTTCGGACAAATAACCTGAATGCCCTAAGTCCACAACCAAACAAGGAACAGGAAGTAAGGTGAGCTATCAGTCCTAAGTCCTTTCAATCCTACTTATATAACTATATCTATATAGATACACAAAATATAAGTTAAAAGAATTTAAGTAAAAGTATTTATCATGTAAAAGAGTTTGATAAAAGCATTTGGTATGTAAAAGAGTTTGTAAGACAGTTTGAAGTAAAACAGTTTGGTAACACAGTTTGAAAAGTAAGAAATCCACTTGTTTGGTAGTTATTAATCACATGTGATTGATATAATAATTATAATTGTTCAACTTTTATTCCCCCCATAAAAGCATTTAAAAACATTTAAAAGGTTAATTAAGGGGTATGAACTCACCTGTAGTGAGTGGTTTGGATGAACGGAATGTATAGGATGCTAGGTGTCAAGTGAAGACTTGTACACACACGATGATCCTAGTTAACATATAATATCACATATATGTATCCAATTAGTCTTTAAACAACTAATTAACAAAGTTATGACATCCTAGGACATGTAAAACACCTTATATAAGTGCTATAAGTCCTAAGGATTGCATCTAAGTGTTGTAGGACATTACTATTGAGTTTAGGGTTCAAGGGAACCCTTTATTTGAGTTTACGGTTTTGTGACCATAACTCATTGAGTTTACGGTCGTAAACCCATGAGTTTACGGCTGTAAACTTATGTTTCTTGACCATTTTGCGTTTTGAAGCCTTAAAGATCACAAGAAGCATTCCTACTTCATGTTTAAGCCTCAGGAAGAGATTAGGGCACCATTTCACTCCTTTTTAGGAGTTTACGGTCCTTGGACCATTTCCCTTTGGGTTTACGGCCGTAAACCCAAATGGTTTGTGGTCTTTTGATGTTTTCAAGTCCTAAACACATTAAGGAAGGGATCTAGGCTAGTTTCCAAGGCTTAGAAGGGACTAGGGTACACTTTGGCACCCTTTTTAGGGTTTACGGTCCAAGGTGTTCTTGGACCGTAAACACCTTTGATCCTTGGTTTCCTTGGTGTTTTCTTGATGTATTGAAGTGTAACAAGCCTTATTATACTCTAGGATAGAAGTACTTACAAGATAGAGGCTTGAAAAGGTGCTAAAAGTCCAAGAACACTAGTGTGTGTTCTTGGTGAAACTTGAAGATCTAACCTTTTGGAATGATTTCACGGATGGAAGTGTGTTAATTCACTAGATTAAGTAATATATCAACTTATTATGGCTAGAAACACTTACAAGTTGAAGATCTTGAAGAATTGTTGGATAATACTTGAGAGAGAATTGAGTTTGGATCTTGAATTTGTGAAAAATGGTAAATAATGACTAAGTGTCATATATATACCCCCAATTTAGGGTTTACGGTCGTAAACACCTTTGTTTAGGCCGTAAACTCCAAACTCTTGGAGCTTTGGGACTTTATTGTTGCACAATAAACCCTAGAGCATCCTCTCTCCTGGTATCTCCTGAAGTACTAATCTTAAAATACTCAAACTTATTCCCCAAAAGCTTGAAAATTAGCAGAAATAGTTTTGACTCCTATTGAAGTGAATGGTTGTACAGAATAGAAATTTCGGGTTGTCACATCATCCCCCCGTTAGAAGGAATTTCGTCCCGAAATGAGAGTTTAAGCAAGTACGTAGTTACAAATAACTAAGTAAAAAGAAGAGGATATTTCAGTTTCTTCTGATCCTCTCGCTCCCAAGTGAATTCAGGTCCTCGCTTGGCGTTCCAGCGAACCTTCACTATCGGGATACGGCTTTGTTTCATTTGCTTGACCTCCTGGTCCATGATCTCTACTGGTTCTTCCATGAAGTTGAGGCTCTCGTTGATCTCGATCTCGTCGAGTGGGATTACAAGAGTCTCGTCGGACAGACACTTTTTCAAGTTCGAGACGTGGAAAGTAGAATGTACGTTACTGAGTTCGCATGGTAAGTTAAGTTTGTAAGCTACAGGGCCGATTCTTGCGAGAATCTCGAAAGGCCCTATGTACCTTGGATTTAGCTTTCCACGCTTTCCGAAGCGTATCAAGCCCTTCCAAGGTGAGACCTTCAATAGAACACGGTCGCCCACCTGGAATTCTAACGGTTTCCTTCGTTTATAAGCGTAGCTTTTCTGTCGGTCTCTAGAGGCTTTCAATCGTTCACGAATCTGAATGATCTTCTCTGTCGTTTCCCGAATGATCTTCGGACCAGTGAGAGTGCTTTCAGGAACTCGTCCTTTAGCTAACTGGGTATCACCCACCTCGGCCCAGCACAGAGGGGATCTGCACTTTCAGCTATAGAGGGCCTCGAATGGAGCAGCCTTTATGCTCGTGTGATAACTGTTGTTGTAGGAAAATTCGACAAGGGGTAAATGAGTATCCCATGCTTTCCTAAAGTCGATCACACAGGCTCGCAGCATATCTTCCAAGGTTTGGATAGTCCTGTCACTTTGCCCGTCTGTCTGTGGATGGTAGGCTGTACTCATATCCAGCCTAGTTCCTAGGGAACTTTGTAACGACTGCCAGAACCTCGAAGTGAATCTACTATCTCTGTCTGAGATAATGGATATGGGAACACCATGCAGTCGTACAATCTCCCTAATGTAAGTTCTTGTAAGTTTCTCCATCTTGTTTGTTTCCTTGATAGGCAGGAAGTGTGCGGACTTGGTCAATCTGTCGACGATGACCCATATGGTATCAAGTCCACCCGTTGTCTTGGGAAACTTGGTTATGAAATCCATAGTGATCCGCTCCCACTTCCATTCCGGTATCTCTGGCTGTTGTAGTAGACCGGAGGGTTTCTGGTATTCGACCTTGACCTTTGCGCAAGTAAGGCATTTACTTACGAAGGTAGCAATCTCTGCTTTCATGTTAGGCCACCAGTATAACTTTTTAAGATCCAGATACATCTTATCTGAACCTGGGTGGACGGAATAACGAGTGTTGTGCGCCTCGTTCATGACCAAGTCTCTGAAACCACCAAGTTTCGGGGTCCAGATCCGATCCATGAGAAAATAAGCTCCGCCACCCTTAACCTCCAAATTCTTATCCATCCCTCTCAGGGATTCACCCGCCACATTTTCAGGTTTCAAAGCGTCGAGCTGAGCCTCCTTAATTTGCGTGGACAAGTGTGAATGGATAGTCATAGTCAATAATTTGACTCTACGACCAGAATATTCTTTCCGACTTAGGGCGTCAGCTACTACGTTGGCTTTACCCGGATGATAACAAATTTCGCATTCGTAATCACTGAGAAACCGTTGTATCATGTTAAGCTCTTTCTGGTCGAATATGTGTTGTAGGCTCTTATGGTCTGTAAAGATTGTGCTCTTTGTACCGTACAGGTAGTGTCTCCAGATCTTCAGAGCAAACACAACTGCTCTTAGTTCAAGATCGTGGGTAGTGTAGTTGACCTCATGTGTCTTTAGCTGTCTCGAGGCATAGGTGATGACCTTACCTCGCTGCATCAGAACACATCCGAGTCCTTGATTTGACGCATCACAATAGACAATGAAGTCTTCTATCCCTTCGGGGAGGGATAGTATTGGTGCGGTGCACAAGGCTCTTTTGAGCGTTTGGAACGCTCTCTCCTGCTTCTCTTCCCAGTCAAAGGCCACGCCCTTCTGGGTCAGTGTCGTAAGAGGTTTCGCAATGCGTGAGAAGTTCTGAATGAACCTGCGATAGTAGCCAGCGAGACCTAGAAATTGACGAATTTCTGTAGGCATCTTCGGTGCTGACCAGTTCTCAATGGCTTTAATTTTGGAAGGATCCACGTGTATTCCCTCTTCGCTAACCACGTGCCCTAAGAATTCGACTCGTCGGATCCAAAATTCGCATTTCGAGAACTTCGCATAGAGCTTCTCCGAACGAAGGGTTTCTAAGACTAGTCGCAGATGTTGACTATGCTCCTCCTTAGTACGAGAGTAGATAAGTATGTCATCGATGAAGACGATGACAAACTGATCCAAGTAAGGACGACACACTCTATTCATTAAGTCCATGAATACAGTAGGTGCGTTTGTTAATCCGAACGACATCACTACGAATTCGTAGTGCCCATAACGAGGTCGGAAGGCTGTCTTCGGAACATCCTCCCCTAGCACTCGTAGTTGGTGATATCCGGACCTTAAGTCGATTTTTGAAAAGAAGTTCGCCCCTTGAAGTTGGTCAAATAAATCGTCAATACGAGGCAAAGGATAACGATTCTTGACGGTCAGTTTGTTGAGCTCCCTGTAATCGATGCACATACGAAACGATCCGTCTTTCTTCTTGACGAACAAGACTGGAGCTCCCCAGGGTGAGAAGCTTGGTCTTATAAAGCCCTTGCTGAGCAGTTCGTTAAGTTGACAGGACAACTCTTGCATCTCTGCAGGTGCTAGATGATAGGGCGATTTGGCTACGGGGGTAGCCCCTGGAACTAAGTCGATTCGAAACTCGACTTGACGTTGCGGAGGTCATCCTGGGAGTTCTTCCGGAAAGATGTCGGGAAAGTCGCGTACTACTGGAATGTCTTGAATGTCTTTAGTTTCTTGACTCACATCGACCACATGAGCAAGGAATGCGCGACATTCCTTTCGCAAGAATTTCTGAGCTTGAATGCTCGAGATGATACGAAGGTTCGTGCTGGGTTTGTCGCCATATACTACTAGAGTTTCGCCAGACGACAGATTAAGGCGTACATCCTTTTCGTAACACATTATGTCGGCACGATGAAGACTCAACCAATCCATGCCGATAATGACGTCGAAACTTTTAATAGAAACCGGCATGAGGTCGATCGAAAATGAATGGCTATCAAGTGTTAGGGTACACCCTATGAATATATTGCTAGTGCTCTCTATCTTTCCATTAGCCATTTCTACAGTGAACGGTTCTTTAAGTGCTCGTGATTTTTGCTTAAGTAAATGAGCAAATTTTTGGTTCACGAAACTCCTCTCCGCTCCACTATCAAACAGTATGCATGCATAAGAGTTATCGAGGAGAAACGTACTAGTGACCACTGTGGGGTCGGCAACCGCTTCCTCGTGGCCTATGGCCAGAACTCTTGCCACTCCACCGGCGTTCCCTGCCTTCGGGCAGTTCCTTTTGTAGTGGCCCACCTCACCACAACCGTAGCAAGTTTGCCTCATACCAGCGCCGGGGACTTGGGTGATTGGCCTCGCCGGAGCTTTGCAGAAACGGGCAGTGTGCCCCTTCCTGTTGCAGTTCAAACACTGCATTTCCCGGCAGGCTCCTACGTGGTGGAAGTTGCACTTGGGCAAACTTCCAGCGTACTGCTTTACCGGAGCAGCAGCGGTAGGTGCTATTGCAGCATGAACTGCCACGACCTGCTGCTTTTTGGCAGCCTTTGTCTTTCTCTTGTCATCCCAAAACTTCCGCTTGGAGTCAGTGGTTCTGACGGGTTCTGAGATGGCCAGGGTTGTTGTTGCGGCCGGGGTACGAACCCCATGGTCTATGAGCCGCTGTGCCAATCGCTTGGCACTATCAAATGTAGTGGGGTTTGAAGCCAAAACATTTCCCTGGAATGGAGGCACCAGCCCCCATATGTATCTTTCAATCTTCTTCCCCTATGTATGAACCATGTTGGGACAGAGGGCCACTAGTTCACAGAACCTGGCGGTGTAGGAGACTATGTTGGAGCCCTTCATGGTTAGGCTCCACAGTTCTTCCTCTAGCTTTTGGATTTCGCCCCTCGGACAGTACTCCTCAACCATTAGCTCTCTCAGAGCTTCCCAGCCCATATCATTTGCCACTATAAGAGATAGTGACTTGACATGGCTATTCCACCATGTCAGGGCTTTTGACTCGAAGGTGCAAGCAGAAAAGTTGACCTTGCTTCCCTCCGGGCATGAGCAGATCTCAAAGACCGACTCTGTCTTTTCGAACCATTGCGATAGGGCAATGACTCTGCCAGTCCCCTTAAAGGACAATGGCTTGCAGTTTGTGAAGTCCTTGTAGGAGCACTCTCTGGAGCGCACAGGGATTTCACCATGAGTAGATAGGACAGGGGTTCCTCCTCCAGTGGAACCAGAAGAATGATATTGTGCTATGGCCGTAGCCACAGCCGCAGCTACAGCAGCATTCAGGGCTGCCGTGTCGAATTGAGGAGCAGGTGGTGTTGGTGCGGGAGGATCGCGTCTTGTCGATTTACGTGGAGGCATCTTTTAACTATAAGTTTAGAAAGATGAAGATATTGATAAGAATTTAATAGGAAGTAGATAAGAATGACTCATGGACTAACTCTCTATAGTCCAACAGCACAAATGAATAGCACGATTGAATAGTATGCTTGAATGAAGATCTAGTACTAACAGATGATAGCAATTGGATATTGATTTCCATAAGGTTAGATATCTATCAATAATACTGGAATTACAGATGTAATGAGTTCGGGAAAAATGACCTAGAAGTAGGTCTTACATCAACCAAGATGGAAAATTTTGACAGACTACTACCTAATCAAGACCTAACGGGTCTAAGATTTACAAAGATAGGAAATTAGACTAGAGTTTTTACACAAACTAGGTTATATCCAAAAGAGAAGTCGATAAGACTCTATCGGCGACGAGAACTACTAGAGTAAGTTCTTGAATCCGACAGAAGGCGTTCTATGTCTCTCACGCGCCTATCAGATCTTGCTTGCTGAGCTCGAAGTTCCCTGACTTCAGCTTGGGTTTCAGCAAGTTCCCTCTGTAGAACTGCATTGCGGCCCTGAGTCGTTCCATGAGCAAACTCTAGTTGGCGAATGCAGACAGTGTTAACGCCAGAGTTGGCGTCAATCTCCACTACTCGGTCGATAGCTGCTCGACCTTGCTCGGTGTTCCGAGCAATCCTACAGACCATTATGAGTAGGACCCTGTCAGCTGAACCTCCCTCAGTGAGGTTGTAAAAGCTTCTGTCTCCATTGTAGGGTATGGGTTGACCCTGTTCCTGACTCCATCTGTTTAAGTTTGTGGGCCACAGAGGAGTGGGTCCTTGAAATGCTGGACGAGGGTTCAGGTTTGGGTCTTGAGCAGCTGGGGGTAGGTTGTTGACTTCAGGCTCTGAGTCAGAACCATCAGAAAAGCCTTCAGCTTCGTGATCATCCAAAGGGATTGGGTGATCATCTTCTGGCTCTTCTCACAGCCATTCTGCATTGCCGTTGTTGGGATAGTACGGGTCTCCGGGAAAAATGGAATCCAGCCATTATATCTACGCGAGAAAAAGGATAAGGAAATAATCAATAGACGAACAAATTAGATAATTATAAGATGATCTTTATCAGTTACTCCAACATTTGCGTAGTGCATACCAGTCATAGGTAACCTAGACAAGATAGACCTTCAAATAAGTGACCCTAACTCTAAGCCCACAACCAAACAAGGAACAGGAAGTAGAGCAAATATCACAGATTCTATGTCTATGCCATCCTAGTTACCTATAACCTTAATGTATCCACCCCGCAACTATTGACATACCAATAAAGACCTTTTTAGTTCTTAGATAAGTAATTAATAGACACACAAAATACTCCTATAGTATTTTAAGTTTATGTTCTGTTCTACTGTTCTCGTTGTAGTAGTGTTGGTAAGTTTTTAGACTTGTTGCAACCTCACAACCATACTTAGGCACATGCTAATCACCCTCAGATAATGTAGTTGATTAGGCTACATCTTCCTAGGGTTGACCATATGTCTCTAAGTCTACTTGTGCTGTCCAACAATCGTAATACTTTTGTTCTGTCCTAGTGACACTGATTTTAGTATGAATGCAGGTATGTATACTTGGTTAAATATTTTATTATTTAAAAGTATAAACTCTTTATCAGAGAATTTTAATCCCGCTGTGTTTATAGTTCGTATATCTTTTATGGGTTGATACACTCGATTCACTATAAACAATGCTCTGATACCAATCTGTCACACCCCAAAACCAAGAACGGCGGAAACGTTCTGGGTCGGAGGACGTCATGTTCAGTATCACAACAATGCAAAGTAGTAAACAAGCAACAACATCATCCATTGCATTAATAATATAATTTCATACAAGTGTGTTCTGTCAAGTTATATAGACACCAAAAATATACATCAAAAATAAAAGATGAGTCTTGAACGAGCTCCATCTTCTCACAACCTGGCACCGGTACCTGTCTACTGGTGACCTGAGAATACAAGTTATTTTGAAAGAGTTTATCAGCTTTAAAGCTGGTGAGATGATAAGTATATTAGTGTCTGTAATTGTATGAAAGTGTTTGTAAGTCTGTAATGTATAAGTTTTGTAAAAGTTTGTAATTGTTTGAACTCTCCTAGAAAACCCTATGTTTCCTACTAAAAGTAGCCTTCTACCAAGGCATCTAGTATCTGTGTGTGTGTCTCTTGTAAGAGTGTGTATTTTCCCAAATCTGACTATTATTAACCAAAAATATAGTTCTTACATTATTGTTTATTGTGTGAATATCACAAAGTAAATGTAAAGGGAAAATGAAATAGTACTGTAGTGTTGTATTAAGTAACTAATGCTGTACTAATTACTTTAAACTATTTGTTATTTAAAGTACCATGTGATCGGCCTGTATCCTGCTACCGACTCTATAGTAAAACAACGATGTAAGACGTCGTAAGAAATGACGTTTGGCACCCATAGACTTGCAAGTCTCACTGTAGCGAGCAACAAGGTGTAGGATAGTCAATCCAGTATAGATCTATACAGAAACTCATACGCTCCCCAATTAAGGAGATTCTGGATACAAAACGGGTCATGACAGGTAGTGCCATGTCCCCCGTTAAGTGGCTCACATAACTGTATGTAATGTATATGTATATGTATATGTATGTGCTAGCTGTATTGTGTGTTCTTTCTCTGTCTAGCTTGTATGTTTTGTTTCTCATCACTGTGTATTATGTTTGTTTCTCATCACTATGTATTATGTTTGTTTCTCATCACTATGTATTATGTTTGTTTCTCATCACTATGTATTATGTTTGTTTCTCATCACTATGTATTATGTTTGTTTCTCATCACTATGTATTACTTATGAATGAACTGAATCATTGTATGTTTCATTGTTCTAGTAATAGTATCTTCCTAAACTATACCTATTATAGTTTACTAGTAATGTTGTTTGTGTATATGAACATGTTTGTATACCTTTGCTACCCAAAGGCATTGAACTGAATGAAAGAAGTAACCTTTTATATCTACACACATATACATGATATATAACTAGGTTTCAAACGACCTTCGGACAAATAACCTGAATGCCCTAAGTCCACAACCAAACAAGGAACAGGAAGTAAGGTGAGCTATCAGTCCTAAGTCCTTTCAATCCTACTTATATAACTATATCTATATAGATACACAAAATATAAGTTAAAAGAATTTAAGTAAAAGTATTTATCATGTAAAAGAGTTTGATAAAAGCATTTGGTATGTAAAAGAGTTTGTAAGACAGTTTGAAGTAAAACAGTTTGGTAACACAGTTTGAAAAGTAAGAAATCCACTTGTTTGGTAGTTATTAATCACATGTGATTTATATAATAATTATAATTGTTCAACTTGTATTCCCCCCATAAAAGCATTTAAAAACATTTAAAAGGTTAATTAAGGGGTATGAACTCACCTGTAGTGAGTGGTTTGGATGAACGGAATGTATAGGATGCTAGGTGTCAAGTGAAGACTTGTACACACACGATGATCCTAGTTAACATATAATATCACATATATGTATCCAATTAGTCTTTAAACAACTAATTAACAAAGTTATGACATCCTAGGACATGTAAAACACCTTATATAAGTGCTATAAGTCCTAAGGATTGCATCTAAGTGTTGTAGGACATTGCTATTGAGTTTAGGGTTCAAGGGAACCCTTTATTTGAGTTTACGGTTTTGTGACCATAACTCATTGAGTTTACGGTCGTAAACCCATGAGTTTACGGCCGTAAACTCATGTTTCTTGACCATTTTGCGTTTTGAAGCCTTAAAGATCACAAGAAGCATTCCTACATCATGTTTAAGCCTCAGGAAGAGATTAGGGCACCATTTCATTCCTTTTTAGGAGTTTACGGTCCTTGGACCATTTCCCTTTGGGTTTATGGCCGTAAACCCAAATGGTTTGTGGTCTTTTGATGTTTTCAAGTCCTAAACACATTAAGGAAGGGATCTAGGCTAGTTTCCAAGGCTTAGAAGGGACTAGGGCACACTTTGGCACCCTTTTTAGGGTTTACGGTCCAAGGTGTTCTTGGACCGTAAACACCTTTGATCCTTGGTTTCCTTGGTGTTTTCTTGATGTATTGAAGTGTAACAAGCCTTATTATACTCTAGGATAGAAGTACTTACAAGATAGAGGCTTGAAAAGGTGCTAAAAGTCCAAGAACACTAGTGTGTGTTCTTGGTGAAACTTGAAGATCTAACCTTTTGGAATGATTTCACGGATGGAAGTATGTTAAATCACTAGATTAAGTAATATATCAACTTATTAGGGCTAGAAACACTTACAAGTTGAAGATCTTGAAGAATTGTTGGATGATACTTGAGAGAGAATTGAGTTTGGATCTTGAATTTGTGAAAATGGTAAATAATGACTAAGTGTCATATATATACCCGCAATTTAGGGTTCACGGCCGTAAACACCTTTGTTTAGGCCGTAAACTCCAAACTCTTGGAGCTTTGGGACTTTATTGTTGCACAATAAACCCTAGAGCATCCTCTCTCATGGTATCTCCTGAAGTACTAATCTTAAAATACTCAAACTTATTCCCAAAAAGCTTGAAAATTAGCAAAAACAATTTTGACTCCTATTGAAGTGAATGGTTGTACAGAATAGAAATTTCGGGTTGTCACGATCTCCTTGAACCGTAAACACCATCAAGTGGTGTTTAAGTGCCCCCAACACCTCATAGGGCTTGAATATTGGGCTAGAACCTTGCATGCATGAGCTAAAGACCCCAAATCACGAAATGGTAGGAGTGACCATGAGTTTACGGCCGTAAACTCATGGGTTTACGACCGTAAACTCAAGGGTTTACGACCGTAAACTCCAAGGAGTGGTCCAAGAACCGTAAATCCCAATGAAGGGCCATTTTGAGCCCTAGTCCCTTCCTAAGCCTTTGATACAAACCTAGAACACTTCCTTGAGGTGTATAAGACCTTAAATCACACAATGGTACAAATTACCATGAGTTTACGGCCGTAAACTCATGGGGGTAATGACCATGGGCCGTAAACTCATGTGTTGTTACCAAATGGGAAGTAAACTCCAATGTGAGGCCATACTCTCTTTATATACAACCCTTTAGCACTCCTAACACTTGAATCAAAGTGTTATCCCTGTATTAGGGTGTCTTAACTTAATTAATTAGTTGTTAAAGTACTAATTAGATGCATATATGTGTCATTATATGCTAAATAGGATCCGCGTGTGTGTTCAAGTCCTCACTTGACACTTAGCATCCTATACCATCCGTTCATCCGAATCACCCACTACAGGTGAGTTCATACCCCTTAATCAACCTTTGAAATGATTTTAAATGCTTTTATGGGGGGGGGGGGGGAATACAAGTTGAATTACTAAGTTATTATATCAATCACATGTGATTAATAACTGTCAAGCAAGTAGATTTTTGCATGTTAAACTGTTTTATCCATTTAAAGGTTTTCAAATATTGTTTTCAAATCTCTTTTAAAATACTAAAATCTCTTTTTAAATTACTAAACTTTTATCGAAGTCTTTTAAACTTATATTCTTATTAGATTCATGTCTGTATAGATATAGTTATATAAGTAGGATTTGAAGGACTTAGGACTGATAGCTCGCTTTATTTCCTGCTCCTTGTTTGGTTGTGGACTTAGAGTATCCGGTTATTTTTCCGAGTGTCGTTGAAATCCTAGTTATATATTATGTATACCTATTTAGATATTAAAACTATTACTCCAGTTCAGCGCCTTTGGGTAGCAAAGGTACCTAGATAACCTCTCAAGTAAACTATAATAGGTATAGTTTAGAAACCAACAATAACTTTGATGAAGGAGAACTTAGCTATATCAATATTCTAAAAACTTGTACTTTTAGTAAAAAGAAAGGTATATAGAAACCAAAATATTAGATACATCCTCATGACGCGGATTTCACCGTTGTCAAGTTGGTAACCAGAGTCTCCTGGAGGGAGAGCGGGCATTGTGTGTATAGATCTATACGGGACAGACCATCCCGCATCCTGACTGCTAGCTACAGTCCCGGCCGACCAAGCCAAGGGGTGACAAATGTCACATCTATTTTCGACGCCAGCAGGCCATCATGTTTACATCCGTCAATCAGTATGGTTACGAGTATCTTTACATTTACCTTATAATTCATGGCTTTAAGGTAATTAGTACTACGGTAGTTTCTATATATACATAAAAATATCCTAATATATCATCCTAATTATGTACTAGTTCCCATTTGAACCTTTAAATTAACCGAATTAGGACTAAAGACTACTTTAGACTCCCCGAGGTGTATTGTTCATTTAATACTACCTGGAGTCTGTATTTTACTACTTTAGACTCCCCGAGGTGTAGTGTTCATTTAATACTACCTGGAGTCTGTATTTTATTACTTTAGACTCCCCGAGGTGTATAGTCCATCAAATACTACCTGGAGTCTGCATTTTTACCTTATAAACAACAATGTCTTTGCTGAAGTAAAGCATTATCTTCCCTACTACATTTAATTGTGATTTTCTCACATACTCATTAATGTAAAACTATATTTTGATAATGATAGTAACATTAGGGGAAAAATGCTCTATAAACACAAAATAGTCGGGTCTTGGTAGAAGACTGCTTTTATTAGTTAAACTTATTTCTCTAAACTCAAAACAGTCGGGTCTTGATAGAAGACTACTTTTGTTAGAAAATATAGGATTTTCTGGAAAGAACTCAAATACTTTATAAACTCTTATCTCCATCACCTAATGAGATTATTTTGAGGAAAAACATGTATTTACATCAATGTCATTAAAATACTTATGAACTCACCAGCATTAAAATGCTGATACTCTCTTTCAAAATAACTTCTATTCTCAGGTCGTCAGTAGATAGGTACACTACAGGAGCTTTTGCGAAGACAGCCTTGTACCGAGCTGCATCTTATGTTATTTTCTATATCTACTTTGATGTTGTTGCTATATGTAACCTATGTAAAACTTATACTATTAATGCAATGGTTGTTGTACTTTGATTACTATACTGCATGTGTTGTGATACTTGACATGACGTCCTCCACCCCAGAACGTTTCCGTCGTTCCGGTTTTGGGGTGTGACAGTAACTCACCTCACACTGCTGAAGTCCCATGGACTCAACCCCACACTGTTGAAGTCCCGCAGACTCAACCCCAGCTGTTGGATGACAGATTCCCGAACTGTCAACATCAAAACAACACCCAATTAATAATTGGGTTCTAATACATAACCATAAGTCCATGCTTGGGGGTAAAAGACTACTTTACCCCTAACTTGGCTTGATTCAAGCCCGAGGCCCAATCCAAAGGCCCAAAAGTCCAACTATGGCTCAAAGCCCAACATATGGCCCAATTTTCCAAATTGGGCCCAAACCTTTACAAGGTCTTACCATAAGGCCCAACCATTTATTCCAGTCCAACCTTTGACAGTTTAATGGTCCAATATTATATAATCATTAAGGCCCAACTATGGCCCATCTATGGCCTAATTTTCCAAATTGGGCCCAACTCCTCATATGGGCCTTACCTTAAAGCCCATTAATTATTCTAGTCCATTTTCTTGATCTTGGACGGCCCATTAATAACCCAGTTATCAAGGCCCAATAAAAGGCCCAACAATAAACCCAAGCGAAATTAGGGTTTTCTCATAAAATGACAATTAGGGTTAAGTGTTTCTCACATAACCCATTAAGGACTTAATCCATTAAGTCCATCATTCTTCTAAATAAGTCATATGGTGTGATTGGGCTTAATCACACAATTCCATTCCAATGGCCCAAAAGTGGGTCCCAAAGTCCAAGCTCATAAATCCAATATTAGGGTTTTCTAAACCCTAATTAGGGTTTCCAACCCCATCTTAGCTGTGACAACCTGAAATTTCAAGCCAATATAACGAATTCTAGTCGAACCTTGTAACCCGTTTTAAGTTAATAAAATATCTTCGAAAATAAAATTTTCGAAAAGTCTCAAATGGGGTTGTCTAAATGATAAATATCGTTTCAAGGTTTTCAGAGATATCCAGATCACTCGAATCCAAGTTATAACGAAGAAGTTATGACCAACCGAAGATTCGTGTAAAAACCGGTAAAACCCTACTAAACGTAAAAACGCGAAGTTTCAATAAAACACTTTTTAGCCTTAAGTTTGTAAGTGAAAGTAATAGATATCATTAAACCATAAACATACATAAAAAGAACGCCCAAATCTGACTTCATATGAGGAAGTTATGATTTTTCGAAGTTTCGGACATAGCGGTAGACAGCTAAAAACTCGAAATCGAGATCGAGCGACTTTTTGCCAACATGACCTAAACGAGAATCGAAGATCTCATAAATGGTATTACAACAGTAAAAAGTCTGACGAAAACGGACGTCGGATGAAGAAGTTATGGATTTTTAACGGACTGTTCCTGTCCCGGCCTGTTAAAAATAAATAATTAACAATAATAATAATAATAATAATAATAATAATAATAATAAAATCAAAACCAGCCGACGAAGTCTAAATAAAAGTTGTAGAGTACATTCTCACCTACGTGTGCATATAAAGAACGTCAAAAACGGAGCTCGTATGCAAAAGTTACGAATTTTACAAGTTTGAGGCACACAAACCAAGAGGATTTACGCCCAGCGTACTCGGATGCTAGGCCTCGGTTCGTCCACGTCGCTCCAATGCTTCGTCCGAGGATGCGGTAAGCCATGACGCATGCGAACGCACCGCGTAACCTCGCTGGTATGCCCCGCGTACGCGAGGGTTCCAGCCCCTATAAAAGGGATGCGAGAGTTCCGGGTTTCTTTTCTCATTTTCTCTCGTTCTCTTGCGTTTTTACCTCGTTTTGCGTGCAAGAAAAAACCCGAAGTCCCGGTTTTCATATCCAAGTCCCGAAGGAAGTTTTACGCTCCCGAGATTCCCGAGAATCCCGAGAAATCCTCTTTCTCCTGTCAAAGTTCTGCTCGGTTTTTTTTTCGTCTCACCTTCTTCAATCTATCAAGTGAGTTCATACCCCTACAAACACACTTTAAATACATTTTAAATGCTTTTTAAATACTTTTAAGGGGGGGGGGGGGGGGGGAATACAAGTAAACACCCGGTTATTATCGTGTGAAAATATCTATCCTTTGCTATGCATTTTATACTGTTATTTTAACTATCATATGAAAACGTTCGCACGCAACACATATTGCAAAAACACCTTGTCTTTTCAGAATAAAAAGATGATGTTATATAATTATCAAACACTTTAATTATATTTTGAGTATAAATATTCAATAATATTATTAAAAACGTTATACTTGCATACAAAGTCGATATTGCACTAGGGTTTATCATACAATCGAATCACACATTTGGAAAAAACTATAATAGGTATAGTTTACTAGATATCCATGGAATTTTACATACTACAAGTACTATATCAAGTAAATACTTTCATATACAAGAACAAATGGACTTTTCATATGTAAATCTATTTGATACTAAGTTTTGTGAAACAGTTAACTTCACGTACTTTCAAGTATGCAGTCAAAGTCTTGTATTACTTTTTGTTATTTAAATCAATCATATGAGATTTATAACCGTGTTTCAAACAATAGGATTTCATATACTTCAAACTGTGTTTCAAACAAACTACTTTTAAATCGTTTTATAAATTGACATCAAGTCATCAATATTTATTATTAAACTCTTCAAAAGGTTTTACAAAACTTCCTTTTAACTTATATATCGTCAAATGCATGCCTATATATGTATAGTTATGTAAGTAATGTTTAAAGGACTTAGAACTGCTAACCCACTTTATTTTCTTTTTCTTGTTTGAATGTGTACTTAGAGTAATCGGTTAGTTGTCCGAAGGTCGTCTAAACATTAGTTATATATTATGTATACATATGTAGATATAAAAGTACTAGTCAATCATTCAAATACTACAAAGAAGAATACTATAACGGAAATTACTAGTAAGCTATTATAGGTATAGTTTAGGAGAATACTATCATAAACAAATAGTAGACAGAGAATACTATAACAGAGAATACTACAACATAGAATACTATAATATACAAGTACACACAGAGAATACTATCATATACAAGTACACACAGAGAATACTATCATATACAAGTACATACTAAGATACTATAACAGAAAGAACATACTAAGATGCTATAGCATGGAACAAGTACAGGATCTAACTATACCAATGATCACTAACGCATTGTTCTAAACAAAAGGTGATAATAAATTGGGTATACATGATCATATAACTTTAATGTGGATACTACGGCCTAGCAATTCGTTGCGGAAGCCACTCTTGTTTCCCAGAATCTCTTGTAGGGAGAACGTTTAGTATGGGAACTACTTATCACATTATGACCTTAATAAAATAAATATGTTTTCAGGTAATTAGTACTGCAGGTTGTCAATTCTGAAGACCCCTGAGTACTTACTTTTACCATTACTTTCATATAGTGATAGTTCTACTTGGAAGTCAAAGCAAGTTATTTTCGAGTTAAGATAGTTATAAACTAGGGAAAAACATCCACTTTTATAGAGAAATAAACATTCAAAATAGTCGGGTCTTGGCAGAAGATTACTTTTTATACTAGTAGGAAATATGAGATTTTCTAGGGGTTTTTAAACATATACAAACATTTATATTCAAACTTTTACAAACATTTACATTCAAACTTTTACAAACATTTACATTCAAACTTTTACGAACATTTACATTCAAACTTTCACAAACATTTACATTCAAACTTATACAAACATTGACATTAAATACTTATGAACTCACCAGCTTAAATGCTGATCTACGCTTTCAAAATAACTTGTATTCTCAGGTCGTCAGTAGACAGGTACCGATGCCAGGTTTTGAGAAGACGGAGCATCTTCAAGACTCGTCTTTTATTTTGATTATTCATTTTTGGTGTCTTATTACTATTAAAGAACACACTTGTATGAAATTATACTATTAATGCAATGGATGATGTTGTTGCTTATTTACTACTTTGCATTGTTATGATACTGTACATGACGTCCTCTGCCCCAGAACGTTTCCGCCGTTCCGGTTTTGGGGTGTGACATTAGCCCAATGGGCCCAATTGATATGTCTTTTGATTAATTAAGGTTCATTAGACTCATTAAGGTTTCACTAGGCCCATTAGTCATCTATTTGGGCTTTTACGTCCATTAAGCTTTATTGGGCCCATTAGGGTTTATTAAGCCCATTAAGCCTCATTAGGCCCATTAGGGTTTCTTAGTCCCATTGTCCAACCATCCAAACAAGTCAAAACACCATCAAAGCACACCGCCACCCGACACGGCGGCCGGTGGCGGTAGGAGGTGGCAGCCACCACCTAACGGTGGTGGTGACAGATTTTCTTCACTATTCCAATTAATACAAAAATTACAACGAAATAACCAAACCGCATACACACACACACTAGGCTAAACACATACACACACACACACACTAATCTGGTGGCCGACGGCGGCATGTGGTGGCAGTGGCGGTTCTCGATGGCAGCCACCACTTCTCGGTGGTGGCAGTGGTCTCTTTGGCTTCCTTCACGTAGCAACACAACATACATCCACGAATACACCCACAACCACCTCCCATGGTGGCTGGTGGCGGCGGAATAAGACAGAAGCACACGACGGCGGCAGCTGCGGTGAACAACGGCTCTGTGGCGGCGGTAGCAGCGATCTAGGGCAGCAACAGCGACCGCTATCTCGGTTTTCAATCTTGTCGTCGGATTCACAAATCCGACGGTCTACCATGGCGTCACGGAGGCGGCGGCTAGAGGCAACATAAGAAGAAGAAGTTGCGAAGGGACGATGGTGGCTGGTGTTGATGTCGAAACCGTCGAATCAGCTTCGTGAAGGTGGTTACTGGTCCCAATCGTGGTGGTGCAACGCTGGAAGTGAAGTAGGAAGTGGCGGTTAGCGACGGCAGCGGCTCAGCAGCACAGCGACGACTTGGTGGTCGGAGGAACAAGGGTGGCCGATGGGGGCGTAAGGGGTGACGGCTGGAAGGGTTTTTGTTAGGGTTAGGGTTAGTATGGGTTATATACCCCTGCCCTAGGAAGGTTAATGCCATAATGGCAGAAATAGTCCCTCCCTTCCAAAATTGTTTTCAAACTAAGCCCAACTTTTACCTTTTCTACCCCAGCTTCGGAAATACCCTTCAAATTTGATACTTGATTTACCAAACAACCCATAGGCCTCCAAAATCTCTTCAATGAAGTCCCAATAATTTCTATTTAGTCCCTGCCTTCCATAAAACTTACAAATTAAGTCCGGATTTTACACTTTTAACCCCCAATCTCTTAGAGTGTGACAATTAGCTCTACCAGACCATCATTTGATATATAATTATTTATTTTAGGGCTTCTATTCGTTCATTAATTTATTTATTTGTCTAATAAATAAACAGGGTGTTACAAACAGGCTAAACAATAAAAGCAAACAAACACAATAAACACGATATAGAACCAAGTAATGCTTAATGATTCAAATGTAGTCACGCCTCAGCAGAGCTCGATGAAGAACTTCCACTGTAGAGGCGAGCTAGGGTTTGTAGTATAATAATAAGAATAATAATTAAAGCGCTACTAACAAAGGATGCATGCATGCACCTTAAATACTAAACCCTAATAAAACAAACACGGTTGGACAGGCCCAAACCGGAGAACAAAACTGGGCTAAGGACCGAGCCCAAGGACGCAACACTATTAGACCCAACAATCTCCCCCTTTGCGTCAAATGGGGCGAGACTTCACTTCGGTGGAGGTTGAGGAGTACGCTTCACAACCTTAAACAATTTTGGAATGATGGCAAGAAGAGTTTGTCTGAAAGCCATATACCACCGAAGCATATCTGAGAACAGCTTCTTGTCTGCTTCACTATTTTGATCACACCCATGGATAAGCTCAAGAATGTGCTCCAAACAAAAATTAAAGAATAGATGTTTGTCAGCCAGAGAAAATAAGCATCTTTGACCTTTGCGTCTAAGAAACATAACGATGTGAGACTGTGGATCAATTTTTCCCTTCACCATCAGCTTAAACACTAGCATACACTTGATGTGATCAATGATGGGCTCATATTCTTTCTGATTGGAGAGTAGGATGTTGTTCAGAAGAATCCAATCATGTGGATTCAGATTTGGCAGATCAGCAAGGGAAATCATATGGACCGAACCATCTGATCCTCGGGTCACATTGAACTTGATGTTAATGAACTTCCCTGCTGCAGTAGGTTTCAGCACCTTAATTGTTGTGATCTTCTTGTTACTCCAGGTAAGGTACTGAGGTTGAGAGAATTCATGATAATATTCAAGCAAGTCTTGATCAACCTTCGGGTCAGGAGAAGGAACCGCCACTATAGACTCGAAGCAGTGAAAGATGAAGGCTCTACGAGTGATTGGCATGTCAAATTGAGAATCTTTAGAATTCTAGACATTAAATGAAAGAATGGGCTCCAGTCAATGTGAACCTGGAGTTTCAATAACCTCCTTTCGTAGCCTTTCCAACGTCCACAGAGGAAACATCGATTTCCTCTGGTTAAGCAGATTTGCTTCTCTCTTCTCATTCTCCTTATTAATGGCATCAGTGACTTTTTCCTTAATCTCCTGAGCGGTGGGCTTGATTTTGAGAGAACTTGGTTTAGGAACCGTTTCTTCAATATCAACATCATCCTCATCGCCTTCTTTTGCTTGAGAGAGGTGAAGTGTGGTATAGAAGAATCCCACAAAAATCAATCCCTTATATACAATTTTGAAGAGAGAGAAAAATCGCGAGCAATGATTCCATTAATTTGGGAAACAACGCCTAAAAGGCGTGATTGGACAACTAGCAACCCCGATAAAATAGCCGATGACGCATGATTAGGTAACGATTCAAATTCACGGGCATTTCCATACTTATCCTCTTTCCAAATCACCAATTGATTAGACTTCCTGCTGTGTCATCGCTTGAACCTTCAATCGAATCTTTATTACCATAATTACCAAAGGCTTTATACCGACCCACTCCTTCGTTTAGAAATAACTGCATTACATTGTTAGGAACCGAAGCTATATATTTATGAATAACTTATGAATAACCAAACAAGACTTTTGGAAAGTTCAAGATTTTCGTGCAAGATAGTGTCAAAGATAAATAAATAAATCAAACTATTTGTGGGAATTTGTGATGTCATTCAAGACATAAAGCAGTGGATCCCGGTCACGAATCTCTTCCTTCAAAGTCAAGAGAGACTTCAAAGTGCTTGTTTGGATTCCCGTTGAATTACGATCAAGTACTTGTTGAGAAGCATTGAAAGGCATCTTTTAGATATAAGGCTATTAAGGGTGGCTTTCGCTTCAATTCTGGTTTCCGATACTTGACATAAGACCGAAATAGAACGAATTACTTGTGAGACCGATGTGGCCTGTTAAACAAGTAGGTTTGGAACATATTCAGTGACTTGTTGAAAAATGTTAATTAGAAACCTCAAAAAAAAACCTGGATCCTTTGGGAAGAAAAGTCTTGGTGAAAGACATTTTCATAAGGATCTCTCAAAAATAAAAGGAGATTTCAGGGTACTTTCATAAAAGTGGTTTCGTAAATTCAAAGGGTGAAATCTAGAACATTGAATTGTTCACCGTCAATGCTTTAAAGGTTTTGAATTTTGGGTTTCACTTAGCACGTAGTGGCACGAAACTAAGATCATTAACACATAAGTTGTGTAACCGTAAACCTCAGTGGTAATGCTGAGAGTCTCAAGGGTTACATTTATGAGATGAAGTATGATGGAGAATAAATAAGAGGTGGTTAAAGAACCGAATGTACCTCTGCTCTAAAAGATAGACTAAGCAGAAAAACTCTTAACTCAATTTGAGAAGAGTAAGGTCGCTCATGATTAAAGTGAATTTGACAGCCTGATTAGGAAGACATGATTTGTATATATCAAGTCATTAAGGCTTCACTCAAAATCTTTTGAGGCTTGGGTCAACATGCAACAATATGCTTCTAGGGACACTCTGCTAGTACATAGATAAAGAATTATACATGCCCCAGCTCTATCATTGAGAATAGTCCTTATACACAAATTATATTAAGAGGGAAACAAATTGCAATAAAATGAAAGAAAATATTTTTGAGTTTTGAAGTTTCTGAAAAGAAATAAAACAGAAAAGAAAAATATTTTTGGATTTTATAAGATTTTATGAAAAAAGAGTTAAAACAGAAAGAAAAATATTTTTGAATTTTATGAAAATAAAAGGAAAAACATAAAATAAATTGCGAGAAAAGAGTATACATACTATACAACCGAAACCATCATTTGGAGATGAGAGGCGAACCGAGCCCTGTGAGACCGAACCCGAAATAGGCCGAGCGTTCGGTTCATTTCGGTTCCCGGAAGAATCGAACCCGAAATGGACCGAGCGTTCGCTCTATTTCGCTTCCAACTTTTATTGTGACAAAAGAGATTTCGGTACAAATTCAGCTTCCATCATTCTTAAGCCTTGTAGGATTTTATTAAAACTTGCTTCAGGCAAGGCCTTAGTAAAGATGTCAGCCAATTGATCAGTGGTTCTTACGAAATGAATTTCAACGTTACCATCTTCCACATGATCTTTGATAAAGTGATACCTCAGTGCTATGTGTTTCGTCTTTGAGTGTTGCACTGGGTTATGACAAATCCTAATTGCACTCTCTGAGTCACAATATAGTGGGATTTTCTTCATGTTCAGGCCGTAGTCTCGAAGTTGACTTTGTATCCAAATGACCTGAGATGTGCATGATGCTGCGGCTATATATTATGCTTCGACAGTGGAGATAGACACACATGTTTGTTTCTTGGATTGCCAGCTAACAAGTTTGCCGTCCAGAAATTGGCATACTCCAGTGGTACTCTTTCGGTCCAGTCCACATCCCCCAAGATCAGCATCTGAGAATGCTTGGACAAAGAACCCTGATTTAGCTGGGTACCACAAACCGAGAGAAGAGGTTCGCTTCAGGTACCGAAAGATGTTCTTCACAGCCAGCAAGTGAGGTTGACGTGGATTAGCTTGAAACCTGGCACAATAAGAAATAGAGAACATTATGTCTGGTCGACTTGCTGTTAGATACATTAGAGACCCTATCATCTAATGATAAAGGGTCATGTCAGCAGCCAGTTTGTCCAGAGAAGGTGTTAGCTTTGTGCCAAACGCCATAGAAACCTTTACTTTCGAATCTCCCATCATTCCAAACTTGGCGAGCAAGGTCTTCGTGTAAGCCTCTTGATTAATGAAAATGCCTTCAGGTCCCTGTCTTATATTCAAGCCAAGGAAAAATTAATAGGACCCATTGAGCTCATTTCAAATTTAGTCTCCATCAACTTCCTAAATTCAGCTGTTAAGCTAGGATTTGTGGAACCGAAGATGATATCATCAACGTAAATCTGAACGATCATAAGGTGGTCACCCTCTTTCTTACGAAAGAAGGTTGGGTCAACCGAACCGTGTTTAAACTTAGACATTTTGAGAAATCTAGTTAGAGTTTCATACCATGCCCTTGGTGCTTTCTTGAGACCATAGACTGCCTTGTCCAGAATGTAGCAGTGATCTAGATACATTTCGTTCACGAAACCCGGTGGTTGCTCTACATACACCGTCTCTTCCAGTTCTCCATTTAGGAAGGCACACTTCACATCCATTTGGAATACTTCAAAGTTCTTGTGTGCAGCATAGGCGAGAAAAATACGAATCGATTCTAGCCTTGCTACTAGAGCGAAGGTCTCTTCGTAATCGATGCCTTCTTCTTGACAGTAACTTTTCACAACCAATCTTGCCTTGTTGTGTATCACATTTCCTTCCTTATCCATCTTGTTCTTGAAAACCCACTTTAATCCAACCACGGAAGCATCCTTTGGTGTTGGAATCAGTCTCAACACTTTATTTCGCTCGAACTCATTGAGTTTGTCCTGCATTGTCTGTACCCAATCAGAATGATAGAGTGCAATCTTGATTGTCTTTGGTTCGACTTTGGAGACGAACAAATTAAACATGCAGAATTCCACTTTAGAGAAAAGTGCAGTTTGTTCGCTTTCAGTTGTGATCGTGTGAGAACCTTTTCTGTCGAATCACCAATAATTTGTGTTTGTGGATGATCTTTGGTCCATTTGGTGAGAGGAGTGTAATTAGGATCATATAAGGGATCCAGTTCAGTATTCACTTCTTCCTCAAATTCTGACTGAATATCATCATCGTTTGTATTCGCATTCTCCCCCTCGAATGATGATACTTCCTCAGCTTCAGGCTCAGAATTCTCCCCCTGGACTCAACTTTCGGTTGGAATGAATGATGATGAGCTCTTCCCCTGGAATGGTGAATCTTGGTTATGTTGAAAAGACGAACCCTCCCCATGAATATGAGAACTATCTTTTGGAGGTTCGCTTGTGTCTGGCTGTTCGGTTGTTATCGATTGTTCTTCTGCCATTTTCTTCGCAACATCATCGATTATCTTCTTCAAGTTATCTACCTTGTTGTCTGCAGCTTCAGATTCAGAGAGAATAGCCTTTTCTGGTTCATCAAATAGCAGCATGTACTGCTCAAAGAGGTTTGAAATGGGTACCGTAACTTGACCAGAGATTGGAAATATTTCCTCCACAGAGCCTTCGGTTGTCTTCAGTTTCTTGACGTAGTTATCATCGAAGGTAAAATAACAGGTCTCCTCTATTTTCTTTGAACGCTTCTTGAGAACCCTATATGCTTTGGAGGTTAAGGAATAACCCAGAAAGATTCCTTCGTCTGCTTTGACATCAAACTTGTTTCGGTGCTCCTTTGAATTGAAGATGAAGCATCTTGAACCGAACACATGGAAAAACTTTACATTAGGCTTTCGGTTGTTCAAGATCTCATAGGGAGTGATGGAGAAACGTTTGTTGAGATAAGATCTGTTCTGTGTAAAACACGCAGCAGCTATGGCATCAGCCCATAAATATAGAGGTAGAGAAGCGAAGCTCAGCATGGTTCGGGCTGCTTCACATAAAGATCGGTTTCGCCTTTCGACAATTCCATTCTGTTGTGGAGTATACGGAGCCGAGAAATTATGAGTTGTTCCCTTCTCTGCAAGAAAATCTTCAAAGTCTCTGTTCTTGAACTCCAACCCGTTGTCACTTCTTATGTTGCGAACTACCTTTCGCAGTTGAACTTCTATCTGCTTGATAAAAAGTTTAAGTTTGGGAGTGGCCTCTGATTTCTGCTTCAAAAAGAACACCCAAGTAAACCGAGAGAAGTCATCCACTATGTCAAGTATATACTTGTTACCGCCAATGCTTTCGATTGAAGATGGATCACATAAATCAATGTGAAGTAATTCAAGTGGTTCAATAACTTTTGTGTTGAATCGAAAAGGATGACTCTGTCGACTTTGCTTTCCCATTTCACATGCAGCACACATGTGTTCTTTATCGAACATCAGAACAGGAAGACCTCGAACATGATCCCCAAGCACTAGTTTGTTGATGTCTTTAAAATTGAGATGGGAGAATCTTCGGTGCCAAAGCCAACTTTCGTTTGAATGAGCCTTCGTTAGTAAGCATATTGCTGGTTTCCCTCAACTGGGATTGAAATTCAGAGGGTACATCTCTCCTTTTCGCTTCGATTTCAGCAGAATATTGTTCGTCTTCTTTTCAATAATATCTGAACCATCGTCATCGAATGAAACTTTTAACCCGGTACCAACCACTAGTTGAGAAACACTGATAAGGTTGTATTGTAAACCTTCAACGTACACCACTTTTCGTATCGAGAAATCGCAATTGGTGATCATACCATAACCTTTAATCGTGCCAAAAGAATTATTACCATACTTGACACTTCCACCATTTGTAAGGGACCGAAACTCCCTCAACTCTTCCCTTCTTCCTGTCATGTGACGCGAGCAGCCACTGTCTATGTACCATTCATCGTCAAACTGCTCGTCACGTATAACCTGCAAAAATTAAGCAGATTTAGGAACCCAAAGTTTCTTGGGTCCTTGTGAGCCTTTTATAGAACAGGGAATTGTAAGAGAAATATCAACTAAAAATGTTCTTTTTATTAAGGTTGTTTCATCTTTTCTTTTTAATGTGAAAACTTTGATTTTATCTGATTTGAGTACTTTAGGTTGTGTTTTTGAATTTGAGATTTTGACGTTGGCAGACTTTCGGTTCTCAAAATCAGGTTTAAAGGACGTCTTCTTTGCGTTTTCTGGAGAGAGCTTTCCTTTTCCCTTTCTATCATTCTGTGAGTGACAGTGAGAACGAGAGAGATGAGATTTGGAATCAGAGTTAAACTTTTGGTCATTGCTCTTACATGGTTGAGAGCTGAAACTACTTTCCCTTCGGTTCTTCTCACTGGTTGGTCTAGAACCGAAACCACCCTTTTGGTTTCTCTCATCTTGAGGACCGAAACTTCTTGTTTGGTTGCTGCGCCTATGTGGACCGAAACTCTGTTTTCGGTTGTTTTGATTCTGAGGACCGAAACTCTTCTTTCGGTTGTTTTCATTATGTTGAGCACTAGAAGTGGAGTTTGCTTTTCCTTCCTCCTTTGACTTAGAAGGTTTTTCATAGCGAACGTAATTAGGGTTTTGAGATCGCCAAAACTGTTTCCTTTCAGTGAGATTCTTCTTGTACCTCAAATTTCGTTGATGTTTTCGGTCTAACACTTGTTTTTAATTTTGGTCGATGTTGGCCTTTTTCATTGGTCTTTGAGCATGAGGCTCGCTCTTTAGCGAAGAGGTTTCGCTAGACACCATGACCGGTTCACCTGAAGGAATTTTGGTACCACTTGTGCTGGGCACATCAAAGCGTGTAGGATCATTAAGTGGTTCTGCCACATACCTACCTTTTACTCTCCATGATGTTTTCTTAGATAGACCTTCTGTTTCATCAGCGTTATCAATCGGTGCTGACCAGAAAAACTCATCACAACCATCATCATTATCTTCTGCTACTAATGCTGTCAGTTTGGCTGTCTGTTGCTGAGTAACTCCTTGAACTGTATAAACTTGATTTGGATTCGTTTGGACCTTTTGATATACACAGCCTTTTCCTTGAGGACTTTGGTCTTTTCTTTGGATAAACGAGCGAACTCAACGGAATTTTCAGAAATAAGATTTTTTTGGTTTCGGGTTCGCTCTTGACAAATTCGGAACAATCAACCTCATCTTCTACAGATATTACACTCATATCATCATCCTCATTGAATTCAGAAGTGTTTTCAATATCAATTTTATTTTCTGAACTCAACTTGGCATTCAAAGAGTCAAACTTCTGTATAGTTTCAGTTTTGATTTTTAATTTGTCATTTTCATCCAACAAATTTTTGAGCATGTCCTTATGGTCTTTTGACTTTATGAAGGACTCTATTTTGTCAAGACTAATTTTGTAAGCGGGAGAAATGTTATCAGAAGAAACAACATTTTCACAGTTATATGCATCAGCATCGATTTCATCCTCCTTTAACTCAAGGAAGGGTAAAATCATACGAGGTATCTTCTTCCCTATTTCACAATCAAGATGCAATTGAGTAATGTTGGAATATAATCGTTTAGCAATTAAACAAAAAACATTTCGTTGTTTTAAAAGCTTTAAAATATCTCTTTGCAAATAAAGTGTTTCATCCCTAGACCTAATCAACTCCTTCTCCTTCTTCTCAATCCATATACGCCTCTCTTCACTCTTCGATGATACCCTGCTGATTTGACCAGTTAGGTTAGAGTTTATGACCCGAATTTGAGTTAAACTACCACTTATACTAGAAAATTTAGATTTTAATCCATTTAGTTCTTTTTCATAGTTTGTGATGGGAATTTGTAAGGAAACAAGAATAGATTGTACCTTCTTGATCAACTCATCACATTCGTTGATCTGCTCACTGACAGGTTTCGCTGCAAAACACCTGTCTTCTCGCTCCTTTGCTTCATCCAGTCCCCCATCAGTGGTATAGCCTCTCATTTGTGATACCCCAGAAGTCACCATTAGACACTTTCCTGCAACGTCCTCTTCTTTCACCAACAAAGCCCTGCCATGAGTGGGCTTCCTCATTTCTTCATCTTCTGAATCAGTGGACCAAACTTCAACACCTCCGAACTCATCGTCAACAATATTTCCCTATACAATAAGAGCATTCATAGTGTTATTAGATCCAGCTTTCTTCTTCTTGATTTCTTCCAATCGTCGTGTGAGGTTTGCTTCCTCGTCCTCATCTTCATTCTTTTCTGACATCTTTCTCAGCATACAATCTTTAGTGAAGTGATTTTTGCCTCCGCAGTAGTGACAATTAATGCCCTAGTCACCACCAAGTTTTACTTCCTTCTTTGGTTCTTCGGTCTGAGAAACACTCTTCGATTCCTCCTTTGCTTTCTCGGCACTGTAGCTACCTTGCCAGTTTTGGTTCTTATTTGTTGGAACCGTCTTTTGATGAACTTGTTGGGATTTGATACCATCAAAGCATACTCTTCACATGTTAGATCATATTCAGAAAGATCCCAATCTTCTTCTTCTTTAGCAACATTCTTTCCTTTGGAGATTAGGGCCAAGGATCCCATGCCAGATACCACATTCGTTTCTTTAGTCACGACACTCTCATGTGACTTTAATATTCCCACCAGTTTTGCTAGAGAATAAGTCTTGAACTGTTCATGAGCCTTCACAGTAGACACCACAACCATCCATTCGGGTCTAAGGCCATTCATGAATGTCACCTTCTGTTCAATGACTTTCCTTTCAATCCCATGCTTTATCATCTTACTAAGGAGATGATTGAAGCAATCGAAGGCTTGAATAAGCTTCTCTTCGGGCTTCTGTTTGAAGTCACCAAATTATGAGAGCAACAATGTTTGGATTGAATGCTCAAGATCTTCATCCGTAGAATACAATTCCTTCAATCTGTTCCATATTTCGTTTGCCGTTGTGCATGAGCTAACTAACCGAAACGTGTCCGATTGTAAAGCAAACCGAATCATTCTTAAAGCTTTGATGTTGCACTGAAAGTTTTCCTTCTCATCTTGGGGAATGTCTTTCACATCATTGACGAGTTGATTGTACTCCTTTTGAGTTTTAACAATTCTTGAAGTGCTTGAGTGAGCGAATGGACCTACAGTAATCGCCTCCAGATCAAGTATCCATTGTCTTCTGAGCCAATCACGTAGTCTTCAAAGTGATGCGTCCAGACCTCATAATCTTGAGTGTACAATATAGGAATCCTTGTCGTCGATCCTATGCTGTTGGAGATATTGATTGGGTTAGACTGAGAATCATCCATGGACATGACGACGTTTGTTCAAAAACCTGCTTAAGATCAGACTTGTAAATAACGTTAGGGTAAGATCGAATATTTAAAGAACTACGTCAATAGCAAATGACGGCTCTAACAATATCAATCAAAGCGGAAAACCCTAAGATCTTCTTCAACAGAAGAGATGTGTATGAATTACACAGTCTCCTGCTCTGATACCAATTGATGAGTTGAAAAACTCTTAGATCGATTAGATCTTCAACAGGCTAAACAATAAAAGCAAACAAACATAATAAACACGATATAGAACCAAGTAATGCTTAATGATTCAAATGTAGTCACGCCTCAACAGAGCTCGATGAAGAACTTCCACTGTAGAGGCGAGCTAGGGTTTGTAGTACAATAATAAGAATAATAATTAAAGCGCTACTAACAAAGGATGCATGCATGCACCTTAAATACTAAACCCTAATAAAACAAATACGGTTGGACATGCCCAAACCGGATAACAAAACTGGGCTAAGGACCGAGCCCTAGGACGCAACACTATTAGACCCAACATATATATATATATATATATATATATATATATATATATATATATATATATATATATATATATTACTAATCCTTAGTGGATTATGTTCTACTTCGTAAGTGCTTCGAAATGATATATATTGTGTCCAGAAATGGAGAATGTGTGAATGCGATATCGATGCTCAAAGATGAGTATTTGGAAATAAAGTTAGTAAATAAAGTGGTTGTATGAATGTGTCCCACATAGTAGGATGTTTTAATAGACAAAATAATGAAAGTATGATGTTAATTCTTGCATTTTACCCGGTCCATTAAAAATTGAAAAAAATGGAAAATGTCAAATTGATCAAAAAGAAAACCTCTATATAAAAAAATTGAAGTTAAATATGTATAATGATAAATACTTGGATCATCGAGGTAGTCTGCGACTCTAAAGCAACTTCAATATCAACGTCACTGATACCTAACAAATTGTTTAGACATGTTTGTGGGTCGTAATTCGAGAATACACCCAATGATTTATTTAGTATCATAAGGATGAATAATCGAGAACCATAGAAGAAGATTTTAGGTGTTTTGAGTGTGTAAAATGTGTCTTCTTCTTTGTATTTATAGGTGATTAATACATATTGGTTTGACGTCTTCCTCTTTGTAGTTATAGGTGATTAATACATATTGGATTCGGATAAAGATTTATTGGAATAATCCGTTTGAATTTGAATACATATATCTTCCTGGATACTATATATATATATATATATATATATATATATATATATATATATATATATACACACACACACACACACACATATATATATATATATATATATATATATATATATATATATATATATATATATAGAGGGAGAGAGAGAGAGAGAGAGAGAGAGAATAATACAATATTATATATAATCATTTTGTTACAAACATCCACTGATTTTATGTTATTACTATGTTTTGGAAACTACATCTTTACAATGTTGAACCATTGAGTTTTTATATTACTTTTGGAAAAAATGTTGGACCTTATGCTTTATATTGAAAATGAAAACTTTAGGTTAGAAAAATGGGACATTACAAGTTGGTATCAAAGCCCTAGTTTGAGGGATTTGGATAACACTTGTGTGATTCCAAATTCAATCTTGGATCCGAGAGATTTTTAAGAAACTTTTTGAAAATAGTTTTATACAAACCTTTTTAGAAAAGAAATTCATATAAACATTTTTGTAAAAGACTTTTATACAAAGGAGAAAAGATGTGATGCGTACAGTCAGCCAGAGTTCAGAAAGGAAAGTGACTCCCAAAATATTCATACTAGCTATAAATGTTGATATGTGAACTGTTATTAATGTATGATAGTATGTAGGCTAAAGACCTTTTCAGGAATTTCATGTTAGAATTGACTGATACTTAAGATGCATTGTATCCTTAGGAATTTCTTGTTATGTGCTACTTGAAACCTATATTGATATTGTTAAATGTGACTCGAGCATTTGGATCATGTTCATGGAGCATTTGGAGCACTTGGAACTAAATGGAGAACTTGGGGTTCATGGAGCATGTGACAAAGGAATGGATCATCTGAGAAAGGAATGGACCGTCTGATAAAGGAACGGATCAAGTACCAAATGAACGGATAACACAGAAGGGGGTTTAGAGCACCTGGAAGAGGTTTGGAGCACTTGTGAGTGATATGGAGCAACAAGGGAATCTTGTTGCTCCATATGTTGAAGGGATGGGCCAAAAAGGATGTGTTGGATTAGTTGTCTAAGCCCATAACTATAAATGGTATGTACTTGACCCGATAGTAGCATTGTCCATTTGGGTTGCCTTCACTGAGCAATTTGATAGGATGGATTTTTGAGAAAGAGGTTATTTGTGATTTATTAATATATTATATGAATAATATATTAATTGAGAAATCATAATATATTAATTGAGAAATGATATTATTGGTATTGATCAAGAATTAATTTGTAATTAATTTAGTGATCAAAAGAGACTGACTAAATTAACGGGGACTGATTAGGTAAATCAGTAATACGTATAGTTTGGGCTAATGATCCATGTTGATTAGGGATTGACTAAATCTATGTGAGAGTCCATGAAGAGTTAGTCCAAAGGGCCTATCATATGGATTACTGGATTAAAAGCCCAAGGAAGTGAATTAGGGTTCCAAGTAAAACCCTAGGAATTCCACACTATAAATGTAACCCCTAGCATCACCAAAATGGCCCCCAAGAGTTCCAAGAAGAACCCTATCCGATTTTGTATGCCTATAGCCTCTCTCTCTCTCTCTCACAATCCTCAATTTGCTTATGGTGTTCGTAACTTATTAGAGGTATCACACTTGAGCTACTAAGCTTTTGAAAGGACAAGGATTACAAGCTACACCAAGAGGTATTCATCTAACTAGTTTTATGTTGTATATCTCTAATTGCATGCTAACTAGGGTATATGTTTTGGATAAAATGAAATTGCATGTATAACTTGAGAAAACTTAGATCCAAAGCATTTAGGGTTGTATGTGCACCATAAGATTGTTATAGTGCTTAAAACTCATCAGTGGTATCAGAGCCTAGGGTGTTTTCTATTATATTAATGTAATTGTTTGATTTTCAAAGTTGGAAAAATGTCATTTTTGGCCACTGACTGCTGGACTCGTCGAGTCCCATATGGGAACTCGACGAGTTGGATCATATGTGATGAACTCGTCGAGTCCATGCCATGAACTCGACGAGTAGGAACCTCTGCTTGCATATTGTCGAGTTTTTTGGCCAGCTTTGGATTAGGATCATTACCACAAACTGTTTTGACTGTTAAAATTCGTTTTTTATGATATGGTAATGATTATTCTCATCCAATTGAATGATGATTGTCATATTTTAAGATAATTACTTGATTTTGTGAAAAACTAATTATTTGTAAAATTTGATTTGAATCATTTTGATATATGAAATTAGACAAGGTCAATTTTGTGATATAGTTAATTATATGGTTAACTAAATTGTTTTCAAATTGATCTAAGAGGTTTCAAAAAGTTTCAAAACTTGCCCTCAAGTTTTGAAATTTAATATTTAATTAAAATTTTTAATTTTGAAATATTAAATTCAGAAACCCTAGTAATTTGAAAAGTCTCAACAATGCACCTCTTGGTTTTGAAATTTAATATTTGATTAAATAGCTTTAATTTAGAAGTCTTAAATTTAGAACCTTGATATTTTGAATAGTTCAAATCACACAATTATGGATTTTATTAAATTAATTAAGTGTATAATTAAAAGAGAGAATTAATAAATCCATAATGACAAGATGGTTTAAATTTAATTAAATTAAAAGTCTAATTTATTAATAGATTAAACCACCTAGTATTTTAAAAGTGTAAAATACACCCTCATACTATATAAAATTAAATGTCTAATATATTATACATGTATAAGTAAAAAGTCAGTTTTACCGTTAGTAGGCCTCATTCACGAAGCTGGTCTATAAGGGGTGCTTAAGGAAGCGACCTATAAAATGACTGCCATTAGGTATCCACTCTTACCTACGACACCCTTGACCAATGGAGGGTCGTTAGCCGAACGGGTTTGATAGGACACTTAAATCCTCATTAAAGAAAAAAATGTTTTATAAATTGCACCTTATTGGTCGTTAGTGCAACGTGTGTGGTTAATCGGAACTCTAATATGGGACTAATGAAGGATGGCAATGGGTAGCTCGTAGGTTATCATAGATCAATGGAGCGTGTGTGGTTAACCGGCACATTGATTAGGTGATAAATGAATTTGAGAGTACCAAGCTAATTTGCATGGTTATTCACTCCTTGTTTGTGATCCTCAGTATCCCAGTCACAAACTTGAAGGGCATAAACGAGATTAAACATGCCATTGAAAAGTTCAATGAATCTCAAAGAATCTAGGAATTTCAATTCATCTAAAACCTAATGTTCATTTTCATTTTTCGTGGTGGAAATTGGTAAATCATCATTTACCTACCTTCAAATATTTTGCAATTGGACTACGGCATCCCTCTTTCAAATTACAGAATATTGTGTTGGGTCCTAGCCTTAATATTTCATTTGGGTGTCATATTAAGGATTGAATCAACTAACTTGAATTTCTCCCTTGTAGATGTCTAATTCTAACAACTATGGTCTTCCCGAATCTTTTGGAAAAAGCTTTCCTCATGAAGATGATATTCCACGTGACGGTCAAGGTTAAAGATCAATCCCTTCCTCGTGCGTTGGTGGAACTTCTCTTCCTCCACCTCCTCCAATAATTCTCCCTGACCCACATGTTTGTCGACTTGAAAAGTTCAAGATCACTCAAGCCCTATTGGATAGTAAACACAAAGATGGAAAGTCTATATGTGTTCACGTCTTGGAGATGAAGTTACATATTGATAGACTAGGAATGTTGGGTGTAATTTTTCCAAGGAAGCTAGCCGTTGACTTGGTTCTTCAGTCACTTCCCGAGTCATATAGTCAGTTTGTTAAGGACTACTATATGACAGATCACGACATGACCCTCATAGATCTAACATATTTGCTAATTGCTGCTAAATCAGAAATGATTTGGCGCACTGGTAAAGCAAATTTTATTGGAAGATCTACTTCCCAAGCTGCCATGGACATAGGAAATTACATAGATATTCCAGAAATAATCCCTTCTCCTATGGGAAGGGAATTGGCCATGGTCAAAAGATTTTACCATAAGAGAAAAGCCAGTTCTGAGATAGTTCCATGTGCAAATGCCAAAGAGTCCACTTGTTTCTACTGCCACTTGAAGGGACATTGGAAGCGAAGCTACCCTGACTACCTGAGAGATCTAAGAGATGGTAAAATCAAATTGTTTGGTTCTACTTCAGGTAAGTCCACTATCTAACTCTAATAAGTTCCTATGTATAGATTCTTAATACATGATGTGATAATATTTCATTTTGATGTTTTGTAGGATCGAAGAAAAGAAAGGAAGCTTAAAGTAAGAGTAAGTTGAGTCTGGTCGCAAAGAGATCGATTTCGATCGCATGGTTCGATGATCAAATTTTTGAAGCTACTACTTAAGAGTTATGATAGATTGCTTAGGAATATTGAGTAACATAGTTTTCATTTGTATTTGCTTTGTAAGGACAAGTTTTCTGCATTTTATAAATAAAAGAAAATTTAGATTTTGTCTTATTTTATATTTCCTTGCAATGACATTTATGAAAATTGTTGTTTATATGTTTCTATTTATAGCAGTGTTGAAAATGATTGATTCTTAGTTATATCGATTGTGATAGTGTCGTAATTTTCTAAGTAAGGAAGGATTTTCATCGCCCAAGTTTCCATTGGATAGAAACTTGGACTCATGTGACTTGAATTATATGATGTATAAAAATCTTGGTACTTGGGAAAATTGAGACTAATTCCCTATTCACATATGTATTGATGTGAACTGGTCAGATCCACCACAAAGAGCAATAAAACTATTCGTCATGATTTACTAGAAGTTTAGTAAATATGGTTATACTTACAAGATTAAGTATAATTCTAATACCTTGAAAAGTTTCAAAGTATAGACAACGAATAAGAAGAATCAATTAGGCAGACATATAAAAGGTTCTCCAATCTGTATGGAAAGGAGAGTACTTTAGTATCGTGTTTTATGATCATCTTAGTGATTAAGAAACCATATCACAATTGATCCTCTAAGGACACCTTAGTACATTTGTATGGCTAAGAAGAGGAATCGGGAATTGTTGAAATGGTTAAATCAAGAAGATGAGTCATACTTCATTTCAAAAACAAGTCTTAGAGTCACACTCCAATATTGTGCCTTGAGTGACATAATCTTAAGTAGGTTAATAAACACATCATGAAATGTAGAGTAGAAAAGTTTTCTTACTCATGTACATTTGAAATTGGTAAGTTGTGATGTCTTGGATAAGACAAAGACCAACTAAGACCAATTATGTGTAGTGTTTGTCTTGATAAGAACCCACACTAACTCTTAAATATTTGGTTGTCAAAGAATGTTTCTTGACAAGAGAATCTCATATGTCAAGAGGTCAGTGGGAGTCTTAAAAGATCTTGAAAAGTTTCAAGAACTAATCAAGAATAAACCTATTTTTTATCACTAGCACACGACTTATCGTGTTGACATATTCTTGTTTCTGTGCCCGTTCCAATTAAGTTAGCTATGCATGTGAGTTCTATGAGTTCTCATTTGATTACATAAGGCAAATCACCTTGGTCAATGAAAGTACATTGATCGATAAGGGTGAGCTGCATAGCAACTTGGAAGCAATGGTAGGCCCTTATGCTACTAGATGGCATTAAATTAAGATTAAACAATTTCAGTCCATATGAGTTTGGATTTGTCACAAACCTTGTCTTGTGATTATGGTTATGACAAATTTACATGGATAGGAACACATACACTATAAAATCTAAGTGGCAAAAGGTTTCTCTCCTTCATGAAAATGATTGTGAGGAAATGCTTTCACTGGTAGATTTTAAGGAGATAGCTGTTGTGTTAATTGTGTTCTTAAATTCAATTATGATTACGACATCCCTCTTCATAGTTCGAATTATGAGAAAATGGAAAATAGTCTAAACATTCGGGACTTACTGCTGTAAGTTCTGAAATAGTTTAGACACATATATGAGATATCCAAGGAAATGTGTATGAGTTTGAGAAGCCTAGATAAAGTGTTATCAAAGCATCTTGTATAAGAAATCTGAACTTTGGTAAGGAAGTCAATGAGTATTGATTTTTAGAAGTCCAACTGATTTCTAAAATACATGTCAAAGCTAGTGGGAGCATAAGTGTTATGCTTATAAGCATGTAATTATTATGCTAGTGGGAGCACAATTATTACGTTAAGTGTTGCGAGTTAGCAATGCTGTTAATAGGAAACAAAGTTTTAATTTGCAACGTTGTAGAGTTTGATAAATTGCTTCGCTATAGAAAGTTTAAGGGAGAGGAGCTCCTACTTCATTTCAAATCTAAAAGATTAGATTGAAATGATTAATGAGACTTAGTCATAGATATATATGAATGTAATGTTGAAATGTTTCAACATCAGAAATTCTATATATATAGAAATGTTATAGCAAAAGACTGGTCTAGTATCATGTCTTTATGTAAGACATGATGAATCGTATCCCATGTGCTTCGGATATGATTGATTACATATGCTATAATATTCGATTGTTCTAATTTCCAAATACCTAAGGTATTAAGAAGGAAAAATGTAACATCCGGATTTCCAGGTATCATAATTTAAATATTTATTTTGAGTTGAGAAGAGGGACTCGACGAGTTGACGCCTAGACTCGTAGAGTAGGATCGCGATTGATGACTCGGATTAATGAATGGACTCGACGAGTCGGTGAGGCGACTCGACGAGTCCGCACTGTTGGCAGAAACCCTAAATATTTAGGCCTGAGCCTTATTTAAAGGCATTTATAGCCTTCAGTTGCGGCTACCTTCCCAGAAGAAAGAACCCTAGCATATTTGAGCGTGTGTAGTGAGAGAGAGAGCCATCTTGAACCATTTGTTGTGATTTTGCTAAGGAGGAGAAGAGATCCAGCAAGAAGGACCAAAGGAGGTTGTTGTTCTGAGGCTTTCAAGCAAGGAGGCTTCTTTGAGGTAGCAATTCGGCCCTTTTCTTCTTTATTGTGTAGGCTTCTTGAATCAAGGGTTTCTTTACCCTTTCTTGCGTTGGAATAAGAGCATGAGAGGTCCCAATGTGAAATAGACCTTAGATCTGGACCTTGAGAGGTCCAGAGAGCCCCAAACATCTAGCTTTATGCAGTCCCTTTTTGGGTTTTAGAACATGGTTGTCATATTAGGGCTAAATCATCATATAGAGCCATATGAGTGTTGCATGAGCATAAAGTTTGGACCTTTATGTAACTTTTGAGTGTTAAAAGGCCAGATCTATAGGTTAGAGAAGCAGATCTGACCTCAAAAGGTCGTTTGAGCATTCTCATGGAAGAAACTCGCCGAGTCCATGAGCGGACTCGACGAGTCGGATCGTGTTGCACCACGATTCGTGATCAGTGGTAACCCGTCGAGAGAAAGGTTAACTCGACGAGTCGAGTGAGGCATTAGGAGGATTCAGAGGACACGCATGGACTCGCCGAGTCACCCTAGTGCACTCGACGAGTCTGGTCAAAGTTGGACCGTTGACTGGGGTGGACTTTTAGGGTTTAGTCAACATTTGGACATTGGACCATTGGAGGGGAAAATGGTCTTTTCCCCTTCTGAGAGAATATAGGGAGGGATTAGTCTAGCCTTTGAGAGCCGTATTAATTAGAGATAATTACTGTATGTGATTAGGCGGAGGCTAGATCAGATATTCGAGTTCGAGACTTTCCGAGATTACCCGAGGTGAGTCTTCTCACTATACATTACCTAGAGTGGTAACTATGTGCAGACCGGAGGGTCTTATGTGTTCTGTGTATGTTGAGTTTATGTGCTTTGTGATATATGTATGCTATGTGTTATATAGACCGGACCGGAGGGTCCTACGATCTAGACCGGACCAGAGGGTCCAACGATTTAGACCGGACCGGAGGGTCCAACGAGCTAGACCGGACTGGAGGGTCCAACGAGCTACGGGACTAGAGGGTCCTGCTGAGACACATTGACCGGAGGGTCATACCGAGTTATAGCCTCGAGTGGTTTATGTGTTGTATGTGGTATTTTGAGGAACTCACTAAGCATTTATGCTTACCGTGTTATGTGATATGTGTTTCAGGTACCAGCGAGGATCGCGGGAAGGCGCCGACATGATATGTACACATTGGCAGAGGATTATGTTTTGAGATTCTGGGATATGTTTTAATATGATGACATTTGATACATGAGATTTTGAGAATATTATATGAGTTTTATTGTGTGGAAAAATGAAAAATTGTTTTAAAAATTTACGTCGTTACAAGTTGGTATCAGAGCTTTGGTTTGAGGGATTCGGATGCACCTTTGGGCGTATCTGAACTTAAACTGAGGATTTGAGAATTTTTTCATAAAAGAAACAATTTTTCTAAAAAGAGAAAAAGATTTTTGAGAAACGCAGAACGGAGCAGTGTGTACAATCAGCCAGCGCCCGAACGGTGATTTCCCAAAATACCCTTACATTATGTGTTATGAGATATTATGTGATATGCTATGCATGCTAGAGTAGGCTAGGTATTCATAGTTAGGACTAGAGTGGGCCTGATTTGTGATGCCTTAGCCTAGGAGTTACTGCTACTATGAGATACTTCGAGAGTGAGTAGGTAGCAGCGAGGAGCTTATGAGTGGTCTACTGGAGGGTAGCCTGAGTTTAGTAAGATATAGAGTACTTGTGATCTAGGATCCTAGGAGGAGGACTTGGGGTGAATACCGATGCGTTGTGGAAGGTAGCATAGGGCCCATACTATTGGAAACAACGGATCGGTGAGCAGTCCAAGTAAGAATCCTTAGGGTACTAAAGAACAAGTAAGGTTGAGTATCGAGTGCTAGTATACTCGAGCGAGTCTCTGACCTCTTTTGTGTTGTATTTCAGAGACATCATGGTTGGGACGCGCCACCACCCAGGGGGCAGTGGTACCAGTGATGAGGAGATCTGTAGGTTGATTCACGAGGAGGTGGCCGCAACCATACGAGCGGAGATTCCTGAGATGTTTGGGTCTATCAAGACCACTTTGATTGAGACGTTTGATGAGCGGTTTGCTTCTCTTACCGAGGCTGCTGTTGCTGCAGCCACCGCAGCCGTCGCCGCTGCCAGGCCACAGGGGGGTGACTCGTTGCTGTACCGAGAGTTCAGCAACACGAAGCCACCAGAGTTTGATGGGACTCAGGATCCGATAGCCGCGATGAGGTGGATCTCTAACATTGAGGGATGCTTCTACACCTGTTCTTGTCCGGAGCATCTGAGAGTTCGGTTCGCGCTGAACCAGCTTCGCTTGGGAGCGAAGGACTGGTGGAAGTTTGTTACGGCAGACTTCACACCTACAGAGATTACAGCAGTGACCTGGGAGAGGTTCACCACCATGTTCCGAGATGAGTATGTTCCCCCGTTGGAGAGGGAACAATTGGCACAGGAGTTCTTGTCCCTCAAGCAGGGGACGGAGTCCGTGACTGTGATTACACGGATGTTTCATGAGAGGGCGTTGTTTTTCCCTGAGCATGTGTGTACTGAGCAGGCACGTATGAGTCGATATCTGAGCATACGAAGGAGGGACATTCATGAGTTCGTGGCGAACTCGACATACCGGACATTTGCCGAGATCCAGGCGAATGCCCGGAAGAGGGAGATTGAGCTAGAGACTCAGGCCAGGGAAGAGGCCGAGTCTTAAAGGAGGGATAGGCGGCCGATACAGTCTCAGCCGGCAGCCAAGCGGGCAAAGCCCGCTGATTCGAGATCTGGAGGTCCGAAGGGCCGCACTTGTGGAAAGTGCGGCAAGAGCCATGATGGGATGTGCAGAGCGGGTGTGTGCTACAAGTGTGGGAAGGAGGGGCATATTGCGAGGGATTTACCCAAGGGATTTTCGGTTTGCTTTCACAGCAACCAGACAGGCGACCGGAAGGCCGAGTGCCTGCAGCTACTTCAGGGATCAGCACAGGGATCTGCACCTGCTGCTAGAGCTACCGAGGTCCGGCCAGCGAAGGCCAAGGCACCGGAGGCTCGCGGGAGATCCTTTCAGTTGACAGCGGAGGAGGTCCGCTCAGCACCCGATGTCGTGGCTGGTATGTATTCTTTTATTTACTTATACTGAGTTTGAGATATTATGCTTATTCTGTGGTATTCATAGGTACTTTTCTTGTGAGTTCTGTACCTGCCTTGGTGTTATTTGACTCGGGTGCGAGTCGATCTTTTGTGTCATTAGCGTTTAGTCAGCACATCAGTACCCGAAGAGAGGCGTTGAGTCGACCTCTACAAGTTTCTATAGCTGATGAGCGAGCGGTTTATGCTACTGATGTGATTCGAGGATGCGTACTCGAGATTTTCAGTGTTGACTTCCCGATAGATCTGGTACCGATTGCGATGGGTGATGTCTGTCTCATCGTGGGCATGGACTGGTTGAGCCGATTTGGAGCTGTTATAGACTGCGAGCAGCAGTTGGTGACCATATGAGACCCTAGTGGGGGAGTACTTACGGTGTATGGCGAGGGTACCCGGTTTGGGTCAGTATTTTGTTCGGCTTCCAGAGCGAGACAGAGTCTACAGCAGGGCTGTAGAGGGTTTGTAGCCTATGTGATGGATACACGAGTTGCCTCAGAGAGGCCGAGTTCTGTCGGTAAGGTACCGATAGTGTGAGAGTTTCCGGATGTTTTCCCCGAGGAGTTGCCGGGTGTGCCTCCCGAGAGGTAAGTGGAGTTCCGCATCGATTTGGTTTCGGGGGCAGCACCTATTGCCAAGGCATCCTATCGCCTTGCGCCACCGGAGATGTAGGAGTTATCCTCACAACTTCAGGAGCTGTTGGGGAAGGGATTCATCCGACCGAGTAGCTCGCCATGGGGAGCGCCGATCCTTTTTTTCAAGAAAAAGGATGGTTCATACCGGATGTGCATTGGTTACCGGGAGTTGAACAAATTAACGGTCAAGAACCGTTATCCATTACCGAGGATCGACGATCTGTTCGATCAGTTACAGGGTGCGTCTTGGTTTTCCAAGATAGACTTGAGGTCTGGATATCACTAGATGAGGGTGCGTGATGAGGATATCCAGAAGACAACATTTAGGACTCGTTATGGGCATTACGAGTTCGTGGTGATGCCTTTTGGGCTCACCAATGCACCAGCGGCATTCATGGACCTCATGAACCGAGTATGCAGGCCGATGTTGGATCGATCGGTGATTGTGTTCATCGACGACATTCTAGTGTATTCGAGGACTAGAGAGTAGCATGAGGAGCACCTGAGGGAAATCCTTGGAGTATTGAGATCGGAGAGGCTTTATGCCAAATTCTCCAAGTGTGATTTCTGGTTGCGAGAGGTCCAGTTCCTGGGACATCTCGTTAATCAGAATGGGATATTGGTCGACCCGGCCAAGATTGAGGCTATCATGAGTTGGGAGGTGCCGAGATCCCCCACCGAGATCATGAGTTTTCTGGGGTTGGCCGGCTACTATCGGAGATTTATCCGGGATTTCTCCAAGATTGCCGTTCCCCTCACCAGATTGACCCGGAAGGGCGTTGCTTTTTCTTGGGGTCCAGAGGAGCAGACCTCATTTGAGACCCTTCGCTAGAGACTATGCGAAGCCCCAGTGTTAGCCCTTCAGGAGGGAATGGAGGATTTTGTGGTTTACTGTGATGCGTCTATATCAAGGTTGGGTACGGTGCTTATGCAGAGAGGACACGTGATAGCATACACATCGAGGCAGCTGAAGCCTCATGAGATGAGGTATCCCACCCACGATTTGGAGTTGGGGGCAGTAGTGTTCGCCCTCAAGATATGGCGCCATTATTTGTATGGGGTTCGGTGTACAGTATACACGGACCACAAGAGTTTGAAGTATCTGATGGATCAGCCCAACCTGAATATGCGCCAGAGGAGATGGTTGGATGTGGTAAAGGATTACGACTGTGAGATCCTGTACCACCCAGGCAAGGCTAACGTGGTAGCCGATGCTCTAAGCCGTAGGGCGGAGAGTGCCCCGATTCGAGACATATGTATGAGGATGACGGTGATGACTCCGGTGTTGGATACTATTCGAGAGGCCCATGTAGAGGCTGTGAGACCAGAGAACCGCAAAAAGGAGCGGGTGATTGGACAGGTGTCCGAGTTTGTGACGGATAGCCGAGGGCTCATGACCTTTCGTGGTCGGATTTGGGTGCCGTATATGGGCGGGGCACGTAGCACCTTGATGGAGGAGGCACATAGATCGAGATTCTCGATCCATCCCGGGGCCACGAAGATGTATTTGGACCTGAAGAGAGACTATTGGTGGCCCTGTATGAAGATGTATGTTGCATGGGTAGTAGAGAGGTGCTTGACTTGTCGCCGGGTTAAGGCCGAGCACCAGCGTCCGCATGGCAAGTTGCAGCCACTAGAGGTTCCCCAGTGGAAGTGGGAACAGATTTCTATGGATTTTATCACCAAATTGCCAAGGACTGCGAGGGGTGTTGATGCAATTTGGGTGATTGTGGACCGACTGACGAAGAGCGCTCACTTCCTTGCTATCAGTGAGAGCTCTTCTGCGGAGAGGCTGGCAGAGACATATATGAGAGAGGTGGTGTCGCGACATGGAGTGCCGATCTCGATTGTGTCAGACCGTGATGTACGTTTCACTTCCAGGTTCTGGAAGAAATTCCATGAGGAGTTGGGTACGAGATTGCATTTCAGTACTGCTTACCACCCACAGACGGACGGGCAGAGTGAGCGGACGATTCAGACACTCGAGGACATGCTTCGGACATGTGTTATGGACTTCGGTGGAAGTTAGGACACACACCTACCTTTGGCTGAGTTTTATTACAACAACAGCCACAATTCGAGTATTGGTATGCCTCCTTTTGAGCTTTTATATGGGAGGAGGTGTCGGACCCCCATCTGTTGGGGAGAGGTAGGGTAGCGAGTGATGGGTAGCACTGAGATAGTGCTTAAGACGACTGAGCAGATACAACAAGTCAGACAAAGGTTACTGACAGCCCAGAGCCGTCAGAAGAGTTATGCGGATAGGCGTCGATCCGAGCTCGAGTTCCAGGTTGGAGATTTCGTACTCCTGAAGGTATCTACTTGGAAAGGAGTGATCCGATTCAGGAAGGTGCCCCTGGTTCAGGTCCAGTGGTTCAGGAGCGATCCGAGCCGTCAAAAGGTGCCCCTGGTTCAGGTCCAGTGGCAACATCGGAGAGGGTCCGAGCTGACCTGGGAGCCAAAGATGGAGATGCGGGAGCAGCATCCAGAGTTGTTTGCAGAGTGAGACTTCGAGGGCGAAGTCTGATTCTAGTGGGGGAGAATTGTAACATCCGGATTTCCATGTATCATAATTTAAATATCTATTTTGAGTTGAGAAGAGGGACTCGACGAGTTGACGCCTAGACTCGTCGAGTAGGATCGCGATTGATGACTCGGATTAAAGAATGGACTCGACGAGTCGGTGAGGCGACTCGACGAGTCCGCGCTGTTGGAAGAAACTCTAAATCTTTGGGCCAGAGCCCTATTTAAAGGCATTTATAGCCTTCAGTTGCGGCTACCTTCCCAAAAGAAAGAACCCTAGCATATTTGAGCGTGTGTAGTGAGAGAGAGAGCCATCTTGAACCATTTGTTGTGATTTTGCTAAGGATGAGAAGAGCTCCAGCAAGAAGGACCAAAGGAGGCTGCTGTTCTGAGGCTTTCAAGCAAGGAGGCTTCACTTTGAGGTAGCAATTCGGCCCTTTTCTTCTTTATTGTGTAGGCTTCTTGAATCAAAGGTTTCTTTACCCTTTCTTGAGTTGGAATAAGAGCATGAGAGGTCCCAATGTGAAATAGACCTTAGATCTGGACCTTGAGAGGTCCAGAGAGCCCCAAACATCTAGCTTTATGCAGTCCCTTTTTGGGTTTTAGAACATGGTTTTCATATTAGGGCTAAATCATCATATAGAGCCATATGAGTGTTGCATGAGCATAAAGTTTGGACCTTTATGTAACTTTTGAGTGTTAGAAGGCCATATCTATAGGTTAGAGAAGCAGATCTAACCTTAGAAGGTCGTTTGAGCATTCTAATGGAAGAAACTCGTCGAGTCTATGAGCGGACTCGACGAGTCGGATCGTGTTGCACCACGATTCGTGATCAGTGGTAACCCGTCGAGAGAAAGGTTAACTCGACGAGTCGAGTAAGGCATTAGGAGGATTCAGAGGACACGCATGGACTCGCCGAGTCACCCGAGTGCACTCGACGAGTCTGGTCAAAGTTGGACCGTTGACTGGGGTTGACTTTTAGGGTTTGGTCAACATTTGGACATTGTACCATTGGAGGGGTAAAATGGCCTTTTCCCCTTCTAAGAGAATATAGGGAGGGATTAGTCTAGCCTTTGAGAGCCGTATTAATTAGAGATAATTACTTTATGTGATTAGGCGGAGGCTAGATTAGATATTCGAGTTCGAGACTTTTCGAGATTACCCGAGGTGAGTCTTCTTACTATACATTACCTAGAGTGGTAACTATGTGCAGACCGGAGGGTCTTATATGTTATGTGTATGTTGAGTTTATGTGCTTTGTGATGTATGTATGCTATGTGTTATATAGACCGGACCGGAGGGTCCTACGATTTAGACCGGACCAGAGGGTCCAACGATTTAGACCGGACCGGAAGGTCCAACGAGCTAGACCGGACTGGAGGGTCCAACGAGCTACGGGACTGGAGGGTCCCGCTGAGACACATTGACCGGAGGGTCATACCGAGTTATAGCCTCGAGTGGCTTATGTGTTGTATGTGGTATTTTGGGGAACTCACTAAGCATTTATGCTTACCGTGTTATGTGATTTGTGTTTTAGGTACTAGCAAGGATTGCGGGAAGGCGCCGACATGATTTGTACACACTGGCAGAGGATTATGTTTTGAGATTCTGGGATATGTTTTATTACGTCGTTACAAAAAAGGACTAGAACAAGGTATCATTGAAAATTTTAAGAAACTGTCAAGGACAATCTGAAATTTCCTTAAGATTGGTTGCTTATGGACAGTTGGAAGTACAATATTGGATGGACCATATTGACGTGATTATGAATAGATAGGATTCTGTTAAGAATGGATAGTCATATGGCAATATGGAATTGCCTCCATAATGGGGGTTGGATATTAAGAATCTATGTGTAGAAACTTTTATGCAAGAAGGATGTTCAAAGGAATATACTTTGAATATGAGACTTCATATCTCCAATGGAATGTTTTGTAATTGGCAAAGTCTCTATGAATTTGGAGCCTAGTCATTAAAAAATGATCATCACATAATAGCTTAGAATCTAACACATCCCAATAGTGGAAGAATTTGGTATTCTCACACTTTTGATAAGGATTTGGAATTGTGAAATAAGTATCATTAGAAATGTTTCCAATTGATCTGTTTCACAAAGAAGGGACCATAGGTAGACATAGTGTGCATGCTTGGAGCATGGGATAACTATTGTTTTTAATTCAAGTATTAAGTTGATTAGTCGAAACAATTATACAATGAATAATGTGTAATCGATATGGTGATTAAATAATAAGTGTTTTTTATTTATATTCAAAAGTTTTGAGACCATATTGGATTAAATTATTCTTGTGTTTCACTTCGCATGTTTTACTTCCCGAATAACTAGGTTATTCAAACATTCGTAGTCGATCATACTTTGGAAGTAAGTAATGGGGAAAAATTATCATGAATCCGTCTGTAGATTGTATAAAAGCTTAGACATAACAAATGTTTGTTGCAGTGTTCATGAGTACTCCTGAAATAGGAATTTGAGTATTGGATTAAACCCACACTCATATGAATCACTTCATGGATTTTATCACGAGTGATTTTGAGACGATAATATCTTATATTCTTGAAACGGAGAGATATGAGTTGTCGTTTACGGGTCGGTTGCACATTGATAATGCGTAAACGCACCAGTAACTTGGTGTTATAAAACATATTGTTGTGTGTGATTTGATGAGTAAATAGTACAAGCATATTAGTCGAAGTTTATTCATTCCTTTTACCCTTAATGGGATAAAAGAGATATATGTGGGCCCCTCGATGATTTAGTGATGACACCTTAAGCGCTTGGCCAAGCCTGGACTGATTTGAATTGTTCGATTAGTCAGTCATCATAAATCGGAAATCGGGAAACAGAACTTGTACAGAGAGAATGATTATAATCCATGCCTCATGTCTATAGGATATCTTGTAGAACGGAGGAATATTTGATCCCTTATCTAAAGGACGCGTTGCTGATAAGATTAGAGTTCGACAACAGCTTTTGAGAGCTACGATTGCTAATCGGATTTGAAATTGCATTGGCAGTTATAGTTATTAGACTTATCCAAGTAGGAGACTGTTGGATTAGGTGTCTAAGCCCATAACTATAATTGGTATGTACTTGACCCGATAGTAGCATGGTCTTTTAGGGTTGCCTTCACCAGAGCAATTTGATATGATGGATTTTTGAGAAAGAGGTTATTTGTGATTTATTAATATATTATATGAATAATATATTAACTGAGAAATCATATTATTGGTATTGATCAAGAATTAATTTAGTGATCAAAAGAGACTGATTAAATTAACGGGGACTGATTAGGTAAATCAGTAATACGTATGGTTTAGGCTAATGATCCATGTTGATTAGGGATGGACTAAATCTATGTGAGAGTCCATGAAGAGTTAGTCCAAAGGGCCTATCATATGGATTATTGGATTAAAAGCCCAAGGAAGTGAATTAGGGTTCCAAGTAAAACCCTAGGAATTCCACACTATAAATGTAACCTCTAGAATCACAAAAATGGCCCCCAAGAGTTCCAAGAAGAACCCTAGCCGATTTTGTATGCTTATAGCCTCTCTCTCACAATCCTCCATTTGCTTATGGTGTTTGTAACTTATTAGAGGTATCACACTTGAGGTACTAAGGACTACAAGATAAACCAAAAGGTATTCATCTAACTAGTTTTATGTTGTATATCTCTAATTGCATGCTAGCTAGGGTATATGTTTTGGATAAAATGAAATTGCATGTATAACTTGGGAAAACTTAGATCCAAAGCATTTAGGGTTGTATGTGCACCATAGGATTGTTATAGTGCTTAAAACCCATCAGGATGCTATTGCTCCAAGGGCATTCCTTCCTGCGCCATTATGTTCCCTCTTGATCCATGAGGAGTTCCTCTTGCGCCATGAGGATCCCTCTTGCACCATGGGGTACTCCTGTTGAGTGATGGAGTATGCAATTGTGCCATGCTTGGCCTTGTTGCTCCATGTATGTTCCTGTTGCGCCAAGTTGGTGTTGTTTATCCAATCTTGATGTTATTGTGCCACACTTGAATCCTGTTGTGCCATCCATACACTTGTTGCGCCTTCATGGTGCAAGTTGGACCATATTGGTCCTTGATGAGCCAAGTATGCTATTTAGTCCTCTATGATGATCAAGAATGTTCCAGAAGATGCTGCATGGCGGAATATGATTGGTTGCCTCCATTCATGGGCCTATGGGGCCTTGGGCTTGGCCCATTAGGGTTTTAGATATGATCCCTCAAGTATAAATAGGGATGCATGCTAGGTCATTTTGTATCTTGAATTCTAGTATGATAGGCGAATCTCTGTGAAATTGTACTTGTAACCTCTGTTGAGAGATCTGAAATAAAATAATACTCCCCTCCTGCCCGTGGACATAGGTCACCTTGACCGAACCACGTAAATATTGTGTCTTGTGTCCTTATAATTTTGCTAGTTATCCGATTTACTTCCTAACAAGTGGTATCAGAGCTGCGGTTTGTATTCCTGTAATTGAAGATGTCTACTAACAATTTTGATTTGATAATTTCAATAGTTCAAATGACTTCACTTTGTGGAAGGTGAAGATTAGGGCTCTTCTGTTTCAACAAGGATGTGCGGCAACACTGGAAGGAGAGGTAAAACAGCCAAAGGACATGGCGGCTGAGAAGAAGGTGGGCATTCTAACGAAGGCACATAGTGCCATTCTATTGAGCTTGACAGATGAAGTACTGAGGGAGGTCATGGATCAAAGAACTGCTTCTGGGCTCTGGGATAAACTTTATGACAAGTACCAGAACAATTCACTAACGAACATGTTGTATCAGAAGCAAAGGTTGTACACTCTCAGAATATCTGAAAGTACCCAAGTGAAAGATCATCTGGATAACTTCAATTACATCATCTTGGATCTACAAGGTGTTGACGTGAAGATTGATGATGAAGATCAGACGCTCATTCTCTTATGTTCTCGTCCTAACTCATATGAGAATTACGTTGATACCATGCTTTATGGTAGGACAACGATCACTGTGAATGATGTGAATGACTCTCTGATGTCCAAGGAACTGAAAAGAATAGTTTCAGCTGGAGAGGAGGTGTCTATTTCTGGTTTGTTTGCAGTGAGATGAAGGACAGAGGAGAGAAAAGGGGGAAACAGAGGGAGATCACGTTCTAAATCAAATTCTAAAGGTTCATCGAATGCCAAGTGTTATAACTATAAGGAGAAGGGGAACTTCAAGCGAAATTTTCCATAGCTGAAGAATGGGAAGTCCAAGAGTGAATCGAGAAACAATAGCACTGTTGTTGCTGTTCAGGAAAGTTTTACTGAAGGGGACGATGGTGCTGTACCGACTGTATCTACATCAAGTTCTGCTGATGCTTGGGTCTGGGATTCTTGAGCATCCTATCATATAACGTATAATCGTTACTGGTTCCACTCCTTCAAAGAGTGGGATGGCACAGTCAAGATGGGTGATGATTGGGTGAGCAGTATCAAAGGTATTGGCATGGTGCAGATCAAGATGCACGATGGCATGGTCAGGAAGTTAGATTGTTGGTATGTTCCAGAACTTCAGAAGAATTTAATCTCTTTTGGCACATTGGCTAAGAATGGGATGAGGTACGCTGGTGAACGTGACTTGGTCAAAGTGACCAAAGGTTCTCTGGTTATAATGAAAGGGAAGATGAATCATGGAGGGATCTATATCCTAGAAGGCAGTACAGTTATGGGAACGGTGGCTATCTCCTAATACTTGAATGAAGGTGATGACAAGACAGAGTTGTGGCACCGTAGGTTGGGGCACATGAGTAAGGAGGGCATGTCAGTTATAAGTAAACAAGGACTGCTTGGTGGAGAGGAGACTGGAAAGATAAAGTTTTGTGAAGCTTGCGTTAAAGGAAAGCATCGTAAAGTGAAGTTCGGTACCGGTGAACACACAAGCAAGGAAATCCTGGAGTATTTTCACTCAGATCTCTGGGGTCCTGCACCAGTGAAGTCTCAAAGAGGATGCTCATACTTTGTGATGTTCATTGATGATTATTCAAGGAAGGTTTGATTATACTTTCTGAAGACCAAAGATGAGGTGTTTGGGAAGTTCAAGGAGTGGAAGACCATGGTTGAGAAAAGGACTGGAAAACAGGTCAAGACTCTGAGGACTGACAATGGGTCAGAGTTCTACAATGCTCCATTTGACCATTTCTACAAGACAGAAGGTATAGTGAGGCATCGCACTGTACGTCACACACCACAGAAAAATGGAGTGGCAGAACGGATGAACCAAACTCTCATGCAGTTTGCAAGGTGCATGCGAATATTTTCTAACTTATCCAAGCAATTCTAGGTCGAATCATTTAACACAACTTGTTATTTGGTGAGCAGATCACCATCAACTACAATAGACTTAAAGACTCCTCAAGAGGTAGGATCCGGGAAACCCCCTGACTATTCTGGTTTACATATATGTGGATGCCCCGCATATGCTCATGTGAATGATGGTAAACTTGAGCCAAGGGCAATGAAGTGCATATTTCTAGGATATGCGACAGGATTAAAAGGTTATCGACTATGGTGTACAGAAGAAGGAAGAAATCCTAAATTTATCATGAGCAGAGATGTCATGTTCGGGGGTGGAGGACGTCATGTTTATTATCACAAGTCATGCATCATAGTAACCAAAGTAATAAACAACCATTTCATTAGAAAGAAAATGTTTACAAAGTATGTGGTTCATGTAACATAGACTACAAAGTAAATAACAAAACTAGACATGAAGCTATACTGCTCCATCTTCTGAATCCCAGAGCGCGTACCTGTCTATTGGTCTCCTGAGAATACAAGTTATTTTTAAAGAGTAGATCAGCATTTAAGCTGGTGAGTTCAAAAGATTTTAGTGATGTAATGTAAGTTGTAAGAAAGTTGTAGTAAGTTGTAAGTTCTTTTAGAAAAGTTCGCATGTTCCTCCAGGAAATCCTATATTCATAACTTTGATGAAAGATAAGTAAAAATGACTCTACAATCCTTTCTATGAGTACTAAATGGATACAAGTTATATAAAACCCAGAGTAAATAAACAATCGGTTGTGTGTATCTGCCCTAAGCCCACAACCAAACAAGGAACAGGAAATGAGGCGGAAGGCACACATCCCATTGGTTGTTAGATCTTTGTTGTATATAACCCTGGTGTATTCACTTGGTACTCACGGAGTTAACTGTAATAGTTTCTTTATATTTGATGAAAACATTCTTTAAGGAAACCCTTATTTCTTTTAGTAAAAATGGTAACCACAATGGTTCCTTCTATAATCACTTAGTTTATACTAGCTATATATAATCTAATATCGAACAGATAGTTAATTGTGTGAATCTGCCCTAAGCCCACAACCAAACAAGAAACATGAAATGAGGCGGAAAGCACACATCCAACTACCTATCGGGTATTAATTATATATAACCATGATGTATAAACTAAGGTATTATAGAATTAACCAACTAAGGTCCTTTAAGTTATACTGGTTTAATAAAATGGATTAAACCTTTTACTGCTAAGTTTCTAGTTTTGTATACCAAATGTTCTATTTGGAAAATATGTTTTGTACTAGAAAACGGTGCATTGAATTAGTGTCCTATGATGTGGTGTTGCAACAGTCTTAAAACTTACGTAACTCTATTCAAGGGATTTCTAGATCAGTACATAAAGTTAGAATACTATGGGAGTATTTTATGATACTATAACACGATAACAAGTTTAAAACATACCAAGTTCATTACATTAAAATACTATAGGAGTATTTTAGGCACTATAAATAACTTATGTGATAACTTAAAAGACCCTTACGGATAGGTCTATAATCTTGCAATGTATACTTCCAAGGTTTTATATAATTGGGATTTTATAGACTTAGAATTTGTGATCTACGCTTCACTACCTGTTCCTTGTTTGGTTATGGTTTTGGAGTAGGATCACTTATTCGAAGGTCTATTTAATCCTAAATTATATACAACTTGTATACATTGTGCAATTATAGGAGGACTCTGTAAGGATCACCCCATAGTGTTTCACTTAAATCTCATAGATTCTTTAGTCACTTCCATTCTCGCACGACAAGCCCAGATAGATGTAACCACTTCCTCATAGCAGTCAACAGAAGAGTCGAGGAGGAACAAGAGCAGGTTCATGAGAAGTTTTCAAAGAAGGGCCAGCCGAAGTAACCCAAACGTCTTATGCGTCACGCTAATAAATAATAATCTTGTATAACTTAATGAGTTAGTGGAGACACTGCTCACATTATGTGTTAGGATTATTTTCTTTCGTGCAACTGGTAACAGTTATTCAAGTCACAAATATTCATTCGAGGACAGCCATTTCTAATTTATAAAGTTTATTTGGTATAGACTCTTTATGAATTGTTTCCAGAACCCTGTGAAAGTCAGGACCCGATACACTCAGAACTAGGATAACCTTGTGTTTCAGCTTTTGGATTATAAATAACTGCTATAGATTTATTCCATCTCATCTTTGTATTCTTTTAGCAAAGATGCCTCCTTGTCGATCAGCGAGACGCACTACTCCGATAACTCCAACTCAAATGCCACTACCTCCGCCACAATTCGATCCTGCTGCTCTCCAAGCAGCGATATCCTCCGCAGTGGCAACTGCTCTAGCTCGCATCAGCGAAAGTGGTACCCTTGGATCTGGTAGCGATATCCACTTAACCAACCCCGGAGTTACTCATGGACACCCAAAGGAGTGTTCGTATAAGGAATTCATGAACTGCAAACCCAATTCCTTTAATGGAAATGGTGGAGTCATCGCTCTGATGCGATGGTTCGAGAGAACAGATTCGGTCTTCGCAATCTGTTCGTGCCCAGAAGGGAGCAAAGTGAAGTTTTCTGCTTGCACCTTCTCCGACAGAGCCCTGACATGGTGGAATAGCCATGTTAAGTCACTGACCCTAGCAGTGGCTAACTCAATAGGTTGGGAGAACCTAAAAGAGATGATGCTGGAAGAATACTGCCCGAGGGGCGAAGTTCAGAAGCTGGAACAAGAACTATGGGAGCTTACTATGGTTGGCTCAGACATAGTGGCCTACATTGACAGGTTCAGCGACCTAGCAACACTATGCCCCGGGATGGTTACCCCAGAGAGTAAGAAGACAGAAAGGTACATCTGGGGTTTACCTGCCCCAATCCAAGGAGATGTGCTATCTTCTAACCCAACCACATTCGATAGTGCCAAACACCTGGCCCAGCGACTCATTGACCATGGATTCCGCCATGGCGTAGTAGTCCCCGTTCCCGAGCCAACAAAGGGAGAGGACTATAAACGGAACTCGGGGAACAAGAGGAAGAAAAAGCAAACAACACAGGAACCCCCGCAGGAGCAACAAACGAGTACTATGTACGCTGCCACAACAACTGCTACTCCATCACCTGTCAGTCGATATGCTGGAACTCTCCCGAAGTGTGGAAAGTGCAACTATCACCACACCGGAGTATGTCGGGAAATGCAGTGCCTGAACTGCCACAAAAAGGGACACACAGTCCATTTCTGCAGGGCACCGGCTCAACCGATCTCCCAAGTCCCCGGAGTTGAGGAAAACCAAGCTTGCTATGGCTGTGGTGAGAATGGACACTATAGGAGGGACTGCCCGATAACAAAGAACTCAGGAGCGGATAGACGAATTCTGATGATCACCGCAGGAGAATCCACCCCGGAGTCGCCAGCGAGCAGCGATACATTTTCGAAATAGTAATTACTTTAAAAATTAATTTATATTTATATAAGATTAAAACTTGGGGAAAACAAATAAAAGTAATTATAATAACTCACTTATCGGAACAAGTCACAGTATTCAAGAGAACTAAAAGATCTGTTCAGGGAAGCTATGATGGCTTAGTATGTAGATCAGGGTTGTGCATAGCTAAGATTTTGCAGACTTATAGTGAGTAATTCTTCCTTAATTCCCGGTCCTTGTTTGGTTGTGGATTTGGGGCAGAGTTACTCAGTTGACGTTCTTATTCATCTTAATTATTCATAACTTGTATATTCCAGGCGATCTTAGTGGTACCAAGGAGGATCGTAGTATAAAGTATCGACACTGGTTATCAAAGCACTTTCACAGTATGTACTCGCTCATCGCGGTACGATACGTAGAAGTGTTAAAATCAAGGGGAAAACAGAAAGCACTAGAACGTTTACAAAGAGTACATTTTTGAGCACACTAGGGGTACATCATCGTATAACAGACGTTTCTTTCAAATCGGCCAAACTTTTTGTTCAGTAAAGAGTCTGTTGCTATCATTCGTCATGAGTTGGCGTGGTTCTCACCATACTAAGTTCATATGTTTCAAATCGCCTTGACCGTCAAATTCACGAAACCTTCGTCATTCGTAACGACAGTCCGAGCCAGACTTTGGTATCGTCTACCTCGTATTCTAAACCCCGAAGTACTCATGCAAAGAGTACTTTGCCCTCCAAAGCCTTGCCGCCGTATGTTCAACAGACCTTCCCAAAATACCACTCGTTCATCAGACCAAGTTCGAGCACAGATGCTAAGGACGGATACAGCCCACCTATCACTATTAAGTGTATACGCGAGGGTGGTATATAATTATGATTACGCAGATTTAGTATGTGTGCTTCCGCCCTATCTCCTGTTCCTTGTTTGGTTGTGGACCTGGGGCAGAGTCGCACATCCGATCGTCTTAATAATCTTAATTATATACGACTTGTATACAAGAGGTGATGATAGATGGACCAGGTATGAATCCTATCATGAGCGCAAGGGCAAAGTTTCTAGGTGAATGAGTGAGTATTCTGCCATTCAGAGGAGCACAACCCCAGGAGTACTGCTAACAAAAGCTAATTTCGAGACGAAATTCCATCTAACAGGGGGATGATGTGACAACCCAAAAATTTCAATCTAGTAAAGCCAATCAATCCAATCAAATGTCAGACTTGTTTCTGCTATCTTTTAGCATTGTTAGGGGTCTGTTTGAGGGTTCTAAGCCTAGTACACTTAAGGATTGGGTGTAGGGTTATGCCAACTTAAGTTCATTGGTTTGCAATCGAGCCGAAAACTCCATCACAAGGAGTTTACGGCCGCAAACTAGGAGTTTATAGCCGTAAACTCTTGGATGGCCGTAAACTCCTCCCTTATACATGATATTCCTTCATTTTTCACCACTTCTCACACTTCCAACTCGAGAAACTCGATTCTCTCTCAAGTATCATCAAGAACACGTCGATTTCTCGTCAATTTTGTAGGTGATTCTTCCATTGTTAGTTGATATCCTTCTTAACCTTGTGAAACCCTTTGATTTCATCCGTGAATTCATCACTTTTGGTCTAGATCTTCAAGATCATCATCTTTCACCAAGAACACCAAGAACACATACTTGTTATTGGTGGCCGAAAACACCCTTTTAAGGCTTCAAAATCGTAAGTATTACTTTCATACACTTGCTACCTAGTAGAATCATTAGCCTAAATACCTGGAACAAACGATTTGAGGATGATCTCTAGGAGTTTACGGCCGTAAACTCCCTTGGCCGTAAACCCCTTGGCCGTAAACACCCTAGACCGTAAACATCATGGCCGTAAACACCCATGTGTGGCCGTAAACTCCCCTTTGATGAATCACATGTGATTCTAACACTTGGTCCAAGTGTTTCCTAGTCCCTAAGGGTGTTTCCTTGCATGTAGTTGCTTTTAAACACTATATTCATGCCAATATATGCCATTATATGTCATTTAGGACTCGTTTGTGTCTCGGGACTTCATTCGTGGAACTTCTCATCCTTACGTGCATATTCGTTTGAATCACCAACATAAGGTTAGTTCATACCCCTATAATCAACCTTTTAAACCGTTTTAAATGCTTTCAAGGGGGGGGGGGGGAATACAAGTTGAACACAATGATAATTGTGTAAATGTTTTTTATAAACATCTTTTAAAGGATTGCTTATGTTTTTATAAGTGATCAAAACATTTCAAAAACTCTTTTTAAGTTATGTTACTTTATAGTTTATAAAACTCCGTTTTTAAAGCACAATCATAACTTAGTAGATAAATGAGTCTTTTTCAGTAACAGTTCAAGTAAACATACTAGTAAACTATAATAGGTATAGTTTAGGGGTTCAGTTCATACTAGATACTAGAACATACTATAAAGAGAAACGGGGAGGTAGATACAATACACGATAACAGAAAGAACATACTAAGATACTATATCAGAAAGAAAATACTAAGATACTATAACAGAAAGAACATACTAAGATGCTATAGCAGAAGAACAAACTAGGATCTAATTATACCAATAATTACTAACTCATTGTTCTAAACAAAAGGTGATAATAAGTTGGGTATACATGATCAGATAACTTTAATGTGAGACTACTTCACGGCTTAGCAATTTGTTTGCTGAAGTCGCGTTTGGTAACCAGAATCTCTTGAAGGGAGAGCGTATAGTATGGGTACTACTCATCACATTATGACCTTAATAAAACAAACTTGTTTTAAGGTAATCAATACTTTAGGATGTCAATTTAAAAGACAACTGTGTAGTTACATTTTCCCATTACTTTCATATTGTGACAGTTCCACTTGAAAGTTAATGCAAACTATTTTCGAGTTAAGATAGTTATAAACTAGGGAAAACTTAAATCTTTTCAAACGAAAAACAGAACAGTCGAGTCTAGTACATTCAGTAGAAAGGGGCCTATAATGCTAAATTTATGATTCCTTAGTTTATACATCAGGAATATATATTAATCGGATCCGACAAGTAGTAGGATGTGTGCTTTCCGCTTCATTTCCTGTTCCTTGTTTGGTTGTGGGCTTAGAGCAGATTCACCCAACCTACTATCTATTCGATCTTAGCTATATATATATATATATATATATATATATATATATATATATATATATTCCGTATACACCAAGTAATCATATGAAGTACCATGTATGGGTAAGGTCATAGGACACTAATTCAATGCACCATTTTCTAGTACAAAACATATTTTTCAAATAGAACATTTGGTATACAAAACTAGAAACTTACCAGTAAAAGGTTTAATCCATTTTATTAAACCAGTATAACTTAAAGGACCTTGGGTGGTTAATTCTAAAATACCTTAGTTTATACATCAGGGTTATATATAATTAATATCTGATAGGTAGTTGGATGTGTGCTTTCCGCCTCATTTCCTGTTCCTTGTTTGGTTGTGGGCTTAGGGCAGATTCACACAATTAACTATCTGTTCGATATTAGATTATATATAGCTAGTATAAACTAAGTGATTATAGAAGGAACCATTGTGGTTACCATTTTTACTAAAAGAAATAAGGGTTTTCTTAAAGAATGTTTTCATCAAATATAAAGGAACCATTACAGTTAACTCCATGAGTATCAAGTGAATACACCAGGGTTATATACAACGAAGATCTAACAACCAATGGGATGTGTGCCTTCCGCCTCATTTCCTGTTCCTTGTTTGGTTGTGGGCTTAGGGCAGATACACACAACCGATTGTTTATTTACTCTGGGTTTTATATAACTTGTATCCATTTAGTACTCATAGAAAGGATTGTAGAGTCATTTTTACTTATCTTTCATCAAAGTTGGAAATATAGGATTTCCTGGAGGAACATGCGAACTTTTCTAAAAGAACTTACAACTTACTACAACTTTCTTACAACTTACATTACATCACTAAAATCTTATGAACTCACCAGCTTAAATGCTGATCTACTCTTTCAAAATAACTTGTATTTTCAGGAGACCAGTAGACAGGTACGCGCTCTGGGATTCAGAAGATGGAGCAATATAGCTTCATGTCTTGTTTTGTTATTTACTTTGTATTCTATGTTATGTGAACCACATACTTTGTAAACACTTTCTTTCTAATGAAATGGTTGTTTATTACTTTGGTTACTATGATGCATGACTTGTGATACTAAACATGATGTCCTCCACCCCCGAACGTTTCCGCCGTTTCGGTTTTGGGGTGTGACAAAACCCAAGAGAAACCCATGGGATCTTCGTCTAGTGGTGCTGATAACGGGAAGGATGATATGTCTGAATCTATAGCAAAGAGAAGATCAAAGAAGGTCATTCGACAACCTGATAGATATGTGGGATATGTAAATTCAGGAGAACTTGACTCCATTGCTTTTGCTTTAGCAACTGGAGAAGATATTGACACTGAGGAGCCTCAATCAAATAAAGAGGTTGTGGCGAGTAAAGAAGAAAATGACTGGTTGATGGCCATGAATGAAAAAATGCAATCTTTAGAGAAGAATGAAACATGGGATCTTCTTCCATTACCAAAGGGAGCAAAGCCAATGGTATGCAAAATGGATCTTTAAGAAGAACGAAGGGATACCAGGAGTTAAACTAGCAAGCTTCCAGGAAAGGTTGGTGGTGAAAGGGTTTCTTAGAAATAAGGAATTGATTATCTCGAGGTGTACTCACCGGTTGTGAAGCACAAAAAAATTCATGTTCTTTTGGCCATGGTGAGTGTGTTGGATCTGGAACTTGAACAACTTGATGTGAAAACTGCATTTCTTCATGGGAACTTAGAAGAGAAGATTTATATGTCCCAGCCACAAGGGTTCCTTGATTCAAAGAAGTATCATGTATGTTTGCTGAAGAAATCCATGTATGGGTTGAAGCAGTCTCCAAGATAATGGTACAATAGATTTGATTCATTCATGATCTCGAATGGCTACACTCAAAACTAGTTTGACAATTGTATTTACTCAAAGGAATTGTCACCAGATTCCTACATATATATGTTGCTATATGTTGATGATATGCTCATCGCAGCCATAGACATGGCTGAATAAATGAATTAAAGGCGACCCTAAAGAATGAGTTTGAGATGAAGGATTTGGGAGCAGAAAAGAAGATACTGGGGATGGAGATTCAAAGGACAGAAGATCAGGGAGGTTATGTATTTCTCAACAAAAGTACATTGAGAAAGTTCTGCAGTCCTTCAATTGTGATCAGTCCAAGCCAGTTGGAACTCCTTTGGCTACTCACTTTAAACTTGGTCCAAACACTATACCCACTACTAATGAAGAAATGAAGTACATGAGTAGGGTTCCATACTTGAGTGTTGTTGGAAGTCTCATGTATGTTATGGTCTGTACCAGACATGATTTGGCTCATGTAGTTAGTGTTGGATAAGGTGTCTAAGTCCATAACTATTTCTAGTATGTACTTGACCCGGTTTGGCATGGTCCATTTGGGTTGCATGGCATCATGCATTTGGATAGACTAAAATGAGAGAAATAACACTTATGGTTTATTAATATATTATAAGTTCTAATATATTAATAATATTATTTAATTAGTATTGATCAAGAATTAATTTGGAATTAATTAAGTGATCAAAAGAAGGCTAATTAAATATATGGGTTGATTGTGTAAATCACTCATACTTGTATAGTGGGCTAATGCTCCATGGATTATCAAGTTGGGCTAAAACCCATAGGATGCTCCACGGATGCTCCATGGTGGTTACAGAACCCATGGGTCATGGAAATGAAAGGTCATGACAATTAGGGTTTACATGGTGTAACCCTAATTGTAACACACTATATAAGGATCCTTATGTTCACCAAAATCGGCACTTAAGCAAGAAAGAAGAGGGCTAGCCGATTTCAAGTAGTGTGACATTTCTCTCAAGTTTATTCCAAGTGCATTTGGTGTTGTGTGAGACATTTGAGGCATCACACTTGAGGTGCTAGGCTCACAAGGTTTTCAAGGAATCTAAACTACTACAAGGTATGTTTTCTAGCTGACTTTTATGTTTAAGAGTTCCCTATGTATGCTAGATAGGATTATGAACCTTGGAAAAATCATTTTGCATGTATCTTAGTCAAACATAGATCCAAAGTTTCTAGGGTTGCATGTACACCTTAGGAGTGTTAGAATGCTCAAAACCCTTCAGTGGTATCAGAGCCTAGGCTTGTTTGTTTGATACTTGATGCAAAATAGCTGAAAAAGTCGAAATTCTTGTTGTCTGCACAGGGGACTCGGCGAGTTCATGGGGGGACTCGACGAGTCCAAGCGTATCTTCAACCAACTCGACGAGTTAGTTCTTGCACTCGACGAGTTGGCCATGCAGAGTGCAGATTTTCGATTTTTGCTGCTGGAAATGGACTAGAAACATTACCCTAAACTGTTTTGCTGTTATAAAACTTGTTTTAGATGGTGTAATGGTTGTTCTAATCCATTTACAATGGCTAATATCAAAATTCCATGTTTATAAGTGTTCATATGTTCTTGAAATTTTGATATGAATATTCATGTTCTTATGAGTTCTTGCAAGATCATAGGAATTATGTGCTATTGATTGGTAGTTAATTCATGATCATGATGTGTTTTAATGGAGTCCATAACTTGTCCTCAAGTTATGGATAACCAAAAGTCACTTTGTAATAAATCCATTAAAAGAACACATAAGTTACAAAAAAAAATTTAATAAACAATAACTCATAAGTTATGAATTGAAAAATTTTGTAAAGTTACAAAACTTGCCCTCAAGTTTTGGAACATGTAAATTCATCTAGTAAACTTTAGTTCCAACCCCTATAATTTTAAAAGTTAAAATTCAACACTTATACTTTATAATATTATAAGTTTAATAATAATTATTTATGTATAAGAACAAAGTCGTTTTACCGTTAGTAGGCCTCATTCACGAAGCCGGTCTATAAGGGGGGTATAAGGTTATTGCCTATAAAATGACAGCTTAATGGGTGTCCACTCTCACCCACCGCTTCCTTGACTGGTGGAGGGTCGTTAGCCGAACGGGTAAGACAAGGACTTTAAATTCTTATTAAAAGTATGATGAAAAATAAAGTAACTAAATGTTTTTATAAATTCCCAATCTTAGTTACTTTAGGAAAATGTGAATAAGGTGCTAACCGATGAAATTACACTTTGCACTTTGATTAAGTCGTTAGGGGAGCGTGTGTGGTTAACCGGCACACTAACCTGGACTTAACAAGGTAGGTAAATGGTAACTTAATATTTATCATAGTATCGATGGAGCGTGTGTGGTTAACTGGCACATCGATTGAGGGGTAAATATTGAGGGTACCAAGTAATTTGCATGGTTACTTCACACCTTTTTTTGTGATCCTCGGCATCCCAGTCACAAAACCTGAAGGGCACACTCGAGATTGAAACATACCATTGAAAAGTTCAATGAATCTCAAAGAATCTAGGAGTTTCAAAAACGAATTAAAACCTAAATTTTATTTCGTTTTTCATGGTGGAAATTGGTGAATCGTCATTCACCTACCTTCAAATATTTTATAGCTTGGATTAAGGCATCCCTCTTCTAAGTTATAAAATATTGTGTTGGGTCCTAGCCTTAATATTACATTTGGGTGTTTTATTAAGGACTATCTTTATATCTAATCTAAACCTGTCTTTCTTCTTTTCAGATGTCTTCCAACAATGCTGCTTCTGGCTCAAACCCTACCGGCTCCTTCTCTCTCATGAACCTTTGTGGGAGAGTCATCTTTGATGGATCCAACTTTATGGATTGGATCAGGAACATCAGGATGGTCACACGCTATGAGGACAAGCAATATGTCCTCGACAAGGATCTTAAAGAACTCGAGCCGACTGCTACTCCTGAGGAGGTCGCTGAATATCAGGCTTATGAAAGAGATGCTGCCAAAGTGGCATGCATCATGTTGGCCACTATGACAGCCGAGCTCCAAAAGTCCTATGAGGACTACTATCCTTTTGAGATGCACTAGGATTTGATGGACCGCTACCATCAGAGTGCTCGTCAAGAGTGATATGAAATCATCTCCTCCATGATAACGACCAGGATGAAGGATGGTGAACCCATCACGGGCCACATGCAGAAAATGCAAAGGTATGTGGACCGTTTGCTGAAACTGAATGTGAACTTCCCAGAGGAGTTGGCAATAGATATCATTTTGCACTCCTTACCTTCGTGTTATGATCAATTCCGCATGACATACCACATGAACAAGGAGGAAGTTACACTCAGCAAACTTCAAGGACTTCTGAAGACTGCGGAAAGTGGTCTTAAAGGTAAGTCGGTTGTTACCACTCCTACTCCTACACCAAATTTCCCCCCTGTCCTAGAAATTGGGAATGGTAGAGGAAAGAAGAGGAAGAACCCTTCTAAGGGTACCAAGGGAAATTCCCTTGATGGATCCTCTTCAAGTGGAACCAAGAAAGGTTTCGTCACTCCATCTTCTGACCCAAAAGAGGCTGAATGCTTCTATTGCCATGAAAAGTCGCACTGGAAGCGAAACTGCCCAAAGTACCAGCAAGATCTTAAGGATGGGAAAGTAAAACCCAACCATGTAGGTATTTACACTATATTGTCTAATAACTCACCCTATTCTAACTCCTGGGTCCTTGATACTGGTTGTGGTATTCATATTTGTTCTGATTTGCAGGGACTAAGAAGAAGTGAGAATGTGGAGCATGGAAAGATAAACTTGATCATGGGGAATAGGAAAGCTTCACCTGTCACCAAGATTGGAGTTTATTATTTGTTGCTAAGTAGTGGGTTTACATTAGATTTGAATAAATGTTGTTACTCGCCTGAAATGGCAAGAAATATTATTTCCTTTTATGCTTTGTACAAACAAGGTTTTACCTTTTCATTTGATAATGATAGTGGTGGTATTTATGCTTTTTTTAATAATGTTCTTTATTTTAAAGCATTACCTTATGATGGTGTGTATGAAGTTGTGTCGGTTGTAGACAATCTAGGAAATAATGTGTTGTGTATTGATTCTTCTAATATTAACTTGGATAAAGTATCATTATGGCATTGTCGTCTTGGACATGTAAGCAAGAAACGCATAGGCCAACTCCAAAAGGATGGAGTCTTGGAGTCATTTGATCTAAAGTAAGATGATAGTTGTGAATCATGCTTACTTGGGAAAATGACAAAGTCACCCTTCACTGGTACATGTGCTAGGGGTGAAGGTTTGTTGGATCTTGTACACACTGATGTGTGTGGACACTTCAAAACTGCCACAAGGGATGCTAATCGTTATTATGTGAATTTTACTGATGATTATAGTAGATATGGTTATGTCTACTTAATCAAGCATAAGTCAGAGACTTTTGAAAGGTTTAAAGAGTTTAAACAAGAAGTAGAGAATCAATTAGGCAGGAACATTAAGATGCTTCGATCCGATCGAGGTGGTGAGTATCTTAGTACAGAGTTCCTTGACTATCTTAAGGAATGTGGGATATCTCACAATTGACACCTCCCAGGACACCACAGTTGAGTGGAGTGGCTGAGAGGCGCAATCGAACCTTGTTGGATATGGTTCATTCCATGATGAGTCGAGTTTCGCTACCAATCTCATTTTGGGGGTATGCCTTAGAGATTGCCGCCCATATCCTTAATCTAGTCCCTATAAAGAAGGTTGCCAAAACACCTCATGAGATGTGGACCGAAAAAGTACCCAATCTGGACCACATCAAGATTTGGGGTTGCGAGGCTTTTGTGAGGCGTGAGTCTCGCGATAAGATCGAACCTCGAAGTGAGAGGTGTATTTTCATCGGCTACCCACAGAGATCCTTTGGTTACCTCTTCTACAGACCCAGTGATAATGTGGTCTTTGTAGCAAGGAGAAGAGTCTTTCGCGAGAGAGAATTTATAAGCCAAGGAAACAGTGGGAGGCAAATTGACCTTGAAGAAATTCAAGAGTCAAGTGGTGAAGGAACCTCAAAGCCTAGCAATCAACCTGAGGAGGAAACTCATGTTGATCCGACAGAATAGTTTGTACCTTTGAGGCGTTCCACAAGAGTTAGGAATGCACCTGAGCATTACTATGGTTTCCATATTACTGCGGAAGGTGATACACTTATCAGTGATAACACACTGGTAAGTCTGGATGAACCAAACAGCTACACGGAAGCCTTGGCAGGCCTTGAGTCTGCTAAATGGAAAGAGGCTATGGACAGTGAGATACAATCCATGTATGACAATCAAGTTTGGAACTGGCTACAACACTCATGAGTGCTCATAAGTTCTGAGTATTGGATTCAACCCACGCTTGCTGGTATCACTTCATGGAATTTAACTCGAGTGATCGCGAGATGGTAATATCATATAAGTCTTCAAACCTAGAGATATGACTTGTTGCCTATGAGTTGGTTATGCATTAATTGTACGAAAACACATTGGTAACTCGATGTTATAAAAGGTGCCTTTGTGTATAATTCAACAAGTACTAGAACAAGCATATGAGTCAAAGTTTATCTGTTCCTTCTTGGATTAGAAGCGATATCTGGGCCGCTCGATGATTTTGTGTTGACCCATGTACCGAGCCCGGTCAGAACTAAGTTGATGTGTTCAATTAAGTTCTATGTCAAACAAATCGAAAATCGAGAAACAAACTGCTGGACAATAAGTAAGATATTGTTCCATGTAATTGTCCGGCTGATATCTAGAACAGAGGATTATATGATCACTTATCTTAAATGGCGTATCATCATCATCTCAGTTCCGAGAGACATTGAAAGAGCTACGATTGCTGGTCGGTTCCTGAAGTCATACTTGCAGTTATACTTATTAGACTTATCCAAGTGGGAGACTGTTGGATAAGGTGTCTAAGTCCATAACTATTTCTAGTATGTACTTGACCCGGTTTGGCATGGTCCATTTGGGTTGCATGGCATCATGCATTTGGATAGACTAAAATGAGAGAAATAACACTTATGGTTTATTAATATATTATAAGTTCTAATATATTAATAATATTATTTAATTAGTATTGATCAAGAATTAATTTGGAATTAATTAAGTGATCAAAAGAAGGCTAATTAAATATATGGGTTGATTGTGTAAATCACTCATACTTGTATAGTGGGCTAATGCTCCATGGATTATCAAGTTGGGCTACAACCCATAGGATGCTCCACGGATGCTCCATGGTGGTTATAGAACCCATGGGTCATGGAAATGAAAGGTCATGTCAATTAGGGTTTACATGGTGTAACCCTAATTGTAACACACTATATAAGGATCCTTATGTTTACCAAAATTGCCACTTAAGCAAGAAAGAAGAGGGCTAGCCGATTTCAAGTAGTGTGACATTTCTCTCAAGTTTATTCCAAATGCATTTGGTGTTGCGTGAGACATTTGAGGCATCACACTTGAGGTGCTAGGCTCACAAGGTTTTCAAGGAATCTAAACTACTACAAGGTATGTTTTCTAGCTGACTTTTATGTTTAAGAGTTCCCCATGTATGCTAGATAGGATTATGAACCTTGGAAAAATCATTTTGCATGTATCTTAGTCAAACATAGATCCAAGGTTTCTAGGGTTGCATGTACACCTTAGGAGTGTTAGAATGCTCAAAACCCTTCAGTGGTATCAGAGCCTAGGCTTGTTTGTTTGATACTTGATGCAAAATAGCTGAAAAGTTGAAATTCTTGTTGTCTGCACAGGGGACTCGGCGAGTTCATGGGGGGACTCGACGAGTCCAAGCGTATCTTCAACTAACTCGGCGAGTTAGTTCTTGCACTCGACGAGTTGGCCATGCAGAGTGCAGATTTTTGATTTTTGCTGCTGGAAATGGACTAGAAACATTACCCTAAACTGTTTTGCTGTTATAAAACTTGTTTTAGATGGTGTAATGGTTGTTCTAATCCATTTACAATGGCTAATATCAAAATTCCATGTTTATAAGTGTTCATATGTTCTTGAAATTTTGATATGAATATTCATGTTCTTATGAGTTCTTGCAAGATCATAGGAATTATGTGCTATTGATTGGTAGTTAATTCATGATCATGATGTGTTTTAATGAAGTCCATAACTTGTCCTCAAGTTATGGATAACCAAAAGTCACTTTGTAATAAATCCATTAAAAGAACACATAAGTTACAAAAAAAAAATTAATAAACAATAACTCACAAGTTATGAATTGAAAAGTTTTGTAAAGTTACAAAACTTGCCCTCAAGTTTTGGAACATGTAAATTCATCTAGTAAACTTTAGTTCCAACCCCTAGAATTTTAAAAGTTAAAATCCAACCCTTATACTTTATAATATTATAAGTTTAATAATAATTATATATGTATAAGAACAAAGTCGTTTTACCGTTAGTAGACCTCATTCACGAAGCCGGTCTATAAGGGGGGTATAAGTTTGTTGCCTATAAAATAACAGCTTAATGGGTGACCACTCTCACCGACCGCTTCCTTTACTGGTGGAGGGTCGTTAGCCAAACGGGTTAGACAAAGACTTTAAATTCTTATTAAAAGTATGATGAAAAATAAAGTAACTAAATGTTTTTATAAATTCCCAATCTTAGTTACTTTAGGAAAATGTGAATAAGGTGCTAACCCATGAAATTACACTTTGCACTTTGATTAAGTCGTTAGTGGAGCGTGTGTGGTTAACCGGCACACTAACCTGGACTTAACAAGTTAGGTAAAGGGTAACTTAATATTTATCATAGTATCTGTCACAACTAGAAATTTTGATGCTTTGTAACAACAACAATGATAACATTTGTGAACCAAAATGAGAAAACATGTATAATGCTTATTCAATAACAACAAAACTTCCATCAAACACCTTATACAAGCACTACAAATAGTCAACTAAGAATTGGAAAACCTAGAAATCCCGGTTTAAGTCCATTATGGACTAGGATTTCCTTATCGGGCCTAATGGACCAATAAGCTTCCAATTTGACTATTTTGGGCTTAGAACTCCTATGTTGGGCCTAGAATGAAATAAAATACCCTAATGGGCCTCATTGGGCCATAACTAACCTAATTAACTCTAATGGACTATGAAGCCCATTATTTTGACAAATTGGGCCGTAAACCATCATGGGAGCCCAATGGGCCGAAAAATCACCTAATTGGGCCATAAAATGGACTTAAGCACAAAAAGGCCCAATTTCCTTTTCTTCTTCTCCTCTTCTCGGCCCAACTACATAAATAAGGGGGGGAAAGAGTTGACTTTCCACTTGCCACCTCCTTATTATATTTTGGTTCTCCATGCAATAACTCATATTTCCAAGCAACCATCTTATCATCACTCTCTCTTCTCCTTCTCTCTTTTTCTTCATTCGGCCGAGAACCACAAAGGGAAAGACACACACACACATTTCACTTAAACACTCTCAAAGAAACACTCCTTCTTCTTCATCAAATTTTCGAGAGTTAGAAGCATTCCCAGGAGGTTATTCCATAAAAATCATCATCTTAGGTAAGTTCATGCTTGGATCCATGATCTAGATTCTTTGTATTATCAAAAATCTCTCCTTAACTCATTTAAACTCATGATCACCATCTTAGAAACCTCTAAGTTCGAGATCTTCCAAGAAGGCTTGCTAGGACCAATTTTTCTTCATTTCTTCCTCCTAAATCGAAAACAACAAACAAAGGTGAGTTCATACCCCTCTCTTTTTGGTTTTTATATGTTTTATGGGGGAGAATACAAGAAAATGTGTAGATCTATGTGTATGTGTATGCTATGTATGATTTTATGCATGTATGTGTGATTTTATGTGTTTTTGTGATGAATATGTAATCAAAAGGGAAGAAATCTCGAGATCTATGCCATAAGAGGGAAAACAAACATGATCTAAGTTATATTACACTAAACAAGTCAAGAATATTAACTTCTAAGATTATGATAAACATATTGCAACATAAAAACCCATTTTTGGGCTTAAATTGTCAAATAAACAAAAGTTGGGTTAAAAATTGTCATTTACGGTTTTCTTAAGGGTCAAAAGAGTCAAAACAGTTACAACAAATGTTTTTATGAATATTATGCTCTTCAAGGGACTTGAAATGTAAATATTAGCTTAATGGACCAATTTTTGGGCTTTTCCGCCCATTAAGCCCAAAGGTGCGAAAAATATGACTTTTAAAGGGCTGAAACTGCCAAAGAATAAGTTTGAGCTAAAAATATCATTTGAACAAGTCTATGATTCAAAAGTGTCAAGAAAAGAGTTTAAGGGAAAAAATGTATCTTTTTATATAAAGGACTAAAATTGTCATTTTTATTAAAGAAGGGCTGAAAAGGTCAAACCAATATTCTTAAGTCAATTATTTTATTTCTAGAATATTGAGTCAAAAATACTAAACTACGACTTACAAAAATTGAAAGATGAATACACGTATAAATCCAAATATCGTTATAAACAAATCGACCGGTCTCGAGTCGATACAAAAATAACAATCGTTCAATCAAACCTTCCAACAATTATGCAATACCTAACACAAGTAAACATTCAAAACTCTGGGCTTGAAAGTTCCAATCATGCTTGTTGGGCCTTTGTGATCCATCCACATGATTTTCGGGCCCAAGAGATAATAATAATAAATGTTGTTGGGCCTTCGATGACCCAATTTCATATTAAAGGGACCCTCAATAGCTTTTAAGTGCTATTGGGCCTTAGTGGCCCACTAGCACTGCTAGTAAGGTCCAAGTAATCAAATGCGAAATGGACCAACGTGTCCTTCGTATACCCAACAGCCTGAAATAACTCACGAAAGTAGCAGGACTTTGTTTTCCTCTTCTCCTCGTTTGTTAGGCTTATGCGTAATCAAAGTAAACAAATTCAGGTCGTTAATCAATAATAATCAATGTTATTTGGGTTAAGTGAGTAATAACGGGCGATACCTCCTAGGGTCGTTCGTAGTCTGTAGTTATAATCAAAGTCTCCTGGAAGGAGAGCGAGAGTTTGTGTACAGATCTATATGGGGGTGACTCCCCCATACCTCAGCTGTTCGCTACAGTTAGACTCGGCCAGTCTAGGGTGACAAAATCTTAAGATCAATCCCGGCGCACGATAGGTAGCCAAGACAGACGAACTAGTCATTATTATGCATGGTTATAACGACTCACAAAAATTAATTAATCCAATACCATCCGAATAATCAAGGAAGAGTAATCAAAATCATTCATTGTGGCAGTATAACAATTTGAGAAGTAACTGTATTTTATGTATTCGAAAAACATCGGGTTTTTTCGAGGAAATCAACATCACTCGCTTGTATCCTTCTATAACTATAATACAAAACTCCCTTTTTATACACGTTTTGAAATCATTCATGCATCAACTTATGGATCTCCACACTTTGATAAACAACTGTCTTTTCAGAAAATATCGGATTTTCTGGGTTTTACAAACTACACAAATCATTTTTATCACAACCCTGCTTATGAACTCACCAACATTTCATATGTTGACGTTTTTCAAAATAACTTGTATTCTCAGGTAACAGGTAAGCTGCAGGGTAATATCAAGTACGTTAGAATGTTATGTTTTAAAAACTCTCGAACAATTTATGTTATGAATGTGTAATGTTTAAAACAATGTACTGGATGTGAACAATATCAGTTGTAATGTATTGATGCATGGTGATGTTTATGTTATGATTCATGTATATTCATTGTGATGATATTCAATTTAAGTCACGCGAGCCCTCGGACGTTTCCGCCGTCTGGTTTCGGGGGTGTGACAGGTTGGTCTTAGAGCTCTATTTATAGTGAACTGGCATATCTAATCCCACATTGATATGCAACTATAAACCAAAGAGGGACTAAAACCACTCTGAACAAAACAAAACAAAACGCAACGATAAAAACATCTTTACTTGTGCGATATAGGAAAAAGAACATAATACCAAATCAAGTAAGAAAATACTGACATTTTGGTTAAGTCGGGATTGTTTTTAGTTGTATTAAGGGGTGGATGTAGCCTGATCAACTACATTTTCTCCGATGTACAACTATTACATACTCCGAGAAAACCTCGATGGACGGTAAACCTAAAAACGTACCCCTTTGTTACCAAGAAAAGAACATCAACTCAAATTGCATAATAACTAAAGCATATAAGTAGCAATAATAGTTTACTCATTCACCTCCTCTCAGCCACCATGGAAGGAGAACACCAGGGCATTCAGTTTCATCAGGTCTTAGTGGCCCACAGGATGATCGAGGATGAGCCTGAGGGAGATCAGGGAGGGGCACACGGCGTGGGTCCCGACGAGTACACGGACACAGACTACGAGTTTGATGGTACCGACGATGATATGGAGGAAGAACAAGACTCAGGCAAGGATTCTACCACATCGCCTACCAGCGAGATGCAGCAGGACCACCTCGCACCACCAGGGAATCCCGCAAGGGAGAATCGCTCTCCGGAAGCTGAGATTGCTGCTCTGCGGCAACAGCTATTCGCCATGGAAGCACGAGCGGTGCAAGCTGGACAGGAAAGAGATGAAGTCATTGGAGAAATGACTGAGATGGCCCAGTTGTTGGCACAACACTTCGGCATATGACCTCACTACCGCCGTCGAGCGTACCTTAGAGTGTTAGGACTAGTCATACCTATCTTTAGTATTATGATTATATGATCTATGCTATGTACCATCGACTCTATGTTTAAGTGATTACACTACTCATAGAGCCGTTATGTTGCCGAACTTGCACCACTTATGTATGCTCTTTCGAGCAAATTTTCATGTATCAGAATGCGGATAATAGTAATGGAAAATTTTATGTGTTCTATTGTGATGTTGTTATCAGTTATGTGTTATGTATCCATGATTGTATGATAACATGCGAAACTACTTAAGTTCATGCAATACACCTAGTTTATAGGACCACAATCTCACAAAAATCATAGGCACTCAACATCTTTCCGTTCCATGACAGAAAGATGCCCCAACGACCAACCCGTGGAAACCATGGACCAACCCCACCTGAAGTCAACTCAGCTGCATTCCAAGCAGCTGTATCTGTTGCGGTTACTGAAGCCATGGCGCAAATCCACCAAGGGAACAATGGTGGAGTCAATGGACAAGGGGCTGGGAGTTCGAACAACGGAGCAAATCAAGGACCTACCAAGACATGCTCTTACAAGGACTTCACCAACGCCAAGCCACGAACCTTTAATGGGACGGGTGGAATGATAACTCTAAAGAGATGGATGGAAAAAGTGGAATCGGTATTTGAGATATGTGAATGCCCCGAGGAGGTGAAAGTGAAGTTCGCCGCATGCACATTCGTTGACCAAGCTCTTACTTGGTGGAATGGACATGTAGAGGCCATGACTCTCCCCGTAGCCAACGCTATGCCGTGGACGGAGTTGAAAGAAATGCTAATGGCTGAGTACTGCCCGCGAGGCGAAATTCAGAAAATGGAGCAAGAGCTGTGGAATCTCACCGTCCGAAATTCCGACATAGATGCATACATAGCAAGGTTTAGCGAGCTGTCACTGTTGTGCCCTGGCATGATTACTTCAGAGGGAAAGAAAATCGAACGATTCATCTGGGGATTTACCTCCCCAATTCAAGGAAATGTAATAGCTGCAAATCCTGAAACTTTGGACAGTGCCAATAGATTGGCTAAGAAACTGTACGACCACAACAGCAAGAAGGGCGAGAAGCCAGTGGAAACTGAAGGCAAGAAGGAGAGTGACAACAAGAAAGGAAAGAACAACAAAAGAAAAGGACGACAAGGCTCAGAGTCGTCAAAGAATCAACAGACAGTGACAGTCAATGCTGCAACCACCCAAGTTCCCTCCACACCACATGCTCCAGCCTCAGCTAATCCAAGTGCACCTAAGCAGTATTCTGGGAATCTCCCAAAGTGCAACAAGTGCAGTCTTCATCATAATGGCGAATGCAGAGAGATGCACTGTACCAGTTGCAATCGGAAGGGTCACACGGCAAGGTATTGCAAGACCTATCCTCCCCAGAACCAACAACAAGGAAACAACAACAACCGTAACAACAACAACAACACCACCACCAACAATAGCGGCAATAACACAGGATCAAGCCCCACCTACTATGGATGTGGAAAGACTGGGCATATCCGTCGAACCTGCCCCAACATCAACAACCCTGGGAACAGAGGAACAGGAAGAGTGCTAGCTATGGGTCAGGGAGAAGCGGTGCAGGATCCCGCTGTTGTTACCGGTACGTTTCTCCTAAACCACACTTATGCATGCATCCTATTTGATACCGGGGCATAACGAAGTTTTGTGAGTAATAAATTCAAACATTTGTTAAAACAACAACCCCAGAAGCTTAATGAAACCTTTACGGTGGAAATGGCCAATGGGAAAACAAAATCCACTGGGGAAATATACAACGGATGTACCCTGACCTTAAATCATCACGTCTTTCAAATAAACTTAATGCCTGTTTCCATTAGGAGTTTTGATGTGATTATCGGCATGGATTGGTTAAGGCCCCACCATGCTGAAATTATGTGTCACGAGAAGGCCATTCGCCTTCGCCTCCCGAATCACGAAACCATGATTATATACGGAGACAAACCCAGCACGAACCTTCGTCTTATCTCGTGCATTAAGGCACAAAAGTATCTACGAAAGAAGGACTTGGCTTTTCTAGCTCATATAGTGGATAAGTCCAAAGAAGAGATCAATATTCGAAACATCCCTGTGGCTTGCGATTTCCCGGATGTCTTTCCGGAGGATCTTCCAGGAATACCTCCAGAAAGACAAATCGAGTTCCGAATTGATCTAGTGCCAGGAACTACCCCCATTGCCAAATCGCCCTACAGATTGGCTCCCGCGGAGATGCAAGAGTTGTCCAGTCAACTCAGCGAGCTTTTGGATAAAGGGTTCATCCGACCCAGCTTCTCACCTTGGGGAGCTCCGGTTCTCTTTGTTAAGAAGAAAGACGGTACCTTTAGGATGTGTATTGACTATAGGGAACTTAACAAGCTCACTATCAAAAACCGCTATCCACTTCCGCGAATCGACGATCTATTCGACCAGCTCCAAGGAGCAAGTCACTTCTCTAAGATAGATCTACGATCTGGATACCACCAACTCAAAGTCCGGGAAGAGGATATTCAAAAAACCGCTTTCTGAACTCGTTATGGACATTATGAATTTGTCGTAATGCCTTTCGGTCTAACGAATGCCCCTGCCGCATTCATGGACCTAATGAATCGAGTCTGCCGACCATTCCTCGACAACTTTGTCATCATTTTCATCGACGATATCCTCGTCTATTCCCGAAGCAAAGAAGAACACGGCCGACATCTCCGAAAAATCCTGGAAACCATGCGAACCGAAAGGTTATACGCAAAACTCTCTAAGTGTGAGTTTTGGCTCTGTAGCGTGAACTTTTTGGGTCATGTTGTTAGTCAGGAAGGGATACATGTGGATCCTTCTAAAGTCAAAGCTATCGAAGGATGGGCGATCCCAACGACACCCACCGAAATTCGTCAATTCTTAGGTCTCGCAGGCTACTACAGGAGGTTTATTCAGAACTTCTCCAAGACAGCCAAGCCACTTACCTTACTTACATAAAAGGGTGTGCCTTTTGAATGGATGGATAAACAAGAAGCTGGATTCCGAACTCTGAAGCAAGCACTCTGCAGTGCACCGGTACTATCACTGCCGGAAGGAACAGAAGACTTTGTAGTTTATTGTGATGCGTCGAATCAAGGTTTAGGCTGTGTACTAATGCAGCGTGGAAAGGTGATAGCTTATGCGTCCCGGCAACTGAAGACACATGAGGTGAATTATACCACCCATGACCTGGAATTAGGAGCTGTGGTCTTCGCGCTGAAGATTTGGAGGCACTACCTTTATGGTACCAAGTGCACCATTTTCACCGACCACAAGAGTCTCCAGCACATCTTAGATCAAAAAGAGTTAAACATGAGGCAACGAAGATGGGTTGAATTGTTGAACGATTACGAGTGCGAAATCAAGTACCACCCAGGTAAAGCTAACGTAGTAGCTGATGCCTTGAGTCGGAAGGATTACTCGAATCGTCGTTTGAAGACTCTCTCCATAACCATCCAATCCCACCTGACCTCGCGAATCAGAGCAGCCCAGTCGGATGCCATGAAGGCAGAAGACAGAACGAGCGAAGCGCTACGTGGAATGGAAAGGAATTTCGAAGTGAAGGAGGACGGAACATATTACTTCATGAACCGCATTTGGGTCCCTAAACTTGGGGGATTCAGAGAAGTAGTCATGAATGAAGCTCACAAGACGCGATACTCCATTCATCCGGGTTCAGATAAAATGTACTTGGATATCAAGCAACATTATTGGTGGCCTAACATGAAGGCAGAAATTGCCACTTACGTTAGCAAATGCCTCACATGTGCTAAAGTAAAGGTGGAATATCAGAAGCCCTCGGGATTACTACAACAACCAGCAATTCTCGAGTGGAAATAGGAAAGGATTACTATGGACTTTGTGACCAAACTACCCAAGTCGACTGATGGTTTGGATACCATATGGGTAATAGTCGATAGATTGACAAAATCCGCTCATTTCCTGCCAATAAAAGAATTATACAAGATGGAACGTCTGACAAGGATCTATATCAAGGAAATCGTGAGACTCCACGGAGTGCCAATATCTATCATCTCAGATAGAGATAGTAGGTTTACTTCACGCTTTTGGCAATCCCTTCAGAAAGCTATAGGAACACAACTTGACCTGAGCACTGCCTACCACCCACAAACGGATGGTCAAAGCGAACGAACCATTCAAACCCTTGAAGACATGCTTCGCGCGTGTGTGATAGACCTTGGAAAGTCGTGGGATACCCACTTGCCTTTGATCAAATTCTCATACAACAACAGTTATCACTCGAGCATCAAAGTCGCTCCTTTCGAGGCATTGTATGGGCGTAAATGTAGATCAACATTGTGTTGGGCAGAGGTAAGGGACACTCAGTTAGCAAAAGGACAAACATTAGACAATGCACTAACGGGACCAGAAATCATACGCGAGACGACTGAGAAGATAATTCAAATCAGAGCCCGACTGCAATCATCACGAGACAGACAAAAGAGCTAATCCGATAAGCGGCGAAAGCCCTTGGAATTCAGAGTCGGGGATAGGGTGTTATTGAAGGTCTCTCCCTGGAAAGGGGTGATTCGTTTTGGGAAACGGGGAAAACTAAACCCTCGATATATTGGACCCTTCGAGATTCTTGCCCGAATAGGTCCAGTGGCTTATAGACTGCAGCTACCCGTTGAGCTCAGCAGTGTACACCCCGTGTTCCATGTTTCCAATTTGAAAAAGTGTTTATCCGACGAAACTCTCATCATTCCACTTGAAGAGATTGAAATCAACGAGAATCTCCTGTTCATCGAGGAACCAGTCGAAATCATGGACAGGGAGGTGAAGCGTACTAAGCAAAGTCGCATTCCGATTGTGAAAGTTCGATGGAACGCGAGACGCGGACCAGAATTCAAATGGGAACGTGAAGACCAAATGAAGCAGAAGTACCCTCACCTATTCTCGCATTCTCAAATCTAGCTTTCAAAAGAATTTCGGGACGAAATTCCCTCTAACGGAGGGATGATGTCACAACTAGAAATTTTGATGCTTTGTAACAACAACAATGATAACATTTGTGAACCAAAATGAGAAAACATGTATAATGCTTATTCAATAACAACAAAACTTCCATCAAACACCTTATACAAGCACTGCAAATAGTCAACTAAGAATTGGAAAACCTAGAAATCCCGGTTTAAGTCCATTATGGACTAGGATTTCCTTATTGGGCCTAATGGACCAATAAGCTTCCAATTTGACTATTTTGGGCTTAGAACTCCTATGTGGACTCTAATTGGACCCACTTCCACTTATTTTAACATTTTAGGCCATATTGGGCCTAGAATGAAATAAATTACCCTAATGGGCCTCATTGGGCCATATCTAACCTAATTAACTCTAATGGACTATGAAGCCCATTATTTTGACAAATTGGGCCATAAACCATCATGGGAGCCCAATGGGCCGAAAAATCACCTAATTAGGCCATAAAATGGACTTAAGCACAAAAAGGCCCAATTTCCTTTTCTTCTTCTCCTCTTCTCGGCCCAACTACATAAATGGGAGGGGGGGAAGAGTTGGCTTTCCACTTGCCACCTCCTTATTATATTTTGGTTCTCCATGCAATAACTCATATTTCCATGCAACCATCTTATCATCACTCTCTCTTCTCCTTCTCCCTTTTTCTTCATTCGGCCGAGAACCACAAAGGGAAAGACACACACACACACATTTCACTCAAACACTCTCAAAGAAACACTCCTTCTTCTTCATCAAATTTTCGAGAGTTAGAAGCATTCCAAGGAGGTTATTCCACAAAAATCATCATCTTAGGTAAGTTCATGCTTGGATCCATGATCTAGATTCTTTGTATTATCAAAAATCTCTCCTTAACTCATTTAAACTCATGATCACCATCTTAGAAACCTCTAAGTTCGAGATCTTCCAAGAAGGCTTGCTAGGACCAAATTTTCTTCATTTCTTCCTCCTAAATCGAAAACAACAAACAAAGGTGAGTTCACACCCCTCTCTTTTCAGTTTTATATGTTTTATGGGGGAGAATACAAGAAAATGTGTAGATCTATGTGTATGTGTATGCTATGTATGATTTTATGCATGTATGTGTGATTTTATGTGTTTTTGTGATGAATATGTAATCAAAAGGGAAGAAATCTCGAGATCTATGCCATAAGAGGGAAAACAAACATGATCTAAGTTATATTACACTAAACAAGTCAAGAATATTAACTTCTAAGATTATGATAAACATATTGCAACATAAAAACCCATTTTTGGGCTTAAATTGTCAAATAAACAAAAGTTGGGTTAAAAATTGTCATTTACGGTTTTCTTAAGGGTCAAAAGAGTCAAAACAGTTACAACAAATGTTTTTATGAATATTATGCTCTTCAAGGGACTTGAAATGTAAATATTAGCTTAATGGACCAATTTTTGGGCTTTTCCGCCCATTAAGCCCAAAGGTGCGAAAAATATGACTTTTAAAGGGCTGAAACTGCCAAAGAATAAGTTTGAGCTAAAAATATCATTTGAACAAGTCTATGATTCAAAAGTGTCAAGAAAAGAGTTTAAGGGAAAAAATGTATCTTTTTATATAAAGGACTAAAATTGTCATTTTTATTAAAGAAGGGCTGAAAAGGTCAAACCAATATTCTTAAGTCAATTATTTTATTTCTAGAATATTGAGTCAAAAATACTAAACTACGACTTACAAAAATTGAAAGATGAATACACGTATAAATCCAAATATCGTTATAAACAAATCGACCGGTCTCGAGTCGATACAAAAATAACAATCGTTCAATCAAACCTTCCAACAATTATGCAATACCTAACACAAGTAAACATTCAAAACTCTGGGCTTGAAAGTTCCAATCATGCTTGTTGGGCCTTTGTGATCCATCCACATGATTTTCGGGCCCAAGAGATAATAATAATAAATGTTGTTGGGCCTTCGATGACCCAATTTCATATTAAAGGGACCCTCAATAGCTTTTAAGTGCTATTGGGCCTTAGTGGCCCACTAGCACTGCTAGTAAGGTCCAAGTAATCAAATGCGAAATGGACCAACGTGTCCTTCGTATACCCAACAGCCTGAAATAACTCACGAAAGTAGCAGGACTTTGTTTTCCTCTTCTCCTCGTTTGTTAGGCTTATGCGTAATCAAAGTAAACAAATTCAGGTCGTTAATCAATAATAATCAATGTTATTTGGGTTAAGTGAGTAATAACGGGCGATACCTCCTAGGGTCGTTCGTAGTCTGTAGTTATAATCAAAGTCTCCTGGAAGGAGAGCGAGAGTTTGTGTACAGATCTATATGGGGGTGACTCCCCCATACCTCAGCTGTTCGCTACAGTTAGACTCGGCCAGTCTAGGGTGACAAAATCTTAAGATCAATCCCGGCGCACGATAGGTAGCCAAGACAGACGAACTAGTCATTATTATGCATGGTTATAACGACTCACAAAAATTAATTAATCCAATACCATCCGAATAATCAAGGAAGAGTAATCAAAATCATTCATTGTGGCAGTATAACAATTTGAGAAGTAACTGTATTTTATGTATTCGAAAAACATCGGGTTTTTTCGAGGAAATCAACATCACTCGCTTGTATCCTTCTATAACTATAATACAAAACTCCCTTTTTATACACGTTTTGAAATCATTCATGCATCAACTTATGGATCTCCACACTTTGATAAACAACTGTCTTTTCAGAAAATATCGGATTTTCTGGGTTTTACAAACTACACAAATCATTTTTATCACAACCCTGCTTATGAACTCACCAACATTTCATATGTTGACGTTTTTCAAAATAACTTGTATTCTCAGGTAACAGGTAAGCTGCAGGGTAATATCAAGTACGTTAGAATGTTATGTTTTAAAAACTCTCGAACAATTTATGTTATGAATGTGTAATGTTTAAAACAATGTACTGGATGTGAACAATATCAGTTGTAATGTATTGATGCATGGTGATGTTTATGTTATGATTCATGTATATTCATTGTGATGATATTCAATTTAAGTCACGCGAGCCCTCGGACGTTTCCGCCGTCTGGTTTCGGGGGTGTGACAGTATCGATGGAGCATGTGTGGTTAACTGGCACATCGATTGAGGGGTAAATATTGAGGGTACCAAGTAATTTGCATGGTTACTTCACACCTTGTTTTGTGATCCTCGGCATCCCAGTCACAAAACCTGAAGGGCACACTCGAGATTGAAACATGCCATTGAAAAGTTCAATGAATCTCAAAGAATCTAGGAGTTTTAAAAACCAATTAAAACCTACATTTTATTTCGTTTTTCATGGTGGAAATTGGTGAATCGTCATTCACCTACCTTCAAATATTTTATAGCTTGGATTACAGCATCCCTCTTCTAAGTTATAAAATATTGTGTTGGGTCCTAGCCTTAATATTACATTTGGGTGTTTTATTGAGGACTATCTTTATATCTAATCTAAACCTGTCTTTCTTCTTTTCAGATGTCTTCCAACAATGCTGCTTCTGGCTCAAACCCAACCGACTCCTTCTCTCTCATGAACCTTTGTCGGAGATTCATCTTTGATGGATCCAACTTTATAGATTGGATCAGGAACATCAGGATGGTCACACGCTATGAGGACAAGGAATATGTCCTCGACAAGGAGCTTAAATAGCTCGAGCCGACTGCTACTCCTGAGGAGGTCGCTGAATATCAGGCTCATGAAAGAGATGCTACCAAAGTGGCATGCATCATGTTGGCCACTATGACAGCCGAGCTCCAAAAGTCCTATGAGGACTACTATCCTTTTGAGATGCACCAGGATTTGATGGACCGCTACCATCAGAGTGCTCGTCAAGAGCGATATGAAATCATCTCCTCCATGATAACGACCAGGATGAAGGATGGTGAACCCATCACGGGCCACGTGCAGAAAATGCAAAGGTATGTGGACCGTTTGCTGAAACTGAATGTGAACTTCCCAGAGGAGTTGGAAATCGATATCATTTTGCACTCCTTACCTTCGTGTTATGATCAATTCCGCATGACATACCACTTGAACAAGGAGGAAGTTACACTCAGCAAACTTCAAGGACTTCTGAAGACCGCGGAAAGTGGTCTAAAAGGTAAGTCGGTTGTTACCACTCCTACTCCTACTCCAAACTCCGCCCTTGTCCTGGAAATCAGGAAAGGTAGAGGAAAGAAGAGTAAGAACCCTTCTAAGGGTACCAAGGGAAATTCCCTTGATGGCTCCTCTTCAAGTGGAACCAAAAAAGGTTTCGTCACTCCATCTTCTGACCCAAAAGAGGATGAATGCTTCTATTGCCATGAAAAGTCGCACTGGAAGTGAAACTGCCCAAAGTACTAGCAAGATGTTAAGGATGGGAAAGTAAAACCCAACCATGTAGGTATTTACACTATATTGTCTAATAACTCACCTTATTCTAACGCCTGGGTCCTTGATACCGGTTGTGGTATTCATATTTGTTCTGATTTGCAGGGACTAAGAAGAAGTGAGAATGTGGAGCATGGAAAGATAAACTTTATCATGGGGAATAGGAAAGCTTCACCTTTCACCAAGATTGGAGTTTATTCTTTGTTGCAAAGTAGTGGGTTTGCATTAGATTTGAATAAATGTTGCTACTCGCCTGAAATGGCAAGAAATATTATTTCCTAATATGCTTTGTATAAACAAGGTTTTACCTTTTTATTTGATAATGATAGTGGTGGTATTTATGCTTTCTTTAATAATGTTATTTATTTTAAAGCATTACCTTGTGATGGTGTGTATGAAGCTGTGTCGGTTGTAGATAATCAAGGAAATAATGTGTTGTGTATTGATTCTTCTAATAATAACTTGGATAAAGCATCATTATGGCATTGTCGTCTTGGACATGTAAGCAAGAAACGCATAGGCCAACTCCAAAAGGATGGAGTCTTCGAGTCATTTGATCTAAAGTAAGATGATAGTTGCGAATCATGCTTACTTGGGAAAATGACAAAGTCACCCTTCACTGTTACATGTGCTAGGGGTGAAGGTTTGTTGGATCTTGTACACACTGATGTGTGAGGACCCTTCAAAACTACCACAAGGGATGCTAAATGTTATTATGTGACTTTTACTGATGATTATAGTAGATATGGTTATGTCTACTTAATCAAGCATAAGTCAGAGACTTTTGAAAGGTTTAAAGAGTTTAAACAGGAAGTAGAGAATCAATTTGGAATGTGGGATTATCTCACAATTGACACCTCCCAGGACACCACAGTTGAGTGGTGTGGCTGAGAGGCGCAATCGAACCTTGTTGGGTATGGTTCGTTCCATGATGAGTCGAGCTTCGCTACCAATCTCATTCTGGGGGTATGTCTTAGAGACTGCCGCCCATATCCTTAATCTAGTCCCTACAAAGAAGGTTGTCAAAACACCTCATGAGATGTGGACCAGAAAAGTTCCCAATCTGTACCACATCAAGATTTGGGGTTGTGAGGATTTTGTGAGGCGTGAGTCTTACGATAAGCTCGAACCTCGAAGTGAGAGGTGTATTTTCATTGGCTACCCACAGAGATCCTTTGGTTACCTCTTCTACAGACCCAGTGATAATGTGGTCTTTGTAGCAAGGAGAGGAGTCTTTCGCGAGAGAGAATTTATAAGCCAAGGAAACAGTGGGAGGCAAATTGACCTTGAAGAAATTCAAGAGTCAAGTGGTGAAGGAACCTCAAACCCTAGCAATCAACCTGAAGAGGAAACTCTTGTTGATCCGACAGAAGAGTCTGTACCTCTAAGGCGTTCCACAAGAGTTAGGAATGCACCTGAGCATTACTATGGTTTCCATATTACTGCGGAAGGTGATACACTTATCAGTGATAGCACACTGGTAAGTCTTGATGAACCTAACAGCTACACGGAAGCCATGGGAGGGCCTGAGTCTGCTAAATGGAAAGAGGCTATGGTAAGCGAGATACAATCCATGTATGACAATCAAGTTTGGAACTTGGTTGACAATGTACCAGGTCGCAAGACAGTCGGGTGCAAATGGATCTTCAAGAAGAAGACCGACATGGATGGTAATGTACACACTTATAAAGCGCGGCTGGTTGCAAAGGGCTTTTCTCAAACTCTGGGAGTTGATTATGATGAGACTTTTTCACCAGTAGCCAAGATTAAATCTATTAGGGTTATGCTAGCCATTGCTGCATTTCATGACTATGAAATATGGCAAATGGATGTCAAAACCGCTTTCCTTAATGGAAAGTTGGCTGAGGATATTTACATGAGTCAGCCAGAGGGTTTTGTCAGTACAGAGTACCCTAATAGAGTGTGTAAGCTTGAGAAATCCATTTATGGATTAAAGCAAGCACCTCGTAGATGGAATCTTTGCTTCGATGAGAAAGTCAAAGAGTTTGCCTTTTCAATGAGTGAAGATGAATCTTTTGTATATGTCAAGGCTAGTGGGAGTATAGTTAGCTTTTTGGTATTGTATGTGGATGACATACTACTCATAGGAAATGACATACCAAACTTGCAGGAAGTGAAGTCCTTGCTTGGGAAGTGTTTTGCTATGAAAGACCTTGGAGAAGCTGCCTATATTCTAGGGATAAGCATTTTAAGAGACCGGAGTAAAAGACTAATTGGACTTAATCAGAGTACCTACTTGGATAAGGTGCTGAATAGGTTCAGCATGCAGAATTCCAAGAAAGGAGAGTTACCGATCCAGAGTAACGCTAGACTGAGTAAGACTCAGAGCCCGAGTACAGAGGCTGAGATAACTGAGATGAGTCGAGTACCTTATGCTTCCGCTGTAGGCTCGATCATGTATGCTATGACTTGTAGTCGTACTGATGTTGCCTTTGCATTAAACATGGTCAACAGATATCAGGGGGACCCTGTCAAGGCTCACTAGACTGCGGTAAAGAACATTCTCAAGTACCTGCGGAGGACTAAGGACTGGGTCCTTACCCTCGGTGGGAGTGATGACTTTAGAGTAGAAGGGTATAGTGATGCTAGCTTTCAGACTGATAGGGATGAGTTCCACTCTCAGTCAGGCTGGGTCTTTACCTTAAACGGAGGAGCAATTTCTTGGAAAAGTTCCAAGCAGGAGACAGTACCCGATTCAACTTGCGAATCATAGTATATAGCGGCAAGCGAGGCAACAAAGGAGGCTATATGGCTAAAGAAATTCATTGGAGACCTTGGAGTTGTACCTGCTATAAAGGAGCCTATAGAGATTTTCTGTGATAGTGAAAGTGCAGTTGCCTTAGCCAAGGAACCAAAGGATCACGGGAGATCCAGACACATCGACAGAAAATATCATTTCATCAGACATCAAATAAAAGAAGGACTCCTCGTGGCAAAGAGGGTATCATCGGATGAGAACCCAGCAGATCCCCTCACGAAGGGACTGGGTAGGGCTAAGCATCTCCAACATGCGAGGCACATAGGGCTGCAGGATGATATTAGTTTTAGTAGTTAGATAACTTTGAAATGTGTAAAGTGTAATTGACATTTGATGATGAATAAAAGTTGTATTTATTTATGAGTAACGTGTTGCTATCTTTTGTCATTTGTTTACTATTGTTTCATTTTGCAAGTTTTGACTTCCAGAATAATTATGTTTGGTATATCATATTATTCGAATTCTCCACAGTCGGTCATATGTGTGAAGTAGGTATGAATCAAGACTGTCATGAGTTGGTTGTAGAGGTCTAAGATGTTGGACATGGCTACAACACTCATGAGTGCTCATAAGTTCTGAGTATTGGATTCAACCCACGCTTGCTGGTATCACTTCATGGAATTTATCTCGAGTGATCGCGAGACGGTAATATCATATAAGTCTTCAAACCTAGAGATATGACTTGTTGCCTATGAGTTGGTTATGCATTAATTGTACGAAAACACATTGGTAACTCGATGTTATAAAAGGTGCCTTTGTGTATAATTCAACAAGTACTAGAATAAGCATATGAGTCAAAGTTTATCTGTTCCTTCTTGGATTAGAAGCGATATCTGGGCCCCTCGATGATTTTGTGTTGACCCATGTACCGAGCCCGGTCAGAACTAAGTGGATGTGTTCAATTAAGTTCTATGTGAAACAAATCGGAAATCGAGAAACAAACTGCTGGACAATAAGTAAGATATTGTTCCATGTAATTGTCCGACTGATATCTAGAACAGAGGATTATATGATCACTTATCTTAAATGGCGTATCATCATCATCTCAGTTCCGAGAGACATTGAAAGAGCTATGATTGCTGGTCGGTTCCTGAAGTCATACTTGCAGTTATACTTATTAGACTTATCCAAGTGGGAGACTGTTGGATAAGGTGTCTAAGTCCATAACTATTTCTAGTATGTACTTGACCCGGTTTGGCATGGTCCATTTGGGTTGCATGGCATCATGCATTTGGATAGACTAAAATGAGAGAAATAACACTTATGGTTTATTAATATATTATAAGTTCTAATATATTAATAATATTATTTAATTAGTATTGATCAAGAATTAATATGGAATTAATTAAGTGATCAAAAGAAGGCTAATTAAATATATGGGTTGATTGTGTAAATCACTCATACTTGTATAGTGGGCTAATGCTCCATGGATTATCAAGTTGGGCTAAAACCCATAGGATGCTCCACGGATGCTCCATGGTGGTTATAGAACCCATGGGTCATGGAAATGAAAGGTCATGTCAATTAGGGTTTACATGGTGTAACCCTAATTGTAACACACTATATAAGGATCCTTATGTTTACCAAAATTGGCACTTAAGCAAGAAAGAAGAGGGCTAGCCGATTTCAAGTAGTGTGACATTTCTCTCAAGTTTATTCCAAATGCATTTGGTGTTGTGTGAGACATTTAAGGCATCACACTTGAGGTGCTAGGCTCACAAGGTTTTCAAGGAATCTAAACTACTACAAGGTATGTTTTCTAGCTGACTTTTATGTTTAAGAGTTCCCCATGTATGCTAGATAGGATTATGAACCTTGGAAAAATCATTTTGCATGTATCTTAGTCAAACATAGATCCAAGGTTTCTAGGGTTGAATGTACACCTTAGGAGTGTTAGAATGCTCAAAACCCTTCAGTGGTATCAGAGCCTAGGCTTGTTTGTTTGATACTTGATGCAAAATAGCTAAAAAAGTCGAAATTCTTGTTGTCTGCACAGGGGACTCGGCGAGTTCATGGGGGGACTCGACGAGTCCAAGCGTATCTTCAACCAACTCGGCGAGTTAGTTCTTGCACTCGACGAGTTGGCCATGCAGAGTGCAGATTTTCGATTTTTGCTGCTGGAAATGGACTAGAAACATTACCCTAAACTGTTTTGCTGTTATAAAACTTGTTTTAGATGGTGTAATGGTTGTTCTAATCCATTTACAATGGCTAATATCAAAATTCCATGTTTATAAGTGTTCATATGTTCTTGAAATTTTGATATGAATATTCATGTTCTTATGAGTTCTTGCAAGATCATAGAAATTATGTGCTATTGATTGGTAGTTAATTCATGATCATGATGTGTTTTAATGGAGTCCATAACTTGTCCTCAAGTTATGGATAACCAAAAGTCACTTTGTAATAAATCCATTAAAAGAACACATAAGTTACAAAAAAAAAATTAATAAACAATAACTCATAAGTTATGAATTGAAAAGTTTTGTAAAGTTACAAAACTTGCCCTCAAGTTTTGGAACATGTAAATTCATCTAGTAAACTTTAGTTCCAACCCCTATAATTTTAAAAGTTAAAATTCAACACTTATACTTTATAATATTATAAGTTTAATAATAATTATATATGTATAAGAACAAAGTCGTTTTACCGTTAGTAGGCCTCATTCACGAAGCCGGTCTATAAGGGGGGTATAAGGTTATTGCCTATAAAATGACAGCTTAATGGGTGTCCACTCTCACCCACCGCTTCCTTGACTGGTGGAGGGTCGTTAGCCGAACGGGTAAGACAAGGACTTTAAATTCTTATTAAAAGTATGATGAAAAATAAAGTAACTAAATGTTTTTATAAATTCCCAATCTTAGTTACTTTAGGAAAATGTGAATAAGGTGCTAACCCATGAAATTACACTTTGCACTTTGATTAAGTCGTTAGGGGAGCGTGTATGGTTAACCGGCACACTAACCTGGACTTAGAAAGGTAGGTAAATGGTAACTTAATATTTATCATAGTATCGATGGAGCGTGTGTGGTTAACTGGCACATCGATTGAGGGGTAAATATTGAGGGTACCAAGTAATTTGCATGGTTACTTCACACCTTTTTTTGTGATCCTCGGCATCCCAGTCACAAAACCTGAAGGGAACACTCGAGATTGAAACATACCATTGAAAAGTTCAATGAATCTCAAAGAATCTAGGAGTTTCAAAAATGAATTAAAACCTAAATTTTTCTTCGTTTTTCATGGTGGAAATTGGTGAATCGTCATTCACCTACCTTCAAATATTTTATAGCTTGGATTAAGGCATCCCTCTTCTAAGTTATAAAATATTGTGTTGGGTCCTAGCCTTAATATTACATTTGGGTGTTTTATTAAGGACTATCTTTATATCTAATCTAAACCTGTCTTTCTTCTTTTCAGATGTCTTCCAACAATGCTGCTTCTGGCTCAAACCCTACCGGCTCCTTCTCTCTCATGAACCTTTGTGGGAGAGTCATCTTTGATGGATCCAACTTTATGGATTGGATCAGGAACATCAGGATGGTCACACGCTATGAGGACAAGCTATATGTCCTCGACAAGGATCTTAAAGAACTCGAGCCGACTGCTACTCCTGAGGAGGTCGCTGAATATCAGGCTTATGAAAGAGATGCTGCCAAAGTGGCATGCATCATGTTGGCCACTATGACAGCCGAGCTCCAAAAGTCCTATGAGGACTACTATCCTTTTGAGATGCACTAGGATTTGATGGACCGCTACCATCAGAGTGCTCGTCAAGAGTGATATGAAATCATCTCCTCCATGATAACGACCAGGATGAAGGATGGTGAACCCATCACGGGCCACATGCAGAAAATGCAAAGGTATGTGGACCGTTTGCTGAAACTGAATGTGAACTTCCCAGAGGAGTTGGCAATAGATATCATTTTGCACTCCTTACCTTCGTGTTATGATCAATTCCGCATGACATACCACATGAACAAGGAGGAAGTTACACTCAGCAAACTTCAAGGACTTCTGAAGACTGCGGAAAGTGGTCTTAAAGGTAAGTCGGTTGTTACCACTCCTACTCCTACACCAAATTTCCCCCCTGTCCTAGAAATTGGGAATGGTAGAGGAAAGAAGAGGAAGAACCCTTCTAAGGGTACCAAGGGAAATTCCCTTGATGGATCCTCTTCAAGTGGAACCAAGAAAGGTTTCGTCACTCCATCTTCTGACCCAAAAGAGGCTGAATGCTTCTATTGCCATGAAAAGTCGCACTGGAAGCGAAACTGCCCAAAGTACCAGCAAGATCTTAAGGATGGGAAAGTAAAACCCAACCATGTAGGTATTTACACTATATTGTCTAATAACTCACCCTATTCTAACTCCTGGGTCCTTGATACTGGTTGTGGTATTCATATTTGTTCTGATTTGCAGGGACTAAGAAGAAGTGAGAATGTGGAGCATGGAAAGATAAACTTGATCATGGGGAATAGGAAAGCTTCACCTGTCACCAAGATTGGAGTTTATTATTTGTTGCTAAGTAGTGGGTTTACATTAGATTTGAATAAATGTTGTTACTCGCCTGAAATGGCAAGAAATATTATTTCCTTTTATGCTTTGTACAAACAAGGTTTTACCTTTTCATTTGATAATGATAGTGGTGGTATTTATGCTTTTTTTAATAATGTTCTTTATTTTAAAGCATTACCTTATGATGGTGTGTATGAAGTTGTGTCGGTTGTAGACAATCTAGGAAATAATGTGTTGTGTATTGATTCTTCTAATATTAACTTGGATAAAGTATCATTATGGCATTGTCGTCTTGGACATGTAAGCAAGAAACGCATAGGCCAACTCCAAAAGGATGGAGTCTTGGAGTCATTTGATCTAAAGTAAGATGATAGTTGTGAATCATGCTTACTTGGGAAAATGACAAAGTCACCCTTCACTGGTACATGTGCTAGGGGTGAAGGTTTGTTGGATCTTGTACACACTGATGTGTGTGGACACTTCAAAACTGCCACAAGGGATGCTAATCGTTATTATGTGAATTTTACTGATGATTATAGTAGATATGGTTATGTCTACTTAATCAAGCATAAGTCAGAGACTTTTGAAAGGTTTAAAGAGTTTAAACAAGAAGTAGAGAATCAATTAGGCAGGAACATTAAGATGCTTCGATCCGATCGAGGTGGTGAGTATCTTAGTACAGAGTTCCTTGACTATCTTAAGGAATGTGGGATATCTCACAATTGACACCTCCCAGGACACCACAGTTGAGTGGAGTGGCTGAGAGGTGCAATCGAACCTTGTTGGATATGGTTCGTTCCATGATGAGTCGAGTTTTGCTACCAATCTCATTTTGGGGGTATGCCTTAGAGATTGCCGCCCATATCCTTAATCTAGTCCCTACAAAGAAGGTTGCCAAAACACCTCATGAGATGTGGACCGAAAAAGTACCCAATCTGGACCACATCAAGATTTGGGGTTGCGAGGCTTTTGTGAGGCGTGAGTCTCGCGATAAGATCGAACCTCGAAGTGAGAGGTGTATTTTCATCGGCTACCCACAGAGATCCTTTGGTTACCTCTTCTACAGACCCAGTGATAATGTGGTCTTTGTAGCAAGGAGAAGAGTCTTTCGCGAGAGAGAATTTATAAGCCAAGGAAACAGTGGGAGGCAAATTGACCTTGAAGAAATTCAAGAGTCAAGTGGTGAAGGAACCTCAAACCCTAGCAATCAACCTGAGGAGGAAACTCATGTTGATCCGACAGAATAGTCTGTACCTTTGAGGCGTTCCACAAGAGTTAGGAATGCACCTGAGCATTACTATGGTTTCCATATTACTGCGGAAGGCGATACACTTATCAGTGATAGCACACTGGTAAGTCTGGATGAACCTAACAGCTACACGGAAGCCATGGCAGGCCTTGAGTCTGCTAAATGGAAAGAGGCTATGGACAGTGAGATACAATCCATGTATGACAATCAAGTTTGGAACTTGGTTGACAATGTACCAGGTCGCAAGACAGTCGGGTGCAAATGGATCTTCAAGAAGAAGACCGACATGGATGGTAATGTACACACTTATAACGCGCGGATGGTTGCAAAGGGCTTTTCTCAAACTCCGGGAGTTGATTATGATGAGACCTTTTCACCAGTTGCCAAGATTAAATCTATTAGGGTTATGCTAGCCATTGCTGCACTTAATGACTATGAAATATGGCAAATGGATGTCAAAACCGCTTTCCTTAATGGAAAGTTGGCTGAGGATGTTTACATGAGTCAGCTAGAGGGTTTTGTCAGTACAGAGTACCCTAATAGAGTGTGTAAGCTTGAGAAATCCATTTATGGATTAAAGCAAGCACCTCGCAGATGGAATCTTTGCTTCGATGAGAAAGTCAAAGAGTTTGCCTTTTCAATGAGTGAAGATGAATCTTTTGTATATGTCAAGGCTAGTGGGAGTATAGTTAGCTTTTTGGTATTGTATGTGGATGACATACTACTCATAGGAAATGACATACCAAACTTGCAGGAAGTGAAGTCCTTGCTTGGGAAGTGTTTTGCTATGAAAGACCTTGGAGAAGCTGCCTATATTCTAGGGATAAGCATTTTGACAGACCGGAGTAAAAGACTAATTGGACTTAATCAGAGTACCTACTTGGATAAGGTGTTGAATAGGTTCAGCATGCAGAATTCCAAGAAAGGAGAGTTACCGATCCAGAGTAACGCCAGACTGAGTAAGACTCAGAGCCCGAGTAAAGAGGCTGAGATAGTTGAGATGAGTCGAGTACCTTATGGTTCCGCTGTAGGCTCGATCATGTATGCTATGACTTGTACTCGTCTTGTTGTTGCCTTTGCATTGAGCATGGTCAACAGATATCAGGGGAACCCTTGCAATGCTCACTGGACTGCGGTAAAGAACATTCTCAAGTACCTGTGGAGGACTAACGATTGGGTTCTTACCCTCGGTGGGAGTGATGACTTGAGAGTAGAAGGGTATAATAATGCTAGCTTTCAGACTGATAGGGATAATTTCCGCTCTCAGTCAGGCTGGGTCTTTACCTTAAACGGAGGAGCAATTTCTTGGAAAAGTTCCAAGCAGGAGACAGTAGCTGATTCAACTTGCGAATCAGAGTATATAGCGGCAAGCGAGGCAGCAAAGGAGGCTATATGGCTAAAGAACTTCATTGGAGACCTTGGAGTTGTACCTGCTATAAAGGAGCCTATAGAGATTTTCTGTGATAGTGAAAGTACAGTTGCCTTAGCAAAGGAACCAAGGGATCACGGGAGATCCAGACACATCGACAGAAAATATCATTTCATCAGACATCGAATAGAAGAAGGACTCCTCGTGGCAAAGAGGGTATCATCGGATGAGAACCCAGCAGATCCCCTCACGAAGGGACTGGGTAGGGTTAAGCATCTCCAGCATGCGAGGCGCATAGGGCTGCAGGATGATATTAGTTTTAGTAGTTAGATAACTTTGAAATGTGTAAAATGTAATTGACATTTGATGATGAATAAAAGTTGTATTTATTTATGAGTAAGGTGTTGCTATCTTTTGTCATTTGTGTACTATCGTTTCATTTTGCATGTTTTGACTTCCAGAATAATTATGTTTGGTATATCATATTATTTGAAGTCTCCAGAGTCGGTCATATGTTGGAAGTAGGTATGAATCAAGACTGCCATGAGTTGGTTGTAGAGGTATAAGATGTTGGACATGGCTACAACAATCATGAGTGCTCATAAGTTCTGAGTATAGGATTCAACCCACGCTCGCTGGTATCACTTCATGGAATTTATCTCGAGTGATCGCGAGACGGTAATATCATATAAGTCTTCAAACCTAGTGATATGACTTGTTGCAAAGAACCCTATGTATCAGAGTCTTGGTTAGAAGGTGGAGAAGCCTGTCTTGTATTGTGACCGTCAAAGTGCTTTGATTTTTGCAAAGAACCCTATGTATCACGAGAAGACAAAGCACATTGATGTCAGGCTGAATTTCATTCGAGATATTTTGGAAGGAGACAAGTTTTCAACACTGAAGATTGATGCCAAGGTCAACCCAGCAAATATTTTGACAAAGTCGTTACCCATGGAGAATTTTAAGCTTTTCTTGGACTTGGTTGATGTTCGCAGGAGGTAGGTCCCTTCGGGGATGAATGACAGGAATGGAGAGGAAGTTCTTGTTCGAGGTGGAGTTCAGAGGATGATCAAGTTAAGGTGAAGATTGTTAAATGAGGATCCCTCTTGCGCCATGGGGTACTCCTATTGAGCCATGGAGTATTATATTGCGCCATGCATGCCCTTGTTGTGCCATGTATGTTCCTGTTGCGCCAAGGTGGTGTTTTTTCTTCAATCTTGATGTTCTTGTGCCACACTTAAAGCCTGTTGCGCCATCCCTACACTTGTTGTGCCATCATGGTGCAAGTTGGACCATCTTAGTCCTTGATGAGCCAAGTATGCTATGAAGTTCTCTATGATGCTCAAGAATGTTCCCGAAGATGCTTCATGCCGGAATATGATTGGTTGCCTCTATTCATGGGCGTATGGGCCAATGGGCTTGGCCCATTAGGGTTTTAGGCCAGATCCATCAAGTATTGTCACACCCCCGAACCAGACGGCGGAAACGTCCGAGGGCTCGTGTGACTTAAATTGAAATATCATCACAATGAATATACACGAAACATAACCTAAACATCACCATGCATTAATACATCACAATTGACCTTGTTCACATCAAGTACATTGTTTACATTACAACATCACAGAACATAAATTGTTTAACGATTGACATTGCACAAAAGAAATTTCAGAAATACGCTTGATGATTCTTCATTCTAACGGTTACCTGAGAATACAAGTTATTTTGAAAACAGTCAACATATATAATGTTGGTAAATTCATAAGCATGTTGGATATATAAAAAAAATAGTTTGTATTATTTGTAAAACCCAGAAAATCCAATATTTTCTGTAACAAAACTGTTTACGAAAAAGATGTGATGATCCCATAATTGTATATGTATGTGATTTCAAAACATGTTAGAGTGAATGCCTTTCATAATTGTTCCTTGTATTGTAGTTGTTGTGTGTAGAAGTGATAAATGTCGTTCCCCGGAAAACCTGATGTTTTCCAATTTAAAAAGTATGATAGTTTTGTATTATTGTATAAAACACTTTGCATCATCACGGTGTATGAATATGATTTCCCATACATCTGAAATAATCCGACAAAAGGGGGATTATTCAGGGCGGGCCGCTTCTTCCCCCTCCGCAGGAAGACTTCCTTCTTTCCCTTACCTGGCTGGTTATCTCAAACCGTACTTAGATGGTAATGGATCTCTATGTGAGTCGTTATAACCATGCATAATAGTTACTAATTCGCGTGTCTTGGTATTTTTCCAAACGCCGGTTTTGATTAAGATTTTCTCACCCTAAACTGGCCGAGTCTAACTGTAGCGAACAGCTCAGGTGTGGGGGAGTCACCCCCATATAGATTTATACACAAACTCTCGCTCTCCCTCCAGGAGTCTCTGATTATAACTACAGGCTACGGCCGACACTTATTGGTGCCACCCGTTATTTCTCACTAAATCCCAATGAAATTGAATAACATTGCTTTACAACCCGATTGATGTTTTACGTTAATATGAAGTAAGCCTAACAGACACGAAAGAAGACAACGGTGGTCCACTAATTATGTATGTTATTACAGACTGTCGAGTATGCTACGGACACGTTATAGCCCATTAAGCATATGATGAACGTTTAGGGCCCTATTAGCAATGCAAATGGGCCACTAAGGCCCAATAGCATGTTAAAGCTGATAAAGGCCCATTGGGCATGAAATTGGGTCACCAAGACCCAATAAACATGTTGGAATATATTGGGCCCAATAATCATGAAATTGGGCCACAAAGGCCCAATAGCACGAACAGAAGATTTTGGGCCCAATCATTGAATCATTGATATGTTTATCGTTTTTAAGTACGTAGTGTAGGTTTTGTTGTATACCAAATGTTTATTCGCGATGTTAAAAATACTTTGACGTTTGATTTATAACGAAGTTTTGGTTATATATATATATATATATATATATATATATATATATATATATATATATATATATATATATATATATATATATATATATATATATATATATATATATATAAACATTTTTTAAAAACCATGCGTTATAAATTTCATATTCTTGGCCCAATAATTTAATATTAGCCTATTTGGCCCAAAAATATTGATTTTGACCATTTCAGCCCCTTTATTAATAAAAATGACACTTTTAGTCCCTTTTGATAAAAATTATCATTTTTGGTCCTTAAACCATTTTTCTTGATATTTTCGGCCCAAACATAGTTTAAATAATAATTTCAGCCCATAACTATTGTATTTGCCATTTCCAGCCCTTATTTGTAAAAATTTACACTTTTGGCCCAAATTCCGTTAGTTTTAAAAATTTGAACCCAAAAATCCAAAACTTTGCATTTTTAGTCAAATTTTTGCATTAAAGTCATTTTCAGCCCCTGAAATAGTTTATTTATGTTTTAGACTCATATTTTGATAAATTTACAACTTCAGCCCCCAAAACTCTTCATTTTTCGCAATTTTGGGCCAAAAACCCATAAAGCCCAAATATAAGCCCAATAAACTAAAATTTATGTTGTTGATCCTTTGAAAAGTATTAGTTTCATAAAAATCAGGTTTTATATAAATAAATAATTTTGACCCCTCATAAAACCGAAAATTATCATCTTTCAACCCAACCTCGGTTGTTTTTGCAAAAATGACACTTATAAAGAATCCTTGGCTTTGTTTTTCACTTCTTTATCATAAAGACTCTTAGATCTTTGAAGTATGTTGTTTATTATGTTATTTGTTTATGTATCCTTCACACTTTAGCCATAGATCTCGACATATAACAAATAATATCACATTTTCACAACACAAACCAAAGAAATCACATATAACATGCAAACACATATAGATCAACATATAACACTTGTATTCTCCCCCCAAAAACAAGTAAAAACCGAAAACAAGGGATTATGAACTCACCTTGGGTTTTTGGTTTCGGTTTTGAAGAAGAAATGAAGAAGTTTTCGGCCTAGCTTGCTTCTTTGATGGGATCTTCGAATTCTAGGAAGTTTTAAGAGTATGATTTATGAAGACAAGGTGGTAAGAGGAGAGAATGAGTGTAGAAAGAAAATATGTTTGCAAGATCTTACCACTAGTATGTAACTTGAACTGATTTTTGGTTGAAACCTCCTTGAAATGCTTCAAATCTTCGAAAATTTGAGAGGAAGGAAGAGTTGTTCTTGAGGGTGTTTGAGAGTTTATTTGAGAGAAAATTGCAAGTGAAGTGTGTGTGTGTGTGTTCCTCTCGACCGAAGATAAGAAGAGGGGAAGAGGAGAGAGGTGTGAGTTGATGGGTGCTTAGAAGTATGGGAATTGACTCTTTGTTTAGTGGGTAATTAGCATGGAGAACCACATAGTAATCTTGAGGTGTCACCATTTACTCCATGCACAATCTTTTCTTTTCTTTTCTTTTTTACACACTTGGGCCGAAATGAGGCATTTATGGAAGAGATTGGGCCTTACTCGAATTTATGAAGCCCATAGAGAAGGTTCCCGGCCCATTGGGCCTTTAAGATAGTTCACGGCCCAATTTGCATAAAAGAATGAGTTTTATGGTTCATTAGGGTTATATTGTTTTGTTATGGCCCAACAAGGCCCATTAAGGATAATTCAATTCATTTAGGATCCATTATGGCTCAAAATGTTAGGATTCATGAAAGTGGGTCCAATTAGAGCCCATTTAAGGGTTCTAAGCCCCAAAATAGTCAAATTGGAAACTTATTGGTCCATTAGGCCCAATAAGGAAATCCTAGTCCACATTGGACTTAAACAGGAAATTTTAGGGTTTCCAATCTTTCGTTGACCAATTGAAGTGTTCATATAGGGTTTTTGATGAAATTTGTTGTCATTGAATAAACATCATGCATGCTTCCGGATTTTGTTTACAATTTTGTCCTTGCTAATGTTTACAAAAGTATAGAATTTCCTGGTTGTGACATCATCCCCCCGTTAGAGAGAATTTCGTCCCGAAATTCTTTTTGACACTAGATTTGAGAATGCGAGAATAAGTGAGGGTACTTTTGCTTCATCTGGTCTTCGCGTTCCCATGTGAATTCCGGTCCACGCTTTGCGTTCCATCGAAATTTCACAATCGGAATGCGACTTTGCTTAGTACGCTTCACTTCCCTGTCCATGATTTCAACTGGTTCCTTGATGAACATGATATTCTAGTTGATTTCGATTTCTTCCGTTGGGGTGATAAGAGGTTCATCGGATAAGCACTTTTTCAGATTGGAAACATGGAACACTGGGTGTACGCTGCTGAGCTCGGTAGGTAGTTGCAGCCTATAGGCCACTGGACCGATTCAGGCTAGAATCTCGAATGGTCCAATGTATCGTGGGTTTAGTTTCCCCCGTTTCCCAGAACGAATCACTCCTTTCTAGGGAGAGACCTTCAATAACACCTGATCCCCGACTTCAAATCCTAGGGGCTTTCGCCGTTTATCAGCATAGCTCTTCTGTCGGTCTCGTGATGCCTAAATTCGAGCTCTAATTTGAACTATCTTTTCTGTTGTTTCACGTATGATTTCTGGCCCTGTTAAAGCATTGTTTGGTGTTTGTCCTCTTGCTAGCTAAGTTTCACTTACCTTAGCCCAGCACAACGGTGATCTACATTTACGACCATAATGCTTTAAAAGGAGCAACTTTGATGCTTGTGTGATAACTTTTATTGTAAGAAAATTCAATTAAAGGTAAGTGGGTATCCCACGATCTTCCAAAGTCTATCACACATGCTCGAAGCATATCTTTAAGCGTTTGAATGGTTCGCTCACTTTGACCATTCGTCTGTGGGTGGTAAGCAGTGCTCATGTCGAGTTGTGTTCCCATAGCCTTTTGAAGTGATTGCCAAAAGCGTGAAGTGAATCTACTATCTCGATCCGAGATGATAGATATTGGCACTCCATGAAGTCTCACTACCTCCTGGATGTATATCCTGGTTAATCTTTCCATTTTATAGGACTCTTTTATTGGTAGGAAATGGGCGGATTTCGTCAATCTGTCGACTATCACCCATATGGCATCCAATCCATCAGTTGTTTTGGGTAATTTGGTCACAAATTCCATGGTAATCCTTTCCCATTTCCACTCGGGTATTACCGGCTGTTGTAATAGTCCCGAGGGCTTTTGATATTCCACTTTCACTTTAGCGCAAGTGAGGTACTTGCCCACGTAAGTGGCAATTTCTCCTTTCATATTTGGTCACCAATAATGTTTTTTGATATCTAGGTACATCTTATCTGATCCAGGATGGATGGAGTATCGCGTCTTGTGGGCTTCATTCATGACTACTTCTCTGAATCCCCCATATTTAGGGATCCAGATTCTATCCATGAAATAGTATGCTCCATCCTCTTTGACTTCAAGGTTCTTCTCCATCCCGCATAATGATTCACTTGTAGTGTTCTCGGGTTTCAATACATCCAACTGGGCTTCTTTGATCTGCGAGATTAGGTGGCATCGAATGGTTATCGAGAGAGTTTTCACGTGACGACTTGAATATTCTTTTCGGCTCAGGGCATCAGCCACCACGTTAGCTTTGCCCGGATGATACTTGATTTCGCACTCGTAATCGTTTAGTAGCTCGACCCATCTCCGCTGCCTCATATTTAATTCCTTCTGGTTCAGGATGTGCTAGAGGCTTTTGTGGTCGGTGAAGATGGTGCACTTCGTACCATAAAGGTAGTGCCTCCAAATCTTCAATGCGAAGACCACTGCTCCCAATTCGAGATCATGAGTGGTATAGTTCACTTCGTGCATTTTCAGTTGTCTTGATGCATATGCTATCACCTTTCCTTGCTGCATAAGTACACATCCCAAACCTTGATTTGAAGTGTCGCAGTAGACTATAAAGTCTTCGGTTCCTTCTGGTAAGGATAGCACAGGTGCACTGCAGAGGGCTTTCTTCAGGGTTTGGAAGGCAACTTCCTGCTTCTCTGTCCATTCGAATGGAACGCCTTTTTCTGTAAGTGTGGTAAGAGGCTTGGCTGTCCTGGAGAAGTTCTGGATAAATCTTCTGTAATAGCCTGCGAGACCCAGAAATTGACGGATTTCTGTGGGTGTCGTTAGGACTTCCCATCCTTCAATGGCTTTAACCTTGGAAGGGTCCACATGTATCCCTTCTTGGCTGAAAACATGACCTAAAAAGTTTACGCTACGGAGCCAGAAATCACACTTAGAGAGTTTCGCGTACAACGTTTCGGCTCGCAGGGTTTACAAGATTTGTCGGAGGTGTCGACTATGTTCTTCCTCGCTTCATGAATAGACCAAGATATCGTCGATGAAAACGATTACAAAGTTGTCAAGGAATGGACGGCAAAATCGATTCATCAGGTGCATAAATGTGGCAGGGGCATTCGTTAGACCGAAGGTCGTTACAACAAATTCCTAATGTCCATAGCGAGTTCAGAAAGCGGTCTTAGAAATATCCTCCTCCCGGACTTTGAGTTGATGATAGCCGGATCGCAGATCTATCTTAAAGAAGTAATTTGCTCCTTGAAGTTGGTCGAATAGATCGTTGATTCGTGGAAGTGGGTCGCGATTTTTGATAGTGAGCTTATTCAGCTCTCTATAGTCGATGCACATCCTAAAGGATCCGTCCTTCTTCTTAAAAAAAAGGATCGGAGCTCCCCAGTGCGAGAAGTTGGGTCTGATAAATCCTTTGTTCAAGAGTTCGCTGAGTTGGCTTGACAATTCCTGTATTTCCGTAGGAGCCAATCTATAGGGCGATTTGGCGATGGGAGTAGCTCCTGGCACAAGGTCGATTCGGAACTCGACCTGACTATCAGGGGTTATTCCCGGAAGATCCTCGGGAAATACGTCAGGGAAATCGCAAGCCACTGGGATGTCTTGAATGTTAACCTCTTCCTTGGATTTATCCACAATGTGAGCCAGAAACGCGGAGTCCTTCTTTTGTAGACACTTTTGTGCCTTAATACATGAGATAAGACGAAGTTTCGTACCGGTTTTGTCTACGTATATGATTAGGGTTTCGTGGTTAGGGAGATTGAAGGCGAACGACCTTCTCGTGGCACATAATATCGACATGATGGGGGCTCAACCAATCCATGCCGATGATCACATCGAAACTCCTAATATTCACAGGCATCAAGTTTATTTGGAAAGTGTGGTGGTTTAATGTTAACGTGCACTCTACATAGATATCCCTAGTTGACTCTGTTTTCCCATTAGCCATTTCCACCGTGAAGGCTTCATTGACCTTCTGGGATTGTTGATTTAGTAAGTGTTTAAACTTGTTACTAACGAAGCTTTGCTCCGCTCCACTATCAAATAAGATGCATGCATATGTGTTGTTAAGTAGAAACGTATCGGTGACAACGATAGGGTCTTGGACTGCTTCGCCTTGTCCCAGAGTCAAAACCCTTCCTGATCCTCCATTTCATTGATTGTTGACATTGAGGCAGTTTCGCCAGAAAAGCCCAGTCTGTTCACATCCATAACAAGTGTGGCTAGCCCTAACGTTGTTGTCGTTGTTGTTGGTGTTGTTGTTGTTGTTGTTGTTGTTGCGGTTGTTGTTGTTGTTGTTTCCCTGTTGCTGGTTCTGGGGAGGATAGGTCCTACAGTATCTTGCGGTATGACCCTTTCGGTTGCAACTGGTACAATGCATCTCCCTGCATTCACCATTGTGATGGAGATTGCATTTGTTGCACTTTGGGAGATTTCCGGAATACTGCTTAGGGGCACTTGGGGTCGATGAGGCTGGAGCATGTGGTGTGGAGGGGACTTGGGTGGTTGCAGCATGAACTGTCACTGTTTGTTGTTTCTTTGACGACTCTGAGCCTTGTCGTCCCTTCCGTTTGTTATTCTTTCCCTTCTTGTTATCGCTCTCCTTCTTGCTTTCAGTTTCCCCTGCTTTTTCGCCCTTCTTTTTGTTGTGGTCGTACAACTTCTTGGCCAACCTCTTGGCGCTGTCAAAGGTTTCAGGATTTGCGGCTATCACGTTTCCTTGAATTGGGGAGGTTAATCCCCAGATGAACCGTTCGATCTTCATTCCTTCCGAGGTAATCATGCCAGGGCACAACAGAGACAGTTCACTAAACCTTGATATGTAGGCATCGATGTCAGAGTTTCGGACTGTGAGGTTCCATAACTCTTGCTCCATTTTCTGAACCTCGCCACGCGGGCAGTATTCAGTCATTAGCATTTCTTTCAATTCCGCCCATGGCATGACATTAGCCACCGGAAGAGTCATAGCCTCCACATGTCCATTCCACCAGGTGAGGGCTTGATCAACAAATGTACATGCTGCAAACTTCACCTTGAATTCTTCAGGGCATCCGCATATCTCAAACACCGATTCCACCTTTTCAATCCATCTTTTTCAGGGTTATTACTCCCCCTGTGCCATTAAAGGTTCGCGGTTTGGCGTTGGTGAAATCTTTGTAGGAGCATGTCTTGGTAGGCCCCTGGTTCATTCCGTTGTTTGAACTTCCGGCCCCCTGTCCGTTGCCTCCACCATTGTTTCCGTTGTGAAACTACGCCAGCCCTGCTGTGACTGTAGCAGATACAATCGCTTGAAATGCAACCGAGTTGATTTCTGGTGGCGGCGGTGGTTGATTGTTTCCACGGTTTGGTCTTTGCGGCATCTTGCGGTCATGGAACAGAAAGATGTTGAGTACGCATCGTGTTTAAGTTGGGATTTTCGTGAATCGATTGTGCATCTAAGTGGTTCCACATATTTACACCAAATAATAAGAATATAAAATACATAGCAGATAACAACATCACGATAAAACACATAATATTTTCCATTAATAATATCTGCCTTTAATACATGAAAATTTGCCCGAAAGGGCATACATAAGGGTACAAAAGTTTGGCAGCATAACGACTCTATGAGTAGTGTGGTCACTTAAACATAGAGTCGACAATACATAACGTAGTGCGCATAAAAGAAACATAACACTAGCAGGAAGGTCTATTGATCGGAGTGCTCCGGGATGTGTCGGGTGGTGGGGCTGATGACATGGTTGCGCCCTGAAGATGCGCCACCTGTTGTTCTGTGGCTCGTAGTCGATCCTCCCAAATTGCTTGACGTACTTGAAGGTTATGGATTACTTCCTGAGTTTCTCGTTCTGCTCTTGCCACTGCGGCTCGCATCTGATTCAGTTGCTCGGTTGTGCCCTGGGCTAGGTCGCCAGTGTTCCGTAACCGCCTCACCATGACAGGAAGTGCCCGGTCGGCTGGCCCTCCGTCTCTCAGATCATAGAATTCCCTGGCCATCCCATATGGGGGTCGATGCCCCTGCTGCCTGCTCCATCTCCAAATATCGACACCCCATGGAGGCGTGGGGCCATTTGGGCCCATCCGATGAGCTGGCACCCTAATCGGGTAAGGTGGGTTGATGACTTCGGACTCCGCGTCCGAATCACCATCGTCGTCATCACTGGGTTCTTCTTCCTCCAAGTCTACCACTGGCGCGGCAGGTCCACCCTCGACTTCCATTTCAGGTTCTTCTTCAGACTCGTCCTCGAGGTCTTCTTCGGGTTCTTCTTCAGACTCCTCCTCGGGGTCTTCTTCGGGTTCGAGCCATCCTGCATTCCCTTGTCTGGGGAAGTAGGGGTCCCCGGGATGATGGAATCCTGCCATAGCGTTTGTAGGAAAGTGCATAAGTATTTACACATAGAGTATTCCTTTAGTATTTTAGTTAGTTTAAGTTGGATTTTATATGCCTTCTCTGCTTGGCATAAAATTTGAGTTATTGTTTCATCGATCATCACAATCACACTCGGGCACATGACAGCCGTACTTTGGGTGAATGTAGTTGATCAGGCTACATTTACCCCCATTACGACTTCATAACTGTCCGAGCACAATCGAAAATGTTCGAATCCTCCAAAGACTTTTAAATGTTGTTATATTGTTGTTTTTAATAAGCACATAAGTATGAAACTTTATTTTTGTTCAGAGTTATTTATTCCCATTATGTTTATAGTTGCATACCATGTATGGTTAGATATGCTAGTTCACTATAAACAAAGCTTTGATACCAACCTGTCACACCCCCAAACCAGACGGCGGAAACGTCCGTGGGCTCGTGTGACTTAAATTGAAATATCATCACAATGAATATACATGAAACATAACATAAACATCACCATGCATTAATACATCACAACTGACCTTGTTCACATAAAGTACATTGTTTACATTACAACATCACAGAACATAAATTGTTTAACGATTGATATTGCACAAAAGAAATTTCAGAAATACGCTTGATGATTCTTCATTCTAACGGTTACCTGAGAATACAAGTTATTTTGAAAACGGTCAACATATATAATGTTGATGAGTTCATAAGCATGTTGGATATATAAAAAAAATAGTTTGTATTATTTGTAAAACCCAGAAAATCCGATATTTTCTGTAACAAAACTGTTTACGAAAAAGATGTGATGATCCCATAAGTGTATATGTATGTGATTTCAAAACATGTTAGAGTGAATGCCTTTCATAATTGTTCCTTGTATTGTAGTTGTTGTGTGTAGAAGTGATTAATGTCGTTCCCCGGAAAACCCGATGTTTTCCATTTTAAAAAGTATGATAGTTTCGTATTATTGTATAAAACACTTTGCATCGTTACGGTGTATGAATATGATTTCCCATGAGTACTTAGATGGTAATGGATCTCTATGTGAGTCGTTATAACCATGCATAATAGTGACTAATTTGCCTCTCTTGGCATTTTTCCAAATGCCGGTTTTGATCAAGATTTTGTCACCCTAGACTGGCCGAGTCTAACTGTAGCGAACAGCTCAGGTGTGGGGGAGTCACCCCCGTATAGATCTATACACAAACTCTCGCTCTCCCTCTAGGAGTCTCTGATTATAACTACAGGCTACGGCCGACACTTATTGGTGCCACCCGTTATTTCTCACTAAATCCCAATGAAATTGAATAACATTGCTTTACAACCCGATTGATGTTTTACGTTAATATGAAGTAAGCCTAACAGACACGAAAGAAGACAACTGTGGTCCACTAATTATGTATGTTATTATAGACTGTCGAGTATGCTACAGACACGTTATAGCTCATTAAGCATATGATGAACGTTTAGGGCCCTATTAGCAATGCAAATAGGCCACTAAGGCCTAATAGCATGTTAAAGCTGATAAAGGCCCATTGGGCATGAAATTGGGTCACCAAGACCCAATAAACATGTTGGAATATATTGGGCCCAATAATAATGAAATTGGGCCACAAAGGACCAATAGCACGAACAGAAGATTTTGGGCTCAATCATTGAATCATTGATCTGTTTATCATTTTTAAGTTCGTAGTGTAGGTTTTGTTGTATACCAAATGTTTATTCGCGATGTTAAAAATACTTTGACGTTTAATTTATAACGAAGCTTTGGTTATATATATATATATATATATATATATATATATATATATATATATATATATATATATATATATATATATATATATATATATATATATATATATATATATATATATATAAACATTTTTTAAAAACCATGCGTTATAAATTTCATATTCTTGGCCCAATAATTTAATATTAGCCTATTTGGCCCAAAAATATTGATTTTGACCATTTCAGCCCCTTTATTAATAAAAATGACACTTTTAGTCCATTTTGATAAAAAATGACATTTTTGGTCCTTAAACCATTTTTCTTGATATTTTCGGCCCAAACATAGTTTAAATAATAATTTCAGCTGAAAACTATTGTATTTGCCATTTCGAGCCCTTATTTGTATAAAGTTACCACTTTTGGCCCAAATTCCGTAAGTTTTACAATTTTGACCCCAAAATCCAAAACTTTGCATTTTTAGTCAAAGTTTTGCATTAAGTTCATTTTCAGCCCCTGAAATAGTTTATTTATGTTTTAGACTCATATTTTGATAAATTTACAACTTCAGCCCCCAAAACTCTTCATTTTTCGCAATTTTGTGCCCAAAAACCCATAAAGCCCAAATGTAAGCCCAATAAACTAAAATTTATGTTTTTGACCCTTTGAAAAGTATTATTTTCATAAAAATCAGCTTTTATATAAATACTTTATACCCCTCATAAAACCGAAAATTATGATCTTTCAACCCAACCTTTGTTATTTTTGCAAAAATGACACTTATAAAGAATCCTTGGCTTCGTTTTTCACTTCTTTATCATAAAGACTCTTAGATCTTTGAAGTATGTTGTTTATTATGTTATTTGTTTATGTATCCTTCATACTTTAGCCATAGATCTCGACATATAACAAATAATATCACATTTTCACAACACAAACCAAAGAAATCACATATAACATGCAAACACATATAGATCAACACATAACACTTGTATTCTCCTCCTAAAAACAAGTAAAAACCGAAAACAAGGGGGTATGAACTCACCTTCGGTTTGTGGTTTCGGTTTTGAAGAAGAAATGAAGAAGTTTTCGGCCTAGCTTGCTTCTTTGATGGGATCTTCGAATTCTAGGAAGTTTTAAGAGTATGATTTATGAAGACAAGGTGGTAAGAGGAGAGAATGAGTGTAGAAAGAAAATATGTTTGCAAGATCTTACCACTAGTATGTAACTTGAAGTGATTTTTGGTTGAAACCTCCTTAAATGCTTCAAATCTTCGAAATTTTGAGAGGAAGGAAGAGTTGTTCTTGAGGGTGTTTGAGAGTTTATTTGAGAGAATATTGCAAGTGAAGTGTGTGTGTGTGTATGTGTGTTCCTCTCGGCCGAAGATAAGAAGAGGGGAAGAGGAGAGAGGTGTGAGTTGATGGGTGCTTAGAAGTATGGGAATTGACTCTTTGTTTAGTGGGTAATTAGCATGGAGAACCACATGGTAATCTTGAGGTGTCACCATTTACTCCATGCACAATCTTTTCTTTTTTCTTTTTTTTTCACACTTGGGCCGAAATGAGGCATTTATGGAGGAGATTGGGCCTTACTCGAAATTATGAAGCCCATAGAGAAGGTTCCCAGCCCATTGGGCCTTTAAGATAGTTCACGGCCCAATTTGCATAAAAGAATGAGTTTTATGGTCCATTAGGGTTATTTTGTTTTGTTATGGCCCAACAAGGCCTATTAAGGATAATTCAATTCATTTTGGATCCATTATGGCTCAAAATGTTAGGATTCATGAAAGTGGGTCCAATTAGAGCCCATTTAAGGGTTCTAAGCCCCAAAATAGTCAAATTGGAAACTTATTGGTCCATTAGGCCCAATAAGGAAATCCTAGTCCACATTGGACTTAAACAGGAAATTTTAGGGTTTCCAATCTTTCGTTGACCAATTGAAGTGTTCATATAGGGTTTTTGATGAAATTTGTTATCATTGAATACACATCATGCATGCTTCCAGATTTTGTTTACAATTTTGTCCTTGCTAATGTTTACAAAAGTATAGAATTTCCTGGTTGTGACAAGTATAAATAGGGACGCATGCTAGGTCATTTTGTATCTTGAATTCTAGCATGACAGGAAAATCTCTGTGAAATTATACTTGTAATATCTGTTTGAGAGCTCTGAAATAAAAGAATACTCCCCTCCTGCCCGTGGACGTAGGTCACCTTGACCGAACCACGTAAATACCGTGTCTTTTGTGCTGATAGTTTTTCTAGTTATCCGCTTTACTTCCTAACATATATTAATTAACTTTTAGCAGAAGGTGATAGGTTGTATGCTCTTAGAATTAAGTAGTTTTAGAAGTAGTTCTCATTTGATTCCAACTATTGTAGTGCATGATCCTTCCTTCGAAAAATTGTTTAATTTTAGTGGCATGTAATTGTATTTGTCAAATAGCAGGGGGAGGTGGAAGGAATATTAGAAGGAGAGTCTAGGACGTTTAGTATGCGCTTTATAGGGCACATATATTTATGGGTTAAGGCGCCTGGTAAAGGCACAAAATTCCTAGAGAAAGTTAATAAAGACTAGTGTATGTACATGGGTAGACACGTGTTGTAACAACCATAAACATCATGCCAAATTTAAACTTTTAAAAACATTTCAAAACCCATGATTATTGCAAAACTTGTTTTCAAAATAGTATATTATCATAATATCCCAGAATCAAAACATAAAATCATAAAGTGTGAGGAGCATTACGATCACGCCTTCGCCTTCCCGCAATCGTCAGAAATACCTCAAACAATAATCGATAAATGTAAGCTCGAAGGCTTAGTGAGTTACCCCCAAAATACCAACGCCATAAACATATCAATAACATACAAGCAAACAGCATGCATAATGAACCATCAGCCTGACTGGACCGCCTCGCAGGCCTTCAGCCTATCTGGACCGCTCTCCGAGCCTTCGGCACATCTGGACCGCCTCGCAGGGCCTACAGCCTATCCGGACCGCTCGTGGGGCCTTCGGTCTGACTGGCATACCCTCTTGGGTCTATAGTCTATCCGGACCGCCCTGGGTATCTTGGCCTACAGCACGAAGCAGGACCTGCCTAAACCCATTCCCCATTCAAACAAACATGTGCACATAATATCATACGCTAGCATATATAACAGTCAAACCGATCTAACAGATCATCAATCATAGCAACATCCTATAACCAGGATATAGAGCTAATCGGTCACTAACACTGCATCATCCTATATACCAGGATACCGACCTAACCAGATCACTAAGCATATCACCATTATAATTACCAGGATGTAAATCAATAAGCATATCATGTAATAACCCGGATACAAATCCGATAAGGGCCGGCATTGGTGCCTTAGACCCTGTTGATATAGCGAGGATAACTCACCTGAATAGCAAGTCATCCGAAGAATGAGTTCTTGGTATGATGTCTGGAATAAAGAGGCGCAACCCTAACATCATCCTCACATGTTGAATCCTCCTAAAAAAACCGAACATAATTATTTAGGCTAAACACTATTTATATTTATGTTTTATTTAATGAATTTAATCACTATTCTTATCTAGAACTAATCATATATATATATATATATATATATATATATATATATATATATATATATATATATATATATATATCGCCCATTATATTAAATCATTATAATACACCTATTCTAATAAAATGAAAGTTATGCTCTATCTATCCTGAATAATCGACCACACTGATACATGGCCAATTAATTATAATCCGATAAATAAATGGTTCTTACATAAGTCATAAATAAAAATGATTATTACCAATTGTTCAATTAGATGAATAAATTGCATGTAGCCCAAAAAGCAGCTATGAAACTAGATGCAATTCAATAGCCCAACAGGATCCATATCACTTTGATCTTCAAATCTAATACTAGAATGGCCCAAAACATAACTAGCCCAAACTATTAACAGGAAAAGAGGCTGTACGTGAAAGGGTACTCAGACTAAAGTGCTATTTCTTGGCCATTGGATCAGCAAGGGTGTGATTCAGATGGATCAAGAGAAGATCAGGTCCATTGATATCGACATATCTCACAAATGTTCAGGAGTTCCTCTATGCAATCCTTTTCCTTCTTCTTGTCATCAATGAAACTCTTATTTCATAGCTTGGCTAATTTCCTTCACATAAGCGGGACTGCTTGCATGTCCTTCATTAGATTTGCGGGGTAGTGGAGGGAGTGCTTCCTCTCCTTAACAGTCGAGCTCTTTCCTCAAATCTAATTAAGCTAGTCAAAAAGTCAAACAAAATAGGAGAAGCCCTTTTTTTCTTACCTGCGTCATCCATCTAAGCACAACCGCCACATCCAACTCCCATGTCGATCTCAACTCCGGTGGCGTAGCTAGCTATGGCCACGACTTCATCATCGGTGATGTCCCCTTTCATCTCTGACAGTCTTTAACCACCTCCAGCTATAGAAATCAGCCCCTGCCCCTTCCTTAACTAGCTTTGCCATGAAATTAATTATGACATCCTCCAGCCACCGGAGCTTCAAGGAGTTCATATCTTCTTCATGTATGCCTATTCCTTGGTCGTCAGGAACTATTAACCCAACCACGGCTCATGATCCCTAAGTCGAACTCGACTCCATTAAGTTGCTCACTGGTTCCATGCAAGTTCGTCGGAAAAGAACCATATGCGATGTGGTACAAATGCTACTATTTCTCGTCCAGAAGCTACCACTTCATCTATCACCTGTGCCTCCATCTCGCCAACCACTAGATACCAAAACATCTTTTGATTTCGACTACAGTTTCTCCGCTACCATCTCTCTATCTCAAATCCACCTGGCCACCTAAAATCATTTAGAATAAACCCAAAAGTTCATCGGAATGATACCTCAACATTATTCTTCTCCTTAATGACACACATAAGAGCGTACACACACATTCACACACTAATATTTCAAGTTGGGGGCTTGCTTCCTGTATTGAAATTGATTGGTGCAACATCAAAATGGAAGAACAACTCCCTCCCACGAACAATGTCGCTAACAGGGGGACAAGATAGCTAAGATTCACAAATGGACAGAAGTAGTCCTTATGGTTTGGTCATTTGAAAAATATAACCCCTCAACCTTAAATTCTATTCAAAGTATGTCCTAAAATACAGTAATAGTCTTTTATAATTATTTTTCCCTCATAAAAGTCATAAAAATATATTATTATTATTATTTTTATTATTATTATTATTTAATTTAGTTAATTAATTAACTATTAGATGGAACAATCTTTTAAATTCCTTTTTAAAATTTAAAACCCTAATGCTTTCCCCAAATTGTATATATTATAATAACATTTATATTCATTTTGAGAAATAACTAAATAAAATAGAGCGTTACAATTCTCCTCCACTTAAAATAGATTTCGTCCTCGAAATCTCGATCAGAATGAAAGATAATTGATTTGCAGATCCCAGGGATTCCCAAACTTTTCACCAAATGAATGATACCTCCGCAAAAGGATTTACACAACCAATTGTGTTGAGCCCTTCATAAAAAAAGGTGGCTCCAAATATGATCCTCAACTAGATCACCATTGCAGAGAGACACAAACAACGCCAGCATATTCCACAACTTCCTAGATAAGACCGAACGCCTGGAGAGATCCATAAATCGAGGACTCTCAAGGCTACAAACACCGAATCAACTCTATCCATATGCTTCCCGATGCCGGAAACCCATCAGATCTAAATTTCAGAACCCATAATCTAGGAGTGACATTCATCCATTCATTGAATCCACCCCTTCCCTTTGAGTATGATCACTACCAAACAAGCGGAAAAAGAATTCAAACACATCATTCGTGAATTTTCCACCAATTCCAAATCCATAATATGTACCGAAAGCCTTCAATAAACCCTTGACTCCCTGATACACAACTGATACTCCCAACAACCCCTAACTGTTCCCTTTATCCAAACCAGCTGATTTGTGAGTCACCCGACTTCCATCAACATGCCAACACTGAAAGTACCATAAGTAGAAGAAATGAACAATCATGATCATTAGGCCCATAGTCTATAACTGCAATACCCCTACAAGGTCCTCAACATGGGTCTGGATTGCTCCCGGTATCACACCGATCTTGTCGACATTACACCATTTGCCCAGCACTCCGGGGGCGTAAAGATACCCACCTCACTCCATCGTCTTGCATGGACCTAATCAACATCCCTCTCAATGCTAATCGTGCACCATAATGCCATCATCTCACCACACACAATCTGTTTCACATAACAAGCTGCTACCAATGCAAACCCTACGAAATCATGGTTGCACATGGCCCTTGAGTATGATAAATGGTCGTACTCTTGATCCAATTCAAAGGCTATAACCCAAAAAGAACCATGCATATAATTCGAACCAAAACCTCCATTAATATTTTGACCAGCCCATATATAATAAATTTACCACAATGCACACCCTTAGGGAACTCATAACCTCATCCAAAAAGCGCATAATACCAGAGTTCTATCGAAACGACAAGCCTCAATACAAAAGACATCCTCTTGATCGGTTGAAACAAGATCCCATACTTGATTGTGACTGAATAGATTCCACGAATACGCAACTATCTCACTAAAACCTTGGAAATCATCCAAAAATGCTGCTAAGGCTCTAGTCAGGTCCATCTAATTACTAACCCCAATAATGGACTCACAATAACCAAGTACATCATCCAAACTCGAGTCGAACCTGACGATATGTCAAAGAATCCGTTGAACTTTAACTGATACAGTTCAATACTTCCAAAGAATCTCCGCTTTGATGATGCATGAAGTGACCAATGGTCGAGAACACATTGACACTTAATCCAGAGAACCAAAACCCATGCGGAGTTGAACGCACCCAACTCCGAATCCTAGTTTCTGACCGACCGATCCCAAGATTGACTATGATTAGAGATCAACACAACAAGCTGACAAATTCCTTCAACAATCGATACTCAACCTGAGCGATCCTAGCGGCTCCTCATCTATTCGTTGGCATCCCGAAAGGAACCAATGGCTACCACAAGCTCCTTGACCCACTACTTTCAGCTGAGAGACAACTCGAGTATCTCTTGAACACTTACATTTGATAGCCACTTACTCTACACCCCTGACTTGACCAAATCTTAAACCAATCTCGCATACCCGCATCTCACACCCCTATGAATCATTCTTCCAACACCACAAACTCAACATGTCAATAATCCTACAGGCAGAATACCTAGTTCTCCCCCACTTAGAGTTCGAACTACTACCCACTGGTGTTGCAAACAAACCATATCTCAAAACGGCTTAACCCGGTACAACCACCTCTGACTCTTGGAGTGTATAACAAACGCAGGATGATGTTCCAGATAAGGACCAATTAAATCCTAAGAGAATTCTGGATTTTAGCTGAAGACCTCTGTAATTTTCCAATCATAACCACTTAGCATTAAGGAATTCCTACAACTGTCTAAGTAAAACACGCACTTACAATCCAAGACATACACTCCTTGGCTGCAATCCCAGCCGACAATCTGGTATCCGACCTATCTATATCCAAAGAAAACGGATCGTTTATCGCATCACGAAACATACATACCACATTAATCATCATGCTAACTCCTGCGCTGACATATTGTCGCCAAACACCATGACCAATAGACCCCATGCTGGGTTTACATCTAGTTTTCTGAAATCACAAGTCTGCTCACTCCTCCTCTAAACTCGGAAAATTGAAATGGCATACCCTTTCCACGGATAACGACATTCCAATCCATCAACCAACCATCTCGCTTTCAGCTGCAAACACAAGTCGATCATAATCACCACTCCATTCCTGAGTCCCGCGACTCACATCCCGGCCTCGAGCAAAAACCCTCGAAGCCTCAACCGAAACTCACTAGGTCTGCACCAGACAACCAAAATCGATAACGTTACTGGGCTCACACCAAATACCAGGACTATCCACATGTCTGAGCAACCACAACCAAAAGATTGACAAAAATAGAACCACTGTTGCGAACCATGGTATCCAACCATTCTACCTTCCCTGACCAGCCCTTAGAATCCCCGAAAAATCTCGATCACCTCTTCCCAGATGATCTCCTTGACACGATCCTCTAACAATACTGGCTTATCCTGGCTTCCAGCTCCCGATCCTGACCCGTATCCGGTCCCAAGACGTCTCGTAACCATCATTCTGATAATACACCAGAAAGATCCTGGATACTCCATATAATAACAGGGAACCAACTCCCAACCCGACCCTACGGGCCATGACTTCCTTGCTACGAGTATGGGTCCTGTGCTTTTAGTAGTACGGGCCCATACTACCTTCCACACCTACCCATATTTGTCTCAAGTATCATCATAACGCCCTAAAACTATACATAAGCATGGCATGTGCTCAGTCCTCACTCCTAAAGGAAGGCTAAATATTTCATAACCGGCGGACTCATCCTACAACCCATCCATGAAACTTCCACCAACCCTGCAGCACTCGTGTATGCTAACCATACATAACGTTGGACCCTATAGACTTTCGAATACCTGATCCTACCCTAAGCCCTTCATCAAACTAGAACAGGAAATAAGGCCAAACCAAACATTATCAGGCTATAAGATCTTAATTATGTACGGCCGTGATGCATACACTAAGCAACTACAGTAATGATGTCAATTTCATATAAGGAAAACCCTAGGCTATCAGGAATCATATAATCAGACAATTCTATCATGCAATTCCTGAAGATCCCTAGCCTAGTACTAGCATGTTGTTCTATCATATCACAAAATCAAATAAACCGTAAGGTATTTTGGGGTCTATCCGCGAGCTCCAGCTGATCGTACACTTGCATCCTCCTTTAGTATTTTGAAAACCATTTGAAAAATCGTTTTAAAATCTAGTCCTCGGTTTGAGATTGGAGACACATGAGTGTTTCCTCCAATTCACTCAAACCAAGACTTTGATACCAACTTGTAACATCCATAAAAATCATGTTAAATTTAAACTTTTAAAAACATTTCAAAACCCATGATTATTGCAAAACTTGTTTTCAAAATAGTATATTGTCAGAGTATCCCAGAATCAAAACATAAAATCATAAAGTGTGAGGAGCAGTACGATTATGCCTTCTCCTTCCCGCGATCGTTAGAAGTACCTGAAACAATAATCGATAAATGTAAGCTCGAAGGCTTAGTGAGTTACCCCCAAAATACCAACGCCATAAACATATCAATAAAATATAAACTAACAGCATGCATAATGAGTCATCATCCTGACTGGACCGCCTCGCAGGCCTTCAGCCTATCCGGACCGCTCTCCGAGCCTTCGGCACATCTGGACCGCCTCGCAGGGCCTACAGCCTATGCGGACCTCTCGTCGGGCCTTCGGTCTGACTGACATACCCTCCTGGGTCTGTAGTCTATCCGGACCGCCCTGGGTATCTTGGCCTACAGCACGAAGCAGGACATGCCTCAACCCATTCCCCATTCAAACAAACATGTGCACATAATATCATACGCTAACATATATAACAGTCAAACCGATCTAACAGATCATCAATCATAGCAACATCCTATAACCAGGATACAGACCTAACCGGTCACTAACATAACATCATCCTATATACCAGGATACTGACCTAACCAGGTCACTAAGCATATCACCATCCTAACTACCAGGATGTAAATCAATAAGCATATCATGCAATAACCCGAATACAAATCTGATAAGGGCCGACATTGGTGTCTTAGACCCTGTTGATATAGCGAGGATAACTCACCTGAATAGCAAGTCATCCGAACAATGAGTTCTTGGTATGATGTCTGGAACAAAGAGGTGCAACCCTAACATCATCCTCACATGTTGAATCCTCCTAAAAAACCGAACATAATTATTTAGGCTAAACACTATTTATATTTTTTTTACTTAATGAATTTAATCACTATTCTTATCTAGAACTATATATATATATATATATATATATATATATATATATATATATATATATATATATATATATATATATATATATCGCTCATTATATTAAATCATTATAATACACCTATTCTAATAAAATGAAAGTTATGCTCCATCTTTCCTGAATAATCGACCACACTGATACATGGCCAATTAATTATAATCCGATAAATAAATGGTTCTTACATAAGTCATAAATAAAAATGATTATTACCAATTGTTCAATTAGATGAATAAATTGTATGTAGCCCAAAAAGCACCTATGAAACTAGATGCAATTCCATAGCCCAACAGGATCCATATCATTTTGATCTCCAAATCTAATACTAGTATGGCCCAAAAAAAAACTAGCCCAAACGATTAATGGTCCAAATCTAATTAACCTAGTCAAAAAGTCAAACAAAATAGGAGAAGTCCTTTTTTTTTCTTAAAGCGACTGGTGTGGGCAACGCCATAAGGGCGTTATCTGATGTGGCCGCGCCCATAACGGCGCCATAACGCGGAAACACCGACCCAGCCTCCCGTTATGGGGCGTTACGCCATGACGCGTTATCATGGTGACAGATGTTAACGCCATTTTTTCGACTGTTGCATTTTCTTTTCCGTTGAAAAACGGTAATACTACCGTTTAAAAACGGTAAATTCTAAAAAAAAAAAATTACTACTTAATTTTTATTAAACTATATCAATACATATATACCTCATTTTACAACGCAAATAAAAGATATAAATTGCAACGGGAGCATTTGGAAATCGCAAATAAAAGATTTGAATTGCAACTGGAGCATTTGGATTTCCTTCGTCAAGAAGCCGAACAAGATCGTCTATCGAAGGATTTGGCAATTCTTACGACAAGCGAAGAAAATTTGTCACCGAGACGAGCTGAAGTGATACTGAGGATGAAGGCAAAGATCGAGAGCAAATACTTGGACGAAGAATAGTTTGTCGGTGTTTCTTTTTTAAATTATTAGGACTATCATGTGTTTTTTTTTCAATGTTTTTTTTGGTTTGTAATGTTTTTTTAAGTTTGTATGGTATTTTTAATTTACTATTTAATGAAATTATGTTTTATTAATTTATATGTTTTTTTTATAGATATATGACATAAATAAAAAAAATAAAACGAATTAGAAATATATGAAGTAAATAAAAAAAATAAAACAAATAAGAATAATAGAAATTAAAAACATCCAAAAAAAGAAAAAGAAAGAAATAGAAAATAGTATGTGTTATCCCATGTTATTTGGTGTTGCCCACTTCCACATTTGGTGTTATAACACCAAATTGTGACTATGATGATGAGGTGGACAATTTGGGTGTGATAACATGTAATAACATGTTGCTCACACCTAGTAGTCTTACCTGCGTCGTCCATATAAGCACAACCGCCGCATCCAACTCCCATGTCGATCTCAACTTCGGTGGCGTAGCTAGCTATGGCCACGACTTCCTCATCAGTGATGTCCCCTTTCATCTTTGACAGTCTTTAACCACCTTCGGCTATAGAAGTCAGCCCCTACCCCTTCCTTAACTAGCTTTGCCATGAAATTAATTATGACATCCTCCTGCCACCGGAGCTTCAAGGAGTTCATATCTTCTTCATGTATGCCTATTCCTTGGTCGTCAGGAACTATTAACCCAACCACGGCTCATGAGCCCCAAGTGGAACTCGACTCCATTAAGTTGCTCACTGGTTCCATGGAGGTTCGTCAGAAAAGAACCATATGCGATGTGGTAGAAATGCTACTATTTCTCGGCCAGAAGCTACCACTTGATCTATCACCTGTGCCTCCATCTCGTCAGCCACTAGAGACCAAAGCATCTTCTGATTTCGACTACAGTTTCTCCGCTACCATCTCTCTATCTCAAACCCACCTGGCTACCTAAAATCATTTAGAATAAACCCAAAAGTTCATCGGAATGATACATCATCATTATTCTTCTCCTTAATGACACACATAAGAGCGTACACACACATTCACACACTAAGGTGGTGTTTGTTTTTTGAAGCCATAATGTCTACAGTCTGCGGACTACATCTGCAAGCCTCTGCGGCAGAAGAGGTGGACAAAATGTCTGCAGTCTATAATAAGACGATTGTTTGTTTTTAACGTCTGCAGCTATTGAAATAAATTGATTTTTCAAACTTAATTTCATGTCATAAACATTAAAAATGCATTTTCAGCAAAAAAAAGAAAGAAAAAAAATTGCACGATGGCCAATGTTTTTTTTTTGGTTTAGGTTAAAATGAGGTCTGAATACATTTGAAGACAGTGGCTCATGTCTGCGTCAGGAAGACCTCGCGCAGACGTTTTTTGATCTGCACACTTCCAAAAAACAAACACTCTGCGAGGGCATATGTCTGTGCGCTGTCTGCGCGGCGCAGACAAAAGTGGTTGCGCAGATCTTCACAAAAAAAAACAGCCCATAATATTTCAAGTTGGGGGCTTGCTTCCTGTATTGAAATCGATTGGTGCGACATCAAAATGGAAGAACAACTCCCTCCCACAAACAGGGTCGCTAACAGGGGACAAGATAGCTAAGATTCACAAATGGACAGAAGTAGTCCCTATGGTTTGGTCATTTGAAAAATATAACCCCTCAACCTTAAAGTCTATTCAAAGTATGTCCTAAAATACACTAATAGTCTTTTATAATTATTTTTCCCTCAAAAAAGTCATAAAAATATATTAATATTATTATTTAATTTAGTTAATTAATTAACTATTAGATGGAGCAATCTTTTAAATTCCTTTTTAAAATTCAAAACCCTAATGCTTTCCCCCAATTGTATATATTATAATAACATTTATATTCATTTTGAGAAATAACTAAATAAAATAGAGCGTTACACGTGCATGTTTGATAGAAAGACTAGGGGAGTGTTGGGGAGCAACTCGGGAACTTTGGGATGATTCTTGGATCAAGTGTGGACATGTGTTCGAAGGTAGTATGGGTTGTATCATTGGAAGCACAAGATGGGTATTTGGATCAAGGGTTATGAAAAAGGTACGAAGAAGCTCATAGATGTGAATAGTGTATGTTAACACTATGTATTGTATTATGATCTTTTGGTTGTATCTCCAGTATGGTGGATGATAGACCACGGGGAAACAACATTGGAGTAGGTTTGAGTGTTTCAGGTTTGTGTAACACAATTGTTTCAGGGGGGGCTCGTTGGGCATACATGAAGTGATCTCAGGTATTCTTACAATGATTAGCAAGGAACTAGTTGTAGTACCCAACAAGAAGTATGGAGTCACACAATCAACTATAGGACTTGGTTATCCAAGGTCTAAGAGCATCACTGACATAGGCAAGGTTCCATATTAGTCTTCCGTGTTCGAGTATAAAAGGAATCAAGTGTTTAGTACGCGGTGGTTTCAGAGATGGAAGGTATTGTTGCACCCGTTTTTGCCCGGGGGAGATAAAGGTACGATTCACCATGCACCTCTTGCAATGTTAGGTGAAGGATTTGTGGGACCAAGTTGTTCAGTCAGTTTCTGAGGATGAAATAAAGGAAATAAGATGCGGAGAGTTTTCGATGCGGTTCAAAGAACATGATATTTTCCTTGAGGAGATCGAGCTTGCAACACAAGAGTTAGAATGGGAGGATCAATATATGAATAGAAAGTATGAGAAGATCCATACGCTACAAGAAGAAAACATATATCTTGGAAGTACCTTTATCCTTGAAGGAGGGTAGATAGGCTATATTCCTTGCAACAAATGCAAGAAGATGCATAAGGGTTCATGTCATACGTCAAGCTACTACTGGTGCAGACAGGAGGGTTATCGTGTGTTAGGTTGTATGCTAAAAAGGACGGTGTGCTATTATTATCATCACTCTGGTCACATCAAGTCTTATTGTCCTAATTTAGCAGAGGGGACATTATTGGCACCAACACTTGAGGTTCTGTAGTCTTTTGATGAGTGCCAGGGGAGGGAAAATAGCCTTATGGTCGAGAAAGGAGTTTCTGTGTTTCCTATCAAGGAAGACTGAGTGGCACCCATGGAGATTTCAAATATGCTTCCGAATATGTTACTTATATGATGTTATATCCATTCGTTTGTGTGTATGTATTGGTTAGGATTCAAATTAACCCTTTTTAACCCGATTTGTTGGTGGTGGACGAATCTTTAGAGTAGGGTCTTCAAAGGTGAAGTAGTTTTTGTAGGAAGGGAATTACATAGACTCATAACTTTTTGTCTTGACCCTTCCACCTATTCTTGTCTAATAAAGGTTTTGGGACAAAGTTAAATTGTTTAAAGGCTATCTCATTCCATTTTTATTTTTAGTTTTAGTCTAATAGGAGTGAGTGAAATGATTGTTTTGGTTCAGGATTTGATATTTGTTGACAAAAACGATGGTAGTTTGAATCCCAAGTGTTGGAGAAATGTTTATTTGGAATACGAGTACGTAGAAGCAGCTCGACTTTCAAGTTCAATGTCAAGATCCAGAAGAGTTGTCACGCAAGTGTGCGAGATTTTTGGTTTATGTCTTTTTCATACAAGAAGAGAATAAACACAAGTCTTCTACCAAGAGTACCCCTGACTATATTATTTTACCGATGTGATTCCCAAGGAATTGTCAGGAAATTCCTTCCAAGTTTCATGAAGTTTTCTAGGAATGGTCGAATCATGTGTACAACTCAGGTAGCCAAAGCATCTCAAAAGATTGTGCTTTCAGGAATTCATGAGTTGTGCTCACAACATAGGAGGTGCTGAACAAGAAATTCACTAGGTTGAATAGTTTACAAAAATGGAGAACCAAGTGTTTTTATGAAGAAGGATATATCACTCAAGGTGTGAATCAGTTTTAGAGAACTAGTTTAGTTCGTAGTATGGATACGGTTATCCTATGCCATGGATCGACAGTTACAGGATCAGATTCATAGGAGAGCGTGTTCTTCATGCGATCTTTTGATTTATCATCAGATGTGTGTATGGAGGAATAAGGGATTCCCAAAATAGGATTTTTAGGGTGGACTATGTCCATTAAAAGATATGGTAATGCCTTTCGGGATTTTCCAATGTATCAGCGACATACATTGGGTTGATGGATCGATTTATTGATCCATTTTCGATCAATGGGTCATGATGTTATCTTCAGTAGTTTGGGTTACTCTAGGGTCTCTGTCGTGGAGTGATAAATTTTTTAGTAAGGGAGTGACTTTTCTTTAAAATTTTCAAGTGTTTCATGGTTGCGGGAGGCTTAGCTTTGGGACGACTTGTTAACGAGGATGCAAATTTGGTCAATAAAGCTAAGGTCTAGAAAACGATGCAATAAAAGGTTCTAGAAACTCCAGGGAGTTATAGCAACGTCAGTAAAGTATCGCCAAAAGTCTACTCATGTTTCAAGTTTATGATCCCTTTATTCGTCGGTTGTGGATGATGTTGATTCTAGTAAGTTGGTGTTCGACAGTCATTTGGAAGCATGAGATTAAGAAGAACTTCAGTTTTGAGGTTGCAACAGTAATTGAAGATGTAAGATTAGTTGGTTAGACTCAGGTTGAGGAATATGAGGAGAATCTTGTTAGGAATTCTGTTCGATTTGATAAGTCGATTAATGTTTTTTATCAGTAATTTCATCAATACCATTAATGGTCATTAGGGGTTGCATCCCCTCATGACATCAGGAAGATTCATGAAGATCCGTAAAGTTCAAACCTTGAATAATGAAGATATGATCCTTATGTTTCAAGGATCGATACGATATTGAATTACCATAACAGAAGACTCTCTCTTTGTAGGGGATTATATATATATATATATATATATATATATATATATATATATATATATATATATATATACACCTTATTGTGTAAAGGGTTATCAATCAAGAGTGTATACGTAATCATAGTCTGTTCTTTGATTACCTCTTGACCACTGAAACCTCTTAATCGATGATATTTTGGTTTTAGTATTTTTGTTGCTTCGTTCATATTCATTATTACTTGTTTGAATCTATTGATTTTGAGAGTAACAACTGCTATTAGAGCAGTGTTTTGATCTTCCAAATGATCCTCTCAATGTATTCAAGTTCTTCCTCTTTTCGTTCAAGTTCTATCAACAAGTGTCCCACATTTGATAAAAACAATTTTTGAAAGTGGTTAAGTAAAACATGGTGGTTCTCGAAACCATGGATGTGTTTATGGATGTTACTCTGAAAGATGGTCCATATGTTCCTACGAGGACTGCCACTGAACCCTGAAAGGATCATGTCACCATTCGTGCACCTATTTATCTATGGAATGAAGAAGAAAAGAAGAAATCCAATCTCGATGTTTGTGCTAGACGTACTATATGTGGTTTATTGTAGAAAATTGCCTTTCTGCAAAGGAGAACATTGTTAATCTCAAGGTCACATATGAAGGCACGGATGAGGTAAAAAATAATCTAAATAACTCTCTCATATGTAAATATGAGTATTTTTTTCTTATAAAAAGGAGTCTCTCGCCACTACCTTCATTAGAATTAATTGACTGATTAATGACTTGAGAAAGTTTGATATCATAAAATATAATGATGTATTGGTTCATAAGTTTCTTGATTCTGTTTATGTGAATTGGCAACATCATGATGCTGAAGAATAGTAAGAAAATTAAGACCATTAATTTTCCAAGATTGTTTGGTAATCTCAAAAATTATGAGCAAAACAAAGCTCAAATAAGAGAAAGTGTTAATGAGATCAAGGAATGCATAATAGAAAAGTCTGCTACTCTTATTTGAAAAGGATCCAAAGTTATCAATGATGTTTGTGATAATGATGAGTTTGCATTAGGAGAAGACTTCGAAGATGATGTTTAATTTTAGCACATTTCTAAACTTACTACCAAAGCTACTTTAATTGTAAAGCAGCTTAAAGGTCTGAAGAATTCAAGAAGTTTCAAACCAGACCAAAGGACCTTCAGAAAAAAGAATTTTGATGCAGATTATTCCTCAAAAAATGAAATGAAATCATCCACTGAAAAGTGTTACAAATATGGTAATACTGGTCATTTTGCAAGAGAGTGCAGAGTCAAAGCCTCTAATGACAACATTAATTCCTATAAGAGATTAGTTGTCAGTTTAAACAAACAAGATCTTGGATCCAAAGTTCTATTGGATAAAGAGCATAAGTGGGAATGTTGAAGAATCCTCCACTGATGAAGAAAATATTAAAGATGTGTGATTGTTAACAAAGATAGATATGCCTTAAAAAAGCAATTGCCTAAGTTCCTTTGAAGCAGATCTTGCATAAGTTGCAAAGAAGCATGGAGATCAGAACTAGAATCTATCCTCTCTTTATCAAGTTGAAAATTTTATAAGTTATCTTAACAATGAAAAATCTCTAATGTTTGATTATCTCTGCCTTGATCTTGAAAAATATCATAATGAAAAACATGATTTTCAATATAAACATTAATTTGATTTAAATGAAATCAATTCTAAATAGGATGAAATAGTTTCTCTTGAAAAGGATCTTATGAATCAAAAGTTTTTCAATCAAGTTTATCTTAAAAGAGAATGATGAGGTTTTTTTAAAAGAAAATATAAAGAAAATCATTAAAAAGTGGACTACTTCTCACTCAAGAGTCACTCAAATTGTAAACACTCAAATCTTTTCTCAAGCTCACAAAATCATTGGTGAAAATTTAAAAAGAGGTTGTTGATTTTTTTGAACAAATAAAAGAAGATCCTATTTTTCTAACCTCTTATGAGCTAATTCAAAGTTATAAGACTTATTTTATTAAGAATGTTGATGATTCAAATGTTCTCAATCATGTTAATAAGCATTGTGAAACTAGCAGCTATGGTGAAACTATTTTGAAAGAATGTATCTACTCAAGTGATCCATTAGTTAAGAGAATCTTTGTAACGTTCCAAAAATAAGACCCAAAAATCATATTTTGATTTAATAAAAATATTAATCCAAACATTGTCATACAACCCCAAAAATATCAAGTATGTCACTACATCAAAACATATCATAATAAATCTCAAAACATGGAAAAGGTGGTGTGAGCTCTACAATCATCCTGGGCTCTTCCCTTTCAATCTGGAAGTACCTGAAACATAAACTGAAAACCGTAAGCATAAAGCTTAGTGAGTTCCCAAAAATACCACATACCATACATAGATAAACACATACTCGACCCCTGCCCCACATCGGGCCTCGCCCGACATCGAGTCCCACTCGGCCTCGAGCGCCGCTCGGATTACAGATCTGTCATTCATTAGGCCCCGCCTGACATCGGGCCCCCCCCGGTACACATAATAAACATATAAACATATAAACATATAAACATATAATCATGCTAACACCTGCAATAACCACAAACCAATAGTATACAATACAACCACCGGGCCTCGCCTGGCAGCGAGCCTCGCTCGGTATACATACACATGCAAGAGTCACGCAAACATCTAGCATCCTAACACAATAAACCATGGGCTGACATTGGTGCCTTCGACCCGCTAAACACAGTGAGGAAACTCACCTCACACTACTGAATCTCACAGATAAATCTCTGGCTGCTGGCCCGCTGAAATCCCCGAGCTATCAATCACAAAATAACATCCAGTTAATAATTGGGTCCTAACCCACACTAAGAGTCCAAACTAGGTTAAAAGACCTTTTTACCCTTTACCCAACTTCGCCCAAGGCCATGGCCCAATCCAATTGTCCAAAAGCCCAATTTCCAAAATAATCATCTAAAGCCCAAATATGGCCTAATTTTTCAAATTGGGCCCAAATCCTTTCATGGGCATTCAACCAAACGAGTCCAATTAAATATTAACAGCCCAATAATAGAATTTTGATGGCCCAACAAGGCCCAAGACAACTAAAGTCCATCATGGCCCAAAACCGAGAAGCCCACGAATCCGAAGCTATAACAAGGTTTAAATAGAGTGTAACACCCTAAAATTATGCTTTAACTTAATCACACGTACGACATGCATACCCTTGTACGCCCAGCATACGTGAACCAAAGGCATAATCAACCCGAGCTAGTACACCAAGCGTGCCTCCTAGTACGCCCCGCGTACCAGCTTAGAGACCAATTTGCAAACTTTTAATTAACAAGGGTGGAATAAGAAACTTACAAAAATCCAAGTGTTACAATTCTCCCCTACTTGATTCAGACTTCGTCCTCAAAGTCCGCTGCACTGAATAACTTTGGATAATGCTCCCTCATCTCATCTTCCAGCTCAAAAGTCCATTATGAACCCTTGTGGTGCTGCCATTGCACCTTTACCAACTCCAAAACCTTGTTACTCAAGTTTTTCGTCTTCTTATCAAAAATCGCCACCGGTCTCTCAATATAACTTAGGCGGTCATCCACCTGAATATCCTCCAACGATAACACTACCGAATCATCCACTAAGCACTTCCGCAACTGAGAGACATGGAACATGCTATGAATCTGACTGAGCTCATCTGGAAGATCCAAGCGATATGAAACCCGGCCCACCCGAGCCAAAATCCTGAAATGACCAATATACATGGGGCCCAGCTTGCCCCTCCTCCTGAATCGGATGAAACATTTACAAGGTGACACCTTTAGGAGAATCATATATCCCACTTGGAACTCTAAGCCTGATCGACATCTGTCGACATAACTCTTCTTCCGACTCTGAGCTGTCATGGAACCTCTTCCAAAACCTGGAAGTAAACCGAACATCTCTGTCAGAAACCACCGAAACCGGAACCCCATGACGTGTCACAACCTCCCTGATATAAATCTCAACAAATTTCTCTATAGAAATACTCGCTTGAATCGGAATGAATTGCATGCTCTTGGTCAACCGATCCACGATGACCCAAATCGAATCCACTCTGCGCGTAGTCCGAGGTAACTTCATGATGAAATCCATGGTAATATCCTCCCATTTCCATACGGGGATCTCCAACGGCTGCATCTTGCCATGAGGTCGTTGATGCTCGGCCTTGAATTTACTGAAAGTCAAGCACCGCTCCACATGCCAAGCCACATCCCACTTAATGCAGGGTCACCAATAATCAGGACGAAGATCCATATACATCTTCGTCGCCCCGGGATGAATGGAGAACCTAGACTTGTGTGCCTCCTCCATCAGAACCTGATGCACAATGCGCCAATACGGAACCCAAACCCGTCGATGTAGAGTCAACAACCCACATATATCATAATCAAAGGAAGCCACCTAACCCACAATACGCTCATTCTTCCAGTGCTCTTCCTTCATAGCCTCGACATGAGTCTCACGAATCCGCTCCAAAAGTGGAGTAATCACGTTCATCCTCAAACATATATCCCTTATCAGAGCCCCGACCGCGTTGCGGCTAAGAGCATCGGCCACCATATTGGCCTTCCCCAGGTGATAAAGGATCTCACAATCATAATCTTTCAACACATCCAACCACCGGCGATGCCTCATATTCAGATTTGGTTGATCCATCAGGTACCTCAGGCTCTTGTGATCCGTTTAAATAGTACAGCGAACCCCATCAAGGTAATGTCAACAAATCTTGAGGGCGAAAACCACGGCCCCCAAGCTCCAAATCATGAGTTAGATAATTCGCCTCATGAGGCTTTAGCTGCCTCTAAGTGTAAGCGATCACGCGAACCCTCTGCATCAACACTGCTTCCAAACCCGTGATCGACGCATAACAATAAACCACAAAATCCTCAACACCCTCCGGCAGGGTCAAAACCAGTGCCTCGCACAACTGTTGTCTCAAGGTCTCAAAAGTTGCCTACTACTCAGGCCCCCAACGAAATGTAATCGTCTTTTTTGTCAACCGAGAAGGAACAGCTATCTTGGAGAAATCCTGGATAAACCTCTGATAATAATCTGCTAGACCAAGTAAACTCTGAATCTCATATGGAGACCTCGAAACCTCCCACCGCATCACAGCCTCGAACTTGTTCGGATCGATCAGAATACCATTCTGGTTGACAAGATGCCCCATAAATTGTACCTCGTGCAACCAGAACTCACACTTGGAGAAATTTTCAAAAAGTCTCTCCTTCCTCAACGTCTCTAGCACTTCCCTCAAGTGCTCCTCGTACTGCTACCGAGTCTTAGAATAGACCAAGATATCATCGATAAATACAATCACTGACCGATCCAGCATCAGCCTGCACACGCGGTTGATGAGATCTATGAACGTGACTGGACAATTGGTGAGCCTAAAAGGCATCACCACGAACTCGTAATGACCATAACGAGTCCAGAAAGTTGTCTTCTGCACATCCTCCTCTCTAACCCTCATCTGATGATAAAAATCAATCTTGGAAAACCAAGATGCACCCTGAAGCTGGTCAAAAATATCATCAATCATCGGGAGTGGATAACGGTTCTTCATTGTTACCTTATAAAGTTCCCGGTAGTCAATGCACATACGATGAGACCCATCTTTCTTCTTCACAAACAAGATCGGTGCTCCCCATGGAGAACTGCTCGGTCGAATGAAGTCCTTGTCTAACAGCTACTTCAGATGTATAGACAACTCCTGTATCTCGAGAGTAGCCAACTGATACGGTGCTTTGGCTATCAGAGCCGCACCTGGAACTAGATCAATCCTGAACTCAACCTGCCTTTCCTGAGGCACCCCAAGCAAATCCTCTGGAAAACACACCGGGATAATCCCATACAATCGGCACATCATCCACGGTCACCTTACCCTTATCCTGGGTATCCATAACATAGGCGACAAATCCTGAGCAACCCTGCTGGATATAGCGTCTGACGCTCGCTGTTGAACACAATAACAGCCCATTCTGAGCTCTCTCTCCCTAAACCACTAACTCTCCCCCACTTGGGGTTCGAATCTGGACTAAGTGGTGCTCAAAATCGATCACCACCCCATTCGGGCTCAGCCAATCCATACCCACAATAACCTTGTTCCCACGTAAAGTAATGGGAGCCAAATTTATCAAATACTCCTCATTAAACAACTGAAGAGTACAACCCCGATGAACCCTAGCAACCCGAACAGATCTGTCATTTGGGATCTCGACATCTTATGGACAATCCAGCTCCCCTGGAGCTCCAGCAAACCTCTTGCTAAGTGCAAGCGATACAAAAGATCGGGTAGTCCTCGAATCAAACAATACCAAAGCAGAAATATCATTCACGGGGAACGATCCTAAAATAAAACACATAAATTTAAGCAGCAACTCAATAAAAATAAAGAGATAAGGAGAAGATACATACCCGTCACCATATTTGGTGTCGCACGAGCCTCCTCGACCGTCAACTGGAAAGTCCTAATCCTCACCACAGGTGCATCCGCCTTGCCCTGGCAGCCGTCAGTGATCCAAAAAGTCGCAGGAGTGGGTGCTAACATCGGCCCAGACTTCTTGTGGCCCTTCTGATTGCAATGAAAGCAAATCAGATCAGGTCCTGGGGTGGTGGTGGTAGCAGTACAATCCCTGCTATAATGACCCGTCCGGCCGCACTTAAAGCATCTCAAACCACCCACCCTGCACGGTCCCTCATGCATCTTTCCGCACTTCCCACAGCGGCTCCAGCTCTGCTGGCCTCTTGATCTTAGATTCGGAAGCCTGGGCCTCTTGCCCGATCCTCCTAAAATATGAGCCTGATCCGACTTCCAGTTCCTCTCCATCTCAATATCAATTTCCATCTGTCGGGCTCTAGCTATCATATCCTCCAGTGTCTTTCAACTGGATCGGCTCATAAACTGCCGAATATCGCTCCTCAACATCTCATGATACCTCACCTTCTTCATCTCCTTGTCCACCACATACTGCGGAACCAAAAGTTCCCTCTCCCGAAACATCACGGTGATCTCAACCACCGTCTCAAGAGTCCGGCGGAGATCCTGAAACTCTCACGCCAACTGTTGCCCCTCGATCACTTGTGCAAAATCATCCCTGAACCTGGTCACAAAATCATCCCATGACATGGAATCAACAGCCTCATCACCAACGGAGCGCCCGACCTCCTTCCACCAATCTCGTGCCCTGTCCTTCAGAAGACAGGATGCAAGTCTGACCTTTGCCACCTCGGGACAACTGCAAGTGCGGAAAGTGTTAGCAACATCTTCTAACCACTGACTGCTCTCGGGTCCTTCTCCCCGAAGTAGTCTGGAGCCCTACACTCCCGGAACTCCCTGAAGGTCAAAGAACACGCCCCTACCAAGGCCACTATCTCATAACGAAATGAGCTCAACCGCTCATCCAAAATCTCTAAAATTCCCTCCTTGACCGTACCAAAGATCACAGGAGTCTGCTCAAGAATGCAACACATAATCTTAGATGAAATGAACTCCCTCTTCTGGTCATCCAACTGCCTGGCTCCAGAACTTAAGCTCGAACCCTCCCCGGCACCAGAACTGCCAACATGTCTGCCCTGCATAGTCACCATACTGAAAATAGACCATATAAACCATCAGAATATATCGAAGGATCACAAACTCTACAAGATTCCTGGTTTCATCGCAGCTCTCCTTGACTCAAGTACGAATCATCTGCTTCCAGTAGTACGGGCCCATACTATCTTCCACATCTATCCGTAATTTTCTCAAGGATTGTCTTGAATCTGCTAAGTCACCTTATATCCATACAGTTACCCCTCACTAAGATAAGGCTCCCAACACTAGATCGCATCCTAGGTTTTCCTAGGGCAAACTCCACACCACTCTCCGCCATTAGCTGCAGAAGGAACTCCCGCTAACTTCCTATAACTAGCTGATGAATATAATTACATATCACCAAAAGCAGATAATTCTTCGAATGAGAGGTCTCACACTACAACGGTTGGACTTAAACAAGAGCTGCACAATAGAGTTAAAACCTAACCTTCTAAAATTATCTAGTTCCCATAATATGTAACTTAGCATATTCGCTTACTAGTTAGCTGAAGCTAGTGAGTACTCCTAAAAGCACAAAGCAAGCAGCATTCAAGCATCAAGTAATCAACACCAACAATCACCTAATCAGGCCATCCTATCACTGACTGATCAGTACTAGCATGCAAGTCTACAATCGTATATAATAGGCATACAAGGCAACACTCCTAGCATTCTATCATGCAACTATTGAGTAGATCCTTAACCCTAACTAACATGTGATTCATAGATTCACAAATCAAATCATATTAGATAACATGTATGGGTATTTTGGGAAAACTTACTTGAGCTCGATCGATTGCATACACCACACCCTTTCTTGTCTTATAAAACTCTTTTCTTAAAAATACATTTTTTAAAATCTTTACCAAATCCTTAGTTTGAGTTCAGACACACCCGAGAGTATGTCTGAATCCCTCAAACCAAGGCTCTGATACCTACTTGTAACATCCCAACAATAAGACCCAAAAATCACATTTTTAATTTAATAAAAACATTAATCCAAACATTGTCATACAACCCCAGAAAGATCAAGTATGTCACTACATCAAAACATATCAGAGTAAATCTCAAAACACAAAAAAAGGTGGTGTGTGCTCTACAATCATCCCGAGCTCTTCCTTTTCGTTCCGGAAGTACCTGAAACATAAATTCAAAAACCGTAAGCCCAAAGCTTAGTGAGTTCCCTAAAATAGCACATACCATACATAAATAAACACATACTAGGCCCCTAACCCACATTGGGCCTCGCCCGATATTGAGTCACACTCGGTCTCAGGCCTCGCCCGACATCGATCCCCTCTTGGATTAAAAATCTGTCATTCATTAGGCCCCGCCTGACATCGGTCCGTGCCCGATACACATAATAAACATATAAACATATAAACATATAATCATGCTAACACATGAAATAACCACAAACCAATAGTATACAATACAGTCATCGGGCCTCGCCCGACATCGAGCCTCGCCCAGCATCGAACCTTGCTCGGTATACATATCAATATTACACATGCAAGAGTCACACAGACATCTAGCATCCTAACAAAATAAACCATGGGCCGAAATTGGTGCCTTCGACCCGCTAAACACAGTGAGGAAACTCACCTCACACTGCTGAATCTCACAGATAAATCTCTGGCTGCTGGCCCGCTAAAATCCCTGCGCTATCAATCACGAAATAACATCCAATTAATAATTGGGTCCCGGCCCACACTAAGAGTCCAAACTAGGGTAAAAGACATTTTTACCGTTTACCCAACTTGGCCCAGGCCATGGCCCAATCCAATTTTCCAAAAGCTTAATTTCCAACATAATCACCCAAAGCCCAAATATGGCCCAATTATCCAAATTGGGACCAAATACCTTTCATGGGCCTTCAACCAAAAGAGTCCAATAAAATATTAATAGTCCGATAATAGAATTTTGATGGCCCAACAAGGCCCAATATAACTAAAGTCCATCATGGATCAAAACCGAGAAGCCCATGAATCCAGAGCCACTGCTGAGTACGCAGGGCGTACTCAGCTCGTACGCTCATCATACTCGCTTTAGGGTTGTACGCGCAGTGTACCTGGTTGTACGCCTAACATACTCCACCAACTTGGCCGACTTTCACTATTAAGCTCTTAACCGATTAAAACTTCAACCTAAACTCATATCTGACTTCCTTAAGGTGGTTTATCACATAAAGTTGCCAACTTTATGTGCATGCATGGCTTAATGAGGCTCTTAGAGCTCAAACGAGCTTAAAAAATGACTTAACACATGCATGAGTCCATAAACACCTCCAAACTTGCATTTTTATGGACAAAGGGACCAAAAGGATCCTAGATCTACCAACAATCACTTCTGGAGTGATGTAAGAGGCTCAACAATCAAACCATGGACTCAAAAAGCACAAAATGGCATCAAACTAGATCTAACATTATGGATTAGCAAGATGGAAGCCTTTTACCTCACAAGGAAAGCAAATGAAGAATAAATCTCAGATCTTCAAGCTCCAACACAACTCCAAATGGTTCACTTCTTCTTCTCCTTCACAAATAACCAAAAATCACACTTTAAGGCTCAAACTCTCAAGATCTCACTTAGGGTTCGATTTTCTAGACAATAGGGGATGTAGGTTGTATAAACATGACCTAGTGAGGCTATCACATGGTTTAAATAGGGTTCAACACCCTAAATTTAGGGTTTCACTTAATCACACGTATGCCATGTGTACCCATTGTACGCCCAGCGTAAGTGAACAAAAGACGTGATCAACCCGGGCTAGTATGCCAAGCGTACCTCCTAGTACGCCCCGCGTACTAGCATAGAGACCAATTTTCAAACTTTTAATTAATAAGGGTTTAATAAGAAACTTACAAAACTCCAAGTGTTACAATCTTTCAAGGAAATTTTAAAGCTAATGGAGATAAAATTGTTATGTTTCCAATCTCAAATGGTGAAAAAAACTGTGCTCTGGATAGTATCACTGATAATCCAAATATCATCACTCACTGACTCTGTATCCATTGGTGATCGTTATCAAAGCTTCTATCATCCCAAGAACAAAGAAATCCCTGTAAATTGGCTTTCTAAAGAGTAGACACTTTTGGAAACATAAAACTCAAAAATTTGAATCTAAAGAAAGGCAGGGTCTAGAAAATGTTACAATTATGGTAACAGAAGTCATGAAGCTCATGAATGTCCTCATGAAAAGGGATCCAAAAGAAGTGATAACATCTTGCTTATATGTGGAAAATAGATCAAGAGAGAAAACTATTTAAACTCTCTTCTATTAGATTGCAATAACATATTTCCATCCCTTAAAATTGTTATAACCAACCCATTTCCAAATGGGTTAAAAGGAGAAACTAATCAGCTTTTTGTGATGCCAGGAAATTAAGCAAATTGGTGTCTTATCTTTGAGAATTCAAGATAAATTACATGTTTCAAGTCATTCATGGATGATCTTGTCGAAGAAAAATGTTTCAGTGTTTTCTGGAGTTTTTAAACTTATCTTTATTGATATTTTTGTATAGTTTCTTAGTTGATTGAAATAATGGAGTTATGCTCCATGAACCTTGGTTTGTTTCTTTTGAATATTGTTCTCTTGTCATATATACTGCAAGCTACTTTATGTACTTGCTTTCAATTTCACTACTTTGGTAAAAAAAACATATCTCATTTTTTGAAAACAAATGTCATGTTCTTTGTGTGTACTCAATTTATTTCATTGTGTTTGTAGGTGTTATTAGTTATCCCTTTGGAACTCACTTTCATAAAACAGAAAATTCAAAAACAAGTTTATTTTATTAAGTTCAAACATTACATCTTCTACTATCTAGTATCTTTTCATATATAACTAATCAGTTGGCTCTTCTGGCCCCCACTCCAGATGGATCCTCAAACCCTCTCTTGGATAAGCAAGGTGCTGATCCCACAAACATGATGTAAACTCATCCTCTAATGAGTTGTACCAAGGATACTAACGGAGAACCTTTTGCTGTAGACTATAAATTTTCTCTACGATCTCTTATCCAAACAATTGGTTATGTGAGAAAAAAAAAACAAACTTGGTATCCTTGACCTCATCCACTATCACCATAGATTGAGGTATGACACCTAACAAACATTTCCTTTTGTACATTGAATTAAAGGAGGATTGTATATTCTAGAATGAAACTACATCAATAATTAACCATACTGATTAAAATGTTTATCCCTGATAAACAGTTCCAAAGAATTGATGGAGAGAAAATGCCCTAGAATTTTACTCCCGTATCGGTGATCGTTCCATTAAAAAGTAGCTCAAAGTGAGACACAACATTAAGTTGATGTTAACTATTTTCTATCAAACAAATAGTTACTAAAACACCGCCTCCCTATGATGTCTAAGAACTTCTATCGACCCAATAGTCTAAGAGAGGCATCAACCATCCATGATATCTGTAATCTACTATCATCCCTATAGTTAATGAGATATCAAAAAGCCCTGATGTCTGGGAACCTTTGTATTATTAACATACAGTGTGTAAGGCATTACACAGCCCCTAACGTCAGTAATCATGACTATTTTCAACATACTTTATGTGTGACATTAAACAACTTACCTCTGTACCAACTGAACTAACAAAGAATGATTATTCTAGTATTCAACTTTATTTCCTATTCGGTATATGGTTTCCTCTTCTACTGACATAGTATCACTGATGACCTTTCAGTTTTCAAAAAGTAGGATTTTTAAATTTCATATAGTTTTCGCATTTAATCAAGAGATGGTTAGCTATTTCATTGGCTAAACTTTATCAATGGATGAGGTAATTAATATCCTAGAAACCATAGAATTCTTGTATTTATACAAGTTTTTCCTCAAGTATATTATCCATGATTTAAAACCTTTTCTTTCAAGTACCCCCGTCTCACAAAGATTTTTGATCTCAATGGCCGCTGCCTTCACCCATCTCCCTGACCCTGGTTTTGAACCTACATTCAGTGCCCCTGTTCTATCTCTTACCATAAAGGATTCGAATCAATTTGCTTTCTTTGAAGTTCATCACTGATTTGTTGGATCGAGTTTCGAATATCTTTATCAATATCTTCAATCAATCCCTCTCACAACTCCTCTCACTCGTGAGTCTATTGGTATTAAGCTTGAGCAATTGTATAAATTTTGGTACACTGCAGAATATAATGAAGATGATCAGTCAGTCATAGACAATGTCACTGATGAGATGACTCTAGTTACCATCAATTTAGATTATTTTCAAATTGCCCTAAATCTTCCTATTTTTTATGAGCTATTTCCTCTTCAATCAGATCAAGATATGTGTCACATTCTTCTAGCTATTGGGTATGATTTCACTAAACAGGGTCCTCATCCAAATCTGATCAAAAGGGCATGCATGCCGTCCACATGGAAGTATCTTATGATGATCATCACTATGTGTTTATCTCACAAAACCAATGTATGGGATCAATTAAATCTTCAAGATATGAATATCTTATTCTTTATGTTTCATGGTCACAATATGGACTTTGCCAAAATGGTCTTTGATTAATTCATCTCATTGTTGCAAAGGGTTCCCTTCAGATAGTCAAATGTTCCTTTTCCAATATTTGTATGTTTATCTATGGAACAACCCATGGGTTTTAAAGCATATGCAGCACTCCCTGTGTAACATCCCGGTGATGAGGTATTTTCAATTTTAACCCTATATATGAGGGAATATTGCATTTTGACCCTTGTTCATGAGAAAGATTTACAAAAATGACCCATAGTGGCATTTTGGTGATTTTGGCCAAAGACTTAGTACGTTCGGCGTACGTTGTGTACAATGGGCATACTTGGGCATACCTTAGTACACTGGGTATACACTGCGTACGCAGGGCGTACATGAAGGATCCTCAAACCCTAAGTTTTAGGGTTTGGTCCATATATAAACATCATTAACTCCTCATTTCTCATACACTCTTCATCCTCTACTTGCCATTTCTTCTATCTAGAACCCTAGTCCTCCTTGAGAGTGTTCTTGAGATTTTTTGGGTACTTTTGGTGATTAAGAAGGAAAGATAAGAAGAACCAGAATCTCATCACCATTTGGCATCAGTTTAAGGTAAAAAGGACTAAACTTGATGATGATTTGTTTAAGAGTTTGTTAGGCTAAAAGTTGTGAACATGTTGGTCCCATTAGCTTGACATTATGAGTATAGGTTACTCTAAGTCATTTGATCCATACTTTTAGACATTTCAGAGTGTTGTGATGCATAAAAATATGAGCTTGAGTGTTGTATGTAAACCGTGGATGTGTTAGATGGTCTTATTGGGTTAAGAAGTTAGGGTTTTGGACATTAAGCACTTTATAGCCATGCAAAGTCATAAAGTTGGAAACTTTATGACTTGGGACATCATTTTGGGCTTGGATCTAAGTTTTGGACGTAATGGATTAATGGAATAAGCTCTTAATCGATTTTTGGGACTGGGCTGCGTACATTGGACGTACCTGGTGGTACGTTGCGCGTACGCGGTCAACGACCTGTTTTTGGTAACAATGAGTCTTTTGTAAACAATGATGTTAAATGGTTGACTTTGAAAATTTTAATTTTCTTTGATTTTTTTAGTGTTACACCCTGGTCAACTCATTTAATCGTGGCATTTGACTTCTAAGATATTTCAAGCATGTGGTTCTCCTACTGATCCCACTGTCACCCCTACCATGAGAATCTGGATTGAGCAACCATTTCAACCATTGCCTGTTGATGAAGAAGATAGTTATGAAAGAGAAGACAATGGAGATGATGATGATGATGATGATGATGATGATGATGATGATGATGATTATAGTAGCGATGATAATGATGAGGACCAAGATGATATGGACATAAATCAAGGTTCAAGTAAGGACTTAAATGCTAAGGTAGTACAACCCCTGCCAACTATTGTTCCTTATGTCGGTGGCAATGTTTCCATTTTTGTCCCTCCTCAAGATAATATTGGCTCTGAGCAATTGCAAACCCAAGGGAAAAATCAAGAATAAAATTCTATTCCTGGGGAGAATATGTAAAGGACTCCGAATCAGGGTTCACAAATAAATTAGCCACTGAGATCTCCATCTCTTGATCATTAGTCTAACCAAAGATCTCCAATCCCTGAATTCTTGAGATCTTCATCCTCTGCATCCAAATTTTTCAATGATACAGTTGTTCTTGATTCTCTTGAAAATCAATCAGGAGATACTAATCTTGTTATTATTCCTCAATAGCCTTCCATCTCTCCAAATCCAATATCCGTGTTCACTTCTACAGGTAAACAAGTGTTGAGATCTCAGGCTACTCCCAAGAGTGTTCCTCTTGTCACCCTGTCTCAGATTTTGGACGCCATTAATATACTATCTACCACTATAAAAGATTCAGTGGATGCCCTAAATCTTAGGGTTGACCACATAGACAATGTTTCAGGTTTCTATAAAGTCTATGTTATCACCATTCTTCACTGAAAATCCTCCCCAAGGATCAAGACCTTTAGGCCCTGGTCCATCAACTCCTATACCAGGTCTATCCACAGCTGCTCTAAGTTCACCTACTCCTACTATGGGTTATATTTTTAGAACTCCTATACCTTTATCAATTTTACGGTTTGATAATGTTAATAAATGGGAGAGTTCAATGCCTCATGGAGACCTAATTGTAATGGGGACTCTCAAGCTTAGGGGGAGCCAATTACTGAGGGGGAGGCATGTATATAAAGATGATGAAGAAGGATTCAATGATGAATCTAAATTTGATGAGGAGGAACTAACCATGTATGAGTTAGATTTCATGAATTAACCAATGGAAACAATTCCATTGAATGATGTTCCCCACTTGGGCAATGATGTTATGAAGTGTTCTTAGAATAACTTATCCATACCTGTTCTTCATATTTGTTTATCTTATATATATTCGTTAATATTCTGAGTTACGGATTAGTCATACTTGTCATTTACATTGTTCGATTCTATAATTGCTACTAGAGCTAAATTAGTTAAGGTTTACTTTCATCTTTTCAGATTATCATTGGAAAATAACGTTGTTATTCTCCATTTCTAAAATATATGGAAAGAACTTTATACACCATTTCGTTTAAAAATCTTTTTCAAAATGAAAATTCCTTTAATAACTCCTTTGGCTAATTAGAATTTTCAACTTTATAATATCACCCATACTAATTGTGGAAAAGTATGATCACTAGAAAACTGGCATTGGTAATTATTTGAAACAAAAAGGAAAAGACATATGGAGATCTATTGAAAATGCTCCTTGTGTTCCGTCTAGAATAACTAGAGATGATATTGTTGCATAATTCCTTGGTGTAATAGAGACATATACTCAAGGACAACTTCTATAGTGATATTGAAAAACTTGAAAATGATGAAATATCACACACTGAACTCATGTGTGGTATTCCAAAAAACTTGTTTGATTATGCTAAACGCTGTAAAAATGCAAGGAAAGTTCTGTTAACACTTAAAGAATTACAACCATTGTGCTAACACTTAAAGAATTACAACCATCTTGAGCTTATAAATTGCACACAATCTATTATAAAGCACCATCTTGCCTGCTCTGTTTCTTTCTATAATCAACATGCCATTTTTGAATCTTCACTTCTAACTCTTTCTAACTTGTCTTTGAACATTATAAAATTGTTTGTAAAAACCGTTTCACGAGTACGTGTCAAAGAGCTTTTAACCAAAACATTATTCTTAAAAATAATTGGTCAATGATCACACAATGATTAATCCAAAGTTGTGTAGAAAATGTAATGGAAAACATTCATCACCTCTTCAGAAACCAAATATTGGTCCAATCTAGGCGTCTTATCGCCATTTTTGCTAATTTTGGTGAACATAAAGCACTCATTGGAATGTCTACCAATCCTACATCTTCGATAAACTTGTTAAAATTTGCTATAGATATTTGATAAATATTTGATCCCATTCTTTTATATTGACCCCATATTACACTAAAATAAACAAAAATGAATATAGTTCCCTTTATTCTAATTCATAAAAGTAAGAATAAACTTCCATAAAATATGTTTAGCAAGAATATCTTTTATATATATATATATATATATATATATATATATATATATATATATATATATATTGTAACGACCCAAAAATCATGACATAAAAAAATTTATTTTTAGATTAATACATGTCACAACTCGAAATTTTTAGACCCAGCAAAGCTTAAACCCTAAACAAACACAACTGAAAACCACATTGCAATCCCTGTAGCATTTTACCATCTATAGCTTTAGGGCTTGTTTAAAGAGTTAACAATGAAGTAGGGATTTAAACCTAAGCTAAGTTAGGAAGGTATAACCCAACACTTGGCAAAAGATCAAGGTTTAAAACATAAATAACACATAATAGATGTGTTCAAGGCGAAGGTATTCTAGAACAAAGATGTTCACGGCCAAAACAAATAATGGAAATGTTTTCATGGTCCAAAGTAAATAAGGGAAAGGTAGTTCACGGTCCAAAAGCATCTACAACATGAGTTCGCGGTCCAATTTGTGAATCAAAAAGGTGTTCACGGTTAAAAGCCAAACCGTGAACCCCCTTAAATGTTCAAACCGTGAACAACTTATAAAGTGAAAATCAAACTGTGAACATCAATTGAGAATGAAAGCCAACCGTAAACCCTTTCATATTTGGAAGTATAGGACCGTAAACACATCAAATATCTTCATATCTTATCCATAGTTAGCTTCCCAATGAGATTACAATCTGTAAACCTTACATTCACCGCCTCATGAGTTCCTTCATATTTAAGTTACTTCATATACAAGACCATTCTTTCATTCTACACATCCAATATACGAAATCATCTCATTCTCTCTCAAATAGTAAACCACATTTCTTTCATTCTCAAGAATTAGACCAAGCTTCTAGGGAGTTATACTTCAAAACGTCATCCTTCAATCTTCATCTTTAAGATCTTTTGGTAAGTATTATACTTATTATTTAGTGTTTATGAAAACACTTGTGTTATTAAGATCATAATATTCACACACTATTGTGTGTTTAAAACTATTAGAAACACGGCATATTTTCTGTATTATAGCCCGAAGGTCACCACTTTCGTCTCGATATCTAATCAAAACCGCACACAAGGTGAGTTCATACCCCCATATTTTTCCAAGCCTTTTCAATGTTTTTAAGGGGAATACAAGTAAAACACAAGAAATCTTGTGTTTAAAAATATAATTTACTTATTATTTTTTCTTACCGTTTATATGTATTTAAACATGAAACTTGTTAAAACATGGAAATAAACTTGTAAACTATAATAGGTATAGTTTATGGATCATAGGAACTGTTTTACAAAGTCCATATTAGAACATGGAAATAAAATTATAACTATAATAGGTATAGTTTATGGAACAAAGGGATCTTTTTACAAAATTACCTGTTATTTATAAAAAGGTTTTCGCATTATTACTTGTAAATTTGTTGAAGCTATTTGTGAGACAAGTCTTCGCGTATTTATATAAGTGATAAGGGAAGTCTAGTCTTAAGAACCAGAGTCTCCTAGATGGAGAGTGTGAGTTTGTGTATAGATCTATACGGGACCGACAATCCCGCACCTCGATTGTTAGCTACAGTTGGACCGGCAGGTCTACAGGTGACAAACCTCATAAACGATATCGATGTTCGATTCACATTGTATCAATTAGAATGGTTATAAGAACTCACAAGGAGAAAACAACGACATATTTACGTAGTAATATACTTCTTCTTAAACAGTCTCAATGGATATTAACTATGTGTTTACTCAGTATATATACAGTAGGGTTAGATAAAATTGAAGTCCGGTAGACAGTGGAATGTGTGACTTCTGCCTTATTTCCTGTTCCTTGTTTGGTTTTGGGCTTAGGGCAGATTCACCCTTTCAACTGTCTGTTCGATCTCGGTTATATACAACTCGTATGTACTAAGTGATCATAGGAGGGTAATATCGTCACATCAAGTTTTCAGGGCAAACACATCTTCAGCTAGTTTTACTTATAAATAAAACTAGGTATCATTAAACTAAGTATGGTAATTATACTTGTGCTTTTCGGTCTAGGAACAATTAAGACTACAAATTGGTTTTTATAGAAAATATAGGATTTTCTATGATAAACATCGTTATTTTAAAGGCAAACAGTTTTCGATTTAACTTTCTGGAAAAAAAAATACAATTATTACTGAAAACAATGTTTTACAATAGAGTAAGTGGAACTAGGAATATATTTACAAAAGGTTCAACACTTATTTACAAACTAGTATAACATAAAGGACCTTTAATGGTTAATTCTACAATTCCTTAGTTTATACATCAGAGTTATATATAAATAATATATGATAGGCAGTGGAATATGTGACTTCCGCCTTACTTCCTGTTCCTTGTTTGGTTGTGGGCTTAGGGCAGATTCACACATTTAACTGTCCGTTCGATATTAGGTTGTATATAGCTAGTATAAACTAAGTGATTGTAGAAGGAACTATTGTGGTTACCATTCTACTAAAGAAAATATAGGATTTTCTGAAGGAAACACATTCATCATATCTAAAAGGATCATAAATGTTAATTGTGTGATTACCTTGTGAATATGTTGGGGTTATATATAATGAAGATCCGATGGGCAGTGGAATGTGTGACTTCAGCCTTACTTTCTCTTCCTTGTTTGGTTGTGGGCTTAGGGCAGATCCACACATTCAACTGTCTATTCGTTATGTATTATATATAATTTGTATTCACTAAATGATCGCAGAAGGAATAAATACGATCATATTACTCATTAAGAAAATATAGGATTTTATTCACTAAATGATCGCAGAAGGAATAAATACGATCATATTACTCATTAAGAAAATATAGGATTTTATGGAGGAACAGGCGAACTTTTTCAAAGAACAAAGAGTATACTTTTTATAACAAAAAAACTTATGAACTCACCAACTTTAATGTTAACACTTTTTCAACCCACTTGTATTCTCAGGAACGTTAGTAGACAGGTACCCTCTCAGGTGTTGCGAAGACGGAACATTACGCCTTATCTTTTGGTATAATCTAAATCATGAAATGTTTTGAACACAATGTAAACTTTATATTATTAATATGATGGTTGTTGTTGCTTTGATTACTATTTTACAATTGTTGTGATACTATACATGACGTCCTCCGCCCCCGAACGTTTCCGCCGTTATAGTTTGGGGGTGTGACAATACCAGAGTAGCCAATATTTAGCAAAACATCATTAAACCAGAGTAATTCACAGAAGGCAGAAACATGTGGTGTGTGTTCTGCAATCATCCCGAGCTCTTCCATTTAAAAACCGGACTACTTGAAACATAAATTGAAAACTTTAAGCACAAAGCATAGTGAGTTCCCTAAAATACCATACCACATACAACCACAGATTGTCATACACATACATATAGTTCCCATGGTCTTTATCTATTATTTCATGGGCTCCCCCCATGGTCTTTACCTGCAATGCCAAGGGCTCCCCTCCCCCCCCCCCATGGTCTGATATCCAATTGTCATGGCCTCCCCCCCCCCCCGGGGTTTTCCATGCAAGTATCACAAAGACAACCAGCATACCACATATCACATAAACAACTAGCATACCTCATAACACATAATCGGCCGACATTGGTGCCTTCGACCCATGGATATAGTGAGGAGACTCACCTCGCACTGCTGAATCATACTGAAGCACCCTTCGTTGCTGGATGGCGGCTCTCTGAACTATCAATAATAAAACAACACCCAATTAACAACTGGGTTCCAATCCATATCCACAACTACATGTTTGGGGTAAAATGACCATTTTACCCCTAACCTGGCCTTGTCCAAATCTATGACCCAAACTACAATCTGAAAGGACCAAAGGCCAATTAATCAACCAATGGCCTAATTTTCCATTGGGCCCAAACCCCTTACATGGACCTTACTTTAAGGCCCAATCATTCCTTCCAGTCCAAAACACTTTATATTCCGATGGCCCATTAATATCCCAGCACTCAAGCCCAAAATACTAAAAACTACTTGTGGCCCAAATCATGGCCCGATTTTCCAAATTGGGCCCAAATCCCTTCGTGTGCCTTTTCAACATCACTATCAGACCAAAACCTGATGGCCCAATTGGGCCTAAGACAAATAAGCCCAACAGCTGGCCCACACCGAAGCCCAATAAGCAAAACTCCACCTGACTGAGTGCACAAGGCGTACTCAGTTGTACGCTTAGCGTACAGGCTGCTTGGCTTGTACGCTGCACGTACAGACTTGTACGCCCATCGTACTCTCTCATTAAGCCAAAACCCTCATTAAGCTCTTCATGCTCGATCCTATAAGTCTAAACCACATATCCACTTCTAAATGAACGTCTAGAACCATAAAGTCACCGACTTGCTGACTTTGCATGCCCCGATAAGACCAAATCTCAAAGTGTAGTATTCTACTTCCATGAAAATGACTCAAACTCCATCATATATGGTATTAAACTCTAAAGGTGCCAACTTTATGGACCTTGAAGCTCAAAAACACTAAGAGGGGCAACTCAAAGCTCCTGGAATGGAATCAATACCACTAGATCTCATTATTGGGACCAAAATGAACCAAAACTCATAAATGGTAGATCTAAGACATCAATGATCAAGTTCAAAGCTTTTTACCTCCAACAAGCTGGAAATGAGACACATAATCAGGATCCATAAGCTCTTCCTTGATTCCCATCCTTGCACCAAGCTCCTTCTTCTTAGAAATGGACCAAATACACCAAAAATGGATACCATACGCCCAATATGCCACCATGAAGGCTTAAGGACGATTTCTAGGGTTTTAGAGGGTAGGGCAGAATTAGGAAATGAAGAAAGAGGCTAACATAATGCTTATATAGGGTACAACCCTAAAATTAGGGTTTTCAATCTGCTCCTCATACGCCTAGTGTACCACCTCGTACGCCCAGTGTACGAGGTCTCACACCCCGACCCATCCTCACACCTACGATGCATATTCCTCCAGTTACGCCTTGTGTAACCCCCTTCGCCTCGGTACGCCCTGAGTACCACCTTGGTACGCCCCGCGAAGACCATAACTTTCTCAATACAATTCCGCATCCGACCATCCTTATATCCATGAAAAGGTATCGAGACGCTCAACACTATTATCAATTCATACTTGCCATAAGATATCCCGAAATGAACATGCACTTTCCATAAAAGCCCGAGCTGACAAATTACCAAAATGCCCTTTGATTCCAAAACTCAAACTGAATACCTGAGCCATCCGAAATATCTTATCCAATCCAACTAAGTCCAAAACCCAACTCCTCGAGGATCCAAAGCCTAATAATACCAAATCCTAATCACCATTCCCAACTTGGAAACAAAACAAGGCGTTACAACTCTCCCCCACTTAAATTAGATTTCGTCCTCGAAATCCGTTCTTACCTTCCCCAACACGTCCAACAATCTGGACAATGCCACCACAACCCGAGAATACTAAAGCCTTCTCAAGGCAACCAAAACCAACCCTTATCAAACCTGAAAAAGAACGAACCTTAAACCCCTTAAAGAAAACCACCTCTATCTTTTCCGAAACCCGAAACCTCATATTGATCTAACTTCCCGACAAACCGCCCACACTCAACCAATAACATATCATTTTCTCATGAATACCAAACTAAAGAAAATACTTCCAACCCTGATTATCTTGATTCTCCCATTGGAACAAACCACCGATCATAAACAGCTGTAGAATACTTACATTTGGCAGAAGGCTTAGATAATCCTTCGAGTAGAAGATTCCTCCCTGCAACGGTTAGACTCATACGAGACCTGTGCAACAGGGTCCAATCAACCAATATGATATTATTTAATCCAACTGCGAGCAACTTAACACATACCCCGAAGTACAAGCAACTTCTTACATGAAGCTCAAATCACTAAACCACTCTACCTCGTCTTGATGCCACCAATCTGCTTCCGAAAGACAGTCGAGACCTCCCTGGTCCCAACTTGTCTTCCAACTATCTGAATCACCGGACTCCTACCCGATTGCTGAGCCAAAAGACACACAACACACAATAACCCCACATGACTTCTGAGAGAAACCGTATCTGGAAATAGTACCCCAAACCACCTTGACACCAAACCTACTGCTAACAGAATGCCACGAGACCAACTACAATATCATATCATACTCGGTCTCTAACGACCTACCTTCTCATGATTTCAAATACGTTGTGGCCCTCTCGCAGACAGAACCGACCCAAGACACAACACAACGACTCGATATCTATCAAAACTACACTCATTATTTACCCTTGAACCCTACGATTGATGCCCTTGGCATATAGATACCCTAATTCTTATTCCACTGAAATGAAATCCTATACAAAACATGCGCGATACCCGACTTGAGATCTTACCCAAAATCAATTCAATACTCCACTCACAACCCGAGATGAAACCTCACCTAATAGATAAATAATTACCCCCAAATCATTTCTGAGACTACCAGTCTCACACCTGGTCCAACCACTAGGTTCCCAAGAGTCCAAACAGTAAGGCTACCCAACCTAAACCCCCTCTGCATCACACACTGATCTTCCACATGATCCTGCAACTCAAGATCCAATACCTTGACCCAACGGTCTTGACCAGGACCCACCTGATCTACCATAACCACACGGGCCCTGCCCATGAGTCCTACTTATCTAAGGCTACACGGCCCGACTACAACCCGGACCCCAATAGCCCTCATCCCAAAACAGAGCATATTCCTCGACAACCCTGACCGACGTGCCTAAGGCACGAACTGATTCCCCATCACACTCGACTGATTCTAATAATAATTTACCTCAAACTGGTGATTTCTACGATCCCATCGCAGTCTTACAACACCTCCAACCAATCATGGTTACCATACATGGCCTTACCATACTCAAACCCACACAATACCATGCATCCTGAGCCGAATCCTGCAACTAATCAGGAGTTTGGGTCACACATTCGAATCCCACAGCCTAAAGTGAACAACAATGGAGATGTCGACCTGCGCTCGAGAGTTTCCTGAACCCCTCCCCTACTTTGGTTCAACGAAGCTCTCACGGCACGCGAGAATTGAAGGATTCCCAATCCTTCTTACCCTTCAATGACCGATCTGTTGACAACCAGCACTTACTAATGCTAGTACTCCATCACTAACCATCCCAAAAGGCCGCACAACCCCTGAAGACCTGCTGAACACTTCCCGAATCTCAGCGAAACTGATCACCCCAGATGCTTTGAAATGATACCACACACGAATCTTGAAGCCCAAATAACAGATGCTCGGACCAAAACCACAGCAATAGACCGCTCAACTCTCCCCCACTTGGTCTCGACGAAGGTATCCCACCTTTTAATCCTTATGGGTTTCCGGTCCATCTTTCTCAAATAGCATGAACCATCCATACCCAGTGAATTCAAATCTCATCTGACACTTCCGATGACCAAAGAACCCACACAACTGACACTACCATCTACCTGTACCGCCCTCCTCCTAGCAACAACAATGCTTGAACCTAAAAGTTCTTCCATAAGCAACTCCGCTCCTACCGAAACAAATACTAGAACCACCGAACCTTGACGATTACTAGAGAACTAACTCACTGAATCCTGACCATATACCTTCCACACAATTCCCCTGAACCGATATCAACCAAAACCATAATATCAACCGAACACAATGGAACCTGCTACATAAAATACAACCCCCTCGATTTCCCACTAATGATTCATGGCATGCACAAGATATAAATCAATTTACAAAAATATACCCCAACGATAACCGAGCAATACACCAAAGATAAAGCTTACCCCAATCAATATCAAATCCCAATCAACATGAAAACTGATAATAACCGAATAGAATGAAAAAGATAACATGCCCGCAAAATTACCTGATGGAGCATACACCTCCCCTGTCTGACACTGCAATGATCGACACTTCTCTGCTGGGGCTCCTGCCCTATCTTCACGAATATCAAGGATATGCAGAATAACCGGAGCAGGTGCACTCACTGATCATCCCATTCTCCTCAGACAAATGACTATCTTATGGTCCATTTAGTTGTAGAGAAAACATAACGGGCTTGCCCCTAAGGACAATTCCTGCTGACATGATCAATCTCGCTACTATTATAGCTACTCATACCCCTGGAACGACAACTCCATTGTGCAGTTTCCCGCACGTGCTGCCCCGAACCCGACCCTGCTGGCCTCTCAAACCCTAATCAGAAGTCTTGGGCCTCTTCCCTAGACCCTCCACTATATGCACCTGACCAGATCGAGAAATCAACCCCTGACATAGCATCAGCAACATCATCACCCATCTCACGAGCAATCTCTTCCCACCAATCCCGCGCCCTGATCTTCAATAGGTAGGAAGCCTATCTGACCTTCTCCTCCTCGGGCAGACACTCGTCCTGAACGTGTTAGCCATAACCGCTAATCACCTCCTAGTGGCAATAGGGTCCCTCTCCCCATAGAATGCAGGAGCTCCACAAGCACGAAACTTACGGAAAGAAAAGTGCGAGCTCCAATGATAGCCATAATCTCAGCACAGAATGCTCCTAAATGCTCATCCAAGATCTCCAAAAACCCCTCCTTGACCAAACCGAAAATCACAGGAGTCTTCTCCAAACACCGTGGGTAGTCTCTGACGAGATGAACCCCGCATCTACTCTCTAATCGGCTCAGTACCCTTACCTGAGCTGGAACCAGAACCTAACCCCCTTCATGGAAGCTCTTCCCCAAGTTTCTTAGATTCTCCAAGACTCTCCCCGATTCGAGTATAGATCCTGTGCTTTCAGTAGTATGGGCCCAATACTACCTTCCAGAACTATCCATACTTTCCTCAGGAATCATCCTGAATCCTCTAAGTCACCCACTCTATTGATGCACCAAAGCTCACTAAACAACACGACTACAACCACTGCAACATTCTCTAGGCTCACCTAGGTTCCCGACCTCACCCCACCATCAGCTACTGAGGAAGTCCCTATAATGCCAGTCATCCACCTCATTAATACCATTATATTCACTTAGTAGTTGACTCCCATCACCTAAGAGTTACACAAAGCACAAAGCAAGCGGCATTCGGGCAGTAACACTCCAATCCATATAACTATCATAGAACATTCAACTCGCATACCACAAATCATGCTATCCACTCCCACTCTCACTGCCGTCTGCCTTAGGCATGCAAATTGTACACAGAACAGGATCAAATAGACTGCCGAATAATAGACTCTACCCTAGGCCCACAACCAGACAAGGAACAGGAAATAAGGCCAAAACGATTATTATAGGGCTATAAGATCCTAACCGTATACAATTTTTAAAGCATACACTTAGTAGTTACAGATACCAATAGATGTTTCCATTACAGCATAGTATCCAATACTCCCAAGACTACAAAGCATCACACATATCAATTTAATCTATCAATGACTAATCAGCTCTAGCATGCAAGTCTACCAGCTCATACAATGAACATACAAAGGTATCTCTCCTAGCATTCTATCATGCAAAAACTGAGCAAATCCTTAGCCCTAACTAGCATGTGATTCACTGATTCATAAATTAAATCATAGTAGATAACATGTATGGGTATTTTGGAAAAACTTACTTGAAGTCGGCTGATTGCATGCACCATACCCTTCTCTTATCCTAGAAAACTTTTTCCTTGAAAATACTTTTTCTTTTTAAAAACTTTACCAATCCTCAGTTTGAGTTCAGGCACACCCGATAGTATGTTCGAATCCCTCAAACCAAGGTTCTGATACCAACATGTAACGACCCAAAAGTCATGACATATAAAAAATTATTTTTAAATTAATAAATTGTTAATACAGATTGATTCCATAAAACCAGAGTAGCCAGTATTTAGCAAAACATCATTAAACCAGAGTAATTCACAGAAGGCGGAAACATGTGGTGTGTGCTCTGCAATCATCTCGAGCTCTTCCATTCGGAAACCGGAGTACCTGAAACATAAACTGAAAATCGTAAGCACAAAGCTTAGCGAGTTCCCCAAAATACCATACCATATACAACCACATATTATCATGCACATACATATAGTTGCCATGGGCTCCCCCATGGTCTTTATCTATTATGACATGGGCTCCCCCAATGGTCTTTACCTGGAATGCCATGGGCTCCCCACCCCACCCCCATGGTCTAATCTCCAATTGCCATGGGCTCCCCCCGGAGTCTTCCATGCAAGTATCACATAGACAACCAGCATACAACATATCACATAAACAACTAGCTACCACATAACACATAATGGGTCGGAATTGGTGCCTTCGACCCATCTATATAGTAAGGAGACTCACCTCGCACTGTTGAATCATACCGAAGCACCCTGGGTTGCTGGCTGGCAGCTCTCCGAACTATAAATAATAAAACAAAACCCAATTAACAACTGGGTTCCAATCTATATCCACAACTCCATATCTGGGGTAAAATGACCATTTTACCCCTAACCTAGCCTTGTCCAAATCTATGACCCAAACTACAATCTGAAAGGCCCAAAGGCCAATTAATCAACCAATGGCCCAATTTTCCAAATTGGGCCCAAACTCCTTACATGGACCTTACCTTAAGGCCCAATCATTCCTTCCGGTCCAAAACACTTTATATTCCGATGGCCCATTAATATGTTGGGTTTTGAGCATTCTAACACTCCTATGGTGTACATGCAACCCTATAAACCTTGGATCTATGTTTTCTCTATTATACATGCAAATATTAACTATTCCAAGGTTTCATCCTAACTAGCATATTATGAAGCACCTATACTACAAAGTTCTAGTTAGATGACATACCTTTTGATGTAGCTTGATGTCTTCAAGCTTTAAGAGCTTAGCCCCAATAGTGTGGAAGCCTCAAATGGAATCACAAATCACCAAAACACCTTAGAAGAACTTGAGAGAATATGTATGCACACTAAAATCGGCCCAATCTTATTTTCACACACTTGTGCCAATTTTGTGAGCCAAGGACCCCTTTATATATTATGGAGGATTAGGGTTACATCCATGTAAACCCTAATACCCATGACCTTTCATTTACATAGGATCCATGGGTTAAAAGCTCCATGGACCATCCATGAAAGCTTAGCCCAACCTAAATGAACTTGGCCTATTCCATATATATAAGAGTCCATATTTAATTAGTTCTTTTTTGATCACTTAATTAATTCTAAATTAATTCTTGATCAATACTAATTAAATAATATGATTCCATATTAATATATTAGAACTTATAATATATTAATATAAATCATAAATATACTATTCTCAAAAGACTATCCAAATAAATTGTGCCGGTGAAGTGCAACCCAAATGGACCATGCCCGAGTCGGGTCAAGTACATACCAAATATAGTTATGGACTTAGACATTAATCCAACAGTCTCCCACTTGGATAAGTCTAAAACTATTATTGAGTATGACTTCAAAACCTAACTGGCAATCGTAGCTCTTAAAGCCGCTGTCGAACTCTGACCTTGTCAATGACTTGTCCATTAGATAAGGGATCATATATTCCTCCATTCTAGATATCATATGGACTGAGACATGGATTATAATCATTCTCTCTGTCCATTTGTTGTTTCCCGATTTTCGATTAATGATGACTGACTGATTGAACAAATCAAATCAGTCCTGGCTTGGCCAAGCACTCACATGTGTCATCGCTAAATCATCGAGGGGCCCACAGATATCGCTTTTATCCTGAAGGTAAAAGGAATGGATAAACTTCGACTCATATGGCTTGTTCTACAACTTGTTGAATCATACACAAAGGCACGTTTTATAACATCGAGTTACCAAATGCGTTTTCGTGCAATCAATGTATAACCAACTCATAGTAACAACTCATATCTCTAGGTTTGAAGAATATAAGATATTATCGTCTCATGATCACTCGTGATAAAATCCATGAAGTGATTCAAATGAGCGCGGGTTGAATCCAATACTCAGAACTTATGAGCACTCATGAGTGTTGTAGCACCACTTGTCCACCAACTTGGACCTCTACAAACCAACCCATCACAGTCTTGATTCATATCTACTTCCAACATATGACCGACTGTGGATGGTTTGAATAACTTAATCATTCAGGAAAAGCGACTTAGTTATTCTGGAAGTCAAAACATGCAAAGTGAAACACAAGAATAAATGAATCAAATATGGTATCAAACCCTATGAATATAAATAAACACTTTTATTTATCACCATACTGATTACTCATTATTCATTGTTTCGGTTTTATCAACTTTATACTTGAATTAAAAACACTCGTTGTCCCATGCTCCAAGCATGTACACTATGTTTTTCTTAAACAATAGCTTTGCCATACACCAAGTATGCACTCTATGTTTGTCTATGATCCTTACTTTGTGAAATAAACCAATTGAACATAATTTCAATGATTCTAATTTCACACTCCCAAATCCTTATCGAAAAATGTGAGAATTTCAAATTCCTATCATTTATCGAAATCTGTTTAGATTTTAAACTTATATGCACTGACCCTCCTGTAATGAATATGTACAAAGTCACAAAGACTTGTCAACAGTCATTATAAGGTATTCCAATGGAGATCAACTCCATGGAAACTAAGTCTCATATTCAAAGTACATTGCTTTGGACATGATTCTTGCATTAAGTTTTCTAATCTTACACAGATAACTTCCACCTATGGAGACAACTCCATATTATCATTTTGACTATCACTTCTGAATAAGAGATGCCTCTTTTCAGAATATGTCAATATGGTCCTTCCAAAATTAGCACTATACTTCCAACTGTCCCTGAGCAACCAATCTTTGGTAAACTTCAGATTGTCCTCGACAATTGCTTAATCATTTTAGTCATATCCAATTCTAGACCTTTTCCCTTCTTAATGCCTCTGGGCATTTGGAAAAATTTAGAAATGACAAATATTATAGCACATGCAATCGATCCTGTACCCAAAGCAAATGGTACACGATTCATGATGTCTCACATAAAGACATGATTCTAGACCAGTCTTTTGCTACAATATTTTTATTTGCCATGTTTTCAAATTTTGACTATGAAGAGGGATGCCGTAATCATAATCGAATTTTGAGAACGCGATATATAGAATTTCCTTAAGTTAAACCAATCCAACATGAAATTCATATATATATTCTTGACTAAAGATGATTAAGGTCTCAATCTAAGCCTTTAGAACTGAAATGAAGTATATCGTTTCCTTTAATTATAGCAAAACACCTTTTTCAATCCTTGCAGCCTCACGAATTGAAACTTTTGTTTTCTATAATTAACATTGCTAACTTGCAACACTAACAATAATTATCATGCTCCCACTAACATGATGATTATTAGCATAACACTTATGCTCCCACTAGCTTTGACATGTACTCAGAAATCAGCTGGACTTCTAGAAATCAATACTTTATTGACTTTCTTACCAAAGTTCAGATTTCTAATACGAGATGCTTTGATAAAACTTTATCAAAATCATACACCTTTCCTTAGATAGCATGCATGTGTGTCTAAACAATTTCAGAACTATGAAAAGGGATGCCGTAATCATAGTCTCAATTGTTTAGACCTTTTGCCATCTGCTTCAAATCTACTTGGTGGAAGTGTTTCCTCACCATCATTTTCATGAATCGGAGAGAAACCTTATGACCCTTAGACTTTATGGTGTATGTGTTCTTATCCATGTGAATCATCAACCAATTGAGAACTTTCAGAACTCCTATGCAAAGCCAACTTTAACTGGAATGGGCACAGAATATGTCAACACGACAGATTATAAACCTCAAGTCGTGTGCTAGTGAAGAACCTCAGGTTTTATTCTTGATTAGTTCTTGAAATTCTTTTTAGGATCTTTAAGACTCCCACTATCCTCTTTACATATAATACTATCTTGCCAAATATTCAAGAGATAGTGCGGATTCTTTATCAAGACAAACACTTCACACAATTGGCCTTAGTTGGTCTTTGTTTTATCCAAAACATCACAACTTACCAATTTCAAATGTACAAGAGTAGGACACTTTTACTCTTACATTTGACAAGTGTTTTAAACCTTTCTTTAAGATATGTCACTCAAGTTACAATCTTGGAGTATGACTCTAAGAATTGTTTTGGAACGAAGTATGACTCATCTTCCTGATCTAACCATTTCAACAATTCACGACTCCTCTTCTTAGTCATAAGAATGCACTAAGATGACCTTTAGAGGACTAATTGTGATATGATTTCTAAATCATTAAGATGATCACAAACATGATACTAAAGTACTCTCCCATCTTTTCAGATTTGAGAAACTTTTATCTTTCTGCCTAATTTGATTCTTCCCATTCGTTCTGCCATACATTGAGACTTTTCCAATGTTTCAGAATTATACTTAAAATTGTAAGTATAACCATATTTACTAAACTTTAGTAAATCAAATAGTCTTAACGAGCTTTGTGGTGGACATGACCAGTGCACAAGAATGTGTACTCGATCCCTTTAGTCCTTCACTTGACTCACACATCCATGTGAACAAGTAATTAGTCTTGATTTTCCAATGCTTGAAAGTTCTCATTCATCATACTATTCAACTTGCATGATTCCAAGTTTCGGTCCAATTGAAACTTGGGTGATGAGGAACTTTCCTGATTTGGTAAATTTAGACACTACCACAAATGAAAGAATCAAATCCATTTTCCAATATTGTTGTCAGTGGAATCATATCAGCAACAATTTTCCACAAATGCCATTGTAAGGATACTTCAAATATACAAAATTAAACAATTTTCTTTTATTTTAAAACTTTGCGGAAAAACTTATCTTTACAATCCACATGGAAAATTGTTGTTATCTATTCCTTAGCAATATATCATAACTTCTTAAGCAACTGCTCAAAATTCTGATGCGATCGAAATCCACCTTCGCGATCAGAATCAGCATATACTTCCTTTAAGATTTCTCTCTATTCTTTGATTCTTAAAACATCAACATGTGACCCAGTCATATCATGTAATGAGGATATCAGAATAGAACTTAACAGAGTTAGATAATGGGCTCTACCTGATGTAGAGTCAAACTTATTGACTTTAACATCCTTAGGTAAATTTGGCAGCTTTGCAATCAACGCCCCTTCCTTTGGCAAAATAAACATATGGACCCTTTGGTAATGAGACTATTTCAGACTTAGCCTTTCTCTTTACCATTTGGTCAACCGGGTTGACTATGGCCAATCCCTTTCCATTGGGAAGAGAATGTTTTTTCTGGATTTCCAGTGTCACCATTGTCACTGTCCATAAAGTTTTTGGGAAGTTGATCTTCTAATCAAATTTGCTTTACTATCGTTCCAAATCATTGCTGATTCAGCAGCACCAAGCAAATAGATATGATCATTAAGGTTCATGTCATAGTCTGTTTCATAGTAGTCCCAAAGGAACTCACTATGTGACTTAGAAAGTGATTGAACATCCAACTTTCTCAAGACTTTGACACCCAACTCTCCCGGCTTGTCAATATGTGACTTCATCTCTAAGATGTGATCACACATAGAACTTGCTTGCCATTAGGGCTTGAGTGACCTTGAACTTGTGGGTTAGGGAGAATAATTGGAGGAGGTGGAGGAAGAGAAGTATGACTTCCATGAGCCAAACTCGGGAAGTCATATTCATTAGGAAATCTTGGTTTGGGAAGATCATTGTTGTCTAAACCAGACATCAACAATGGGAGAAATTCACGTAAAGTTGATTTAAGTCCTTAATATAACACCCAGTATGATATATTAAGGCTAGGACCCAACAAACTATTTTATAACTTGGAAGAGGGATGCCGTAATCCAAGCTATAAAATATTTGAAGGTAGGTGAATGACGATTCACCAATTTCCACCAAGATAAACGAAATGTATTATTAGGTTTTAATTGGTTTTGAAACTCCTATATTCTTTTGAGATTCATTGAACTTTTCAATGGCATGTTTCAATCTCGAGTGTGCCCTTCAGGTTTTGTGACTGGGATGCCGAGGATCACAAAACAAGGTGTGAAGTAACCATGCAAATATACTTGGTACCCTTAATATTTACCCCTCAATCGATGTGCCGGTTAACCACACACGCTCCAACGATACTATGATAAACATTAAGTTACCCTTTGCCTACCTTGTTAAGTCCAGGTTAGTGTGCCGGTTAACCACACACGCTCCACTAACAGCTTAAACAAAGTGCAAAGTGTAATTTCATGGATTAGCACCTTATTCACATTTTCCTAAGTAACTAAGATTGGGAATTTATAAAAAGTTTAGTTACTTAGTATTTATCATTAATACTTTTAATGAAGGGAGAATTATAGTCCTTGTCCTACCTGTTCAGCTAACGACCCTCCACCGGTCAAGGAAGCGGTGGGTGAGAGTGGACACCCATTAAACTGCCATTTTATAGGCAGTAACCTTATACCCCCCTTATAGACCGGCTTCGTGAATGAGGCCTACTAATGGTAAGACGACTTGCTCTTATACATATAATATATTAAACTTTTAATATTATAATAGTATAAGGGTGTATTTTAGACATTTAAAATACTTGGTGGTTTAATCTATTAATTAAACTATACTCTTAATTTAATTAAATTTAAACCATGTCATTATGGAATTATTAATTCTCTTTTAATTAAACACTTTAATTATCTATTAATAAAGTCCATAAGAGTTAATTGAATTATTCAATAAAAACATCATAATTCCAATTATTAAATTCAAAATTAAAACCATTTAATTAATTGTTTAAGTTATGAACCCAAGAGTTTTAGAATTCAATTCTTTTTTTTTATCATAAAAAAACTTTTTCCAAATTCCAAAACTTGAGGGCAAGTTTTGTAACTCTTGAAAACTTTTGGATTCCATAACTTATGGAGTTAAATACTTGTTTTATGATGAAACTTTTCATGTTCCATAACTTAAGAACAAGTTATGGAATTCTTTAAAACATTAAGACCAAGTTTTGTAACTCCATAAAAAACTTTGAATCAATTTTTTTTAAAAACCTTTTCACATCCATAACTTATGGAGGCTTCAAAAAACTCTTTAGATCAAACTTTTTAAACTAATAAAATAATCATATCATTTTATCTTTTACTAAATTTGACTTAATTCAACTCATATAGCAAATGATTCAAATTTTACAAATAATTAGTTTTTCACAAAAACAAGTAATTATCTTAAAATTTGACAAACGTCATGTTTTTTTTTCCTTTTTTTTCCAACTTGAAAATAAAACATTTGCATCAATATAACAGAAAACAACCCATGGCTCTGATACCACTGTTGGGTTTTGAGCATTCTAACACTCCTATGGTGTACATGCAACCCTATAAACCTTGGATCTATGTTTTCTCTATTATACATGCAAATATTAACTATTCCAAGGTTTCATCCTAACTAGCATATTATGAAGCACCTATACTACAAAGTTCTAGTTAGATGACATACCTTTTGATGTAGCTTGATGTCTTCAAGCTTTAAGAGCTTAGCCCCAATAGTGTGGAAGCCTCAAATGGAATCACAAATCACCAAAACACCTTGGAAGAACTTGAGAGAATATGTATGCACACTAAAATCGGCCAAATCTTATTTTCACACACTTGTGCCAATTTTGTGAGCTAAGGACCCCTTTATATATTATGGAGGATTAGGGTTACATCCATGTAAATCCTAATACCCATGACCTTTCATTTACATAGGATCCATGGGTTAAAAGCTCCATGGACCATCCATGAAAGCTTAGCCCAACCTAAATGAACTTGGCCCATTCCATATATATAAGAGTCCATATTTAATTAGTTCTTTTTTGATCACTTAATTAATTCTAAATTAATTCTTGATCAATACTAATTAAATAATATGATTCCATATTAATATATTAGAACTTATAATATATTAATATAAATCATAAATATACTATTCTCAAAAGACTATCCATATAAATTGTGCCGGTGAAGTGCAACCCAAATGGACCATGCCCGAGTCGGGTCAAGTACATACCAAATATAGTTATGGACTTAGACATTAATCCAACATAATATCCCAACACTCAAGCCCAAAATACTAAAAACTACTTGTGGCCCAAATCGTGGCCCAATTTTCCAAATTGGGCTCAAATCCCTTCGTGGGCCTTTTCAAAATCACTATCAGACCAAAACCTGATGGCCCAACAGGGCCCAATAGGACCCAAGAAAAATAAGCCCAACAGCTGGCCCATGCCGAAGCCTAATAAGCAAAACTCCACCTGACTGAGTACGCGGGGCATACTCAGCTGTACGCTTAGCGTACAGGCTGTTTCGCTTGTACGTTGCACGTACAGACTTGTACGCCCATCTTATTCCTCCATTAAGCCAAAACCCTCATTAAGCTCTTAATGCTCGATCCTATAATTCCAAACCACGGATCCACTTCTAAATGAACGTCTAGAACCATAAATTCACTGACTTGGTGACTTTGCATGCCCCAATAAGAAGAAATCTCAAAGTGTAGCATTCTACTTCCATGAAAATGACTCAAACTCCAACATAGACGGTCTTAAACTCTATAGGTGCCAACTTTATGGACCTTGAACCTCAAAAACACTATGAGGGGCAACTCAAAGCTCCTAGGACCAAAATGAAACAAAACTCATACATGGTAGATCTAAGACATCAATGATCAAGTTCAAAGCTTTTTACCTCCAACAAGTTGGAAATGAGACACATAAGCAGGATCCATAAGCTCTTCCTTGATTCCCATCCTTGCACCAAGCTCCATCATCTTAGAAATGGACCAAATACACCAAAAATGGACACCATAAGCCCAAGATGCCACCATGAAGGCGTAAGGATGATTTCTAGGGTTTTAGAGGGTGGGGCTGACTTAGGAAATGAAGAAAGAGGCTAACATAATTCTTATATAGGGTAAAATTAAGGTTTTCAATATGCCCCTCGTATGCCTATCGTACCACCTCGTATGCCCAGCGTACGAGGTCTCACACCCTGACCCATACTCGCACCTACGTTGTGCGTTCCTCCAGTTATGCCTTGTGTAACCCTCTTTGCCTCGGTACGCCGTGCGTATCACATTGGTATGCCCCGCCTACTAGGGTTTTCCCCAAACCCTAATTCATGCGAAGACCATAACTTTCTCAATATAATTCCGCATCCGACGATCCTTATATCCATGAAAAGGTATCGAGACGCTCAACACTATTATCAATTCATAGTCACCATAAGATATCCCGAAATGAACATCCACTTACCATGAAAACACAAGCTGACAAATTACCAAAATTCCCTTTAATTCCAAAACGCAAACCGAATACCCGATCCATCCGAAATATTATATCCAACCCCAACTGAGTCCAAACCCAACTCATCGAGGATCCAAAGCCTGATAATACCCAGTCCTAATCACCATTCCCAACATGGAAACAATTCGAAACAAGGCGTTACACACACACACATACACACACACACACACACACACACACACATATATATATATATATATATATATATATATATATATATATATATATATATATATATATATATATATATTTATCATATAGCAATTGAACATATAATTGATCCACTCCCCATATACAATAACCACATTATCAATTCATAAAACATTTTTTTCGAAACAAACACCATCGGATCCCAAACGCACATAAAACCTCCCGGTCTCCCTCGCGCTGAACAACAAGCCACATCAAAACTAAAAACTCCTAAATATACCACAAGCTTTAATAAGATCAAGTATAGTAAGCAACATATCCTAAAGACCCCAAAAGTTAACATCATGCTTTAAACAAAGAATACCATTCCAACTTTTTTTTTTTGTTCTCAATACTACAAGCATTCAAAGGCAATATATGCATTGATCAACTAAAGTCGTTCTTTTTTACAACCTTCCATTTCATATCCAGTTGTTATAGCCATTTAAATATACCTTAACATTTCATTACCATGGAAAATCGTGTCTTTTGTCTTTGAAACTACAGATTTGTTTATTACTTTTGCTGCCATAATGTGATGTTTCTAAAAAAGATTGACTCCTTCACTTCCCACTTGATCCATTTTGGAGTGTTTTGGAGATATGTTAGAATGAAAGAGAAATGTATGATAGATAGAGAAGTTTGAGAGATTCAACTGAATTTTGTTATCATTGAATCATAGAGACAAGCTACAAAATAATATATATAGAAAGAGATTACACAACTAACTATCTGTAACTACAAAAACATCTATAATTAATTTTGATAAATAAAGACTATTTTACCCTTGAGGGTAACTAACTCTAACTGTCTTTAGCTTGTCTAACATTCTACATCAAGCTTGTGAGCAATTACACACACCAAGCTTGGATCTTGCATTAGCATGTTGAATGCCATGAAGTTGTTTGGTAAGCACATCATCTTTATGATCATTAGTAGAAACATGATCCAATTGAATGAGGCCAGATGTAACCTTTTCTCTCACGAAGTGACAGTCTATTTCTATATCCTTTGTACGCTCATGAAATACCATATTATAAGCAATATAGACAGCTGCCATATTATCACACTTTAAAGGAACGTGATTAACATCTAGAACACCCAATTCATTGAACAATCTTCTTAGCTATGCAAGTTTGTCAAATGCACGTTGCATGGATCTATATTTTGCCTCAACTAAAGACAAAGAGACTGTGTCTTGCTTCTTCGATTTCCAATAAATGGGAGTGTCTCCAAATATGATGAAATGTCCACTAATAGATTTTTTGGACATGAAGCCTAATCTGAATCACAGTAAGCTTCTAATTTGAAAAAGGCTTGATTGTTGAAGTATAAAGCTTGAGAGATGGTTCCTTTTAGGTATTTAAAGACATGTAATGCAACATTGTAATGAGCTTGAGAGGGTGTCTTGTTGAATTTGATTAGATGTTGAACTGAAAATGCCAAATCTGGTCTAGTATGAACCAAGAAGTTAAGCTTGCTAACAAGTTGTCTATAAAAAGTAGCATCTAGAAAAGGATCATCCATGACTGGAAGAAGCTTGACTTCAGTAGGAAGAGGAGATGTATCAAACTCATTGATGTTGTAAGTAGAGAGTAATTCTCTAATGTATTTAGTTTGATGAACAACCATTCCTTGTTTAAGCTTGTCAAACTCAATGGAAAGAAAGAAATGAATTAATCCAAAATCTTTAATTTGAAATTTTAAAGTTTAGAAAGTTTTTATGTAGCACCGAAATTTTCAAACCAAAATTTTCATTTCAAACATAAAAATCACATGTCATATTTCCCGAAAATCTCAAGTATCAACATTAATACAATTTATTTATCAAAAGTTGTTTATTACATAAACCAGGATCCTCCAAAATATATCTCCAATGTGAGTGTGTGTAAAATCAAGTCGGGGCCTTCCCGTGATCATCGGAAGTACCTGAAACACATAACACATAACACGTTAAGCGCGAAGCTTAGTGAGTTCCCCAAAATACCACATACAGCTCATTAGCCACTCTAGGCTATAACTCGATAAGACCCTCCGGTCAATGTCTCAGTGGGACCCTCCGGTCCCAACTCAGTAAGCTCATAATAACAATACTCAGCATAAAACACAAAGACATCATGCAGGATATCAAATACACAGGTAAACACAATAAACAGCTCAATCACACAAGGTACCACTCAAGGCAAGTATAGTGATAAAACTCACCTTGCAAGAAGTCAGCAAATCTCGAACTCAAATCACCGGTCTAGCCTCCGCCTAGCAAACACGACAATTATCCCTAATTAATCACGGCTCTCAAGAGGCTACACTAACTCACAGAAGGGAAAAAGACCATTTTACCCCTTAATGGCCCTAAATGTCCATAAATTGACCAAACCTTAAAAGTCAACAAAAGTCAACGGCAGGGAGTAGGCCGCGCGTACCAGCTTCTGACACTGGGCGTACTCGGCTGCCATCCAGGCATCGGGGATGCGCGACCCCTATGTTGCACGTACTGGAATTACGCCCGGCGTACGCTCCAGTTTCATCCTTTTCACTTGTTTGGTCTTAAACGGTTAAGACGTTGGCTCATATTTTAGATCTAGACTCTCTAATAGCTCTTAACCCATAAAGTCAGGGACTTTAAGCCTTTGCATGGATGGGAAGGTCCCAAACACACAAATCACTCACTCTCTTATGACAAAAAGCACAAATCTCATGCATGGCTTGATCCAAACGTCCAAGATTGGATTTTTATGACACTACACCACTGAATATACTCAAAGGGGGTGGATCATGGTCTCTGGGGTACAATATCACATAAAGTCTCCAACTTTTGGGACAAAACCCTAGAATACTCTACTTAAATGCAAAAACCAAAAGAGTAAGAAAGCTTTGAGATTTATACCTCAAAATGAAGCTCCACACTCAGATAAGCACAGATCCAAGGCCTGGAATCCCACTCCTTCTTCTTCAAGACTCCTTCTTCACTCCAAAGAAACTCAAGAATACTCCCAAGGCTCTCAAATGCACTCACAAGCTCTAAGAAAGAAAAGTAGGGTTTAGGAGGGTTGGTGTCTGAGAATGGTGGCCAGGAATGAGGCCATCATATCCTTTAAATAGGGGCCTCACTCAAAATTAGGGTTTTCACCCTGAGCCTAGTACGCCCAGCGTACTAGGTGGCTTCCGCGTGAAATGCACGCATATGAGTACGTTGAGCGTACACTCGCATACGCCCCGCGTACTCATTCACCACCTTTTTCATTCAGGGACTAAAATGGCCAATTACTCAAAAGACCAAGGGTTACGAGGTATACCTGGACTTGGGATGTTACAACTCTCCCCCACTAGGATCAGACTTCGCCCTCGAAGTCATGCTCCGATCACAATTCGGGATACTGATCTCGCATCTCTGACTCCGACTCCCAAGTCGACTTGGAACCTCTACGATGTTGCCACTGCACCCGAACCAGGGGCACCTCTTTGTTCCTCATAACCTTCACCTTCCGATCCAAAATCGCGATCGGCCTCTCGATGTATTTCAGGCTCGCATCCACCTGAATGTCCTCTAGGGGTACCACTGCCGTCTCATCGGCTACACACTTCCTCAACTGGGACACGTGGAAAGTGTTATGAATCTGACTCAAATCTGCAGGTAGCTCCAACCGGTATGCTACCTTACCCACTCTGGCGGTCACTCTGAAAGGACTAATATACCGGGGCACCAACTTGCCCCGTTTCCTGAATCGAATCACCCCTTTCCATGGGGATAACTACAGGAGGACAAAATCTCCAACCTGAAACTCAAGCTCGGATCGTCGCCTGTCTGCATAACTCTTTTGGCGACTCTGGGCCGTCAGTAACCTCTTTCTGACCTGCTGAATCTGCTCAGTCGTCTTCAACACTATCTCAGTGCCACCCATCACTCTCTGCCCCACTTCTCCCTAACAAATGGGGTTCCGACACCTCCTCCCATATAGGAGCTCAAAGGGGAGCATACCGATGCTGGAATGGTGGTTGTTGTTGTAAGAAAACTCAGCCAAGGGTAAATAAGTGTCCCAACTTCCTCCGAAGTCCATCATACATGCTCGCAGTATATCCTCAAGTGTCTGAATCGTCCACTCGCTCAGCCCGTCTGTCTGCGGATGGTACGCAGTGCTGAAGTGCAACCGTGTACCCAATTCCTCATGAAATTTCTTCCAAAATCTGGAAGTAAAACGCACATCTCGATCTAACACTGTCGAGGTCAGCACTCCATGTCGAGCTACCACCTCTCTCACATAAATCTCGGCCAGTCTCTCTGCAGAAGAACTCTCACCAATAGCAAGGAAGTGAGCACTCTTCGTCAACCGGTCCACAATAACCAAAATCGTGTCGACACCTCACGCGATCCTCGGCAATTTGGTGATAAAATCCATGGAAATCTGTTCCCACTTCCACTGGGGTACCTCTAGTGGCTGCAACTTGCCATGAGGACGCTGGTGCTCGGCCTTAACCCGGCGACAGGTCAAGCACCTCTCGACTACCCAAGCCACGTCCCTTTTCATACAGGGCCACCAATAATCTCTCTTCAGGTCCAAGTACATCTTAGTGGCTCCTGGATGGATCGAGAATCTCGACCTATACGCCTCCTCCATCAGAATACAGCGAGCTCCACCTGTATAGGGCACACAAATCCACCTGTGGAAGGTCATAAGCCCACGACTGTCCGCCACAAACTCGGACACCTGCCCAATCACATGCTCTCTCTTGCGGTTTTCCGACTTCATAACCTCCACCTGGGCCTCTCGGATGGTATCTAAAACTGGAGTCATCACTATCATCCTCATACACACATCTCGGATTGGGGCACACTCTGCTCTGCGGCTCAAGGCATCAGCTACCACATTAGCCTTGTCTGGGTGATATAAGATCTCACAGTCGTAGTCTTTCACTACATCCAACCATCTCCTCTGTCTCATATTAAGATTGGGCTGATCCATCAGATACTTCAGACTTTTATGGTTTGTGTATATGGTACACTGGACACCATAAAGATAGTGGCGCCAAATCTTGAGGGCGAATACCACTGCCCCTAACTCCAAATTGTGGGTGGGATACCTCATCTCGTGAGGCTTCAGCTGCCTCGACGCATATGCTATCACATGACCCCTCTGCATCAACATTGCACCCATCCCTGAAATGAACGCATCGCAATAAACCACGAAGTCCTCCACTCCCTCCGGAAGAGCCAACACTGGAGCTTTGCATAATCTCTGGTGAAGAGTCTCAAATGATGTCTGCTGCTCAGGCCCCCAAACAAATGCAACGCCCTTCCGGTTCAACCTGGTGAGAGGAACCACAATCTTGGAGAAATCCTTGATAAATATCTGATAATAGCCGGCCAATCCCAGGAAACTTCTGATCTCGGATGGGGATCTCGGCACCTCCCATTGCATAATTGCCTCAAACTTGGCCGGATCGACCAAAATCCCATTCTGATTAACGAGGTGTCCCAGGAACTGGACCTCTCGTAATCAGAAATCACACTTGGAGAATTTGGCATACAGCCTCTCCGACCTCAATACCCCAAGAACCTCACGCAGATGCTCCTCATGCTGCTCCCTGGATCTCGAATACACCAAGATATTATCGATGAACACAATCACCGACCGGTCTAGCATAGGTCTGCACACCCGGTTCATGAGATCCATGAACATTACCGGTGTGTTGGTGAGCCCGAAAGGCATCACCACAAACTTGTAATGCCCATAACGATTCCTAAAGACCGTCTTCTGAATATCCTCATCGCGTATTCTCATCTGGTGATACCCAGATCTCAAATCAATATTGGAAAACCAAGATGCCCCACTGCAACTAATCGAACAAATCGTCAATCCTTGGAAGTGGATAACGGTTCTTCACCGTTAGCTTGTTCAACTCCCAGTAATCAATGCACATCCGGTGTGAACCATCCTTTTTCTTGACAAAGAGGATTGGCGCTTGTTGGATTAATGTCTAAGTCCATAACTATATTTGGTATGTACTTGACCCGACCCGGCATGGTCCATTTGGGTTGCACTTCACCGGCACAATTTATATGGATAGTCTTTTGAGAATAGTATATTTATGATTTATATTAATATATTATAAGTTCTAATATATTAATATGGAATCATATTATTTAATTAGTATTGATCAAGAATTAATTTAGAATTAATTAAGTGATCAAAAAGAACTAATTAAATATGGACTCTTATATATATGGAATGGGCCAAGTTCATTTAGGTTGGGCTAAGCTTTCATGGATGGTCCATGGAGCTTTTAACCCATGGATCCTATGTAAATGAAAGGTCATGGGTATTAGGGTTTACATGGATGTAACCCTAATCCTCCATAATATATAAAGGGGTCCATGGCTCACAAAATTGGCACAAGTGTGTGAAAATAAGAGTGGGCCAATTTTAGTGTGCATACATATTCTCTCAAGTTCTTCCAAGGTGTTTTGGTGATTTGTGATTCCATTTGAGGCTTCCACACTATTAGGGCTAAGCTCTTAAAGCTTGAAGACATCAAGCTACATCAAAAGGTATGTCATCTAACTAGAACTTTGTAGTATAGGTGCTTCATAATATGCTAGTTAGGATGAAACCTTGGAATAGTTAATATTTGCATGTATAATAGAGAAAACATAGATCCAAGGTTTATAGGGTTGCATGTACACCATAGGAGTGTTAGAATTCTCAAAACCCAACAGTGGTATCAGAGCCATGGGTTGTTTTATGTTATATTGATGCAAATGCTTTATTTTCAAGTTGGAAAAAAAAGGAAAAAAAAAACATGACGTTTGTCAAATTTTAAGATAATTACTTGTCTTGTGAAAAACGAATTATTTGTAAAATTTGAATCATTTGTTATAGGAGTTGAATTAGGTCAAATTTAGTAAAAGATAAAATGATATGATTATTTTATTAGTTTTAAAAGTTTGATCTAAATGTTTTAAGGAGTTACATATTTTGTCATAAAATTTTGGAGCTCAAAAGTTTTTTTTAAAGTTGTGATCTTAAGGGTTTTTGAAACTTCCATAAGTTATGGATATGAAAGTTTTTTTTAAAAAAAAAATTTGATTCAAAGTTTTTATGGAGTTACAAAATTTGGTGTTAATGTTTTAAAGAATTCCATAACTTGTTCTTAAGTTATGGAACATGGAAAGTTTCATCATAAAACACCATTAATTCCATAAGTTATGGAATCCAAAGGTTTTCAAGAATTACAAAACTTGCCCTCAAGTTTTGGAATTTGAGAAAAGTTTTTTATGAAAAAAAGAATTGAATTCTAAAACTCTTGGGTTCATAACTTAAACAATTAATTAAATGGTTTTAATTTTGAGTTTAATAATTGGAATTATGATGTTTTGTTGAATAGTTCAAATTAACTCTTATGGACTTTATTAATAGTTAATTAAAGCGTTTAATTAAAAGAGTATTATTAAATCCATAAATATATGGTTTGAGTTTAATTAAATTAAAAGTCTAGTTTAATTAATAGATTAAACCATCAAGTATTTTAAATGTCTAAAATACACCCTTATATTATTATAATATTAAAAGTTTAATATATTATATGTATAAAAGCAAGTCGTCTTACCATTAGTAGGCCTCATTCACGAAGTCGGTCTATATGGGGGGTATAAGGTTGTTGCCTATAAAATGGCAGCTTAATGGGTGTCCACTCTCACCCACCGCTTCCTTGACTGGTGGAGGGTCGTTAGCCGAACAGGTAGGACAAGGACTATAATTCTCCCTTCATTAAAAGTATTAATGATAAATACTAAGTAACTAAACCTTTTATTAATTCCCAATCTTAGTTACTTAGGAAAATGGGAATAAGGTGCTAATCCATGAAATTACACTTTGCACTTTGTTTAAACCGTTAGTGGAGCGTGTGTGGTTAACCGGCACACTAACCTAGATTTAACAAAGTAGGCAAAGGGTAACTTAATATTTATCATAGTATCGGTGGAGCTCGTGTGGTTAACCGGCACATCGATTGAGGGGTAAATATTAAGGGTACCAAGTATATTTGCATGGTTACTTCACACCTTGTTTTGTGATCCTCGGCATCCCAGTCACAAAACCTGAAGGGCACACTCGAGATTGAAACATGCCATTGAAAAGTTCAATGAATCTCAAAAGATCTAGGAGTTTCAAATCCAAGTAAAAAACCTAATTAAATTATTTCGTTTTTCATGGTGGAAATTGGTAAATCGTCATTTACCTACCTTCAACTATTTTATAACTCGGATTACGGCATCCCTCTTCAAGTTATAAATAGGTTGTTGGATCCTAGCCTTAATATTTCATATTGGGTGTTATATTAAGGACTTTAGATCAACTATCTTGAATATCTCCCAAAAGATGTCGAGTTCAGACATCTATGATCTTCCCAAATCTCTTGGAACTTTACTTCCTCCACCTCCTCCAATTATTCTCCCTAACCCACAAGTTCAAGGTCACTCAAGCCCTAATGGCAAGCAAGGTCTATGTGTGATCACATCTTAGAGATGAAGTCACATATTGAAAAGCCGGGAGAGTTGGGTTTCAAAGTCTTGAGAAAGTTGGATGTTCAATCACTTTCTAAGTCACATAGTGAGTTCCTTTGGGACTACTATGATACAGACTATGACATGAACCTTAATGATCATATCTATTTGCTTGGTGCTGCTGAATCAGCAATGATTTGGAACGATAGTGAAACAAATTTGATTAGAAGATCAACTTCCCAAAAACTTTATGGACAGTGACAATGGTGACACTGGAAATCCAGAAAAAGCATTCTCCTCCCAATGGAAAGGGATTGGACATAGTCAACCCGGTTGACCAAATGGTAAAGAGAAAGGCTAAGTCTGAGATAGTTCCATTACCAAAGGGTCCATATGTTTATTTTGCCAAAGGAAGGGGCGTTGATTGCAAAGCTGCCAAATTTACCTAAGGATGTTAAAGTCCATAAGTTTGACTCTACATCAGGTAGAGCCCATTATCTAACTCTGTTAAGTTCTACTCTGAGATCCTCATTACATGATGTGACTGGGTCACATGTTGATGTTTTAAGAATCAAAGAATAGAGAGAAATATTAAAGGAAGTATATGCTGATTCTGATCGCGAAGGTGGATTTCGATCGCATCAGAATTTTGAGCAGTTGCTTAAGAAGTTATGATATATTGCTAAGGAATAGATAACAACAATTTTCCATGTGGATTGTAAGGATAAGTTTTTCCGCAAAGTTTTAAAATAAAAGAAAATTGTTTAATTTTGTATATTTGAAGTATCCTTACAATGGCATTTGTGGAAAATTGTTGCTTATATGATTCCACTGACAACAATATTGGAAAATAGATTTGATTCTTTCATTTGTGGTAGTGTCTAAATTTACCAAATCAGGAAAGTTCCTCATCACCCAAGTTTCAATTGGACCGAAACTTGGAATCATGCAAGTTGAATAGTATGATGAATGAGAACTTTCAAGCATTGGAAAATCAAGACTAATTACTTGTTCACATGGATGTGTGAGTCAAGTGAAGGACTAAAGGGATCGAGTACACATTCTTGTGCACTGGTCATGTCCACCACAAAGCTCGTTAAGACTATTTGATTTACTAAAGTTTAGCAAATATGGTTATACTTACAATTTTAAGTATAATTCTGAAACATTGGAAAAGTCTCAATGTATGGCAGAACGAATGGGAAGAATCAAATTATGCAGAAAGATAAAAGTTTCTCAAATCTGAAAAGATGGGAGAGTACTTTAGTATCATGTTTATGATCATCTTAATGATTTAGAAATCATATCAAAATTAGTCATCTAAAGGTCATCTTAGTGCATTCTTATGACTAAGAAGAGGAGTCGTGAATTGTTGAAATGGTTAGATCAGGAAGATGAGTCATACTTCGTTCCAAAACAATTCTTAGAGTCATACTCCAAGATTGTAACTTGAGTGACATATCTTAAAGAAAGGTTTAAAACACTTGTCAAATGTAAGAGTAAAAGTGTCCTACTCTTGTACATTTGAAATTGGTAAGTTGTGATGTTTAGGATAAAACAAAGACCAACTAAGGCCAATTGTGTGAAGTGTTTGTCTTGATAAAGAATCCGCACTATCTCTTGAATATTTGGCAAGATAGTCTTATATGTCAAGAGGATAGTGGGAGTCTTAAAGATCCTAAAAAGAATTTCAAGAACTAATCAAGAATAAAACCCGAGATTCTTCACTAGCACACGACTTGAGGTTTATAACCTGTCGTGTTGACATATTCTGTGCCCATTCCAGTTAAAGTTAGCTTTGCATAGGAGTTCTGAAAGTTCTCAATTGGTTGCATAACAACTTGGAAGCAATGGCAGGCCCTGTACTGCCAGGTGGCAAGAAGTTAAGATTGCATAAGTTCAGTCCATATGAGTTTGGATTTGTCATTATCCTTGTCTTGTGACTATGGTTTTGACGATTCACATGGATAAGAACACATACACCATAAAATCTAAGGGTCATAAGGTTTCTCTCCGATTCATGAAAATGATGGTGAGGAAACACTTCCACCAAGTAGATTTGAAGCAGATGGCAAAAGGTCTAAACAATTGAGACTATGATTACGGCATCCATTTTCATAGTTCTGAAATTGTTTAGAGACACATGCATGCTATCTAAGGAAAGGTGTATGATTTTGATAAAGTTTTATCAAAGCATCTCGTATCAAAAATCTGAACTTTGGTAAGAAAGTCAATAAAGTATTGATTTCTAGAAGTCTAGCTGATGTCTGAGTACATGTCAAAGCTAGTGGGAGCATAAGTGTTATGCTAATAATCATCATGTTAGTGGGAGCATGATAATTATTGTTAGTGTTGCAAGTTAGCAATGTTAATTATAGAAAACATAAGTTTCAATTCGTGAGGCTGCAGTGATTGAAAAAGTTGTTTTGCTATAATTAAGGGAGAGGATATACTTCATTTCAGTTCTAAAGGCTTAGATTGAGACCTTAATCATTTTTAGTCAAGAATATATATATATATGTATATATATATATATATATATATATATATATATATATATATATATGTGTGTGTGTATATATATATATATATATATATATATATATGAATTTCATGTTGGATTGGTTCAACTTAAAAAATTCTATATATTGCGTTCTCAAAATTTGATTATGATTATGGCATCCCTCTTCATAGTCAAATTTTGAAAACATGGCAAATAAAAATATTGTAGCAAAAGACTGGTCTAGAATCATGTCTTTATGTGAGACATCATGAATCGTGTACCATTTGCTTTGGGTACAGGATCGATTGCATGTGCTATAATATTTGTCATTTCTAAATTTTTCCAAATGCCCAGAGGCATTAAGAAGGGAAAAGGTCTAGAATTGGATATGACTAAAATGATTAAGCAATTGTCGAGGACAATCTGAAGTTTACCAAAGATTGGTTGCTCAGGGACAGTTGGAAGTATAGTGCTAATTTTGGAAGGACCATATTGACATATTCTGAAAAGAGGCATCTCTTATTCAGAAGTGATAGTCAAAATGATAATATGGAGTTGTCTCCATAGGTGGAAGTTATCTGTGTAAGATTAGAAAACTTAATGCAAGAATCATGTCCAAAGCAATGTACTTTGAATATGAGACTTAGTTTCCATGGAGTTGATCTCCATTGGAATACCTTATAATGACTGTTGACAAGTCTTTGTGACTTTGTACATATTCATTACAGGAGGGTCAGTGCATATAAGTTTAAAATCTAAACACATTTCGATAAATGATAGGAATTTGAAATTCTCCATTTTTCGATAAGGATTTGGGAGTGTGAAATTAGAATCATTGAACTTATGTTCAATATGTTTATTTCACAAAGTAAGGATCATAGACAAACATAGAGTGCATACTTGGTGTATGGCAAAGCTATTGTTTAAGAAAAACATAGTGTACATGCTTGGAGCATGGGACAACTAATGTTTTTAATTCAAGTATAAAGTTGATAAAACCGAAACAATGAATAATGAGTAATCAGTATGGTGATAAATAAAAGTGTTTATTTATATTCATAGGGTTTGATACCATATTTGATTCATTTATTCTTGTGTTTCACTTTGCATGTTTTGACTTCCAGAATAACTAAGTCGCACTTCCTGAATGATTAAGTTATTCAAACCATCCACAGTCGGTCATATGTTGGAAGTAGATATGAATCAAGACTGTCATGGGTTGGTTTGTAGAGGTCCAAGTTGGTGGACAAAGTGGTGCTACAACACTCATGAGTGCTCATAAGTTCTGAGTATTGGATTCAACCTGCGCTCATTTGAATCACTTCATGGATTTTATCACGAGTGATCATGAGACGATAATATCTTATATTCTTCAAACCTAGAGATATGAGTTGTTACTATGAGTTGGTTATACATTGATTGCACGAAAACGCATTTGGTAACTCGATGTTATAAAACGTGCCTTTGTGTATGATTCAACAAGTAGTAGTACAAGCCATATGAGTCGAAGTTTATCCATTCCTTTTACCTTCGGGATAAAAGCGATATATGTGGGCCCCTCGATGATTTAGCGATGACACATGTGAGTGCTTGCCCAAGCCATGACTGATTTGATTTGTTCAATCAGTCAGTCATCATAAATAGAAAATCGGGAAACAACAAATGGACAGAGAGAATAATTATAATCCATTTCTCAGTCCATATGATATCTAGAATGGAGGAATATATGATCCCTTATCTAATTGACAAGTCATTGACAAGGTCAGAGTTCGACAGCGGCTTTAAGAGCTACGATTGCCAGTTAGGTTTTGAAGTCATACTCAATAATAGTTTTAGACTTATCCAAGTGGGAGACTGTTGGATTAATGTCTAAGTCCATAACTATATTTGGTATGTACTTGACCCGACCCGGCATGGTCCATTTGGGTTGCACTTCACCGGCACAATTTATATGGATAGTCTTTTGAGAATAGTATATTTATGATTTATATTAATATATTATAAGTTCTAATATATTAATATGGAATCATATTATTTAATTAGTATTGATCAAGAATTAATTTAGAATTAATTAAGTGATCAAAAAGAACTAATTAAATATGGACTCTTATATATATGGAATGGGCCAAGTTCATTTAGGTTGGGCTAAGCTTTCATGGATGGTCCATGGAGCTTTTAACCCATGGATCCTATGTAAATGAAAGGTCATGGGTATTAGGGTTTACATGGATGTAACCCTAATCCTCTATAATATATAAAGGGGTCCTTGGCTCACAAAATTGGCACAAGTGTGTGAAAATAAGAGTGGGCCGAGTTTAGTGTGCATACATATTCTCTCAAGTTCTTCCAAGGTGTTTTGGTGATTTGTGATTCCATTTGAGGCTTCCACACTATTGGGGCTAAGCTCTTAAAGCTTGAAGACATCAAGCTACATCAAAAGGTATGTCATCTAACTAGAACTTTGTAGTATAGGTGCTTCATGATATGCTAGTTAGGATGAAACCTTGGAATAGTTAATATTTGCATGTATAATAGAGAAAACATAGATCCAAGGTTTATAGGGTTGCATGTACACCATAGGAGTGTTAGAATGCTCAAAACCCAACAGCGCTCCCCACTGCGAGCTACGCGGTCGAATAAATCCCTTCCCCAGCAGCTCCTGAAGCTGTGAGGATAATTCCTGCATCTCTGGCGGCGCAAGGCGATAAGGTGCCTTGGTGATAGGCGCCGCTCCCGGAACCAAATCAATCTGAAACTCCACTTGCCTCTCGGGAGGAACACTCGGCAACTCCTTAGGAAAAACATCAGGAAACTCGCACACTATCGGAACCTCGGAGATAGAAATCGGCCTCTCTGAAACATTTCGCGTTTCCATCACGTACGCCAACAACCCCATACAACCCTGGTGCAAACTCTGCCTCGCTCTGGCAGCGAAGCAGAAAGCTGACCCAGATCTGGTACCCTCGCCATACACTGTAAGCACTCCCCCACTAGGGTCTCGTATATGTTGGATAAGGTGTCTAAGTCCATAACTATTTCTGGTATGTACTTGACCCGGTTGGCATGGTCCATTTGGGTTGCATGGCATTGCAACACTTGGATAAACTAAATGAGAGAAAGGACACTTAAGGATTATTAATATATTATAAGTTCTAATATATTAATAATATTATTTAATTAGTATTGATCAAAGAATTAATTTGGAATTAATTAAGTGATCAAAAGGAGACTAATTAAATATATGGGGTTGATTGTGTAAATCATCTATTCTTTTATAGTGGGCTAATGATCCATGGTTTATTGAATTGGGCTAAAACCCATAAGGTTCTCCATGGATAGTCCATGGAGGTTATAAACCCATGGATCATGGAATATGGAAAGCCATGTCAATTAGGGTTTACATGTTGTAACCCTACTTGTGACACAACTATAAAAGGGCCCCATGACTAGCAAAATCGGGACTACTAAGTGAAGAACTAGAAGGCTAGCTGATTTTGAGTGTTAGTGAACTTCTCTCAAGGTTATTCCAAGAGTTGTGGTGTTGTGTGAGACATTTGAGGCATCACACTTGAAGTGCTAGGCTCACAAGGTTCTCAAGGAATCCAAGCAACAAAAGGTATGTTCTTCTACTAGTGTTTTGTGATTCAAGTACCTCTTAACATGCTAGTTAGGAAGTAGACCTTGGAAAATTATTATTTGCATGTATCTTAGAGAAAACATAGATCCAAGGTTTCTAGGGTTGCATGTACACCAAAGGAGTGTTAGAATGCTCAAAACCCTTCAGTGGTATCAGAGCCTAGGCTTGTTTTCTTGATACTTGATGCAAACTTGTTTTTCCAAATCCAAAATCTGCCCATACTGGAAAAATCGACGAGTTCTGGCCAAAAACTCGCCGAGTTCATGAGTTAATTTATGAACTCGACGAGTTCCTTATAGAACTCGACGAGTTTGTCTTCCAGTTTGCAGTTTTTCGAGTTTGGCTGCTGGAAATGGACTAGAAACATTACCCTAAATTGTTTTGGTCTTATAAAACTTGTTTTAGATGGTGTAATGTTTATGCTAATCCATTTTCAATGGCTATTATCAAATTTTCAAGTTTTGTATGGTTTATTTATGATTCTTGAAATTGTTGATATGGATGTTTATACACTTATGAGTTTAGAAGATCATAGGAATTATGTGCAAATACTTTGTTAGTTTAGTTCTTGATCTTGATGTGTTTTTAATGGAATCCATAATTTGTCCTCAAGTTATGGATTACCAAAAGTCACTCCTTTTAAAGTCCATTAAATAACACATAAGTTACATGAAATGAAGAGTCTTCATTTTAATAAACTATAACTCATAAGTTATGAAAGATGAAAAGTTTTGAAAGTTACAAAACTTGCCCTCGAGTTTTGGAACATGTAAAGTCACTTTGAAAACTTTAGTTCCATACCCTAGAATTTTAAAAGTTAAAATTCAACCCTTATACTTTATAGTATTATAAGTTATATATATATATATATATATATATATATATATATATATATATATATATGTATAAGATCAAAGTCAATCTTACCGTTAGTAGGCCTCATTCACGAAGCCGGTCTATAAGGGGGGGTATAAGGTTGTTGCCTATAAAATGGCAGCTTAATGGGTGTCCACTCTCACCCACCGCTTCCTTGACTGGTGGAGGGTCGTTAGCCGAACGGGTAGGACAAGGACTATAATTCTCATTATAAGTATAATGATAAGTATAAAGTAACTAAACCTTTTATAAATTCTCAATCTTAGTTACTTTAGGAAAATGTGAATTTGGTGCTAACCCATGAAATTGCACTTTGCACCTTGCGTAAGTCGTTAGTGGAGCGCGTGTGGTTAACCGGCACGCTAACTTGGATTTAACAAGGTAGGCAAGGGGTAACTTAATGTTTATCATAGGATCAGTGGAGCGCATGTGGTTAACCGGCACATCGATTAAGTGATGAATATTAAGGGTACCAAGTATATTTGCATGATTATTCACACCTTGTTTTGTGATCCTCGACATCCCAGTCACAAAACTTGAGAGGGCACAATCGAGATTTAAACATGCCATTGAAAAGTTCAATGAATCTCAAAAGATTTAGGAATTTAAAATCCAATTAAAACCTAATAAATTATTTCGTTTTTCATGGTGGAAATTGGTGAATCGTCATTCGCATACCTTCAAATATTTTATAGCTTGGATTACGGCATCCCTCTTCCAAGTTATAAAATATTGTGTTGGGTCCTAGCCTTAATATTTCATATTGGGTGTCATATTAAGGACTTAAATCAACTGACTTGAATATCTCCCATATTAGATGCCTGGTTTAGACATCTATGATCTTCCCAAATCCCTTGGAACAAGCTTTCCTAATGAATATGATGTTCCGTGGTTGGATAATGGAAATCATACTTCTCTTCCTCCACCTCCTCCAGTTATTCTCCCTATCCTACAAGTTCTTGAATAGTTCAAGGCCACTCAAGCCCTATTGTCAAGCAAGGTCTATGTGTGCTCACATCTTGAAGATGAAGTCACATATTGACAAGCCGGCAGAGTTGGGTGTCAAAGTCTTGAGAAAGTTGGTTGTCCAATCACTTTCTAAGTCACATTGTGAGTTTCCTTTGGCACTACTATGAAACAGACTATGACATGACCCTTAATGATGTTATCTATTTGCTTGGTACTGCTGAATCAGCAATGATTTGGAGGACTGGTAAAGCAAATTTGATCAACTTCCCAAACTTCCATGGACATTGACAACGGTAACATTGGAAATCCAGAAAAGCTATCTCTTCCCAATGGAAAGGGATCGGCCATAGTCAACTCGGTTGACCAAATGGTAAAGAGAAAGGCTAAGTCTGAGACAGTCTCGTGTACCATTCCCAAAGAGTCCATATGCTTATATTGCCAAAGGAAGGGGCATTGGTTGCAAAGCTGCCCTATTTACCTGACAGATCATAAGGTTGGTCAAAAAGTTTGACTCTACTTCAGTAAAGTCCACTATCTAACTCTAGTAAGTTCCTATTTGGAGATTCTTACTACATGATGTGACTGGGTCACATGTTGATGTTTTAAGAATCAAAGAAAAGAGGAAGCTTAAAGGAAGAGTAAGCTGATTCTGATCGCGAAGAGATGATTTCGATCGCATGGTTCAATGATCATAATTTTGAGCTGTTGCTTAAGAGTTGTGATAGATTCCTTAGGAATTCATTGTTGGGTTTTGAGCATTCTAACACTTCCTAAGTGTACATGCAACCCTATTAAACCTTGGATCTATGTTTGTCTAAGATACATGCAAAATATTATTTTCCAAGGTTTATAACCTATCTAGCATGACATGGGGTACTTTTAACCATAAAAGAACTAGATGAATTACATACCTTTTGTTGATTGTTGATTCCTTGGAGTTTGAGAGCCAAGCACCAATAATGTGAATGCCTCAAATGGAAATCACAAATCACCACAAACTTGGAAAATGTATGAGAGAGTATACTAACTCTTGATTTTGGCCACCACACTTACACACACACTAGGGTGTTTTTCATGCAACATAAGCTTGTTTATATAGTGTGCATGGTTAGGGTGAAACCCTAATAACCCATGTCTTTTCCTCTTCCAAGGATCCATGGGTTAAAAGCTCCATGGATCATCCATGGACTTCCATATAAGCTTAGCCCATTAACAAATGAGTATTAGCCCACACCATATAAATACAATAGCCCATGATTTAATTAGTCTTCCTTTTAATCACTAAATCAATTCATAATTAATTCAAGATTAAAACTAATTAAATAACATGACTTTATATTAATATATTATAACTTATAATATATTAATAAATCGTAAGTATACAATTCTCATAAAATTATCCATAAACAGTTTGGGTGAAGTGCAACCCAAATGGACCATGTCGGGTCGGGTCAAGTATATACCAAATAAGTTATGGACTTAGACACCTTATCCAACAGTCTCCCACTTGGATAAGTCTAATAACTGTATTTGCGTATGTTACTTCAGGAACCAACCAGCAATCGTAGCTCTCGAAAACTCTGTTGAACTATGAAGCGCCATTTTAGATAAGTGATCATATAATCCTCTGTTCTCATGATATCAGCCGGACAAATACATGGAACAACGTCGTACTTATTGTCCAGCAGTTTGTTTCCCGATTTCCGATTTGTTTGACAAAGAACTAAATTGAATACATCAATTAGCTTCTGACCGGGCCCGGTACATAGGTCAAAACAAAATCATCGAGGGGCCCAGATATCGCTTCTAATCCTCCAAGGACTAGAAGGAGCAGATAAACTTCGACTCATATACTTGTTTCTACTACTTGTTGAATTATACACAAAGGCACGTTTTTAACATCAAGTTACTGATGCGTTTACGTGCAATCAATGCACAACCAACTCATAGGTAACAACTCATATCTCTAGGTTTGAAGACTTATATGATATTACCGTCTCACGATCACTCGAGATAAATTCCATGAAGTGATACAAGTGAGCGTGGGTTAATTCCAATACTCATAACTTATGAGTACTCATGAATGTTGTAGCAACCATTGCTATGTCTAAACACGTTTAGCCATCTACAAACTCGATTCATGACAGTCTTAATTCATACCTACTTCCAACATATGAACGACTGTGGAGTGTTTAAATGACTTAGTCATTCGGAAAGAATAACCTAGCTATTCTGGAAGTCAAAACATGCAAAGTGAAACACAATAATAATCGAATCCAATATGGTCTCAGAACCCTTTTGAATATAAATAAAACCACCTTTTATTTATCACCATATTGATTACACATTATTCATTGTATAATGTTTCAAATAATCAACTTAATACTTGAACAAAAACAACAGTCGTCCCATGCTCCTAGCATGTACACTTTGTTTTTCTAAACAATAGTTATGCCATACTCCAAGTATGCACACTATGTTTGTCTATGATCTTTACTTTGTGAAATAGATCAACTGAACATGATTCCAATGATGCTCATTTCACAATCCCAAATCCTTATTGTAAATGTAAGAATTCCTAATTCCTACCATTTACCAAAAAAAACGGTTCGATTTTAAACTTATATGCACTGATCCTCTCGTAATGGTTATGCACAAGGTCACCAAAACCTTGTCATCAGTCATTACAGAGGATTCCAAAGGAGATCAACTCTATGGAAACGAACTCTCATATTCAAAGTACATTGCTTTGAACATCCTTCTTGCATAAAAGTTTCTAACTTTCTCATAGATTCTTAATATCCAACTCCCAATATGGAAAATTTCCATATTCCTATTTTGATTATCATATCTGAACAAGAGCTACCTCTTTTCAGAATATATCCATATGGTCCTTCCAAAATTTAACACTATACTTCCAACTGTCCCTGAGCAACCAATCTTTGGTGAGCCTTAGATAGTCCTCGACAATTGCTTAATCATTTTAGTCTTATCCAATTCTAGACTTTTCCCTTCTTAATGCTCTGAGCATTTGGAAAATTTAGAAAGGATGAATACTATAGCACATGTGACCGATCCTATACCCGAAGCATATGGGACACGATTCACGATGTCTCACATAAAGACCTGATACTGGATCAGTCTTTTGCTACAATATTTTTTTATATTTTCCATGTTTTCAAAAATCGACTATGAAGAGGGATGCTGTAATCATAATCGAATTTGAGAACGCAATATATATAGAATTTCCTTATGTTGAACCATTCCAACATAAAACTCATATATATATCCTTGACTAAAGATGATTAAAACTCAATCTAAGCTTTTAGAATTGAAATGAAGTATAATTTCCTCTCCCTTAATTATAGCAAAACAACTTTTTCAACCCCTACAACATTACGAATTGAAACTTTTGTTTTTCTATAATTAACATTGCTAACTTGCAACACTAAACATAATAATCATGCTCCCACTAACATGATGATTATCAGCATAACACTTATGCTCCCACTAGCTCTGACATATTTCCAGAAATCAGCTGGACTTCTGAAATTTAGATTCGTACACCCTTTCTTAGATAGCTCACATGTGTGTCTAAACAATTTCCAGAACTATGAAAAGGGATGCCGTAATCATAGTCTTAATTGTTTAGACCTTTGCCATTTCTCACAAGTCCATGTTAGTGTGTCGGTTAACCACACACGCTCCATTAACGACTTTGAGAATGCAAACATCACAATTGCTATCTACTTAAAATCTTCTTAGTGAAAGCATTTCCTCACCATCATTTTCATGAATCGGAGAGAAACCTTATGACACTTAGATTTTATGGTGTATGAGTTCCTATCCATGTGAATTTGTCAAAACCATAATCACAAGACAAGGTTAGTAACAAATTCAGCCTTACATGGATTGAACTTGTTCAATCTTAATTTCTTGTCATCTGGTAGCACAAGGCCCACCAATGCTTCCAAGCTGTTATGCACACAGTTTAGAACTAACAGAACTCATATGCATAGTCAACTTAATAGGAATAGACACAGAAACAAGAATTATGTCAACTTAATAGGTTTCAAACCTTAAGTCGTGTGCTAGTGATAAAACTCAGGTTTTACTCTTGATTAAATCTTGAAATCCTTTCAGGATCTTTAAGACTCCCACTGTCCTCTTGACATATAAGTTTCCCTAGTCAAGAACCATTCCTTGACAAAACAAATATTCAAGGGATAGTGCAGATTCTTATTAAGATAAACACTTCACACAATTGGTCTTAGTTGGTCTTTGTCTTATCCAAGACATCACAACTTACCAATTTCAAATGTACAGGAGTAGAAAACATTTTACACTACATTTGATAAGTGTTTTAAACCTTACTTTATGTCACTCAATGTTACAATCTTGGAGTATGACTCTAAGAGTTGTTTTGGAACGAAGTATGATCCATCTTCTTGATTTTAACCATTCCAACAATTCATGACCCCTCATCTTAGTCATAACAATGCACTAAGATGTCCTTAGAGTATGAATTTGTGATATGGTTTCATAATCATTAAGATGATCATAAAAACATGTATGATCCATCTTCTTGATTTTAACCATTCCAACAATTCATGACCCCTCATCTTAGTCATAACAATGCACTAAGATGTCCTTAGAGTATGAATTTGTGATATGGTTTCATAATCATTAAGATGATCATAAAAACATGATACTAAAGTACTCTCCCATCTTTTCAGATTTGAGAAACTTTTATCTTTCTGCCAAATTTGATTCTTCTCATCCGTTCTGCCATACATTGAAACTTTTCCAATGTTACAGAATTATACTTAACCTTATAAGTATAACCATACTCACTAATCTTTAGTAAATCATGACGAATTGATCTTTGTGGTGGACCTTGACCAGCACACACCCAGTGTACCTAATTCCTTAGTCCTTCAATTGACTCACATATGCATGTGATCAATGAATTAGTCTCAATTTTACAAAGATGAAAATTCTCATTCATCATACAATACAACTTGTATGATTCCAAGTTTCTGTCTAACTGAAGCTTGGGTGATGAAAACCTTTCCTCATTTGGTAAATTCAGACGCTACCACATATGAGAGAATCAAACTCATATTTCCAATATTGCTAGAAACATACAAACATCAATTTCCATAAATGCCATTGTAAGGGGATATAATATAAAATAAACTAAACAAAACTTTTATTTCTTTATTAAAATGCGGAAAAATATTCCTTACAATGCATCTTCAAATGAAAACTATGATATTACATATTTCCTAGCAATCTATCATAACTTTTAAGTAGTAGCTCAAAAATCCGATCCTCGAACCATGCGATAGAAATCCATCTTCGTGATCAGATTCAGCACACTCTTATTTTAACCTTCCTTTTGCTCGATCCTGCTAAACATCAAGATGCAACCTAGTCACATCATGTAATAAGAATCAACAATTAGGAACTTTAACAAAGTTAGATAGTGGACTTACCTGAAGCCGAGTCAAACATTTTGTCTCTACTTGCTTTCAAATATTTCAGGTATTCAGGGCAGCTTCGCTTCCAATGTCCCTTCTCATGACAATAAAAACATATAGACTCTTTGGGAATGGTACACGAGACAATCATAGACTTAGCCTTTCCCTTTACCTTTTGGTCAACCGGGTTGACCAAGGCCGATCCCCTTCCATTGGGACGAGAAAGCTTTTCTGGACTTCCAATGTTACCAATGTCCATGTCCATGAAAGTTTGAGAAATAGATTTTCCATCAATATTTGCTCGACCATTGCGCCAAATCATTGCTGATTCAGCAGCAACAAGCAAATAAGAAAGATCTATTAGGGTTATGTCGGGATCTGTCATATGGTAGTCTTTAATAAACTCACTATATGACTCAGGAAGTGACTGAAGAACCTAGTCAACAACGAACTTCCTTGAAATAACAGCACCCAACATTCTCAACCTGTCTATGTGTGACTTCATTCCTAAGACATGAGTGCACACAGGTCTTCCATCTTTATGTTTCATTTCTAGTAGAGCTTGAGTGATCTTGAACCTTTCAAGTCTTCGGGCTTGTGGGTCAGGGAGAATAAATGGAGGAGGTAGGGGGAGTGAAGCATGATGTTGAGGGACATCATCTTCAAGAGGAAAGCTTGTTTCAAGCGATTTGGGAAGATCATAGTTGTCTGAACCAGACATCTACAATGGGAGAAAATCAAGTTAGTTGATTCAAGTCCTTAATATAACACCCAATATGAAATATTAAGGCTAGGACCCAACACAATATTTTATAACTTGGAAGAGGGATGCTGTAATCCAAGCTATAAAATATTTGAAGGTAGGTGAATGACGATTCACCAATTTCCACCATGAAAAACGAAATAATTTATTAGGTTTTAATTGGATTTGAAACTCCTAGATCTTTTGAGATTCATTGAACTTTTCAATGGCATGTTTCAATCTCGATTGTGCCCTTCAGGTTTTGTGACTGGGATGCCGAGGATCACAAAACAAGGTGTGAATAACCATGCAAACTCACTTGGTACCCTTAATATTATCACCTAATCGATGTGCCGGTTAACCACACACGCTCCAGCGATCTATGATAAACATTAAGTCACCCTTCGTGATCCTTACTAGTCCAAGTTAGTGTGCCGGTTAACCACACACGCTCCACCAACGACTTAGTAAGGTACAAAGTGTGAATTTCATGGGTTAGCACCATATTCACATTTTCCTAAAGTAACTAAGATTGGGAATTTATAAAATGTTTAGTTACTTTATAATATTCATTATACTTTTAATGAGAATTTAAAGTCATTGTCCTACCCGTTCGGCTAACGACCCTCCACCGATCAAGGAAGCGGTGGGTGAGAATGGACACCCATTAAGTTGCCATTTTATAGGCAACAACCTTATACCCCCCTTATAGACCGGCTTCGTGAATGAGGCCTACTAACGGTAAAACGACTTGATCTTATACATATATATAATAATTAACCATTAATGTTATAAATAGTATAAGGGTTGAATTTTAACTTTTAAAACTCTAAGGGTTTGGAATTAAAGTTTATTAAAGTGTGTGAAACTTTACAAATTCCAAAACTTGAGGGCAAGTTTTGTAACTATCCAAAACTTTTCATTTCATAACTTATGAATTAAAGGTTCATAAAAATGAAGACTCTTCATTTTATGTAACTTATGTGTTTTAAGTGTGTGTTTAAAAGAAGTGACCTTTGGATATCCATAACTTGAGGACAAATTATGGACTCCATTAAAACACATAAATGATCAAGAATTAATCCTAAACAATTCAGCAAATAATTCCTATCATCTTCTAAATTCATAAAAACATGAACATGATCATCAAAGTTTCAAGAATTATATGAACACATACAAAGCATGAAATTTTGATATAAGCTATCGTAAATGGATTAGAACTACCATTACACCAACTAAAACAAGTTTTAAAACACCAAAACAGTTTAGGGTAATGTTTCTAGTCCATTTCCAGCAGCAAAAGTCGAAAAACTGCATTCTGAGGCTCCTACTCGCCGAGTGCGCGAACCTACTCGGCGAGTAGGATGAGTTTACACATGAACTCGGCAAGTCCCCCCATGGACTCGGCGAGTTCATCAGTCAGACAGCAAAAAATCGACTTTTTATCACTATTTTGCATCAAGTATCAAACAAACACGCCTAGTCTCTGATACCACTGTTGGGTTTTGAGCATTCTAACACTTCCTAAGTGTACATGCAACCCTATTAAACCTTGGATCTATGTTTGTCTAAGATACATGCAAAATATTATTTTCCAAGGTTTATAACCTATCTAGCATGGCATGGGGTACTTTTAACCATAAAAGAACTAGATGAATTACATACCTTTTGTTGATTGTTGATTCCTTGGAGTTTGAGAACCAAGCACCAATAATGTGAATGCCTCAAATGGAAATCACAAATCACCACAAACTTGGAAAATGTATGAGAGAGTATACTAACTCTTGATTTTGGCCACCACACTTACACACACACTAGGGTGTTTTTCATGCAACATAAGCTTGTTTATATAGTGTGCATGGTTAGGGTGAAACCCTAATAACCCATGTCTTTTCCTCTTCCAAGGATCCATGGGTTAAAAGCTACGTGGATCATCCATGGACTTCCATATAAGCTTAGCCCATTAACAAATGAGTATTAGCCGACACCATATAAATACAATAGCCCATGATTTAATTAGTCTTCCTTTTAATCACTAAATCAATTCATAATTAATTCAAGATTAAAACTAATTAAATAACATGACTTTATATTAATATATTATAACTTATAATATATTAATAAATCGTAAGTATACAATTCTCATAAAATTATCCATAAACAGTTTGGGTGAAGTGCAACCCAAATGGACCATGCCGGGTCGGGTCAAGTATATACCAAATAAGTTATGGACTTAGACACCTTATCCAACATTCATAACAACATAGTTTTCATATGCATTTGCATTGTAAGGATAAGTGTTTCCGAAAGTTTTAAAATAAAAGGAAAAATTTTGTTTTTATTTATTTTAAGTATCCTTACAATGGCATTTGTGAAAAGTTGTTGTTTATATGTTTCCATTGATAGCAATATTGGAAAATAGATTTGATTCTTTCATTTATAGTAGTGTCTAATTTACCAAATAAGGAAAGATTCTCATCACCCAATTTTTAGTTGGATAGAAACTTGGAATCATGCAACGTGTAGTGTATGATGAATGAGAATTTTATCTTTGGGAAATTGAGACTAACTCCTTGATCACATGTATATGTGAGTCAAAAGAGGGACTAGGGGATCATGTACACTGGGTGTGCGCTGGTCAAGGTCCACCACAAAAAGATCGATAAGACAATTCGTCATGATTTACTAAATTTTAGTAAATATGGTTATACTTACAAGTTTAAGTATAATTTTGAAGCATTGGAAAGTTTCGATGTATGGCAGAACGAATGAGAAGAATCAAATTTGGCAGAAAGATAAAAGTTTCTCAAATCTGAAAAGATGGGAGAGTACTTTAGTATCATGTTTTATGATCATCTTAATGATTGTGAGACCATATCACAATTCATCCTCTAGGGACATCTTAGTGCATTCTTGTGGCTAAGAAGAGGAGTCATGAATTATTGAAATGGTGAAATCAAGAAGGTGATACATACTTCGTTCCAAGATTGTAACTTGAGTGACACATATTAAAGAAGGTTTATTAACACTTGTAAAATGTAGAGTAAAAGGTTTTCTACTCTTGTACAATTGAAATTGGTAAGTTGTGATGTCTTGGATAAAACAGAGACCAACTTAGGCCAATTGTGTGAAGTGTTTGTCTTGATAAGAATCCACACTATCTCTTGAATATTTGTTTGTCAAGGAATGGGTCTTGGCAAGAGAGTCCTATATGTCAAGAGGACAGTGGGAGTCTAAAAGATCCTGAAAGAGTTTCAAGATCTAATCAAGAATAAAACCTGTAGTTTATCACTTGCACACGACTTGAGGATTATAACCTATCGTGTTGACATATTCCTATTTCTGTGCCCATTCTAGTTAAAGTTGGCTTTGAATATGAGTTTTGAGAGTTCTCAATTGGTTGCATAACAACTTGGAAGCAATGGCAGGCCGTTGTGCTGCTAGGTGGCAAGAAGTTAAGACTACACAAGTTCAGTCCATATGAATTTGTCACTAACTATGTCTTGTGATTATGGTTTTGACAAATTCACATGGAAAGGAACACATACACCATAAAATCTAAGTGGCATAAGGTTTCTCTCCGATTCATGAAAATGATGGTGAGGAAACGCTTTCACTAAGTAGATTTGAAATAGATAGCAATTGTGACATTTGCATTCTCAAAGTCGTTAGTGGAGCGTGTATGGTTAACCGACACACTAACATGGACTTGTGAGAAATGGCAAAGGTCTAAACAATTGAGACTGTGATTACGGCATCCCTTTTCATAGTTCTAAAATTGTTTAGACACACATATGAGCAATCTAAGGGAAGGTGTATGACTTTGATAAAGTTTTATCAAAGCATCTCATATCAGAAATCTGAACTTTGGTAAGAAAGTCAATAAAGTATTGATTTCTAGAAGTCCAGCTGATTTCTGAGTACATGTCAAAGCTAGTGGGAACATAAGTGTTATGCTAATAATCATCATGTTAGTGGGAGCATGATAATTATGATAAGTGTTGCAAGTTAGCAATATTAATTATAGAAAACAAAAAGTTTCAATTGGGAAAAGTTGTTTTGCTATAATTAAGGGAGAGGAAATTATACTTCATTTCAATTCTAAAAGCTTAGATTGAGATTTTAATCATCTTTAGTCAAGGATATATATATGAATTTTATGATGGAATGGTTCAACATAAGGAAATTATATATATATATATATATATATATATATATATATATATATATATATATCGCGTTCTCAAATTCGATTATGATTACGGCATCCCTCCTCATAGTCGAATTATGAAAACATGGCAAATACAAAATATTGTAGCAAAAGACTGATCTAGGTTCAGGTCTTTATTTGAGACATCATGAATCGTGTCCCATATATGCTTCGGGTATAGGATCGATTACATGTGCTATAATATTTATCATTTCTAAATTTTCCAAATGCCCAGGGAATTAAGAGGGAAAAGGTCTAGAATTGGATATGACTAAAATGATTAAGTAATTGTCGAGGACAATCTGAGGTTTACCAAAGATTGGTTGCTCATGGACAGTTGGAAGTATGGTGTAAAATTTTGGAAAGGACCATATTGACATATTCTGAAAAAATGCAACTCTTGTTCAGAAGTGATAGTCAAAATGGGAATATGGAAATGTTTCCATAGGTGGAAGTTATTCTTTAAATCTGTGTAAGATTGGAAAATTTAATGCAAGAAGGATGTTCAAAGCAATGTACTTTGAATATGAGACTTCGTTTCCATGAAATTGATCTCCATTGGAATACTCTGTAATGTCTGTTGACAAGTCTTTTTGACTTTGTGCATAATCATTACAAGAGGATCAATGCATATAAGTTTAGAATCTAACAGATTTCGGTAAGTAGAAGGAATTTGGAATTCTTACATTTACGATAAGGATTTGGGATTGTGAAATGAGCATCACTGGAATCATGTTCAATTGGTCTATTTCACAACGTAAGGATCATAGACAAACATAGTGTGCATATTTAGAGTATGGCATAACTGTTGTTTGGACAAAACATAGTGTGCATGCTTGGAGCATGGCATGACTATTGTTTTGATTCAAGTATAAAGTTGATTATTTGAAACATTATACAATGAATAATGAGTAATCAATATGGTGTTTAAATAAAAGGTGTTTTATTTACTCTCAAAGGTGCTTGGGACCATAGAGGATTAGTATTATTCTTGTGTTTCACTTTGCATGTTTTGACTTCCAGAATAGCTAGGTTATTCTTTCCGGATGACTAAGTTATTTATATTCTCCACAGTCGGTCATATGTTGGAAGTAGATATGAATCAAGACTGTCATGAAGTTGGCTTGTAGATGTCTAAAGTGTTGGACATAGCAAGAGTTGCTACAACATTCATGAGTGCTCATAAGTTCTGAGTATTGGATTCAACCCACGCTCACTTGTATCACTTCATGGAATTTATCTCGAGTGATCGTGAGACAGTAATATCATATAAGTCTTCAAACCTAGAGATATGAGTTGTTGACTATGAGTTGGTTATACATTGATTGTACGAAAACGCATTGGTAACTCGATGTTATAAAACGTGCCTTTGTGTATAATTCAACAATTAGTAGAATAAGCATATGAGTCGAAGTTTATCTGTTACTTCTTGGATTAGAAGCGATATCTGGGCCCCTCGATGATTTTCTGTTGACCCATGTACCGGGCCCGGTCAGAACTAAATTGATGTGTTCGATTAAGTTCTATGTCAAACAAATCGGAAATCGGGAAACAAACTGTTGTATAATAAGTAAGACATTGTTTCATGTATTTGTCCGGTTGATATCTAGAACAGAGGATTATATGATCACTTATCTTAAATGGCGTATCATCATCATCTCAGTTCCGCGAGACCTTGAAAGAGCAACGATTGCTGATCTGTTCCTGAAGTCATATTTTCAGTTATAGTTATTAGACTTATCCAAGTGGGATGGTTCATTTGGGTTGCATGGCATTGCAACACTTGGATAGACTAAATGAGAGAAAGGACACTTAAGGATTATTAATATATTATAAGTTCTAATATATTAATAATATTATTTAATTAGTATTGATCAAAGAATTAATTTGGAATTAATTAAGTGATCAAAAAGGAGACTAATTAAATATATGGGGTTGATTGTGTAAATCATCTATTCTTTTATAGTGGGCTAATGATCCATGGTTTATTGAATTGGGCTAAAACCCATAAGGTGCTCCATGGATAGTCCATGGAGGTTATAAACCCATGGATCATGGAATATGGAAAGCCATGTCAATTAGGGTTTACATGTTGTAACCCTACTTGTGACACAACTATAAAAGGGCCCCATGACTAGCAAAATCGGGAGTACTAAGTGAAGAACTAGAAGGCTAGCTGATTTTGAGTGTTAGTGAACTTCTCTCAAGGTTATTCCAAGAGTTGTGGTGTTGTGTGAGACATTTGAGGCATCACACTTGAAGTGCTAGGCTCACAAGGTTCTCAAGGAATCCAAGCAACAAAAGGTATGTTCTTCTACTAGTGTTTTGTGATTCAAGTACCTCTTAACATGCTAGTTAGGAAGTAGACCTTGGAAAATTATTATTTGCATGTATCTTAGAGAAAACATATATCTAAGGTTTCTAGGGTTGCATGTACACCATTGGAGTATTAGAATGCTCAAAAACCTTCAGTATAGTCACCAACTGTCGCTCGCAGTCGATCACTGCTCTAAACGGCTCAACTAATCCATGACCACAATGACACAGACATCCCCCATCACGATTGGTACCAGGTCAATCGGAAACTCGACACCAAAAATCTCCAGCACACATCCTCGGAATACATCAGTAGCAAAAACCATATGCTCATCAGCTATAGAAACCCTCAGAGGTCGACTCAACTCCTCGTGTCGGATACTGATGTGACGACTGAAAGTTAAAGACACGAAGGATCGACTCGCACCCGAATCAAATAACACTAAAGCAAGTACATCATTCACAAAGAAATGTACCTAAATATAGCACAGGATAAGTACAATAAATCTCATAATAAACAATAAAGAAATATGTACCAACCACGACATCAGGTGTTGTGCGGACCTCTTCCGCTGTCAGCTGAAAAGCTCTCTCACGAGCCTTCGGAACCTCGGCCTTCACCGACCGCACATCAGCAGCACACAAAGCAGCAGGAACGGAACCGTGTGCTGATCCATAGACAAGCTGAGGGCACTCGACCTTCCGATGGCCGGACTGATTGCAGTGAAAGCAGACTGCAAATCCCTTGGGGCAATCCTTCGACATATGCCCCTCCTTGCCACATTTGAAGCAAATCCTCGTCCTGCAAGATCCCTCATGACTCTTGCCGCACTTGCCACAAGTGCGACCCTTCTAGCCTCCTGATCTCGAATCGGCGGGCTTAGCCCGCTTGGCTGCCGGCTGCGACTACACCGGTCGCCAGTCTCTCCCATGAGACTCTGCATCCTCCCTAGCCTTGGTCTCGAACTCGATGTCCCTTCTCCTGGAATTTGCCTGAAGCTCCGCAAATGTCCGATAAGATGAGTTCGCCACGAACTCTCGAATATCCCTCCTCAGAATGCTCAAATAACGGCTCATGCGTGCCTGCTCAGTCGACACATGCTCAGGGCAGAACAACGCCCTCTCGTGAAACATCCGAGTAATCTCAGTCACCAACTCTGTCTTTTGTCTAAGAGACAGAAACTCCTGGGCCAACCGTTCCCTCTCCACCGGGGGAACATACTCATCACGGAACATCATCACAAATCTCTCCCAAGTCACTGCAGTATGCTCTGCAGGAGTAAAGCTGGCTGTCGCAAATTTCCACCATTCCTTCGCTCCCAAGCGAAGCTGGTTCAGCACGAACGGCACCCTCAAATGCCCTGGGCATGAACAAGTATAGAAACATCCCTCGATATCAGAGATCCACCTCATTTCCGCAATCGGATCCTGAGCCCCATCAAACTCTGGTGGCTTCGTGGTGTTGCTGAATTCCCGGTACGGCAACGAGTCACCTCCCTGAGGTCTGGCAGCATCGGCCTCAGTAACAGCGACATATCGCTCATCAAAAGTCTCAATCAAAGTGGTCTTAATAGACCCAAACATCTCCATAATCTCCGCTCAAATAGATGCGGCCACCTCCTCGTGAATCATCATGCGAAGCTCATCATCACTAGTCTCACTGCTCCCGGGGTTGTGGCGTATACCCACCATGATGTCTCTGAAACACAACACAAAATCATCAGAGTCTCGCTCGAGTATACTTGCTCTCGATCACTCGCTCCTTAGCACCCTATGGATTTGTACTTAGGCTGCCTGTAGATCTGGTGCTTTCAGTAGTACGGGCTCAATACTACCTTCCACACCAAGTCCGTAGTCACCCGAAGTCCTCCTCCTAGGATTCCAATTCACAAATACTATATATCTCACGATTCACAGACTACTCTCTCGGAAGATTCCTCTCAAGCTCATCTAGGTATCTCTTCCTAGATTATCTCTCGACTCAATAATCAGAACATACTCAGAGCAAATAGCAGTTAACACTGATCAGGAACATCTCCTACGCTAAGGCATCACAAATCAGGCAACTCTGGCCCTAGAATATGAAATACCTAGCCTAATTTCTATCATGCAACCCTAACAGAATATTCCATAAATATCTCATAACACAAAGTAAGGGTATCTTGGGAAATCACCGTTCGGGCTCTGGCTAATTGTACACACCGCTCCAACTCGTTTTCTCTTAAAGTTCTTTCTCGTTTTAGAAAAATCATTTCTTTTGAAAAATTTTCTCAAATCCTCAGTTTGTGTCCAAACACACCCGGAGGTGCATCCGAATCCCTCAAACCAAGGCTTTGATACCAACTTGTAACACCGAAATTTTCAAACCAAAATTTTCATTTCAAATATAAAAATCACATGTCATATTTCCCGAAAATCTCCAGTATCAACATTAATACAATTTATTTATCAAAAGTTGTTTATCACATAAACCAGGATCCTCCAAAATATATCTCCAATGAGAGTGTGTGTACAATCAAGCCGAGGCCTTCCCCCGATCATCGGAAGTACCTGAAACACATAACACATAACACGGTAAGCGTGAAGCTTAGTGAGTTCCCCAAAATACCACATACAGCTCATTAGCCACTCTAGGCTATAATTCGATAAGACCCTCCGGTCAATGTGTCTCAGTGGGACCTTCCGGTACCAACTCAGTAAGCTCATAATACACAGATAAACACAATAAACAGCTCAATCACACAAGGTACCACTCAAGGCAAGTATAGTGAGAAAACTCACCTTGCAAGAAGTCAGCAAATCTCGAACTCAAATCACCGGTCTAGCCTCCGCCTAGCATACACGACAATTATCCCTAATTAGTCACGGCTCTCAAGAGGCTACATTAACTCACAGAAGGGAAAAAAAACCATTTTACCCCTCAATGGCCCTAAATGTCCATAAATTGACCAAACCCTAAAAGTCAACAAAAGTCAACGGCAGGGAGTACGCCGCGCGTACCAGCTCCTTACGCTAGGCGTACTCGGCTGCCATGCAAGCATCGGGGATGCGCGACCCCTCGCTGCGCGTACTGGAATTACGCCCGGCGTACGCTCCAGTTTCATCCTTTTCACTTGTTTGGTCTTAAACGGTTAAGACCTTGGCTCATATTTCAGATCTAGACTCTCTAATAGCTCTTAACCCATAAAGTTAGGGACTTTAAGCCTTTACATGGCTGGGAAGGTCCCAAACACACAAATCACTCACCCTCTTATGACAAAAATCACATATCTCATGCATAGCTTGATCCAAACGTCCAAGATTGGATTTTTATGACACTACACCACTGAATATACTCAAAGGGGGTGGATCATGGTCTCTGGGGTACAATATCACATAAAGTCTCCTACTTTTGGGACAAAACCCTAGAATACTCTACTTAAATGCAAAAAACCAAAAGAGTAAGAAAGCTTTGAGCTTTATACCTCAAAATGAAGCTCCACACTCAGATAAGCTCAGATCCAAGGCATGGAATCCCACTCCTTCTTCTTCAAGACTCCTTCTTCACTCCAAAGAAACTCAAGAATACTCCCAAGGCTCTCAAATGCACTCACAAGCTCTAAGAAAGAAAACTAGGGTTTAGGAGGGTTGGTGTCTGAGAATGGTGGCCAGGAATGAGGCCATCATATCCTTTAAATAGGGGCCTCACTCAAAATTAGGGTTTTCAGCCTGAGGCTAGTACGCCCAGCGTACTAGGTGGCTTCCGCGTGAAATGCACGCATATGAGTACGTTGAGCGTACACTCGCATACGCCCCGCGTACTCATTCACCACCTTTTTCATTCAGGGACTAAAATGGCCAATTACTCAAAAGACCAAGGGTTACGAGGTATACCTGGACTTGGGATGTTACATTTTAGATTGGTGATTTCGTTGGCATCATTCCCTGTTACCAAAATGTCATCGACATACACAACAACGATAACTGTAGATCAATGACTTTTTTTAAGAAAAAGTGAGTAATCATTTTCAGAATGAGTATACCCTTGAGCTCTTAATGTTGAGGCCATTTTGGCATACCATTGCATGGAAGCTTGTCTTAATCCATATAGAGACTTATTGAGTCTGTATACAAGTGATGAAGAAGTAATGTCATGACCATGAGGGAGCTTCATATAAACTTCTTCATGTAAGTCACCATGCAAAAAAACATTGTTACATCAAATTGATGGATGACCCAATGATTTTTAACAGCAAGTGCAACAAGACTTCTTAATTGAGATTTTGAATGTGCTAATTTTTTTATAATGAGTGAACACCAAAGGCTTTTTGGAGAGAGATGATGATGTTGAAACATTTATTGAAATTGCATCTTAGTTAATTGAATGAGGCAAATGTATATCCCTTTTTCATTCTTCTTGGATGACCTACAATAGCATGACAAGTACAATATGGAATAGCTTGAACAATACAAAGTTCATCCCAGATCTTCATCAATTTAGTGAAGTAAGTTGAAAAATCATCAGTTCCTTGAGAAAGTGAATATAGTTGTTTCTGAATATGGTAGATTAAAGCTCCATCGGCTTGTTCGTAACGATGATTGAGCTCTTTCCAAATATCGGAAGCATTTTGGAGAAATAAAATGTTATCAACAATGTTGCGATGAATTGAATTGAGAAGCCAGCTAATGACAATTGAGTTGACTCTATTCCAATTGGTGAATTGAATTGACATCAGGTTTATGGATGGATCCATCAACGAATCCAATTTTGCTTTTCGCTGAAAGGGCAATAATAATTGAGCATTTCCAACCTGAAAATCCAATGTTAGTAAAGATGTTTGAAACAAGAACAGTTCTAAGATTATCCAATGAACCGAGATAGTATGGACTTGATAGATCAATACAAAGTATTGATTTGAGTTTACTCCAGTATTAGATGATTCAACCATTGATTAAAAAAAGAAATTGAAGAAAAAAGATTAATTTGATGCGGAAATTAAGCAAATGATGGATCGAATATATATATATATATATATATATATATATATATATATATATATATATATATATATATAGAGAGAGAGAGAGAGAGAGAGAGAAAAGTTTGAGAGATTCAACTAAATTATGTTATCATTAAATCATAGAGAAAAGCTACAAAACAATATATACAGAAAGAGATTACACAACTAACTATCTCTAACTACCAAAACATCTATAACTATTTTTTATAAATAAAGACTATTTTACTCATGAAGGTAGCCAACTCTAACTACCTTTAGCTTGTCTAACAAGATGCAACATCAATAGTAAACTTTACCCCTCATCGACATCTTTTTTAGGCTGCCACATATCCATAGAAGACTCTCCGGTAAGAACGTTTTTTAACAATATCCCCGATTTTTCCCGCTATTTCAACCTCATCATTCATGCGATCTTGACCTGTAGTTGTACCATCATATTATTTATTAAGATCAACTTGTTCGACTTATTTTGCTGGACTCTCTTCAAAAAACAATCTCTACCTCATCATAACTTTGAGTATACTACTTCTCATCTTCATATTCTTTTGCTTCATTTTCATACTCTTTTCATCACCACTTTCAACGTTATCACCCTTTAATATCATTGGACTCCACCCACGATATCTCCTTTATACTAGCCTAGCGGTACCGGGTGTTGTCCTCCCTCTTAGAGGTTGAGGGTTCAAGTCTCATTGGAGACATAGGTGGAATTAGGAGTAGTTTAGAAGTAGAGTAGATTTGTCGTTCTAAAAAAAAACTTATATCAAGCCCAACGGTATCAGGTGTTGTCATTCCTCTTTGAAGTCGAGGGTTCAAGTCCCACTGTGGACATAAGTGGAATAATTTAGAAGTAGTTTAGTATATATTTGTATTTTCCGTTCAAAAAAAACTTATATCAAGCGTATTTCCTTCAATAACTACCATGGCTTTTTCTTGTATAATGATTGATACATTAGTTATAATGCATACCCTTCCAATGCTAATGTTCTCATCATTATCATCATCAAGAAACGTCGCCTTAACCCATTAACTAATTATGGTTTTGAATGCATTATTAGAAAACCACACATACAAGGGTAATCCTTCAATTTCAATCCACACCATATGGTCTTGAACAGTAAATTTTTTACCACTACATGAAATGTCTTGAATATACTTTTAAATGGCTCATGTTGCTTGAACTTATTACACCTACATTTGAATTAAAATCCAAACCCATACCCCCTCCGACATAGTTTATCTCCACATCATTATATTCATCCTCCTTAAATAGGGATAATGACTTAAAAGGGTAATATATTTTTCGATTTGTACACATTTGGTCACTGAGTTTTTTTTTCGTCCATATTTACCTCTTCAACTTGTTAAACTGTATACATTCAGTCCTTATGACCGGCTACTCCAGGTTACCCGGTAAAAATGACTTAATAGGGTAATATATTTCTCACTTTGTACACATTTAGTCCTTAATATTTTTGTACACATTTAGTCCTTTTTTTTTTGGCAAAATAAGTCATTTTTTTGTACTTATTCAGTATTTATGAATGATTTTTTAGTTTTTTCTCACAAAATCTTACGTGGGACATTCATTAATGAGGTGTATGGGGCTTTTGATGCTTATATCCATCGCGATCTCGACTACTTGGTTGCTTAGGTCATGTGTTCTGAACGTCATAACTTCTTCATATAATCTCGGATTTTAACGATCCTTATATCCATGCGTTCGTATTTTAGTCTACTACAACTTTCATTTAGATTACTCCCATTAAAAAATAATATATTTTTACTTACGATTTTTATGTCCATACGCGGTGGCGGATTTAGTATGGTCCCGGTGTTGCACCGACAACACCTGTTTTTTCTGTTCGCAGTAAAAAAATTTTCACTTTTTTTTACGTTTATACCTATTTTCCATGTATCGGCAACACCTATTTCATCTTGGCAACACCTACTATGTATTACTGCGTCTTCCCCTGTCTATACGTTTTTTATGAATGCATGTATGTATGTTTTTTTTATAAATTCGTTAGTAAAAATATATTACATTTTAACGGGAGTAATCTTAATGAAAGTTGTAGTAGACTCAAAAAATGAACACGTGGATAAAGATCATTAAAATCTGATATCGTATGAAGAAGTTACGATGTTCAAAATACAAGACCTAAGCCAAACCACAAGACTTACGCAACCAAGCAGTCGAGATCGCATTGGACATAAGCATCAACAACCCCAAGCACCTTATCAATGATTGTCTCACGTAAGATGTCGTGAAAAAAACCTATAGAAATCATTCATAAGTACTGAATAAGTACAAAAAAAGGACTTATTTTGAAAGAAAAAAATGTTAAGGACTAAATATGTACAAAAATATTAAGGACTAAATGTGTACAAAATGAAAAATATATTACCCTATCAAGTCATTTTTCCCGGCTAACCTGGAGTAACAGGTCATAAGGACTAAATGTGTACAGTTTAACAAGTTTAAGGGGTAAATGTGGACGAAAAAAAAACTCAATGACCAAATGTGTACAAATCGAATAATATGTTACCCTTTTAAGTCATTATCCCCTTAAATACGTTATAGAGATTAGCAATGACAAGAACATCTCTAACTTCTGCCAAGGTAATACACGTTGCATCAGGAATTGTAAGTAACTTTTCGTTCAATGACAATATTCTTTTCTCTGACTTCCACCTTATTAGTCTTCATAGGAACACCTTTACCCCAGTTAATACATTTGCATATGTTGTGTTTCCATTAGTTTTTGTATTATCGCCATCTTTTCTTGTGTTATTGAATTGGTTGTCTTATATTTTATTCTTTGATGGGAATTTATTTATTATTTCTCGTATTGAACCTCACAAATGAAGCAAATAAATGATAGTTTCTCGGCCACACTTCACTTATCCTCTAGGCTATGTCATTCTTTCCTTAACCCTCATGTATCTCATGAAGGCAAATCGTTTACCAATTTTTGTCAAGTTCTTGGCAATATAATAAGAAACGTATACATGTTCCATTAAATTTGAAATGTTAATTAACATTACACATTGGTTTATTATCCATCCATTCCCTTTGTCCACCTCTTTCCCCTATTAGGTATCCCATTGCTTCTTGTATTAAAATACCAAACCCTCCCATGATGAACGACAATCATGTAGCCAATTATCATCCATTCATCACACTAGTACTTTCTTCAACGGTTTAATTGTTCTCTAATTCCTAATCGACATTACAAATTATTTGTAGTGACGATATCTGTACTTTTGGCCTTACCACAATGATAAAATCTTTAATTTATCTAACAAGACAGAAATCTTTTTTATTGCAATTTTCTTCTCAATTTTTCATCTCAAAATACCAATTTTAAAAAAAAAATGGTTTGAATTTACTAATATATTTGGTTCGCATCTACTTTAATAAATGAATTTTTTTTGTCACAATGCATGCTGATTCAATTTGTCAAATGTTATTTTATGATTATTTTGAATTAAATTTTTTTTTTCCAAGTATCATTTTATGAGTTTTTTTTTTCTATTTTATTAAAACAACATAATATTTTAATGTAATAATTATAATAAATATAGTAATAAATGAATATCAATTTCATTAATAAATTTACCTTTTAATTTTAAAATTTTCAAATTAAAACTTATTACTTTTTTTTGTTTATTTATTTAAATTATTTGTTTAAATTTAAAAGATAAAAAACATTTCAATTATAATAATTCATTATTTTTTTATTCTTCTTATAAATTCAAAGTTTTCAAATATTTAGACTTTCATATTTAATTTTTTTTTAAATTAACCTATGTAATACATGGGTCTCTAGTATTCGAATACAACCAACAATGGGTTCGACGAACATATCAAAACATTAATTTGAAACACTACTAGTTTGAAACAAACCAATCCTACCAAAATATAGTTCTCAAAATCTTTTCACATACAAGGATATACAATGTTCCAAAGAAGCATTATTGGTGATGTGGAAGAGTGTGTCAAAGAAAGAAAAATTTTTTAATATGGACTACAAGTTAAAATTGCTTCTATATGAATAAAGGTCCATGAATCCAATAATTTATGTATATTTACACTTCTAGTTTGAAACAAACCAATCCTACCAAAACTTAGTTCTCAAAATCATTGTTCACATACAAGGATATACAAAGTTCCAAAGAAACACTATTAGTGGTGTACAAGAGTTAGTTAAAGAAAGAAAAAGTGTTTGATATGGCCTACAAAAATGCATCTATGAATAAAGGACCATGAATCCCATCATTTATGTGTAGTTTTATACTTTGATTTGTTACAAAAATCACATCTTTTGACTTCTTGTATGCATCAATCAAGTTTTCAACTTGTCGAAAAGATACCCTTTGCCAATCTTGACACAAAAATATGAGCTTTACCTCTTTACTATAAACATACTTTCGAGCATTCATTCACCCAAAAATGTTTTCGACAAGTTGAAAGCTTGATTGATGCATACTCATGGTGCTTTGTATAATGTTCTTTATTCAATAATAAAGTCATTAGATCGATGAGATACGTTCATATGCACACAAAAGTTTAGAGCTTCTCAAGAGCAAAATCATAATACATTATACAAGGTTCTTCATCCAACAATGGAGTCATTCAAGTTTCATAAACACAATTAAGTTGATACAGATTCGATCAACATGATAGCAAGGGAAAAACGGACACATAATTAACTCATCTCCTTAAAAATAATTAGAGACGTAGATTCAACTTTAGCAAACGCTAACCTAGTAATTTCAGGCGGCGGATTTCACCGGCGACAACGAGTGATGGCGGAGCAACCTCTAGTGTAAGGATGAACGGGACCTCTGGCTCTCCAACATTCATGAGTGTAGTATGATCGGCCGGATCGCGGCGGACATGGGACTCTGTTAGCGGAGAGTGCGCCATAGGAAATGTAGTATCCAAACCTCTTCCAGAACAGAGATCTCCGACCGGCGACGGTGGAGCCATCTTCGTCGTTTACGCCATCGATCTCGTCAATTCCGTCGTACATCGACGATGTCGGCCAGTCAAGCTCGTCGGTGATGAGACGTAGCGAGTGCTCCTTCACGGCGTTTGATACATCGGCGCCTGAGGAGTGTACAAGCGCGAGTAACACCAGGCATAGTGCGATTTGCGTGTTAAGAAGAACAGATGGCGCCATAGATGTAGTTTTAGGGGAAATTTGAGTTACAGAGATAAGGAAAATAAGGGATTTGGAGGTTTATGGTGAGTGGGAGTGGAAGTGGGGACGCAGAGTCACATGGCGGGAGTTCGGCGTACAGCTGGAGAATTTAATGAGTGCCTCTGCGACCATGGACATAAAGCCTGAAAACTGTCTCGATAATGGTGAACTATGCATTCTCTCGCTCTATATTGCGGAATATTTTAGTGGTGAAGCCAATCATATGGGCGGTGATTAGTGGTTGATACGGCGGAAGACGGTGGCGATACTTTAATTGATTTTGTAAAGGCACGAATTAATCACGCGCTTTGATTATGGAGCAATAAAAGTGTACTTTGTGATAATTTTTAAAGATAAACGGCTTTTAATCATGAATTTTGTATTGTTTAATAATGAAATAAATTCTTATTTGACTGAACACTTTTTATACTAGAAATATATTTAAATACCCTAAAATTTATTATAATATTTTTTGGAATGTTGATGATATTATTAGGGAGCCTATTAAACATATATGTTTTTATAAATTTTTATGTTATATTTTAGTAGTTGTTATGTTTAATCATTTTGAGATATGCTTACCATCCTATTACCGTTCACAATATTATATAAAAGGGGAAATATGTAAAAGGCTCTTAACAATTCTTTTATTATTTATTTATTTTTTACAACTTAACATTGAACGGTTGTTACTTGTAATTTGGTTCAATTTGCAGGTTACCACAAATAATAGTAAGTTTTGATAATTAAATTGTAGATAAAATATCAATAATGTCTTTTTTGTCAATAGGTTAAAATATAAGTAATTTTTTTCCAATGCATAATAATTTTTAACATCAAGTTTTATCTATTTAAAAATTAAATTATAATATATTTTTGCTAAAACAATCATAACAATTTGATTGATTTTTAATATATGATAATAAATAAATACAAATTATTATTATACTTGTATTTAATAGAACATATAGACCGATTAAAATATAAAAAATATATTGTTATGAAATGTATTCTCAATTTTTGATGGAAGTAAATCAAATTTGATATCAAATATATCCATATATCAAGTATTTGGTTGAAAAATCTTCATATGTGTTAGTGTATTAAAAAAACAATTAAAATGAAGATGATCTGTCATATGAAAGTTTTTTTTAAGTTGCATAAATAGGTTTTTATACAATTATGAAACCACTATTGACATGGGTAATCATTATGAAAATCCAAGAGAGAAAGAAGACCTTATGACGTTTCTTGTTTGGATTTTTTCAAAATCGTAAGCATATTGGTATCAACGTGATATATTGCAATATATATTCTATATAAATTAAGAATATTTATTGCTAAGTTATCTCAAGAATATAGCTTCTATGTCATGCGAATAAGAATGTTTTGCATCTTTTGTATCAATCTAGGGATGAATTAATGCACTGTTTTCAACCAAGTACTTGATATGTGGATGTATATTTCGTATTAAATTTTGATTTAGTTCCATCATGAAAACATGATAAATAAATTTCATAAAGATATATTTTTACATTTTAATCGGTTTTTATATTTTATTAAATAGAAGTATAATTTATTTATTAACATATATTAAAAATCAAACAAATTGTAATGACTATTTAAACAAAAATGGATTATAATTTAGAGGATGTTTCAATAATAATAAAAAGATTTCAATAAGTTAGTATTTGAGTAAATTACATGAGTCGTCCCTCATCCAAGTGTCAAATTACGCGTTTAGTCCCAATTTTTAAAATTTAACTCAGACCGTCCCTTTAATGTTTTTTTCTCACTCGGACCGTCCCTAATGAACATAAAATGACTATTTTACCCTTTCTATTTATTTTTTATTTTACTTATCGTTTTGTTTTCAATTTATTAAAAAAATTAAAGAAATAATCCACTGTCACACCCCCGACCGAAGCGGCGAAATATGTCGGGTTGTGCGACTAAGTTCATGGATCATAGATAAACTGAATATCTTACACAAGTACAATAATAAACATAACAACATTTGTATTCCATTTTTAGGTTTGAATACAGGGTTCTTACAGATAATAGTAATACATGAATTACCATAACAGATAGGCTTAACGGAACAAAAACTAGAAATTTAAATTGCTTGCAATTCATGATTTTTCCCAATGTCTGAATGCTTGAAAATCATTGATTTCCTGATAATACATGTAGTTTGAAAGTCAACACAAATAGCAGTATAATACTTTTAAAAAGTCTAAAAAGTATTTTCTTTGTAAATATAACCATACTCCAAACAGTGTTTATAAATAAGCTTTAAATTCCAAAATGTATCTTTGCATAAGTAAATTCATACTTTAAAATAGTTTTGAAAACAACCAAGTCCATGGTTTGTAGTAAGAGAGAGAGTTTTTAGTTAATGTTTATAGTGAGTCCTATAATCGAGCTATGTGACTGTATCTACTCCCTACGTCGCTTCATTATATGTCGTAGTAAAGATTGTAGACACTTATCAATGGCTTCGATTGATCGGTCGAGGTTGTAGCTAGCAACCACAGGTGGGGATGTCAACCCCATATAGATCTATACATATGTATCTCGCTCCGAAGATTAATAGTTATAGTGTTGTGGGTATGCTAAGTGTTTTAGACTTAGCTAATGAATATAGTCTCACTAAAAATCCCTTAACTAAGGTAGGTGAAAAGCTCTCAGCCCTAACTTATAAGTGGATAAGTTATTAGGTGTAACAGTCCGTTAATATAAAATAAAATAAATAAAAAGGTAAAAAGTTATTAAATGAATTATAGCCCTAAATCCGTAATAATTTATCAGTGTTGGCAATAAGGAGTTAAATGATATAATCTCTGGATCTTTGGGATCTATATTGAAATATTTGGACTTGAATTGTAATGAATTTTGGAAGTTGGGGGCTATTTCGTAATTAGTGGGCTTAGTTTGAAAAAGGTTTTGTGGAGAAGGACCAAAATTGGGAAAAAGGAATTAAGTTTGAATGGGAACACGAGAATTAGACCCGCTGCCTTCCTCCCTTGTTTTCTTTGATACCAAACCCTAACCCTAGGCAGAAGATAGCCGCCATGCGTGACCCTTCAGCCGCCACCACCCGTCTCGCTCGTTTTTTCGATTAGTTAATGACCACCAAGCGACCACCGTTCTCCATCGATACCCTTGTCGCCGATGTGAGCCGTCAACCAGCACATTGTCGCTCCCGTTGTCGGCGACGACGAGGACCAATACTCGATGCCCCTTTTGCTGCTGATGTTATTTTCATTCGCGGTCACCGCTTTCCTTCCACCCTCTTCGTTCCGCCGTCACTCTTAGCCTTTTATCGTCACCTCCCCAGCGGCTGTTCCAGTCCGCTGTCATCCTCCGACCGCTGCTCGCCACCAGGTGAGTGCGTTGTGTTAGTATTTTTCATAGTTGGCGTATGTACTGTTGTTGCTAGTTGTGTATGTCGGGTGTGTGTGATTGCTTGGCAAGAGAACGAGGAAAAACCCACCATGGCAGCCGACCATGGTGGTTGTTGCCTTGATTCTATTTTCTGCCACCACTAGCCACCGTGAGGTGGTGGCTATGTGAGCATATTATTGTATGGGTGTATTTTTTTAAGTAGTTGTTGTAGTAGGAACTGTTTTGTCGGATTCTGACTCGAAAACCACCACCACCGCCGTGAGGAGGTCGTTGCCGCCGTGAACCGTCGTCGACCACCACCGCCCAAGGTGGCAGTGGGTGGCGTCCGGCCTAGTGAAACCCTAATTGACCAAAAAACTTAACTTTGGACCTTGTGGCATGCGCTTGGGTTGGAAACCCTAATTAGGGTTTAAAAAACCATAATTTTTGGAAGACTTTAGTTTGGGATTTGTCGGGACCCGTGTTTGGACCGTTGGATTGGAATTATGATTTATGCCCGACCATATTGTATGATTGACCTATTAGAGTGATGGACTTAATTGATTAAGACCTTAATGGGTTAAGTGTTTTTACTTAACCGTAATCGTCATTTTATGTGAAAACCCTAATCATGTTTGGACCTTGAGTTAGGCCTTTCTTTTGGGCCTAGGTGTTTGGGTCCTTGTTGGGCCATCTAAGAGTAAGTGTATGGACTAGGATTTTTGGATGGGCTTTAGGGTAAGGCCCATGTAAGGGGTTTGGGCCCAATTTGGAAAATTGATCCATAATTGGTCCTATGTTGATTATTTGGTTTTGGTCCTTCAGAGTGTGAGTTTGGGCCTTGGTCTTGGACCAAGCTAGGTTAGGGGTAAAATGGTCTTTTTATCCTAAGTATGGATATATGGTTATGTATTGAAACCCAATTGTTAATTGGGTGTTGTTCTGTTGATGACAGTTCGGAAATCTGTCAGCCAGCAGCCAAGGATCGTCTGTGTGATTCGGCAGTGCGAGGTGAGTCTCTTCATTGTATTTAGCGGGTCGAAGGCACCAATGTCGGCCCATAATATGTTATGCTTAGTATGCTTGTTGTCTACGTGACTCTTGCATGTGTTATGTATTTTATGTTTACCGAGCGGGGCTCGATGCCAGGTAGGGCCTGATGAGTATCTTGTATGCTAGTTATTTGTATATGTTTTTATGATTACCGGGTACGACCCGATGTCGGGCGGGGCCCGGTGACCGGTATGTATGCTATTTATCTCTATGATTTTTGGGATGTGTTGTGTGTTATATGTTTACATGTTTATATGTTACATGTTATATGTTATATGTATACCGGGCGGGGCCTGATGACTTACAGATCTGTATACCGAGCGGGACTTGATGTCGGGCGGGGCGCAATACCGGCCGGGGCCCAATGTCGGACGGGGGCTGAAGCCGGGCGGGGCCCACTATATATTATTGTATGTCTGGTATGTGGTATGTTGGGGAAATTCACTAAGCTTTGTGTTTACAATTTTCAGTTATGTTTCAGGTACTTCGTTTTTCAAGGAAGAGCTTGGGTTGACTGCATGACACACACACTTATTGTTCCGCATATGACTTGTTCTGAGATTTATACTCTGATTATAATGTACCTGTTTTATTCGAACAATTAATTGATGATCCTTTATTTATAAATTAAACGAAATTTTATGTCAGTATTTTTTGGTCGTTACATTAGGCATAATGAATTTGTATAGAGTTTATGAAAGCAATTGGTATGCATTTAAGTATGTTTTCTTATATAAACCATTTAGTAGCAAGGCATATGTCATTTTAATAGTTGTAATATTCTAACAACAAAACATATGAATATCTTGATGTTGGAAACTAGTTTAGGTATTCATGACGTATACTATCAAACTATTATTTCGTAACTAGTATAATATTGCATAAAATAATAATAGTTTATGTGAATTATGTGCGAATTTATATCATACTGCACATGTATTCTTCCCCAAAACATGTAAAAATATAAATGAGGGGTGTAACACTCACCTTAAAGTGTGGTTGTCGGGTTGTTTCGAGTATTGAATGCGAGAAACCGGGACGTATTGTCGTGAACACGAAACTCCAAGATTAATTTAGTTTCCTAGGAAATTTTAATATATATTAATATTTGAAGGGTTATTTGGTAATTTATCCAAGGCATAAGGCCCATTATTAATTAAAATAAATTAAATAGGACTAAGTTAGTTGATAATTTTTCAAATGAGGGACTAAAAATAACTTATTTAAAATTTTAGTTTAAAGCTTTAACTTATTTTGAAAATAAATCTCAAGATGGGTTTAGATTATTTAAATAAAATGGAAGTTTAGTTAATTTCGACATATTTTGAAAAGAAATTCAAGTGGGGATAAATTCTGCACATTTTAATATGGAGTTTGGATATGGTTTGAAAAAGAGTTTTAAGTTGGGGTAGAAACTGTAAATTTTAATTCGAAGTTTTGGAGTTTTGTACCAAGTTTGCAAGGGTTTTTGAAAGGAGGGTTGAATTTGAACAAATTAAAGTGAAGTTTGAGGGATTGGGACTGATTTTGTCATAAATAAAAATGGGGTATATTGTAATTATTTGAAAACCGAGTTTGCACAGTGGAGGTGGTCATCCTCCTCTTTCATCTGTGTTCGATTGCCATGCACACGACGAAATAAAAAAAACACGATTGGGACTTTATGAGTTGGCTTTCGATCGACAGAACACAATATCGGAGGTGGAGAAGCTAAGCAGCAGCACAACAGAAGCACCGGTGGTGGGTGATGGTGTTGATCTTCGTTGGCAGCAAGCAGTGGCGACGAGCGGCAGGAGGCTGCTCCGGTGGCCTTCTGCTGCTTCTTTCTTGCTTATATTGTAAAGGGGAAGATGAAAGGTTGGAGGGAGAAGGCTTTGGTGGTCGAAAACAGCAGCAACAATGGGTTGGGTAGGGTGATCTCTGGTGGTGGCAGGCGGTGGTGTTTTGGTCCCCGGTGGCTGCTGCCATTTGAGGAAGGGAGAAGAAGGGAGAGCGGAGAGGGACTAAAACGGTGTGTGGGGGTAGTTTTGGTCAAGGGAGGGAGGTATAAGGGTGGTGGAAGGAGGTGGTGTATGGTGGTGATTCAATCCAATAGAGATACGGAGGGAGAGATTGAGAGAAGAGGCTGGGATTTTTGGTGTGTGAAATGTGGTTGCATGAGCTCCCTTTTATAGCCCAAAGAATCACACATACACTCTTAGGGCCATACCACACCCCTTACCTTATACTTTTGGTTAAGAGTGCATACAACTAGGAAGGGTGAGAGGAAAGAAAAAAAACATGGGAGAGAAGGTGGCTAAAAGAAATATCATATTTTTGAGCCACATGGGTCTTGGTGGGTCCTACCAAGGCGTCACATGTAACGCCCGCAGATTCGGGCTAGTCAATTTATAGACAATGAGCGTCAAAAATGACTTTTTTATGGGATATTATTTAGAAGGAATAATCTTAACCAAGTTATAGTATATGTCACAAGGGTTTCGTACATATAAAGAACGCCAAAATCCGAGTTATAACGAAGAAGTTATGACTCGTCGAAGTTTTACGGCAAAACCGACACGGCACCACGTAACGTAAAAAGTGAATTTTTGATAAATTACTTTTTAGCCTTAGAGATCTAAACTAAAGTCGTAGTATATGTTAAACCGAGAACGTGCATAAAAAGAACGTCCAAATCTGACTTCGTATGAGGAAGTTATGATTTTTCTAAGATTTAGCACAACGGTGCACAACCCAGAATTCGAATTTTAGATCGATCGATTTTTAGCCGACACAACCAAAATTAGAATTGAAGGTATCATTAATAAGTTCGTAACGATAAAAAGACAGTTGAAAACGGAGTCCGTATGTAGAAGTTATGAATTTTACACGGTCGTTAACAGTGTAATCTTCTCATACTGTTAAATTTAAAATCAGTCAAGAATTAGCCAATGGAGTTAAAAGGAGAGTTGTAGATGTTGTCAATACCTACGCGTGGATATAAAGAACGTCGAAAACGGAGCTCGTATGCGAAAGTTACGGAGTTAAAAAGTCGGAAGGGTGTTGCTGCGAAGTGGGTGACGTGGCTTAATCTGGACCATTGCTTTCTCCTCAAGCCTTGCCACCAGAGGGTGACATGTGGCACCAACTCGACAAGTTGGAGGCCAAAACTCAACGAGTAAGTCCAAAATTCAGCTTATAAATAGCATGCGAGGGTGCCTTCATTTCTCACACCAAAAACCCATTCTCTCTCTCTCTCTCTCTCTATCTCTCTCTCTCTCTCTCTCTAACTTCTCTCTAAGCCTACCAAAGCCCTAGTAACCTCAAGGTGCTAGAGGAAAGCCCCGGAGCACCCGAAGGCTCCGAGAAAAAGAGCTTTTTGGCTCGGAAGTTCTGCCCCCCCCCCCAGAGTCTGATTCCTCGCTAAACCCCCTGTAAGTTGAGTTATGCTTACTGTACTTTATGTATAACTTATGTTTAAGTTCATTATCGTTATTATGAACTTATAAACAAGATTTATCAGTGATTCCATGTCATTATACTGATTGATCTACTTACGGGGATGATGTCTAGGCTGTGATTTGGTGAGGTGTTTAAAGTGGGATTTCCAAACATTATACTTCGTATACCAAACGGACCCTACCTCCGATATGATCCTACCTGGTTGTTCCTTACTTGATAGATCATGAAAGTAGACTTTGAGTTAATGATGAATCTAGACTAATAATTAGTCGCAATAAAGATTAGACTAAAACTTAGCGATAATAATGCTAGGTTTCGTCGAAGGAAAATAGAATGATTAGAAGCGAAGTGCTGCCCGAGTTTGGAATCATCACTTTAACAAGTGAGTGCATAGTTACTTTCATCTTACACATAGATACAAAGTATTTAATATAAATTACGTGCTATGTGTGTATATTATTTGTGTTCTTGATATCTATGTTGGATGAACAAAATATACATGTGTTTACTTGATTTAAACTGTATACGTATTTTATACCTATAATTATGATGGGTGAAGATGGGTAAATTAATGATGAGATGAGATGAGAGATGAAAGAAGAGAGATGAAAGATGATATAGATGAAAATTGGTAGCTATGGACTTAGTGTATGATAGATAAACCCTGACAGCTATGGACTTAGTGCCAAATAGACAAACCCCGGTAGCTATGGACTTAGTGCCTTACAAATGAACATTGGCAGCTATGGATTTAGTGCCCTATAGATGAATATTGGCAGCTATGGACTTATGCCTGATAGATAACATTGGCAGCTATGAACTTAGTGCCTAACAGATAACATCGGCAGCTATGGACTTAGTGTCTGTTATAGAAACCCTGGCAGTGATGGACTTTGTGCCTATTCCTTAGGAAGATCCTTAGGAATGAATGAATGAAGGATAAATGATTCTTAGGGTAGATACTTAAGAATAAAGAAGATAATAGGGATGAGTAATTGGGTTGATTGTTTGATGATTAAACATAATAACTTTATTATTGTGGGTTGAAAACCCTATGTACTCACCAGGTTTCCCAACCTGACCCACTCAGTTTAGTTGTATCACAGGTATCGATACGAAGCTACATTACACTGAGAGATTAATGGAGATGTAAATCATTAGTGTAAATGAATGTAAGGTCTATTTATGCTTATGTTTCTATATTGACGATGACATCCCAATGTTTTAATATAAATAAAATACATTTCTTCGGAAATGCTTTGATAATATTATTATCATGTTTTCTGGGAACAAATTCCGCAATACTACTTTTCAAAAAGAATACTCTAATTTTTAAATAAGCATAAATAAAATTTTCAAAATGACCGTGAATTTGGGGATGTCACATTACACTCTCTTAAATGGCCTAAATCATCTTATTTTGGTGTATCGGGATCCCGGCGTCACGAAGTTATTCCGAGAGTGTCGTTAGATAGAGCCGAGTTCAAGGATTCCAAAAACCCAAACAGATTAACTTTTCGAGTTACGGAACTCTGGGAAATCGCGTTTAAAGTTTCGCGTCTAAATGACCCGTAACGCTCGATTTTTCGCTTTTGCAAATATTTTTGCTAAAAAACATTTTGAGTATGAAAATAAATATTAGGCCATAGCCTGAGTCCAAAAAGGCTCTCGGAATTTCTATCGAAGGTGTGCAAGTGCCTCAACGGATCGATTCGATTTTATGCGATTAAAGAAAACTAGTGTTTTATTGTCTGTTTTTTTAAATTGTCGTATCTTTTGCATACGAACTCCGTTTTGGACGTTCTTTATATTTTTGGAAATAGGGGAACATGTACTATAAGGTTTTAATGTTTGTTTTGCATATAATTGCTTAATACGAAATTTCAATTTTTCAGACGCATTCCTAGGGTTGTAGTTTGAGCTGTTTGATTTGTTTGTTAGATTACATATTTGGAAGTAAGATACCATCTGGTATCTTATAATAGTTGAAATGAACTCATTTATTTTACAGAAGATGCACTAAAACTCTATGAGTCAAATTACCAGGAGATTTACTGTGAACTTGACCGTTCACAATCTTTGACCTAAATTCTGAGATGTCACATCCACCATCCCCATCTCCTTCCACTTCCACCACCGCCCAACTACCCACCCTTTTGTTTAATCCATTTGGTTCTTGAAGAAATTAAGCAGTACATGTTTGCAAAATCAAACTGGTACCTCCTGAAACCACCATCAGAGCCTCCTACAGCCACCACCGACAACTCTAGCAACCCCCAAATCTGATACTATAACCATAATTTGAAACTTATACTTAAACCAGAATCTAAAACTCAAATTTAATGCCCCACATTTCAACCTAAAATTTTCAATTAAAACTTTAAGTGTTATTTTGATTCACAACTACAAATCTTAAAACATGTATTAGAGTATCATTAAAAGTTAACATGTACAAAAGTTCCCCCATTTATGTGATGTAATCAAGCCACACCCCTCCTTTAATATAAGAAAAACCTGAAACATGTAAATCGCAAATCGTAAGCACAAAGCTTAGTGAGTTCCCAAAAATACCACACACAACACATCATAATAAACAACTATGGTTTATCAGCAACCCTGGGGACTATCAACAGTCTCAGTCACACATCAACATCATAACATAATAATAACAGCTAGACCCAACTGGTCATCACATATACAACTATTCTACCACTCAGGCTCATACAAACATGCATGAGTCACAAAGACAGCTAGCATCCTACATACACAATTTAGTGAGTCAACATTGGTGCCTTCGACTCACGAGATCTGGGAGAAGACTCACCTGCTACTGACGACTAGTAATTCTTAAACCCGAACTGCTGGAACTGTTGGAAAAGGTGTCTAAGCCTATAACTATAATTGGTATGTACTTGACCCGATAGTAGCATGGTCCATTTGGGTTGCATTCATCAAAGCAATATGTTAGCAAGGATATTTGAGTAAGAGGTTAATTATGATTTATTAATATATTATAGGTATAATATATTAATTGAGCAATCATATTCTTTAATTAGTATTGATCAAGAATTAATTTAAGAATTAATTTAGTGGTCAAAAGAGACTAATTAAAATGATACATATGAGTTGAGCTAAAGATCCATGGTTTGATTTGTGATGGACTTATGGGTTAATCCATGAAGTATTTATATATCCAAATCAAATGGATGGATCATGGGCTAATGTGTATGGATTAGGGTTATCCATGACCCTTGTTATTCTACACACACACACACACACACACACACATATATATATATATATATATATATATATATATATATCTAAGTCCAAAATCGACTACCACTTGTGTTTGAAAAGTGAGAACCGATTTTAGTGTCTCCATAACCTCTCCATATTCATCTTAATTGTTCTTGGTGTTTTGTGATTCCATTTGAGGCATCACACTATTAGTGCTAAGCTTTCTTGAGGCCAAGATATTCAAGCAACTACTCAAGGTAATATTCTAACTAGTTTTATGATTCAAATATCACCTTGCATGCTAGTTTAGGCTTCATGCTTTGGAAAAAAATTTATTGCATGTATAATATAGAAAAATTAGATCCAAAGCATTAGGGTTGTATGTGCACCATAGGAATGTTAGAGTACATAAAACCCAACAGTGGTATCAGAGCCTAGGATGTTTTCTATTGTATTGATGCAACTGTGTAATTTTTAAAGCTGAAAAAACTGCAAAACTGGATTCTGCCATGGCCTATTCGACGAGTCCATATATGAACTCGACGAGTAGGTGCCTTATGATGATGAACTCGTCGAGCTCATAAGTGCACTCGACGAGCTGGTCTGTGTGTGAGCAGAATCTTCGAGTTTTTGGCCTATTTTGGATTAGGAACATTACCACAAACTGTTTTGATTCATAAAATTCATTTTAATGATATGGTAATGTTAATCCCCATCCAATAACATGATGTTTGTCAAATTCTAAGATAACTACTTGATTTTTGTGTAATATTAGTTATTTGTATAATTTGAAGTTGTTATGTAATATGAATCAAATTAGGTCAAATTGGTAAATAATCATCATATGATAATTGGATTAGTTAATTTGATCTAGAAGTGTTTCTTGAAGAGTTCCATAACTTGTCCTCAAGTTATGGAATGTGAAAAGCCATCATTCATGAAACATGAATTCTTATAAGTTATGAAATACTAAAGGTCTAGTAAAGTTCATAACTTGTCCTCAAGTTATGGAATTGAAAAGGTCTCATTCATGGAACTTTAAAATCCATAAGTTATGGATTTCAAAAGTCTTGACAAGTTACATTAATGAAACTTTAATTCCAAACCCTAGAATTTTAAAAGTTTAAAATTCAACCCTTATGGATGTCATTAATATTTGATTAAATGTTTAATTAAAAGAGTATTATTAAATCCATAATCACATGGTTCAAGTTTAATTAAATTAAGAGTATAGTTTAAGTAATAGATTAAACCACCAAGTATTTTAAAAGTTTAAAATACACCCTTATACTATATAAAATTAAAAGTTTAATATATTATATATGTACAATTAAAAAGTCAGTCGTACCGTTAGTAGGCCTCATTCACGAAGCCGGTCTATAAGAGGGGTATAAGGTTACTACCTATAAAATGGTGGTTTAATGGGTGTCCACTCTCACCCACCGTTTCCTTGACTGGTGGAGGGTCGTTAGTCGGACGAGTAGGATAGGACATTAATTCTCATTAATAAGTATAATGAAAATTATTAAAGTAACTAAACTTTTATAAATTCCCAATCTTAGTTACTTTAGGAAAAATGTGAAAATGGTGCTATTCCATGAAATTGCACTTTGCACCTTGTTAAGTCGTTAGTGGAGCGTGTGTGGTTAACTGACACACTAATTTGGGACTGACAATGTGTGGCAAAGGGTAGCTTGATGTTAATCATGGATCAATGGAGCGTGTGTGGTTAACCGACACATTGATTAGGTGATTTGTAACATCGAGAGTACCAAGCTAATTTTCATGGTTATTCACACCTTGTTTGTGATCCTCGGTATCCCAGTCACAAATTTGAAGGGCATAATCCACATTTAAACATGTCATTGAAAAGTTCAACGAATCTCAAAGGAATATAGGAATTTCAAACCAAATAAAACTTAAGAATCAATTTCGTTTTTGATGGTAGAAATTGGTAAATCGTCATTTACCTACCTTCAAATATTTTGCAATTGGATTACAACATCCCTCTTCCGAATTGTAACATATTGTGTTGGATCCTAGCCTTAATATTTCATTTTAGGTGTTATATTAAGGACTTAAATCAACTAACTTGAATTTGTCCCTTGTAGATGTCTATTTCTGACAGCTATGGTCTTCCCGAATCTTTTGAAAAACACTTTTATTATAAAGATGATGTTCCAAATTTGGATTGTGGAAATGGGAATCATAATTTACTTCCTCCACCTCCTCCAATAATTCTCCCTAACCCACAAGTTCAAAGACTTGAAAAGTTCAAGGTCACTCAAGCCATATTGGCCAGTAAACACCAAGATGGAAGGTCTGTGTGTACACATGTCTTGGAGATGAAGTCACACATTGATAGGCTGCGAATGTTACGAGTCGATGTCTCAAGGAAGCTGGTTGTTGACTTGGTTCTTCAGTCACTCCCTAAGTCATATAGCAGGTTCATTAAGGACTGCTATATGATAGACCACGACATGACCCTCATGGATCTTACATATTTGCTTGTTGCTGCCGAATCAACAATGATTTGGCGTACTGGTAAAGCAAATTTGATTGGAAGATCTACTCCCTAAACCTCCATGGACATTGATAATGGCAACATTGGAAGTCCGGAAAAGCTTTCTTTTCCCAATGGAAAGGGATTGTCCATGGTAAAGTGATTTGACCAAATGGTAAAGAGAAATGCTAAGTCTGAGATTATCACATGTACCATTCCGAAAGAGTCTGTTTGTTTCTATTGCCAAGAGAAGAGGCATTGGTTGCAAAGCGTCCGAATCTATCTGAAGGATCATAAGGATGGTAAAGTCAAAAAGTTTGACTCTGCTTCAGGTAAGTCCACTATCTAACTCTATTAAGTTCCTATTTGAAGATTCTTAATACATGATGTAATGTAATTACATTTTGATGTTTTGTAGGATCGAAGAAAAGAAAGGAAGCTTAAAGGAAGAGTAAGTTGAGTCTGATTGCGAAGAGATGAATTTCGATCGCATGGTTCGATGATCAGATTTTTTGAGCTGCTGATAGATTGCTTAGGAAATGTTTAGAAACATAGTTTTCATTTGTAATTGGATTGTAAGGAAAAGTTTTTCCGCATTTTATAAATAAATAAAAATTTGATTTTATCTTGTTTTATATTTATCCTTGCAATGGCTTGTGTGAAAATTTATGTTTGTATGTTTCTATTCTTACGCAATATTGGAAAATAGGTTTGATTCTTTCATTTGTGGTAGTGCCATAATTTACCAAATAAGGAAAGATTCTCATCAACCAAGTTTCAGTTGGATAGAAACTTGGAGTCATGCAACTTATATTGTGTGATGAATGAGAACCTTCATCTTTGGGAAATTAACACTAATTCCTTGTTCACATGTATATGTGAGTCAAGTGAAGGACTAGGGGATCGGGTACACTTGGTTGTACGCTGGTCACGTCCACTACAAAGAGTGATAAGACTATTCGTCATGATTTACTAAAAGTTTAGTAAATATGATTATACTTACAAGATTAAGTATAATTCTGAATCGTTGAAAAAGTTTCAATATATAGCAGAACGAATAAGAAGAATCAAATTAGGCAAAAAGATATAAGTTTCTCCGATCTGAAAGGAAGGGAGAGTACTTGAGTATCGTGTTTTATGATTATCTTAGTGATTATGAAACCATATCACAATTGATCCTCTAAGGACATCTTAGTGCATTTGTATGACTAAGAAGAGGAATCGTGAATTGTTGAAATGGTTAAATCAAAAGATGAGTCATACTTCGTTCCAAAATGGAATCTTAGAGTCATATCCAAGATCGAGCCTTGAGTGACATAATCTTAAGAAAGGTTTATAACACTTATCCAATGTAGAGTAAAATGTTTTCTACTCTTGTACATTTGAAATTGGTAAGTTGTGATGTTTTGGATAAAACAAAGACCAACTAAGACCAATTGTCAGAAGTGTTTGTCTTGATAAGAAACCACACTAACTCTTGAATATTTGTTTGTCGAGGAATGGTTCTTGACAAGAGAATCTTATATGTCAAGATGTCAGTGGGAGTCTTAAAGATCTTGAAGAGTTTCAAGAACTAATGAAGAGTAAACCTATTGTTAATCACTAGCACATGACTTGAGTTTTATAACCTATCGTCTTGACATATTCTTGTTTGTGTGCCCATTCCAGTTAAAGTTGACTATGCATGTGAGTTCTACGAGTTCTCAATTGTTTGCATAAGGCAAAGCACCTTGATCAATGAAAGTTCATTGATCAGTAAGGGTGATCTGCTCAACTTGGAAGACATGGTAGGCCCTTGTGCTGCCAAGTGGCAAGAAATTTAGTTTGAACAAGTTCAGTCCATATGAGTTTGGATTTGTCACTAAACTTTTCTTGTGATTATGGTTATGACAAATTCACATGGATAGGAACACATACACCATAAAAGAAAATCTAAGTGTCATAAGGTTTCTCTCTAGTTCATGAAAATGATTGTGAGGAAACGCTTTCACTAAGTAGATTTTAAAGAGATAACAGTTGTGTTAATTGCATTCTCAAATTCGATTATGATTACGACATCCCTCTTCATAGTTCGAATTGTGAGAAATGGCAAAGGTCTAAACATTTGAGACTTATTATTGTAAGCTCTAAAAATTTTTAGACACCCATGTGAGCTATCTAAGGAAAGGTGTATGAGTTTGAGAAGCCTAGATAAAGTTTTATCAAAGCATCTTGTATCAGAAATCTGAACTTTGGTAAGAAAGTCAACAAGTATTGATTTCTAGAAGTCCAGCTGATTTCTGGGTACATGTCAAAGCTAGTGGGAGCATAAGTGTTATGCTAGTAAGAATGTAATTATTATGCCAGTGGGAGCACAATTATTACGTTAAGTGTTGCGAGTTAGCAATGTTAATTATAGAAAACAAAAGTTTCAATTCGCAAAGTTGCAGGGGTTGAAAAGTTGTTTTGCTATAATTAAGGGAGAAAGAATTGTACTTCATTTCAAATCTAAAAGTTTAGATTGAGATTTTAATCAAATTAGTCAAGGACATATATGAATGTTATGTTGAAATGATTCAACATAAGGAAATTCTATATATGGAAATATTATAGCGAGAGACTGGTAAAGTATCATGTCTTTATGTAAGACATTATGAATCGTATCCCATATGCTTCGAGTATAGGGTCGATTGCATATGCTATAATATTCGCTTGTTCTAATTTCCAAATGCCTTGGGCGTTAAGAGGGAAAAAAGACTAGAACCGAATATGACTAAAATAGTTAAACAACTGTTAAGGATGCGATCTAAAGTTCGCTGAGGATTGGTTGGTTATGGACAGTTAGAAGTATAGTATAATTTTGGAAAGACCATATTCACATGTTCTGAGAAGAGGTAACTCTTGTTCAGAAATTGATAGTTAAATGGAAAATATGGAAATGTTTCCATAAAGGGAGTTGGATATTAAGAATCTATGTGTAGGTTAGAAACTTTTATGCAAGAAGGATGTTCAAGGGAATGTACTTTGAAATTGAGACTTCGCTTCCGTGGAATTGTTTTGTAACAATCTCCAAAGGAATACTTTGTAATGTTGTTGGCAAAGTCTCTGTGACATTAGTACCATGACATTACAAAATGATCATTGCATAAAGGTTAGAACCTAACACATTATGATAGTGGAAAGAGTTTGGTATTCTTACACTTGTGATAAGGATTTGGAATTGTGAAATGGGCATCATTGGAAAATGTCTTTAGTTGATCTATTTCACAAAGTTAGGACCATAGGTAAACATAGTGTGCATGCTTGGAGCATGGGATAACTATTGTCTTAATTCAAGTATTAAGTTGATAAATCGAAACATTATACAATGAATAATGTGTAATCAATATGGTGATTAAATAAAAGGTGTTTTATTTATATTCAAAATTTTTGAGACCATACTGGATTTGATTATTCTTGTGTTTCACTTTGCATGTTTTGACTTCCAGAATAATAAGATTATTCAAACCATCCATGGTCGATCATACTTTGGAAGTAGGTTATGAAAGAAGACTGTTATGAATGGGTTTTTGTATGATTGTCTAAGGTGTTAGACATAGCAAAAGATTGCTACAAACATTCATGAGTTCTCTTGAAATAAGATTTGAGTATTGGACTAAACCCACACTCACATATCACTTCATGGAATATATCATGAGTGATTGTGAGACAATAATATCGTATAATCTTCAAACCAATATATATGAGTTGGCGATTATTTGTTGATTGTACATTAATAGTGCGAAAACGCATCAGTAACTCGATGTTATAAAACGTGCTGTTATATATGATTCAATGAATAATTAGTACAAGCATATAAGTCGAAGTTTATCTGTTCCGTTTATCCTAAGAGGATTAAAAGCGATATCTTGGGCCCCTCGATGATTTTGTTTTGACTTATGTGCCGTGCCCGGTCAGAACTAAATTGATGTGTTCAATTATGTTCTATGTCAGACAAATCGGAAATCAGGAAACAGACTGCAGGACAATAAGTATGACTATGTTCCATGTATTTGTCCGCATGATATCTTGTAGAACAGAGGATTATATGATCACTTATCTAATGGACGCATCAGAGTATGATAACGGCTTTTTGAGAGCTACGATTGCTAATCGGATTTTAAGTTACATTGGCAATTACAATTATTAGACGTATCCAAGTGAGAGACTGTTGGAAAAGGTGTCTAAGCCCATAACTATAATTGATATGTACTTGACCCGATAGTAACATGGTCCATTTGGGTTGCATTCATCAAAGCAATATGTTAGGAAGGATATTTGAGTAAGAGGTTAATTATAATTTATTAATATATTATAAGTATAATATATTAATTGAGGAATCATAATATTTAATTAGTATTGATCAAGAATTAATTTAAGAATTAATTTAGTGGTCAAAAGAGACTAATTAAAATGATACATATGAGTTGAGCTAAAGATCCATGGTTTGATTTGTGATGGGCTTATTGGTTAATCCGTGAAGTATTTATCCAAATCAAATGGATGGATCATGGGCTAATGTGTATGGATTAGGTTAGGGTTACACATGACCCTTGATATTCTACACACACACACACACATATATATATATATATATATATATATATATATGTATATATATATATATATATATATATATATGTATGTATCTCTAAGTCCAAAATCGACTACCACTTGTGTTTGACAAGTGAGAACCGATTTTAGTGTCTCCATAACCTCTACATATTCATCCTAATTGTTCTTGGTGTTTTGTGATTCCATTTGAGGCATCACACTATTGGTGCTAAGCTTTCTTGAGGCCAAGATATTCAAGCACCTACACAAGGTAATATTCTAACTAGTTTTATGATTCGAATATCACCTTGCATGCTAGTTTAGGTTTCATGCGTTGGAAAAATGTTTATTGCTTGTATAATAGAGAAAACTTAGATCCAAAGCATTAGGGTTGTATGTGCACCATAGGAATGTTAGAGTACATAAAACCCAACAGGAACTAGACCCCGCGTGGTCAACGAAACAATTAACCATAATTAATGATTAAGGTCCAAAACTCAATTCAAGAGTCCTAATCCCACAACTAAGTCCTTTAAGGGCAAAAAAACCATTTTCCCTTTTCATGGTCCAAAACCCTAAATCTTGACAAAAAGTCAAAAGTCAAAGAAAGTTAACTGCCCATCGTGTACGCTGGGCGTACTTCTCCTTACGCAGGGCGTACGACTCGAACAACGGCCAAATCGTGGACGGACCCAACTACGCGGGGTGTAGTCAGGAGTACGCCCGACGTACTCCGATGATTCAGTTTTTCACTAACTATGCGTCTTAATCCTTTAAGACATCTAACCCAATTTCAGATCTGACCATCCTAAGGTGTCTTAATCCATAAAGTCATCGACTTTAAGCCTTTTCATGGCTAGGAAGGACCCAATGCAACAAACTTTAACTTCCAACACACTTTAAGGTACTTCACTCATGCATGAGCCATACAGAGTGATCAAGCAACCATTTTTATGAATCTACAAGTCCCATAATGCATGAAAGGACAACTAAAAGTCCTTGGAGTGCTCCAAACTCATAAAGGCCCAATCTTGGGGACAAATAGCTCATAAAACTTCAACCATGTAGATCAAATAGAAAACTCATCAAGGTATAAACTTTATACCCGAAAAAGATGCACAAAGAGGAAATTTTCATGGATCTACAAGCTTGCTAGCAACCATTCCTTCTTCTCTAGTCTCCTTCTTCAACAATATACACCAAATCACTGAATAAGCTCACAAAACTCACACAAGCAACTTAGATTCGAACTTAGGGTTTAAAGAGGAAATAGTGGCTGATAATGATGGTCTAAAGGGATATAAGATTGTTTAAATACGGAGCAACCCTTACAATCAGGGTTTGGAGTCTGGGCTAGTATGCCATGCGTACCACGAGTATACCCAACGTACTAGCATGGCACTCCCCGATCCGTTCCTCGCATATGTACGGTGCGCGTACCTCCCAATATATGGGCTGACCTTGAAATTCTCACAAACATTGAGGGACTAAATGAATAAACCTTAAATAGACCAAGGATTAAAATGAGACTATCTAAAAATCGGATGATACATCAAACCTAAATGAAATCAACACCAGTTTTTTGAAATCTGAAACCAAAACAACCCAAAATCTGAAACTGAAATCAACAGCAAATCTGTAAAAGAAGTTGGGGATGAAGCAGATTGTTGGGGAAATCAAAGAAGTCGGGGAATGAAACTTTAAATATGGAAATCTTGAATTAAATTTTTGGAAGTCATGTGTGTTGAGAAGCTTCAAAAACGATTTCTGAAATGAGTTTGTTCGAAAATATCGAAGTTAGGATTCTTAGTACAGTCCAAATCTATGGTGTTACAGAGTAAATGGCGGTGGTTTCAAGAGTACATGTTGATGGTTTTCTTGCGGAGATGGTGGTGGTTTCTATCGGGTTCACATAAATGAGAGAATAGGGTAAGGGGAGACAATGGATGGTGATAGAGAGAAGGAAGATGATGGCTGCTTCCAACGGGGAACTTTCTTCAAATCTTCTTTGTCTTTTTCAGCGGTGGTTTTTTCGGTTATGTTCTTGACATGAGAGAGGAGGGTGAAGAGAAGCTTGACATGAGAGAGACGACTTATGAGGGTGGGGACATTTCTTTCGGTTGGAGAAGACTAAGCCACCTCTGACAACAACTAGATTTGCGAACAGGTGGCGATGGCAGCTCCATCTCCATCTCTCTTGCTCTCTCTCTCTCTCTCTCTCTCTCTCTCTCTCTCTCTCTGTATCGCATCATCTCTGTCGATGGTTTTTTTGAGAAAAAAAGTGGTGGTGGTTGAAGGCCGTATGCAGTGGTCCGACGATTTTGTGAGTTGGTCAGGTGGTATTTCGTGGTGGTTGGAGATAGAAGATGAGTTGAAAAAGATAAAATGATGAATGATTGAAGGATATGGGTGTGGGTGAGGTTAGGGTAGGAGATAAGTGTTTGTGAATGTGAGCCCAATTTTTGTTTTTCTTTATTTTTATTTTTCTTTAAAATTGTTAATAACAAACAAATCAAAAATTATATCAAAAAAGAAATAGAAATGGTAAAATAGTAATTTTATGTCCGTTAGGGATGGTCCGAGTGAGAAAAAACGTTACAGGGACGACTCAAGTTAATTTTTGAAAATAGGGACTAAACGTACAATTTGAAACTTAGACAAGGGACGAATCATGCAGACGAGATTGTTTTGTACCTTCTTTATCGATCTATGGATGACTTAATTCATTGTTTTCAACTAAGGAATTGATATGTAGATGCATATTTCGTATCAAATTTTGATTTAGTTTCATCATAAAAAGATGACAGATATATTTCATAAAAATATATTTTTACATTTTAATCGGTTTTTATATTTTATTAAATAGAAGTATAATTTATTTATTAACATATATTAAAAATCAAACAAATTGTACTGACTATTTCAACAAAAATGGATTATAATTTAAAGGGTGTTTAAAAAAAAAGGATTTCAATAAGTTAGTATCTCTAACTTTTCAAAACTTCTTATAACTTTTAGGGTTGTAAAAGTCAAATACCCATAAAACATATATAAATTAAGATAAACACTTTTTAAAAAACAAGTTATTGATTTATTAACTTTTTCACCAACATAAACTAATCCAAACATTTTTTTAAAAAACTCATTTTTTCTCACCAGCATAAGTCAGTAAGTCATTTTGCCTAAAAATCTTTTTGAGGTTCAAAATGAAATCCCAAACACCCTATTAATCTTAAAATATATAAGACTTAAGGTTAAAAGTTATTATGTATTGAAAAAAATACATATATTTTGGCATATTGACAAAAAAAGTTATCATTGATATTTTATTTATAATTTAACCATCGAAACCTGTTATTGTTTTCGATAACCTGAAAATTGAGTCAAATTGCAAATAATAGCCGGTTCCAGTGGTTAAATTGAAAAAATAAAAATAAAAAATTGACGTGATTTTTTTTTGTTAATATAACCAATATATAATGAGATTTTTTTATTTTTATTTATTTATTTATTATTTTTTTTGCATTTTTCCCTTTTAATAAATAGTAATAATAAGTAAAATTTTATTTTGATAACAATAAAAAATTTGAAGTAAAGCATCTTCGACTGTAGTGAAAAATGGTTGAATCATGGTACACGTTAGCAAGCAAACATGCTACGATTTTCATTTTATTCTCCTTTGCAAACAGCCAAGATGTTTTCAGTATTTAACTTGAACGTATTCAATTGTAAAAAATATGTTATCGAGACTCTTGTCTTCGAATATCTAGTATGATCCAAAACTGATATTTAGTTATTCACTAAATTAAGCAAATATAAAATCTTCCTGTACTACTAGAAGAGTAGTTTTTTTGGTCATATTATGCCTGCTAATTAATGTCATATCATTTGTTAATCTATTGATTCTTCGTTCCAAATTTCAAAATTTAAATTTTACAATCTAATTACATTAAGTTAATAACATTAGAATAAAAAATAAAATAAAATTAATATAGATTATAAGGAAATATAATTTCACGTATTTATTTAAAACAAAGATTATAATTTTATATAACTGAATAAATATCGTTTAATTAGTAGATTATTTAAAATAAATAATTAATAATTTTGAATTTTTACTATAAAAGTTTAATTAATATTGTAATCGTGTTTTCCACAAGTTATAAACTAGTTTATGTATAACAAGATGGTTATGTTTTGAATTCGTAGGAAAGCATTCCGAACATGTAAATTCTTTTTTTCTAATAATATACCCTATAAATATAATTAAAATAAAATTCGCCAAAAAAAACCGCACACATATTTTTTGATTTATTCTGAACTAACATCAAATCGTTAAACAAATTTTATTTTGGCAAAAGTCTAAAATTAATTTACATCCTATCAAAAACCCTTTTTATACACAAAAGTTGAACAATTGAATAAAACTAGTATTTTGGCCCGTGCTTTGTTGCGGGTTGTTATGTGTTTTCGTAGCACACAAATAATTATAGGTGATTAGAGCGATATAACATATCACAACTTCTTGTATTGCAATACATACAAGATTCTCCATTACATTTTTACAAATGGGAGAGTAGCTCGTATAACATTAACTGATCTGTGTCAAAAGTGATAAGTCGACCCAGAACATGGTTAGTAAATTGCTATCCCTCTTGTTAGCAAAAAGTGAACGTTCATCATAGTCAAAACATAGATGTTTCTAGTCAATCTGCAAGAAGATTTACTATATAAATTTGGATTACCCATGTACAATTGTTTGATTTAAAGGAGAGACTTACAAAATTGTGGTCTTGGTGAAACTGTGATTTTTTATGCCATTATTCTTTCTTGTTTGCGGTTAATATCTGTTGTTAATTTTGGTGTTTTGTAATAAGAAGATAATCTTTATGCTAGCTTTTTACCTTTCATCATGTGTGATGATCTTTTTGATGGTGTTGGTGGTGTGATGGTGATTGGTCGTGGTTTTGTGGTGTGTGAGAGACCTTTGTTTAATGGGTTGGCGACCGTATTGACTACTATGACATCATGTTTGAGTGTCATTGTCATCAATTTGGGTACATCGATGGTGGAAGAGATCAATTCTGGTAATTGAAGTTGATTGTAGAAGCCCCGTGTTGTTACCATTTCTTCGTATGTGATATCAACCAGGCTTCTCATGGCCTCATCAAAGAGCACAACTATTAGACTTGTATGCTTAAGAATCATTATTGAGTGATATTGCTAATAACATATGATCCTATAGGGTCACACCTTTATCAAGTTGGCACATTTTGTTTATTTATTATTAATATGATTATTAATAAATAATATCATTCTTGTATTTAATTAGGGAATACCTATTGTTTTGTGAAAATAATAATTAAAGAGAGTATAACTAGTTATTATATCATATTGTATGATTTAATAAGTCGTATACAAAATTTTGGACACTTTAAGTTACCATGACTTAGCTAGTTATTTGATGCATGTGAATAAATAAGTATTAGACAAATTTTGTCTTCTTTTGGTACCATGGCCAAAATCCCATAGGGCATGGGAGTTTGCTTGTGTATCTTCACCACTCTTGTCTCCTCATGCTTTATACTTTACATTACTTTAGAGTATTATATTGTATAGCCCTTACTTTGCATGTGAGTATAAAATAAGAGCTTCTTGCATGGAATTTGACTAGTTTTTTGGTTTTTGTTTTTCCTCCTAATTGCCATGAGTTTCTACACCATAAACTCTCTCTCTTTTGAAGTTTGGTGCTTAGCTTTTTGGTGCTTCACTTTGTGTCTTCCTTTAGTGTTTATTTTGTTAAGCACTTAAATGCTTAAAGAACAAAGTATTACAATAAGGAACTAGCATTCCAAGTGCCTTAATTTTGATTGTGGATACTTGTAGAGAATATCATGTTTTTTGATCTTTTTATCTTTATCAACACTCCAAAACCAAGTAGGTTCAAAGGCTCCAAACATTGTCATTCTAAAACACTCTATGGTTGTTTTATTATCACTCTAACCTTTATACATGGATTCTTTATGATTTGGTTTTGTTATAAACTTGAAAATAATATTGTTATTTTTAAAGCTTCCGTTGCCCGGTTTTTATAAAAAACACACTTATTTTTTGTATCAAAACCCATCAGTGGTATTAGAGGCATCTTTTATATGTTATAATGATTTTTCTATTTGATAATCTTTGTTATTTGGAAAACAAGCATGAATTTATTTTGGTTAAGAAATGTCCATATTTGTCTTCTTTGACAACTTGTTTAAAATTATTTATTTTTATATATAACCATTTTTCTTGTATTTTGGTTATATAAAAGTTGCCTTAACAAAACAAAGAGTTGTTTGTTATTATATTTGATATGTTGTTGTGTATAAACAAGCCATTTGGTCATTTGTGTTGTGTTTGGTTGATATAAACAAGCCATTTGGACATTTGTGTTGTATTTTGGTTAATACTTCCACCTCGCCGGTGACAACCATCGAGGTTCCAGTAGTAGAAGATGCAGCTCCGGTTTCTACCCACAGAGTCACTATTCAATCAAATGTTTCTTTAGACTCTAAGGATGAAGAAGTTGAGAACATCGACACACGATCAGATTCAAGGTTTATCACTCATTCATCAATCTAGGGAGAACCGATGTCATTGGTTCAAGGGGAACCATCTTCGGTTCAGGGGGAACCTCCTTCAACAGCTGATGTTCAAATTCCTACAGTCCAAGATACTTCTGCGGGCTGCTCCCAAGTCGAGGGGGAACTACCTTCTCTAATCGCAGAGTTCTCTGACGTTGAAGATATTCCCTCAACCGCAGCTGCAGATCACCAACAAACTCGTCTTCACATTTGGACGAAGGATCACCCACTGGGTCAAATCATCAGAAACCCATCTGCAGGTATCCAAACTTAATCCTCTAGTGATTTAACTGACCACTATGATTATGCAAGTTTCATGTCCTCATTCGAGCGTCGAACCATAAAAGAAGCACTCATGGATCCCGACTGGATAACCGCAATGCAAGAGGAGTTAGCTGAGTTTGAGAGGAATAAAGTGTGGAATGTAACACCCCGACTCCCAAGTATAAATTTCACAGCTCTATATTCATATTTAAAGGCCTACTCGATGAGTTGGACGCCCCAACTCGTCGTGTAGAAATGGTTGTGGCCGCGTGACTTAAGGGACCTACTCGACGAGTTGGAGGACCCAACTCGACGAATTGGAGCTGGAATATGAAACCATAATTTCCAGGGTTTTGCACCCTATTTAAAGGCTCATTAGCCACCCTATGCCTCTCTTATCGCCCCCCCCTTGACCTCAGAAAACCCTAATCGTGTATTACTCCTTAGTGTGCGTGTGTAAAAGCTTAGAAGATGGTTTTAGTGAAAGAAACTTGAAGATGCAAGAGCTTGCATCAAGCAGAAGCTTGTAGATCCAGTACCTACTCTGTCTTGGCTTCCATTTGAAGGTAACAAGTTGTTACCTTGATCATTCTAGTGTCAGATCTCCTCATTCAAGGATTTTAGACCATTTCTAGCACAATTGTGGGTCATTCCTGGTATTGAGCATGATCTGAAGTTGTAACTTCAGATCTGGACTCCTCTAAGCCCTCATAGTCATAAAGTTATCGAATTTACCAAGCTTTGGCCCTTCTCTTTGGCTTAAACCTCTTCCTTAGCTTGGTTTTGGCATTTAAGGCCTTGCATGCACGTAAAGTTTGCAACGTTACGTGGTAACTATACCATAAGAGGCTAGATCTACAGTTTGGAGCTTTGGTTTCGCTTAAAAGCATCTGAATGAGAAATGCACTAAAGAACTCGACGAGTTGCATAGTCAACTCGACGAGTTGGTTAGGGTTTACCCGTCTTTTGGACACTACTCGAACTCGATGAGTTGTTTGGAAACTCGGCGAGTTGGCTCGTGTTTTCGGACTCTGAGTTCTAAAGGAACTCGACGAGTTGCTAGATGCACTCGACGAGTTGGGTCAATGTTAGGATTAAATCCTTTAAGATCGAAAAGATTCAAAAACAGAATGTAAATAAGAACACGACAATGATTCAAATGAGTTGAATGATTAAGCTTCAAAGCCTCAGAAGAGCTCGACAAAGAACTTCTACTGTAGAGGCGTGATTAGGGTTTACAAAAGATTACTTAAGATCAAAAGCGTTTTTGACCTACGGTGCATGCATGCACTATATATACATAAACCCTAATAAATGAGACGGCTGGACATGCCCAAAACCGTGTACATAATGGACTAAATATTTTAAGCCCAATGACACAACACCTAATGCCCAACAATCTCCCCCTTTGCGTCAATTGAGGCGAGAGATGCTTCACTGTTGAGTCTTCTTAACTGTCTTGAGGAGTTTAGGTATCACAGCGAGAAGAGCTCTACGAAAGGCAATATACCACCGAATCATATCGTTGAAGTTCTTCTTCGTAGCAACTGTTGGATATAGTGTCTAAGTCCATAACTTTATTTGGTATGTACTTGACCCGACCCGGCATGGTCCATTTGGGTTGCATGGCATTGCAATACTTGGATAGACTAGATGAGAGAATAAGGCACTTATGATTATTAATATATTATAAGTTCTAATATATTAATAATAGTATTATTTAATTAGTATTGATCAAGTATTAATCTAGTATTAATTTGGTGAACAAAGTGAGACTAATTAAATATATAGGGTTGATTATGACAATCATCGATTCTTTTATGGTGGATTAATGATCCATGGTTTATGGGTTTGGTTATAACCATATGGAGCTCCATGGATAGTCCATGGGAGTTACAAACCCATGGGTCATGAGAAATCAAGAGTCATGACAATTAAGGGCATTCATGTGTAAACCCTAATTGTGACAACACTATAAAAGGAACCCTATGGCTAGCAAAATCGGGACCTAGTGTTACTAGAGAGGGCATAACCGATTTTGAGGCTAAGTGACATTCTCTCAAGTTATTCAAAGTCTTGTGGTGTTGTGTGAAGAATTTGAGGCACAACATTTGGGGTGCTAGGCTCACAAAGTCTTGAAGGAATCCAAGCAACAACAAGGTATGTATTTCTACTAGTTTTTATGTTTTATGTAATCCCCATGCCATGCTAGTCAGGAAATAACCTTGAAAAAGAAATTTGCATGTATATAGAGAAAACATAGATTCAAGGTTATTAGGGTTGCATGTACACTTAGGAAGTGTTAGAATGCTCAAAACCCATCAGTGGTATCAGAGCCTAGGATTGTTTTCTGTATACTTGATGCAAAACTGCTTAAAAATCGAAAATTCTGCGTTCTGACGACTGGACTCGCCGAGTCCATGGGGAGGACTCGCCGAGTCCATGAACAAATTCATCCTACTCGCCGAGTAGAATAATGCACTCGACGAGTAGGAGCGTGCTGGGCAGTTTTTTCGAGTTTTGTTGCTGGAAATGGATTAAGATCATTATCCCAATCTGTTTTGGACTTGTAAAATCTGTTTTTCAAAATGATAATGATTATGTTAACCCATTTTACATGACTTTTATCAATTTTCAAGTATTGTATATGTTTATATGATTTTCTTGAAATTGCTTGACATGAATTTGTGTTCATATGAGTTTAGAAGATCATATGAATTATGTGTAACCTCCATGTGTGTTTAATTCATGATCTTAATGGCTATGATGGTGTCCATAACTTGTCCTCAAGTTATGGATAACCAAAAGTCACTTCTTTTAATTATGATTAAAGAACTAAAGAGGTTTCATAAAATGAAGAGTCTTCATTTTTATGAACCATTAAAACTCATAAGTTACAAATTGAAGAGACTTGGAATAGTTTCAAATCTTGCCCTCATGTTTTGGAATTTGAAAAGTCTTACACTTTAATACTTTAATTCCAAATTAAACCTTAGATTTTTAAAAAGTTTAAAAATCAACACTTATACTATTATTATAATTGTATTATATAGATATGTATAAGAATATGTCATTCTTACCGTTAGTAGGCCTCATTCACGAAGCCGGTCTATAAGGGAGGTATAAGGTTGTTGCCTATAAAATGGTGACTTAATGGGTGTCCACTCTCACCCATCGCTTCCTTGATCGGTGGAGGGTCGTTAGCCGAACGGGTAGGATACGACTTTAGATACTCGTTAAAAGTATAATGAATTATAAAGTAACTATACATTATAAATTCCCAATCTTAGTTACTTTAGGAAAATGTGAAATTGGTGCTAGCCCATAAAATTACACTTTGTACCTTACCAAGTCGTTAGTGGAGCGTGTGTGGTTAACCGGCACACTAACATGGACTAGTAAGAGTCGCAAAGGGTAACTTGACTTTATTATAGATCGGTGGAGCGTGTGTGGTTAACCGGCACATCGATTAGGTAATATTGTTGAGGGTACCAAGTCAATTTGTATGGTTATTCACACCTTGTTTGTGATCCTCGGCATCCCAGTCACAAACTTGAGAGGGCACAATCGAGATTCAAACATGCCATTGAAAAGTTCAATGTATCTCAAAAGATCTAGGAGTTTCAAAACCAATAAAACCTAATAATAAAATATTTCGTTCTTATGGTGGAAATTGGTAAATCGTCATTTACCTACCTTCAAATATTTTATAGTATGGATTACTGCATCCCTCTTCCAACTATAAATAGTTTGTTGGATCCTAGCCTTAATATTTCATTTGGGTGAATTATTAAGGATTCCTAATCTAATGAAACTTGTCTTTCTTTCCTTTCAGATGTCTTCCAACAATGCTTCTGGCTCAAACCCAACAGGCTCCTTTTCCCTTATGAACTTGTGTGGTAAGGTCATCTTTGATGGATCCAATTTCAATGAGTGGATCGGAAACATCAGAATGATTACCCGCTATGAGGACAAAGAATATGTCCTCGATAGGGAGCTTAAGGTTGTGAATGAAGCCACTGCTACTCCTGAAGAGTTTGCGGAGTTTGTTGCACATGAAAAGGATGCTACTAAAGTAGCATGCATCATGATGGCCACCATGACTCCTGAACTTCAAAAATCCTATGAAGATTTCTACCCCTATGAGATGCACCTGGATCTGATGGAAAGGTACCATCAGAGCGTGCGTCAGGAGAGGTATGAAATCATCTCCTCCATGATAACCGCAAGGATGAAGGATGGTGAACCCATCACCGGTCACTTGCAGAAGATGCAAAGGTTCGTTGACTGGTTGCTGAAGCTAAATGTTGACTTTCTTGAGGAAATGGCGATTGACATCATTCTCCATTCCTTACCTCCAAGTTATGATCAGTTTCGTATGGCTTATCATATGAACAAGGAGGAAGTTACACTTAGAAAACTTCAAGGACTCTTAAGGACAGCTGAAAATGGCCTTAAGGGTAAAGCGGTTGCTACTTCTACTCCTTCAACAGCCCCTGTTCTGGCTATTGGGCAGGGAAAGGGTAAGAAGAGGAAAAACCCTTCGAAGGGTACCAAGGGTAAGACTCTTGATGGTTCCTCTTCAAGTGGGACAAAGAAAGGTCCCATTACTCCTTCTTCAAACCCAAAGGAAGCACAGTGCTTCTATTGCCAGGATAAGGGACACTTCAAGCGAAGCTGCCCTAAATATCTGCAAGATGTAAAGGATGGGAAGGTTAAACCCACCCATGCAGGTATTTACACAATATTGTCTAATAACTCATCTAATGCTAATTCTTGGGTGCTTGATACAGGTTGTGGTATTCACATCTGTACTCATTTGCAGGCACTAAGAAGAAGTGAGCAAGTGGAGCACGGGAAGATAAACTTAGTCATGGGCAACAGGAAAGCATCACCTGTTACCAAGATAGGAGTTTATTCTTTATTGCTTAATAATGGGTTAATGTTAGATTTGAATAAGTGTTGTTACTCGCCCGAAATGGCGAGAAATATTATTTCTTTTCATGGCTTGTACAAACAAGGTTTTTCATTTTCATTTGATAATAAAAATGGTGCTATTAATGTTTATTACAATGACGTATTTTACTTTAAAGCATTACCTTGTGATGGTGTATATGAAGCTGTGAATGTTGTAGACAATCTAGGAAATAATGTGTTGTATATTGATTCTTCAGATAGCTTGGATAAAGCATCCTTGTGGCATTGTCGTCTTGGACATGTTAACAAGAAGCGCATAGGCCAACTCCAAAAGGCTGGAGTCTTGGAATCATTTGACCTCAAGTCAGATGATAGTTGCGAGTCTTGTTTACTTGGAAAAATGACAAAGTCACCCTTCACAGGTACTTGTGATAGGGGTGAAGGTTTGTTGGACCTTGTACACACGGATGTGTGTGGGCCCTTCAGAGTTGCTACAAGGGATGCTAATCGCTATTATGTGACTTTTACTGATGATTACAGTAGATATGAATATATTTACTTAATCAAGCATAAGTCAGAAACCTTTGAAAAATTCAAAGAGTTTAAGCAGGAAGTGGAGAATCAATTGGGCAGGAACATCAAGATTCTCCAATCCGATCGGGGAGGAGAGTATCTTAGCATTGAGTTCCTTGACTATCTTAAGGAATGTGGGATTGTCTCACAATTGACACCTCCCAGAACACCACAGTTGAATAGTGTAGCTGAGAGGCGCAATCGAACCTTGTTGGATATGGTTCGTTCCATGATGAGTCGAGCTTCGTTACCAATCTCTTTCTGGGGGTATGCCTTAGAGACTGCCGCCCATATCCTTAATCTAGTCCCTACTAAAAAGGTTGCCAAAACACCTCACGAGATGTGGACTGGGAAAGTTCCCAATTTGGACCACATCAAGATTTGGGGTTGTGAAGCTTTCGTGAGGCGTGAGACTCATGATAAGCTTGAACCTCGAAGTGAGAGGTGTATTTTCATCGGCTACCCACAGAGATCCTATTGTTACCTCTTCTACAGACCCAGTGATGATGTGGTTTTTGTAGCAAGAAGAGGAGTCTTTCGTGAGAGAGAATTCATAAGCCAAGGGGACAGTGGGAGGCAAATTGACCTTGAAGAGCTTCAAGAGTCAAGTGGTGAAGGAACCTTAAATGCTATCGACCAACCTAAGGAGGAAACTCCTGTTGATCCGATAGATGAGTCTGTACCTCCAAGACGTTCCACTAGGGTGAGGAACACACCTAATTTTTACTATGGTTATCACATCACCACTGAAGGTGATAGATTTGTTAGTGATAATACACTAATAGATTTGGATGAACCTAATAATTACAGGGAAGCCATGGCAGGCCCTGAGTCTGCTAAATGGAAGGAGGCTATGGACAGCAAGATTCAGTCCATGTATGACAATCAAGTGTGGAACTTGGTTGACAATGTACCAGGTCGTAAGACAGTTGGGTGCAAATGGATCTTCAAGAAGAAGACCGACATGGATGGGAAGGTACATACTTACAAAGCGCGACTGGTTGCGAAGGGCTTTACTCAAACTCCGGGAGTTGACTATGATGAGACCTTCTCACCAGTAGCTAAGATTAAGTCTATTAGAGTATTGTTAGCCATAGTTGCATTTCATGATTATGAAATATGGCAAATGGATGTCAACACCGCTTTCCTTAATGGAAAGTTGGCTGAGGATGTTTACATCGCTCAGCCAGAGGGTTTTGTCGATACAAGATACCCTAATAGAGTGTGTAAGCTTGATAAATCCATTTATGGATTGAAACAAGCATCTCACAGATGGAATCTTTGCTTTGATGAGAAAGTCAAAGAGTTTGGCTTTTCTAGGAGTGAGGATGAGTCTTGTGTGTATGTCAGGGCTAGTGGGAGCATAGTTAGCTTCTTGGTGTTGTATGTGGATGACATACTTCTCATAGGAAACGACGTCCCAACCTTGCAGGAGGTTAAGTCCTGGCTTGGGAAGTGTTTCGCTATGAAGGACCTTGGAGAAGCTGCCTATATCCTAGGGATAAGGATATTGAGAGATAGGAGTAAGAGACTAATTGGACTTAGTCAAAGTACTTACTTGGATAAGGTGCTGAAGAGGTTCAGCATGCAAGAATCCAAGAAAGGGGAATTACCCGTCCAGAGTAATGCCAAGCTGAGTAAGACTCAGAGTCCGAGTACAGAGGCTGAGATAGCTGAGATGAGTCATATACCATATGCTTCCGCTGTGGGCTCGATCATGTATGCTATGACTTGTACTCGCCCTGATGTGGCCTTTGCTTTGAGCATGGTCAGTAGATATCAAGGGAACCCTAGCAAGGCACACTGGACAGCGGTAAAGAACATTCTCAAGTATCTGCGGAGGACTAACGATTGGGTCCTTACCCTCGGAGGCAGTGATGACTTGAGAGTGGAAGGATATAGCGATGCTAGCTTCCAGACTGATAGGGATAATTTCCGCTCTCAGTCAGGCTGGGTCTTTATCCTAAATGGAGGGGCAATTACTTGGAAAAGTTCCAAGCAGGAGACAGTAGCTGATTCTACTTGTGAATCAGAGTACATAGCATCAAGTGAAGCAGCTAAGGAGGCAATATGGCTAAAGAACTTCATCGGAGACCTTGGAGTTGTACCAGCTATAAAGGAGCCAATGGAAATTTTCTGTGATAATGAAAGTGCGGTTGCTTTGGCTAAGGAACCGAGAGATCACGGGAGATCTCGGCACATTGACAGAAAATACCATTTCATCAGACATCGAATAGAAGAAGGACTCCTCGTTGCTAAGAGGGTATCATCAGATGAGAACCCGGCAGATCCCCTCACGAAGGGACTGAGCAGGGTTACGCATTTACAGCATGCGAGGCGCATTGGGCTGAAGGATGATATTAGTTTCAATAATTAGATTCCTGAAACTTGTAAAATGTAATTGACATTTGATGATAAATAAAAGTTGTTATTTATTTATGAGTAAGGTGTTACTATCTTGTGTTGATTGTTTACTATGTTTCAAATTTGCATGTTTTTACTTCCAGAATAATTATGTTATTATTCAAACCATCCACAGTCAGTCAAACTTTGGAAGTAAGTATTGATTTAAGACTGTCATGAATTTGGCTTGTATGATTTGTCTAAAAGTGCTTTGGACAATGCAATGGTTGCTACAACATTCATGAGTACTCATAAGGGCTGAGTATTGGATCCAACCCACGCTCACTTGCATCACTTCATGGAATTTATCTCGAGTGATCGTGAGACGGTAATATCATATAAATCTTCAAACCTAGAGATATGAGTTGTTGACTATGAGTTGGTTATTCATTGATTGTACGAAAACGCATTGGTAACTCGATGTTATAAAACGTGCCTTTGTGAATAATTCAACAAGTAGTTAGTACAAGCATATCAGTCGAAGTTTATCTGTTCCTTTTAGAAATAGAAGCGATATCTGGGCCCCTCGATGATTTGGTTTTGACCTATGTACCGGGCCCGGTCAGAACCTAATTGATGTGTTCAATTTAGTTCTATGTCGAAACAAATCAGAGATCGAGAAACAAATGCTGGACAATAAGTAAGACCATGTTCCATGTGTTTGTCCGGCTGATATCATGAGAACAGAGGATTATATGATCACTTATCTTAAATGACGTATCATCATCATCTCAGTTCCGAGAGACTTTGAAAGAGCTACGATTGCTAGTCGGATTTTGAAGTCATATTTGCAAATATAGTTATTAGACTTATCCAAGTGGGAGACTGTTGGATATAGTGTCTAAGTCCATAACTTTATTTGGTATGTACTTGACCCGACCCGGCATGGTCCATTTGGGTTGCATGGCATTGCAATACTTGGATAGACTAGATGAGAGAATAAGGCACTTATGATTATTAATATATTATAAGTTCTAATATATTAATAATAGTATTATTTAATTAGTATTGATCAAGTATTAATCTAGTATTAATTTGGTGATCAAAGTGAGACTAATTAAATATATAGGGTTGATTATGACAATCATCGATTCTTTTATGGTGGATTAATGATCCATGGTTTATGGGTTTGGTTATAACCATATGGAGCTCCATGGATAGTCCATGGGAGTTACAAACCCATGGGTCATGAGAAATCAAGAGTCATGACAATTAAGGGCATTCATGTGTAAACCCTAATTGTGACAACACTATAAAAGGAACCCTATGGCTAGCAAAATCGGGACCTAGTGTTACTAGAGAGGGCATAACCGATTTTGAGGCTAAGTGACATTCTCTCAAGTTATTCCAAGTCTTGTGGTGTTGTGTGAAGCATTTGAGGCACAACATTTGGGGTGCTAGGCTCACAAAGTCTTGAAGGAATCCAAGCAACAACAAGGTATGTATTTCTACTAGTTTTTATGTTTTATGTAATCCCCATGCCATGCTAGTCAGGAAATAACCTTGAAAAAGAAATTTGCATGTATATAGAGAAAACATAGATTCAAGGTTATTAGGGTTGCATGTACACTTAGGAAGTGTTAGAATGCTCAAAACCCATCAGCAACATCATTCAAGCTACACTTCTTAACGATCTCCAAAATATGTTCTAAGCAGATGGTGGGGAACAAGTGTTTGTATGGTAAAGCGAAGAGGCATTTTTGGTAAGCTCCATGAGTATCAGTCCCACGCTGAAACATCACGGTGATGTAGTCTGTATCAATCTTACCCATACATATTTCGCTCATGTCGTTGGCTTTTCCAATCGGTTTGATTGTAGGCTTTCGTTTCAGCACACCAACAATCTCAACATCGAGCTTTGCCACTTCATATATATATATATGAAACCAACATTTGCTTTAGATGAGCCAGAATGGGTTCATATTTTTGCTCTTCAGTCAGCAGGAGGTTAAGCAACATAATCCAATCATGAGGATTAAGATTGGGCAAATCAGCAAGAGTGAATTCATGCATAACATTTGCTAAGCCTCTTGTTGCCTTGAACTTCACATTCACAAAACTTCCTGTAGCGATCGGTCCTGTGACTTTGACTATTGTTAACTTTTTAGCACTCCAGGTCAGATATTGAGGCTTGGCATAAGCGAGATAAAAGTCAATTAAGGCTTTATCTACTTTCGCACCAGGAGAAGGAACTGTTGCAACTGAATCAAAGCAATGAAAAATAAAGGCTTTACGTGTGATTGGCATGTCGAACTGAGAATCCTTCGTGTTTTCCAATTCAAAAGAAGTAACTAGCTCCAACCAGTGAACACTCGGGAATTCAACAACCTCATGCAACATTCGCTCCAACGTCCACAATGGAAAGAGCGTTTTTCTGCTTTCCAAAGTGTCGTGAGCTTCTTTTTCTCTTCTTTCCCTCTCTTCAGCTTCTTTCACAATGCGAGCATTTTCGTTTAATGCACGATCACAAGCCTTTCGCTTCAGTTAATCTTCTTCACTCTCTTCATCATCATCAACCATTAGATCTTTTCCCTTTGAACCTGAAGCTACATTATCCTTCGGTTCGTTTCACTTTGATGATTCCCCTGTCTTTGTAGACTGAACATTCTCAGCTTCTCCCCCTTGTTTCGGAGGGACAGGTGCCTTAGAAACACCTTCAAGTCTGTTAAGAATAGCAAAAGCAGGATGAAGTTTATCTGCCAAGTGTCTGCGAACACTGATGGTCAGAATGGAATCATGTGCCTCAAGAAGATTGGATAGGAGCGAATTGACATCTCCGATGCATGTTTTCATAACCGTTCGTTCAGACTTAAGCTCCTCAATTTCTTTGTTCGCTTGGTTGAGTTTGACGGTTTGAGTGTGGAGTTGAGTGGTGCGGAGAGCAAGTTCGTCCATTACTCTTTTTTCAAGAGCCAGATCGTCTTGGAGCGAAGTAAGCCTTGAAGACATAGAGATGTGAAACGATGTGTTATCAGCAGAGATACTTGTAAGAATTTGCTCCAGTTTCTCCCTTTCAGTACGAAGCGAAGTGGTTAACTTAGAAACCTCAACATTATCTTTGGAAGCATTCGTTTGAGCTGTTGATTGGAGCTTTGTCATAAAGGTCTTTGTTTCTGAAATTAGTTTATCGACTTTTACGGTCGCTTGTTGACATGAAGTAGCAGAATCATCAACTACCTGGTACGCTTTCTCGAGAGTGGCTGCATGTTCTTTTACAAGAGCATCAAACATACTCTTAACCGCTGCTTTATAATATGCTTGACTTGAGGAGGCAGTGGAAGATGCAATAAGAGTATCCAGCTTGGCATGTAGATCTTTGAGATGCTTCTGAGTGATAGGAGCATCATCATCACTTTCTCCTTGGACAGAGAATGGACTATAATGGAACGTGTCAAAATCGAGTCCATCAGCACCAAGAAAATCGTCTGAATCATGTTGAGGTTGAGGAGAAAGGGGAGGTGTGGTAGAAGTTGTTGCAAAACCTGAAGTCTTTGCCCCCACATCAAATGTGTTGACATTAACAGGAGGTTCGCTTGCAGTGGTAGTTGTAGTAGTAGTGGTTTCAGTGAAGATAGGTGATTGAAAAGGAATGGAAGTAGGTGGTTGAGTGGTAACAGGAGGTGGACAGGGAGAAATTGTGATAGGAATAGATGTGGAAGTAGGGGATGGTGGATTAGAAAAATTTACCTCCTGATCAGCGCGGTTGACATCATCCTCAGATTCTCCTCTATTCGCATCATCATATTCGCTTGATGAAGGTGAGGAAGGGATGCGAGCTTTAAGAACTGTCTTCTTGACTCGCTTTCGTTTTGGAGAAGAGGGAGCCGGCATTGAAGAGTCGCCTTTATCTTTCGCTTTTTGGGAGTCGGAGGGTTGGCAGATGGACCCTCTTTCGTTTGCTTCGGTTTTCCCCCTTTCTTGACTTTATCTGCTTCATCAAGAGTTTGATGCATCTCAGGAGTGATGACCCTAGGTCTTGAACCTGGATTCTTCTTGTATTCCCCAATAATTTTGCTCGCCCCAGACACACATCGATACATGGATTCAGGAATGGACCCACAAAAGAAAACTTGGAAGTATCAGCAACGATTATCTTGGTAGTGTGAAAGGTTGCAATCGATGACATCAGAGAATCTGCCATGACTCGAATGTTGAACTTCTCCATTTCCCGTTGTACCACAATGGTCCAAAATCGACCACAGGAAATCTCGCTGTGTCGAGTAGTGGAGTTTGTGCTTTGTACCAGTTGAGCCCATAAAACAGAGCCATAATCAAGGTTGATCCCATGGTAGAGGCCATAGATGATCGTCATGAACGACTTACTAGCGCAGTCCGAACCAGTTACCCGTTCAGAAAATGCTTTGAAAAGAAGGGTAAAAAGGCCATTCCACTGGAGAAGAAGGTTAGACTTCTTGAACTTGGTGATGGAGGTGATGAGATCTACATACCCCATCCGATAGAACATGTCGAAGATTTGAGCAGTGGAGATTGACTCTGGATTAACCATTGAATCGTTATAGGCAAGCCCTAGAAGAGAGTAAAACCTAGCCTTCGTGATGGAAGTCTTTTTGTCAAGTATCTCAATGGTTATCCGTTCCTCCTCCTTGATATAGGATGCTGAAGAATAAGCTTTTGACATCAGCGGCATTGGAACACTCTCGAACTTGGTTAGGGTAGTGACCAACGACGAGTACTTCAAACATTCGACGATCGACAACATGTATGCATCGTATTTGAACGGAGCCAAATCAAGAACCAAGTTTTGATTCTGTTTAATCGTGAGAAGAGACGACTGAGCAGATTGTTCTTGAATTGAGGAAGAGTCAGCCATTGTTGCAGGTCGGAGAAGAGGATGAACAGTTGGGAGAAAAATCGCCTTTTAGGGTTCGTAAGATCTTTGAGAGTGGTAAAGATTTAATCGTGGATTGAAAACCATTTTTATAGTGTGAGAGGAAACCAAACGACAATTGCGTGACGATCCCTGATTTGGCGCCTGGAAAAGTGAGACGTGACAACTGTAGCGGCTGATATGGTGTCAAGTGACATCAGGCGGAGTGGGGAATGAAACCGTTTAAAATTCCACGCGCCTTTATTTGAAAATCTTTTCTTCAATTGCTGCGTCAGCAACATGAATCCTCAACTTTGCATATTCCTTGATTTCTTTTAAAGATATAATTACCTTTTACTTTTGAGAAACAACCCTCATAAGTGCATGTATTAAAAAAATCTGCGAAACTGAAAAATGCCATAAGTTTCACGAACAATACTTTTGGAAAATCATAAAGCTCTTCGTGCAAGAGTGTGAAAAAGATAAAGAAGTAAAGCAAATTATGACTGTGGGATTTAAGAGATGTCAATAAAGACATGAAACTGTGGATCCCAGGCATGAATCTATTCCTTCTAAGTCAAGAGAGACTAAGAAGTGTCTGTGTGGTTTCCCGTTTACGTACAATCATTAGTTTGTTAAGAAACAATGAAAGGCATCTTTTGAAGTTAGGCTTGAAAAGGTGGTTTAATCTTCAACCCAAACTACGAAACTTAACATAAGAACGAAAGTTGGATAAAGTACTTGTGTGACCGGTGTAGCCATAACCACAAGTAGGTTTGATATTATTTCAGCAACTGGATAATTTTAGAAATCTCAAAAAAATAAAACTGGATCTCATGGGTAGAAAAGTCTTGGTTTTAGAACAATTCATAAAGATCACGCAAAAAAAAGAGATTTCGTGGTACAATCCACAAATGTGGAGTTACTTCAATTCCATGGTGAGAGCTAGAACTTTGTAAGTGTTCACCGTCAATTCATTTATGTGTGTTGGATAGTGGGTTTCACTCAGTTCGTGGTGAACGAAGCCAAGATCATTAACTCAGATGTTTTTGTAACCATAAACCTCAGTGATATAACCGAGAGTCTCAAGGGTTACGTTTATGAGTATGAAGGCAAATGGAGAAAAGTGAAGGTGGCTCCAGAGAAGTAAATGAACCTCTGCTATGTGAATGAGACCAAGCAGATAACTCTGAACTCAAGATGAGAAGAGTAAGGTAGCTCGTGACTAATGTGAATTTAACAGCCTAGTTTGGAAGAAACGAAGGGTAGATTCGGTTCATTAAGGCTTCACATGGAGTCTGTTGAGGCTTTGGTCAACATGCAGCAGCATGCTTCTAGGGACTCTTAGCTAGTACAAAGATATGGAAATTATACCTGCCCCATCATTCGTTTTTGCAATTTAACCTACAATGTTACTCAAAGATACAAATGAAATATCAAATAAGAAAAGAAAATATTTTTGGATTTTGAAAATTTCTGAAAAAGAAAGAGAACAAAACAAGAATAAAATATTTTTGGATATTAAATTTGGAAGGGAAAAACATCACGATATTAAATTTTTATGTATTTTTGAAAAATTTAGGAAAACATAAAACGAAACGAGAAAGCCTAATATACAAAATGTACAAAAAGATCAGTCCATGAAAGTTCGCTTAAGAAAAATGGGCGCGAGAGAGGACGAACGTTCGTCTCAGTTCGTGTACCGAAAAAATCAGAAAAGGAAATAGAGCGAGCGTTCGTTCTATTTTTCTTGTCAAAAAGATTAAAAGCGAAAGTGAACATGTAACTCGACATCGAAAGGGATAATTCATAGGCGAAAGTAGTTTTAGAACTGACTCAGCTTCCATCATTCCCAGTCCTTGGAGTATTCTATTAAAGGATGCTTCCAGCAAGGCTTTCGTGAATATGTCAGCCAATTGGTCTGCAGATCGAACGAAATGAATCTCAACGTTGCCATCTTCTACATGGTCCTTGATGAAATGCTACCTCAGTGCTATGTGTTTCATCTTTGAGTGTTGCACTGGGTTGTGACAGATGCAAATTGCGCTTTTGGAGTCACAATAGAGTGGGATTCGCTTCATGTTCAGGCCATAGTCTCGTAATTGACTCTGAATCCATATGATCTCAGAAGTACAAGATGCAGCAGCAATGTACTCAGCTTCGGCTGTTGACAACGAGACACATGTTTGCTTTTTGGACTACCAGCTGACAAGCTTGCCATCAAGAAATTGGCATCCTCGAGTTGTGATTTTTCGATCCAACCCACATCCTCCAAGACCAGCATCTGAAAACGCTTGGACGAAGAAACCTGATTTCGCAGGATACCATATACCTAGGGAAGTGGTTCGTTTCAGATATCTAAAGATATTCTTAACTGCCACCATATGAGGTTCGCGTGGATTAGCTTGAAACCTAGCACAATAATAAACGAAAACCATAATATATGGCCTGCTAGCTATTAGATACATTACAGATCCTATCATTTGACGATAAAGAGTCATATATGTAGGGTTTTGAGCATTCTAACACTCCTATGGTGTACATGCAACCCTAGAAACCTTGGATCTATGTTTTACTAAGATACATGCAAATTTGATTTTTCCAAGGTTCTTAACCTAACTAGCATGGCATGGGGAACTTAAACATAAAAGCTAGTAGAAGAACATACCTTTCTTGTTACTTGGATTCCTTAAGAACTTTGTGAGCCTAGCACCCCAAATGTGATGCCTCAAATGTTTCACACAACACCACAACTCTTGGAATAACTTTGAGAGAAGTACACTATCACTCAAAATCAGTTAGCCCTCCTTGTTCTAGTCTTAGTGCCGATTTTTCTAGCCTATGGGGTCTTTATATAGTGTGTCACAAGTAGGGTTACACAATGTAAACCCTAATTGACATGGATTTTCATTTCCTCCATGATCCGTGGGTTTTAACCTCCATGGAGCATCCATGGAGCACGCTGTGGGTATTAGCCCAATCCAATAAACCATGGATCATTAGCCCACTATATAAGAGTGGATGATTTACACAATCAACCCCATATACTTAATTAGTCTCATTTTGATCACAAAATTAATTCCAAATTAATTCTTGATCAATACTAATTAAATAATATGATTTCATATTAATATATTATAACTTATAATATATTAACAAATCACAAGTGTCGTTCCTCTCATTTTGTTTATCCAATTATCATGACGCCATGCAACCTAAATGGACCATGCCAATCGGGTCAAGTACATACCAGAAATAGTTATGGACTTAGACACCTTATCCAACAGTCTCCCACTTGGATAAGTCTAATAACTATAACTGCAAGTATGACTTCAGGAACCGATCAACAATCGTAGCTCTTTCAAAGTCTTGCGAAACTAAGATGACCTGCCATTTAAGATAAGTGATCATATAGTCCTCTGATCTCAAGATATCAACTGGACAAATACATGGAACAATGTCGTACTTATTGTCCAACAGTTTGTTTCCCGATTTCCGATTTGTTTGACATATAACTAAACTGAACACATCAATTTGGATTGACCGGGCCCGGTACATAGGTCAAAACAAAATCATCGAGGGGCCCAGATATTGCTTTTAATCCTCCAAGGACTAAAAGGAATAGATAAACTTCGACTCGTATGCTTGTTCTACTAAATGTTGAATCATACACAAAGGCATGTTTTATAACACCGAGTTACCAATGCGTTTTCGTACAATCAACGTATAACTAACTCATAGTCAACAACTCATATCTCTAGGTTTGAAGACTTATATGATATTATCATCTCACGATCACTCAAGATAAATTCCATGAAGTGATACAAGTGAGCGTGGGTTGAATCCAATACTCAAATCACTATTCCAGGAGTACTCATGAACACTGCAGCCCCTTTGTCCCAGAGAAACTGCAGACCAATTCATGACAGTCTTGCCTCATTACCTACTTCCAAAGTATGATCGACTGTGGATGATTTGAATAATATGATATACCATTACATAATTATTCTGGAAGTCAAAACATGCAAAATTGAAATGATAGTAAACGATTGACAGAAGATAGTAACACTTTACTTATAAATAAATAACAAATTTTATTTAATCATCAAATGTCAATTACACTTTACACATTTCAAACGCTATCTAATTTCTAAAACTAATATCATCCTTAAGCCCATGGTGCCTCGCATGCTGAAGATGCTTAACCCTACTCAGTCCCTTCATGAGGGGATCTGCTGGGTTCTCATCCGATGATACCCTCTTTGCGAAGAGGAGTCCTTCTTCTATTCGATGTCTAATGAAATGGTATTTTCTGTCGATGTGTCTGGATCTCCCGTGATCCCTTGGTTCCTTGGCTAAGGCAACTGCACTTTCACCATCACAGAAAATCTCCATAGGCTCCTTTATAGCTGGTACAACTCCAAGGTCTCCAAGGAAGATCTTTAACCATATCGCCTCCTTCGCTGCTTCGCTCGTTGCTATGTACTCTGATTCGCAAGTTGAATCAGCCACTATCTCCTGCTTGGAACTTTTCCAAGTAACTGCTCCTCCATTTAAGGTAAAGACCCAGCCTGAATGAGAGCGGAAATTATCCCTATCAGTCTGGAAGCTAGCATCACTATACCCTACTACTCTCAAGTCATCACTCCCACCAAGGGTAAGGACCCAGTCCTTAGTCCTCCGCAGGTACTTGAGAATGTTCTTTACCACAGTCCAGTGAGCCTTGCCAGGGTTCCCATGATATCTGCTGACCATGCTCAAAACAAAGGCCACATCAGGACGAGTACAAGTCATATCATACATGATCGAGCCTACAACGGAAGCATACGGTACTCGACTCATCTCATCTATCTCAGCCTCTGTACTCGGGCTCTGTGTCTTACTCATTCCGGCGTTACTCTGGATCGGTAACTCTCCTTTCTTGGAATCCTGCATGCTGAACCTCTTCAGCACTTTATCCAAGTAGGTACTTTGACTAAGTCGAATTAGTCTTTTACTCCGGTCTCTTAGAATCCTTATCCCTAGAATATAGGCAGCTTCTCCTAGGTCTTTCATAGCGAAACACTTCCCAAGCCAGGACTTCACTTCCTGTAATGTTGGGATGTCATTTCCTATGAGTAGTATGTCATCCACATACAGTACCAAAAAGCTAACTATACTCCCACTAGCCTTGACATATACACAAGATTCATCTTCACTCCTCGAAAAGCCAAACTCTTTGACTTTCTCATCGAAGCAAAGATTCCATCTGCGAGGTGCTTGTTTCAATCCATAGATGGATTTCTCAAGCTTACACACTCTATTAAGGTACTCTGTACCGACAAAACCCTCTGGCTGACTCATGTAAACATCCTCAGCCAACTTTCGATTAAGGAAAGCGGTTTTGACATCCATTTTCCATATTTCATAATCATGAAATGCAGCAATGGCTAGTATAACCCTAATAGACTTAATCTTCGCTACTGGTGAAAAGGTCTCATCATAGTCAACTCTCGGAGTTTGTGAAAAACCCTTTGCAATGAGTCACGCCTTATAAGTGTGTACATTCCCATCCATGTCGGTCTTCTTCTTGAAGATCCATTTGCACCCGACTGTCTTACGACCTGGTACATTATCAACCAAGTTCCAAACTTGATTGTCATACATGGACTGTATCTCGCTGTCCATAGCCTCTTTCCATTTAGCAGACTCGGGGCCTGTCATGGCTTCCGTGTAGCTGTTAGGTTCATCCAAACTTACCAGTGTACTATCACTGATAAGTGTATCACCTTCCCCAGTGTACTATCACTGATAAGTGTTCTACCAAGCGATAGGCAAAGAAAGGTTACTAATGCAAGTAAGTTATCGCTAAGAAACAAATAGGTAGCAACACTAGGAATGAATTTCTACAATGTATTCGGCTCTGGCTAAAATACTCCTACAATATTTTAAGTTGTATGTTTTGTTCTTTTGATACCTTGTTGTATGGATACTTGGTAAGTTTTAGGCCTGTTGCAACATCACAGTCACTCCCAAGCACATGTTGGTCATGTCTCGAATGAATATAGTTGATCATGCTATATTGACCCTAGACATGATTACATAACTGCCCAGGTTTAACCGCAGCGTCCAACATCCAAATACTTTTGTTTTGTTCTACTCATGATATTGTTTCTGGTATGTAGGTATACTTGTATACTTTTTGCAAAAATACTTGTATTTTAAAAGTATACTTTTAGTTAAGAGCACTTCGGCCCCTTTGTGTTTATAATTGTATACCATTTAAGGTTCGGTATACTTAGTTCACTATAAACAATAGCTCTGATACCAATCTGTCACACCCCCGAACCGTCGGAACGGACGGCGGAAACGTCCGGGGGCGGGTGACGTCATGCGTAGTATCACAACAGTTGTATCATAGCAAGCGAAGTAAACACAACCATTATATTAATATGATTGTTTACATCTGTTTGAAAACATAGTTTGTACATAACTGTATATAACAAAAGTAAAAGATGTGACTCCAAAATGCTCCGTCTTCTCCAAAAGTTGGCAAGAGTACCTGTCTATTGTTGCCCTGAGAATACAAGCAGTTTTAAAATATCAACATAAAGCTGGTGAGTTCATAAGCGTTTAGTTCTGGTGAAAGAAATGTTTCTTTGATCCTTTGAAAAGTGTTTCCCAAGAAATCCTATATTTTCTTATGAAAGATGTTTGATTATCCATTCGTTATTTGTTTAACAGCCTGTTTATGTATGGTTGAGTTATCCCAGGAAAATCCTATATTTTCCTTAAAAGTTGACAGTTGGTTATCTGTTCTTATCCGAGGTGTACAAGTATCTACCATACTTGTATCGTTAGACGTAGCTTTCTTGAAAAACCCTGTTTGTTCCCTGTGAGGTGTATTAGCCTTATTACATAAATAAAACTAATAAATATGTGGTGAACTAAGTCCTAAGGGTATTATTAATACCCTCTAGTAATCAAATCGGTTATTACTTTGAGGTTAGTTCACTTGTTTCATTATTACAAAAGTAAATTCTGTTATCTAGGTTGCGAGTGTCATAACCGTACTTAGACTTGATATGACACGTAACGGGGCCAATATCTTTTTATGACTTTGTCACCTGTAGACCTGACGGTCCCACTGTAGCTAGCAGCAAGGTGCGTGATAGTTAGTCCCGTATAGATCTATACATAATAGTCACGCTCTCCCTACAAGAGATTCTGGTTACAAGTGTTAGTCCTACACTCTCGAATTCGGTGGGAGTGTTACCAAGGACGTGTCTCCAACTTTAGACTAACAATTTGCATGTAATAATACCAAAAATCCTGTTTATAATTTGTATGAATCCTTTATAAAATATCACATTTTATGACAAGATTAACAAGTTCATTGCTTTAGTTTTGAAAACTGTTTCTACGGGTTGATTTCTTAATCGTTTGGTAAAACTGTTTTCTGTGTTAAAAGCATACTGAACATATAATTATTTTAAACAAAATAATATGCTTTGAGCACAAGTTTCCTTGTACTTTTGCTTGTATTCCCCGCCTGAAAACATGAAAAACTCGGAAAAGCGTAGGGGTATGAACTCACAGTTTGACGTGGGATTCGAGTGTAAGTTGCTAGGAATTGCTGAGTGTCAAATAAAGCCTCGGGCACAAACGGATCCTATTTAGCATGTAAAAGTACATATATGCATTAGGTGAGGGCATAACACTAGTTGTTATGGAAAGAACCACTTTAGGGACTAGGAAAAACTTAAAACTAAGTGTTAGAATCACATGTGATTTGAAAATGGGGAGTTTGCGGTCGTAAAAGGAGTGTAGGGTCCATGGGTTCACGACCCAAGTGTTTGCGGTCCATGGGTTTACGACCCATGGGTTTAGGGCCTATGGGGTTACGGCCCATGTGTTTACGGCCGTGAACACTTGGTGAAAGGTGCGATTTTCGGTGTTTCAAGGTCCTTTCTAGCCTTCTGGAAGTGTCCTAAGCGTCGTGCCCAGCTCAAGGAAGAGTTTAAAGGTCAATAATCGACCAAAAATGGAGTTTACGGCCATTGCAGGGTGTACGGTCGTAAACACTCAGTTCATGCGTTTCAGGTCGATTTTTAGGCGAAAATCGATGGTTTGTAGTAGATATCAAGTACATATGGTAGTTACTTACTGTTAAGAAGCTTGGAATGAGGTTGTTAGCCACCAAGAACTAGTGTGTGTTTTTGGTGTTCTTGGTGAGAGAGAAAATCTAGAAAATGATGAAATTTAGGAGATGAGACATGGATTCATCACTAGAATAAGGATAGAAACACAATCAAAGTGAAGAATCACTTACATTCTTGAGGATCCTTGAGCAAATTTGAAGTTTGTAGAGAGAGAGAGAAAGCTCCTGAGATGTGTAAAGTGAGAAATGAAGGCCACTCATCCCTTATATAGGGGTGAGTTTACGGCCAAGGGGTGGGGTGGAGGGTTTATGGCCATGAAAAGGGTTTACGGTCGTATACAAAGTTTACGGTCGTAAACTGAGTTTGCGGCCGTAAACTCCTCTCGAAGGGTTGTTTGGCCCGGATGCTATGCTTTGACTTAGAAAACATCGTTTTCGAATCCAAAACTCGATTGAACTGAGCTTAGAATATTCCGTTAGACCAAAAATAATACTAACGTGAACGGAAATAAATCCGAATTGATTTATTTAAATCGTAAAGTTCTTCCCAAACTAAGAAATTTGACGAAATTAAATAAAAACCCAAATTTTATTAACGGAAACTGGGTAAAGATAACGGAAAAAGTTTCGGGTTGTCACATCATCCCCCCGTTAGAGGGAATTTCGTCCCGAAATTCGAACATAGAATACAAATCATGGATTAGAAAAGAGATGCAGATACTTCTGTTTCATCTGATCTTCGTGCTCCCAAGTGAATTCAGGTCCCCACTTGGCATTCCAGCGAACCTTCACTATCGGGGTGCGACTTTGTTTCGTTCGTTTGATCTCTCTATCCATGATTTCGACCGGTTCTTCCACAAAGTTTAGGTTCTCGTTGATTTCAATCTCATCGAGAGGAATCGCAAAGGTTTCGTCGGATACGTATTTCTTAAGATTCGAAACGTGGAAGACAGGATGAATGTTGCTAAGTTCTTGCGGTAAACGAAGTTTGTAGGCTACGGGACCGATCCTAGCGAGGATCTCGAAGGGTCCTATGTCTTTTGGATTTAGCTTTCCACGCTTTCCGAAGCGTATCATGCCTTTCCAGGGCGAGACATTCAACAGAACACGGTCTCCAACCTGGAACTCCAAGGGTTTTCGTCGTTTATCGGCGTAGCTCTTTTGTCTATCTCGTGAGGATTTGAGTCGTTCCCAGATTGGTACGATCTTTTCGGTGGTTTCGCGGATGAGTTCTGGGCCAGTGAGAGTGCTGTCAGGGACTTGCCCTTTGGCTAGCTGCGTGTCGCCCACCTCATCCCAACACAGAGGGGATCTGCACTTGCTACCATAAAGGGCTTCGAAAGGCGCAACCTTGATGCTGGTGTGGTAACTGTTGTTGTAGGAAAACTCGACCAAGGGCAAATGGGTGTCCCACGACTCACCGAAGTCAATGACACATGCTTTCAACATGTCTTCCAAGGTCTGGATGGTTCTCTCACTCTGCCCATCTGTCTGAGGATGGTAAGCTGTGCTCATATCCAGCTTAGTTCCAAGAGCTTTCTGCAGTGACTGCCAGAACCTCGAAGTGAACCTACTATCTCGATCGGAGATAATGGACACAGACACACCATGCAGTCGAACTATCTCTCGGATGTATATTCGCGCGAGTCTCTCCATTTTGAAGTTTTCCTTGATCGGCAGGAAGTGGGCGGATTTAGTTATTCGGTCGACAATTACCCAGATGACGTCGTGCCCACTCGGAGACTTGGGTAATTTGGTGATAAAATCCATAGTAATTATCTCCCACTTCCACTCAGATATGTCCGGCTGGTGGAGTAGACCTGAAGGCTTCTGATATTCGACCTTCACCTTGGCGCAAGTCAGGCACTTGCCCACGAAGGTAGCGATCTCTGCTTTCATGTTCGGCCACCATTACAGTTTCTTGAGATTGAAGTACATCTTGTCCGAGCCTGGATGAACGGAGTATCTAGTCTTGTGAGCTTCATTCATCACAACCTCTCTGTAACCACCAAACTTTGGGGTCCAGATCCGGTCCATGAAATAATAGACTCCGTCTCCCTTGATCTCTAGGTTCTTTTCCATTCCTCTCAGGGCTTCACCCGACATGTTCTCTGGTTTTAAGGCTTCCAGCTGAGCCTCCTTGATTTGCTCGAATAAATAGGAATGGATAGTAATGGTCAGTGCCTTCACTCTACGACCTGAGTACTCCTTCCGGCTGAGGGCATCTGCTACCACATTGGCCTTGCCGGGATGGTAGCGGATTTCTCACTCGTAATCGCTGAGTAGCTCAACCCATCGCCGTTGTCTCATGTTCAACTCCTTCTGGTCGAAAATATGCTGCAGGCTTTTATGGTCAGTGAAGATAGTGCACTTGGTTCCGTAGAGATAATGTCTCCATATCTTCAATGCGAAGACCACTGCTCCCAATTCCAGGTCGTGCGTTGTGTAGTTGACTTCGTGTGCTTTCAACTGTCTTGAGGCATAAGCAATGACTTTTCCCCGTTGCATGAGCACACAGCCTAGGCCCTGATTGGATGCATCACAGTAGACAACGAAGTCCTCCGTCCCTTCGGGCAGAGACAAGATATGCGCGCTGTACAGGGCCTTCTTCAACGTTTGGAACGCAGTGTCTTGCTTTTCACTCCAACAAAAGGGTACGTTTTTCTGAGTCAGAGTGGTTAAGGGTTTGGCAATTCTGGAGAAATTCTAGATAAATCTGTGATAATAGCCAGCGAGACCCAAGAATTGACGGATTTCTGTGGGCGTCTTCGGTGCTGACCAGTTCTCTATAGCTTTGATTTTGGAGGGATCCACGTGTATGCCTTCCTCGCTTACCACGTGACCTAGGAAGGTTACTTTTTGAATCCAGAATTCGCACTTGGAGAATTTCGCGTATAGCTTCTCCGTCCTTAGGGTTTCCAGCACCGATCTTAAGTGCTGTCGATGATCTTCCTCACTTCTGGAATAGACAAGTACATCGTCGATGAACACGATTACGAACTTGTCCAGGAAAGAACGGCACACCCGATTCATCAAGTCCATGAATACCGCCGGTGCGTTGGTTAGACCGAAGGGCATCACTACAAATTCGTAGTGACCATACCGAGTACGAAATGATGTCTTAGGAACATCACACTCATGGACTCGCAGCTGATGGTACCCTGATCTTAGGTCTACTTTGGAGAAGTAACTGGCTCCCTGAAGTTGATCGAAAAGGTCGTCGATTCGAGGAAGAGGGTAACGGTTTTTAACTGTGAGTTTGTTCAGTTCGCGATAGTCAATACACATCCGGGAGGATCCATATTTCTTTTTCACGAACAAGATCGGGGCTCCCCAGGGTGAGGAACTCGGTCTGATGAATCCCTTGCTGAGCAGCTCATTGAGCTGACTGGATAACTCCTGCATTTCTTCCGGTGCTAATCGGTATGGGGATTTAGCTACGGGGGTAGCTCCGGGGACTAAGTCGATGCGAAACTCGACTTGGCGCTCGGGAGGGATTCCCGGGAGATCTTCGGAAAAACATCGGGAAAGTTGCAGACTTCGGGGATGCTCTCAAGGTCTTTAACTTCCTGCTTCTCATTAATGACATGGGCTAGGAATGCATGACACTACTTTCGCAGAAGTTTCTGGGCTTTGATGCACGAAATGATGCGGAGGTTTGAACTGAGTTTATCGCCGTAAATCATGAGAGTTTCACCAGAGGAAAGAATGAGGCGGATAGCCTTTTCGTAACAAAGGATATCAGCATGATTGGGGCTCAACCAATCCATGCCGATGATGACATCGAAGCTTTTTTTGGAAACTGGCATAAGGTCGATGGGAAATGAATGATCGTACAAGGTGAGGGTACAGCCTACGTATATATCATTAGTGCTCTCTTTCTCACTGTTAGCCATCTCGACGGTAAATGTTTCGGTTAGTGGTTGAGGTTTATGTTTGAGGAGATGTTTGAATGCATGGCTAATAAAACTTCTCTCCACACCAGAATCGAAAAGAATGCATGGATAAGAGTTGTCGAGGAGGAACGTACCCGAAACAACGGTGGGATCTGCAACTGCCTCTTTTTGGCCCATCGCTAGCACTCTCCCCGTGCTACCAGCTGTTGTTGCCTTGGGGTAGTTTCTCTTGTAGTGCCCGACTTCTCCACAACCATAACAGGCTTGACCGACGCCTGCTCCAGATGCGTGATTGGTTGGTTGGACTGGTGTCTTGCAACCTCGAGCTGTGTGCCCCTTTTTGCCACAGCTGGTGCATGACATTTCTCGGCATGGGCCGAGATTATGATGATAGTTACACTTGTCGCACCGAGGAAGGGTACCATCATATCTACTGGTAGGTGCTTGAGTGGCAGGAGCAGCGACAGGAGTAGTAGCAGCGTGGACTGCCACCGTTTGCTGTTTCTTTGAGGGCTCCTGCGAAGGCTGGCCCTTTCGCTGCTTCCAGAATTTTCTTTTCTCACCGCTCACCTTTGCTGGTTCGGGAGCGGTTGTCACTTTATCAAGATCAACTCCGTGATCTATGAGGGTTTGTGCCAGGCACTTGGCGCTGTCAAAAGTGTTTAGCCTGGTAGCCAAGACATTCCCTTGCGTTGGGGGTGTCAATCCCCAAATGAATCTCTCTATCTTCTTGCTTTCCGGGGTGACCATTCCCGGGAAAAGAAGCGCTAGGTATTCAAACCTAGAAGTGTAGGCAGCAATGTCGGAACCCTTCATCTTCAGGGTCCAAAGCTCGTGCTCCAGTTTCTGCATTTCGCCTCGTGGGCAGTACTCAGCCAGCATTAGTTCCTTTAATCTTTCCCAACCCATAGCATTCGCCACTGGCAGGGTTAGGGATTTGACCCGACCATTCCACCAGGTCAGTGCTCTGTTTCCGAAAGTGCAAGCGGCAAATTTTACTTTGTTGGCTTCAGAACAGGAACAGATTTCGAAAATGGACTCGATCTTCTCGAACCATTGGGTCAGGGCAATAACCCCTCATTTGCCGTCGAAAGATGTGGGTTTTGCGTTCATGAAGTCCTTATAAGAGCACTCCTTCTGGTGTCCCTGACCATCTTCATGATTTTGGGGATGAGTACCACCTCCCTGCCCGCCAGATCCGCCAGGATTAATCTGTGACATCGCGGCAGCCACATCAGCAGTAACAGCTGCCTGGAACATAGCGGGATCGAACTGAGGGGGTGGTGGTGGTGGTGGAGTGTCGTCATTTCTTCTGATGGGTCTCCTTCAGGGAGGCATCTTGTTCTAGAAACAACCAGGAAGAAGAGGATGGTAAGTCCTCAAGATATATGAAACAAAATATATCCCATCCTGATAATAAAGTGTTCTACCAAGCGATAAGCAAAGAAAGGTTACTAATGCAAGTAAGTTATCGCTAAGAAACGAATAGGTAGCAACACTAGGAATGAATTTCTACAATGTATTCGGCTCTGACTAAAATACTCCAACAATATTTTAAGTTGTATGTTTTGTTCTTTTGATACCTTGTTGTATGGATACTTGGTAAGTTTTAGGCCTGTTGCAACACCACAGTCACTCCCAAGCACATGTTGGTCATGTCTCAAATGAATATAGTTGATCAGGCTATATTGACCCTAGACATGATTACATAACTGCCCAGGTTTAACCGCAACGTCCAACATCCAAATACTTTTGTTTTGTTCTACTCATGATATTGTTTCTGGTATGTAGGTATACTTGTATACTTTTTGCAAAAATACTTGTATTTTAAAAGTATACTTTTAGTTCAGAGCATTTCGGCCCCTTTGTGTTTATAGTTGTATACCATGTAAGGTTCAGTATACTTAGTTCACTATAAACAATAGCTCTGATACAATTCTGTCACACCCCCGAACCGTCGGAACGGACGGCGGAAACGTCCGGGGGCGGGTGACGTCATGCGTAGTATCAGAACAGTTGTATCATAGCAAGCAAAGTAAACACAACCATTACATTAATATGATTATTTACATCTGTTTGAAAACATAGTTTGTACATAACAATATATAACAAAAGTAAAAGACGTGACTCCAAAATGCTCCGTCTTCTCCAAAAGTTGGCAAGAGTACCTATCTATTGTTGCCCTGAGAATACAAGCAGTTTTAAAATATCAGCATAAAGCTGGTGAGTTCATAAGCGTTTAGTTCTGGTGAAAGAAATGTTTCTTTGATCCTTTGAAAAGTGTTTCCCAAGAAAATCCTATATTTTCTTATGAAAGATGTTTGATTATCCATTCGTTATTTGTTTAACAGCCTGTTTATATATGGTTGAGTTATCCCAGGAAAATCCTATATTTTCCTTAAAAGTTGACAGTTGGTTATCTGTTCTTATCTGAGGTGTACAAGTATCTACCATACTTGTATCGTTAGACGTAGCTTTCTTGAAAAACCCTGTTTGTTCCCTGTGAGGTGTATTAGCCTTATTACATAAATAAAACTAATAAATATGTGGTGAACTAAGTCCTAAGGGTATTATTAATACCCTCTAGTAATCAAATTAGTTATTACTTTGAGGTTAGTTCACTTGTTTCATTATTACAAAAGTAAATTATGTTATCTAGGTTGCGAGTGTCATAACCGTACTTAGACTTGATATGTCACGTAACGGGGCTAGTATCTTTTTATGACTTTGTCACCCGTAGACCTGACGGTCCCACTGTAGCTAGCAGCAAGGTGCGGGATAGTCAGTCCCGTATAGATCTATACACAATAGTCACGCTCTCCCTACAAGAGATTCTGGTTACAAGTGTTAGTCCTACACTCTCGAATTCGGTGGGAGTGTTACCAAGGACGTGTCTCCAACTTTAGACTAACAATTTGCATGTGATAATACCGAAAATCCTGTTTATGATTTGTATGAATCCTTTATAAAATATCACATTTTATGACAAGATTCACAAGTTCATTGCTTTAGTTTTGAAAACTGTTTCTACGAGTTGATTTCTTAATCGTTTGGTAAAACTGTTTTCTGTGTTAAAAACATACTGAACATATAATTATTTTAAACAAAATAATATACTTTGAGCACAAGTTTCCTTGTACTTTTGCTTGTATTCCCCCCTGAAAACATGAAAAACTCGGAAAAGCGTAGGGGTATGAACTCACAGTTTGACGTGGGATTCGAATGTAAGTTGCTAGGAATTGCTGAGTGTCAAATAAAGCCTCGGGCACAAACGGATCCTATTTAGCAGGTAAAAGTACATATATGCATTAGGTGAGGGCATAACACTAGTTGTTATGGAAAGAACCACTTTAGGGACTAGGAAACACTTAAAACTAAGTGTTAGAATCACATGTGATTTGAAAATGGGGAGTTTGCGGTCGTAAAAGGAGTGTAGGGTCCATGGGTTCACGACCCAAGTGTTTGCGGTCCATGGGTTTACGACCCATGGGTTTAGGGCCTATGGGGTTACGGCCCATGTGTTTACGGCTGTAAACACTTGGTGAAAGGTGTGATTTTCGGTGTTTCAAGGTCCTTTCTAGCCTTCTGGAAGTGTCCTAAGCCTCGTGCCCAGCTCAAGGAAGAGTTTAAAGGTCAATAATCGACCAAAAATGGAGTTTACGGCCATTGAAGGGTGTACGGCCGTAAACACTCAGTTCATGCTTTTCAGGTCGATTTTTAGGCGAAAATCGATGGTTTCTAGTAGATATCAAGTACAGATGGTAGTTACTTACTGTTAAGAAGCTTGGAATGAGGTTTTTAGCCACCAAGAACTAGTGTGTGTTCTTGGTGTTCTTGGTGAGAGAGAAAATCTAGAAAATGATGAAATTTAGGAGATGAGACATGGATTCATCACTAGAATAAGGATAGAAACACAATCAAAGTGAAGAATCACTTACATTCTTGAGGATCCTTGAGCAAATTCGAAGTTTGTAGAGAGAGAGAGAGAGAAAGCTCCTGAGATGTGTAAAGTGAGAAATGAAGGCCACTCATCCCTTATATAGGGGTGAGTTTACGGCCAAGGGGTGGGGTGGAGGGTTTACGGCCGTGAACAGGGTTTACGGTCGTAAACAGAGTTTACGGTCGTAAACTGAGTTTGCGGCCGTAAACTCCTCTCGAAGGGTTGTTTGGCCCGGATGCTATGCTTTGACTAAGAAAACCTCGTTTTCGAATCCAAAACTCGATTGAACTGAGCTTAGAATATTCCGTTAGACCAAAAATAATACTAACGTGAATAGAGATAAATCCGAATTGATTTATTTAAAACGGAAACTGGGTAAAGATAACGGAAACTGAGCTTAGAATATTCCCAAACTAAGAAATTTGACAGAATTAAATAAAAACCTAAATTTTATTAACGGAAACTGGGTAAAGATAACGGAAAAAGTTTCGGGTTGTCACAGAAGGAGCCGGTAGTGTTTGAGCCAGGAGCAGCATTGTTGGAAGACATCTGAAAAAGAAGAAAGACAAGTTTAGAATAGATATATATATAGTCCTTAATAAGACACCCAAATGTAATATTAAGGCTAGGACCCAACACAATATTTTATAACTTAGAAGAGGGATGCCGTAATCCAAGTTATAAAATATTTGAAGGTAGGTGAATGACGATTCACCAATTTCCACCATGAAAACGAAATGTATTATTAGGTTTTAATTGGTTTTGAAACTCCTAGATTCTTTTGAGATTCATTGAACTTTTCAATGACATGTTTCAATCTCGATTGTGCCCTTCAAGTTTTGTGACTGGGATGCCGCTGATCACAAAACAAGGTGTGAATAACCATGCAAATTAACTTGGTACTCTTAATGTTTAACACCTAATCGATGTGCCGGTTAACCACACGCGCTCCACCGATCTATGATAAACTTTAAGCCACCCTTTGCCAACCTTGTTAAATCCAAGTTAGTGTGCTGGTTAACCACACACGCTCCACTAACGACTTAAGCAAGGTGAAAAGTGTAATTTCATGGGTTAGCACCAAATTCACATTTTCCTAAAGTAAATAAGATTGGGAATTTATAAAACATTTAGTTACTTTATAATCATTATACTTTTAATGAGAATTAAAGTCATTGTCCTACCCGTTCGACTAACGAACCTCCACCAGTTAAGGAAGCGGTGGGTGAGAGTGGACACCCATTAAGCTGCCATTTTATAGGCAACAACCTTATACCCTTATAGACCGGCTTCGTGAATGAGGCCTACTAACGGTAAAACGACTTGATCTTATACATATATATATATATATATATATATATATATATATATATATATATATATATATATATATATATATATATATATATATATATATATATATATATATATATATATTATTAACTTATAATACTATAAAGTATATGGGTTGAATTTTAACTTTTAAAATTCTAGGGGTTGGAACTAAAGTTTTCTAAAGTGACTTTACATGTTCCAAAACTTGAGGGCAAGTTTTGTAACTATTCAAAACTTTTCAACTTCATAACTTTTGAGTTAATGGTTTATTAAAATGAAGACTGTTCATTTTATGTAACCTTAGAGTTCTTTAATGGACTTTAAAAGAAAAGACTTTTGGTAATCCATAACTTGAGGACAAATTATGGACTCCATTAAAAACATTTAGATCAAGAATTAAACTAACAAACAATTTGCAAATAATTCCTATGATCTACCAAACTCATAAGTGTATGAACATTCATATCAACAATTTCAAGAATCATATAAACACATATAAAACTTGAAATTTTGATAATAACCATTGAAAATGGATTAACATAATCATTACCACACCAAGAACAGGTTTTACAAGTCCAAAACAGTTTAGGGTAATGATTCTAGTCCATTTCCAGCAGCAAAACTCGAAAAACTGCACACAGGGCCTTCTACTCGTCGAGTGCAAGAACCTACTCGACGAGTAGGATGCTTTTACACTTGGGCTCGTCGAGTCCCACCATGGACTCGGTGAGTCCACTAAACAAATTGCAAATTTTTCGATTTTCTTCAACAATTTGCATCAAGTTTCAAGTAAACAAGCCTAGGCTCTGATACCACTATAGGGTTTTGAACATTCTAACACTCCTATGGTGTACATGCAACCCTAGAAACCTTGGATCCATGTTTTACTAAGATACATGCAAATTTGATTTTTCCAAGGTTCTTAACCTAACTAGCATGGCATGGGGAACTTAAACATAAAAGCTAGTATAAGAACATACCTTTCTTGTTGCTTGGATTCCTTAAGAACTTTGTGAGCCTAGCAACCCAAATGTAATGCCTCAAATGTTTCACACAACACCACAACTCTTGGAATAACTTTGTGAGAAGTACACTATCACTCAAAATCGGCTAGCCCTCCTTGTTCTAGTCTTAGTGCCGATTTTGCTAGCCTATGGGGTCTTTATATAGTGTGTCACAAGTAGGGTTACACAATGTAAACCCTAATTGACATGGCTTTTCATTTCCTCCATGATCCATGGGTTTTAACCTCCATGGAGCATCCATGGAGAACCCTATGGGTTTTAGCCCAATCTAATATACCATGGATCATTAGCCCACTATATAAGAACGGATGATTTACACAATCAACCCCATATATTTAATTAGTCTCATTTTGATCACAAAATTAATTCCAAATTAATTCTTGATCAATACTAATTAAATAATATGATTTCAGATTAATATATTATAACTTATAATATATTAACAAATCACAAGTGTCGTTCTTCTCCTTTTTTATATCCAATTATCATGATGCCATGTAACCCAAATGGACCATGCCAACCGGGTCAAGTACATACCAAAAATAGTTATGCACTTAGACACCTTATCCAACAGTCTCCCACTTGGATAAGTCTAATGACTATAACTGCAAGTATGACTTCAGGAACCGATCATCAATCATAGCTCTTTCAAAGTCTCGCGGAACTAAGATGACCTGCCATTTAAGATAAGTGATCATATAGTCCTCTGCTCTCAAGATATCAGCTGGACAAATACATGGAACAGTTTCGTACTTATTGTCTAGCAGTTTGTTTCCCGATTTCCGATTTGTTTGACATAGAACTAAACTGAACACATCAATTTGGTTCTGACTGGGCCTGGTACATAGGTCAAAACAAAATCATCGAGGGGCCCAGATATCGCTTTAGACCATAGACTGCTTTGTCCAATATATAGCAGTGATCGGGGGTACTTCTCATTCACAAAACCCGGTGGTTGTTCCACGTATACGGTCTCTTCTAATTCTCCATTTAAGAAAGCACACTCAACATCCATTTGAAATACTTCGAAGTTCTTGTGCGCTGCATATGCCAAGAAGATGCGAACGGATTCCAACCTTGCAACAGGAGCGAAGGTTTCTTCATAGTCTGTGCCTTCTTCCTGACTGTATCCCTTAACCACGAGTCTCGCTTTGTTCCTTATGACATTGTCTTCTTTGTCCATTTTGTTGCGAAACACCCATTTCAGACCAACCACAGATGCATCCTTTGGAGTGGGAATCAATCTCCAAACCTTATTTCTTTCGAACTCATTGAGCTTGTCCTGTATTGCCTGTACCCAATCGGAGTGATCAAGAGCATTATTGACAAATTTAGGTTCAATCTTGGAGAGAAACAAATTAAACATGTAGTATTCCACATAAGAGAATAGAGCAGTTTGTTTTGCTTTTAGTTGAGATCTTGTAAGAACTCCTATAGATGATTCACCAATCACTTGTATTGTTGGATGATCTTTGGTCCATTTTGTTAGTGGAGGGTAATTTGGATCATAAGATGGATCTAGTTCAACATTCACTTCTTCGAATTTAGGTTGAACATCCGAATCGTCATTCGCATCCTTATTCTCCCCCTTGAATGACGAGTGGTCCTCTTCTTCGGGAATTGAAGTATCTCCTGTGAGTGGAGGTTCAAGAGACAGTTTGGGAAGAGAGTCATTTGAATCAGTGGGTGGATCTAGAGAAAGAGACGAAGTGTAACCCTCCTCCGGTGATGGAGTGTTTGTTTCTTGTGGAGTAGGTTGCTCCCCCTGAGGACTTGCATTGGAGTTAGAGTTCTCCCCTGGAATAAAGTACTCGTATGTTGAAGCATGTTTGTTGTTGATGGCTGATTGTGCATGTCTTTTGCAGCATCATCAATTATCTTCACCAATTCATCAACCTTATTATCAGCTGCCTTGGCTTAAGAAGTGATGGCCTTCTCAGGTTCGTCAAACAAAAGCATGAATTCTTCATAAAGATTAGCCGATGGAATGGTCTCTTGGTTCATTTAAGGAAAGATCTCTTCAACTTGACTATCATTCGCTTGTGTCCTCTTTAAGTAATTGTCATCGAACGTAACATAGTAGGTGTCTTCAATCTTTTTGGATCGTTTGTTTAGAACCCTATATGCTTTCGACGTAAGCGAGTATCCCAGAAAAATGCCTTCATCAGCCTTTGCATCAAACTTATTCCAATGTTCCTTTGAATTGAAAATGAAACATCTAGAGCCGAAAACATAGAAGAACTTGACATTACGTTTTCGCTTATTGATTATTTCATAGGGAGTGACAACGAATCTTTTATTGAGAAGCGATCTGTTTTGTGTAAAGCAAGCGGTGGCAACGACATCAGCCCAGAAGTAAAGAGGCAGTGATGCGAACGAAATCAGGGTCCTGGCTACTTCACACAGCGAACGGTTTCGTCTTTCAACGACCCCATTTTTCTGTGGAGTATAAAGAGCTGGAAAAATTATGAGATACTCCCTTATCAGTGAGAAAAGCATCGAACACTTGGTTCTTAAATTCCAGGCCATTATCGCTTCGAACATTGAGAACCACCTTTCGCAGTTGTAACTCAATCTGCTTGATAAAGTCTTGGAGCTTAGGAGTTGCTTCAGATTTCTTCTTAAGAAAGAACACCCAAGTGAAATGTGAAAAATCATCTACAATAACGAGAATATATTTTTTACCGCCGATACTTTCGATTGCAGATGGGCCACAAAGATCGATGTGAAGCAGTTCGAGTGGCTCAAGAACCTTCGTATTCACTTTAGTTGGATAACTTTTCCTGCTTTGCTTCCCCATTTCGCAGGCAGCGCAAAGATGATCCTTGTCATATTTCAAGAGAGGAAGACCTTGCACATGATCACCAATAACTAGCTCGTTGATATCTTTGAAGTTGAGGTGCGAAAGTCTCCTATGCCACAACCAACTATCGTCTAAAGCAGCTTTAGTTAGTAAATAAATAGAAGGCTTCCCTTGTATCGAATTGATATTCAATGGATACATTTCGCCTTTGCGTTTTGATTTAAGCATCACTGTTTTAGACTTCTTTTCAGTAATTTCAGATCCTTCATCTTCAAACGAGACCTTTAATCCAGTACCAACCACCAATTGTGAAACACTTATTAAGTTGTGTTGCAGTCCTTCAACATATGCCACTTTCTGAATTGAGAATTTTCCATTTGTTATCATGCCATACCCTTTGATTTCCCCAAGTTCATTGTTGCCAAACTTCACAAGACCACCATCCTTCAGTTCCCTGTATTCTCTCAACTCCTCTCTTCTTCCTGTCATGTGACGCGAACAACCACTGTCGATAGACCATTCAGTTTCAAACTGTTCGTCACGTATAACTTGCAAAAATTAAGCAGATTTAGGAACCCAAAGGTGTTTGGGTCCTTGTGAGCCTTTTACAACAACAAGATAAGCAAAAGAGAGATCAACCATAAAAGTTCGTTTTATTAAGGTGGTTTGGTCTTTCTTCTTTATTGTGAATACTTTGATACGATTATCTTTCTTGTTCGCATCTTTCATGTTCGTTTGTTTTTGTTTTTGTTTGTTTTTAATTTGATTTTTAACAAACTTTCACTCTTCCTCCTTAGATCTGAAAGGAGTGTGGGACTCTGAAACTATCTTCGCCTTCCCTTTATCGTGTCGCGAGGAGGTGGAAGAGTGCGAAGCTCCAGATTTGGAAACGAAGGTGGTTTTGTAAGATGACTTATGGTTTGAAGAATAGGATGGTTTCGAAACAGAGGATCGATGATGAACTGTATGTCTTGGATCCTAAGGGCTATGAGACTTACGAGATGAGAAGCGTTTTAGATTCGCATTTGAAGAGAATTTTTGGCTTTTAGAATTAACATATGATTCAACGTTCGTTTGAGGATTGAAATGCTTTTCATGGTGAACGTAATTTGGATTTCTTGACTTCCAAAACTGCTTTCATTCCTGCAGATTTTTGTTGTATCTCGCGTTTCGTTGACGTTTTTGTGATGCGAACTGTTCAGCAGATTTGTGAGCATTCGCTTTTGCCCTTGATTTTCGCATAGGAGTGTTTTCTTGAACCGAGGAGTTACTGGTGAGATTGTCTTTGGTTCCACTTGAACTTCCCTTTTCATAGGTGGTGTTAACCTTGTTTAAAGGTTCAGCAACATACCTCCCTTTAAATCTCCAAGAGGTTTTCTCAGATAGACCTACTATTTCGTCTACATTGTCAATCGGGGTGGACCAGAAGTGCTCATCACACCCATCAACATTATCAGTTTCGACTAAGGATGTTCGTTCAACTATTTGACCTTTAGACACTCCATTGACTGCAAAAACTTTGTTTAGGTGTCGTTTGGACCTTTGGAAAGACAGTCGCAACTTCCTTTAGAACCTTTGGATTATTTTGACAATGTCGTGCGAATTCAACCAAATTTTCTGAAACGAGAGCCTTCGCTTTTTCAGGTTTGTTTTTAAGGAACTGCAAGCAGTCAACCTCATATTCTACAGATATTTCACTCATTTCACTGTCCTCATCGAATTCAGAAACATTTTCAACATTTAATTTATTGTCTGAACTCAATGAATCAAATTTCTGTACAGTTTCGGTTTTGATATTTAACTTGTCATTTTCATCGAGTAACTGTCTCAACATGTCCTTGTGGTCCTTGGACTGAATATATGATTTAATTTTGTCAAGACCAATTTTATAAGCCTATGAGGTTTCGTCTGATGAGACGATGGATTCACATTGATAACAATCAACATCAATTTCATCTTCCTTTAATTCTAAAAATGGCAATATCATTTTATGAATTTTCTTACCAATTTCACAATCCAAATGCAATTGAGTGATATTAAAATAAAGCCTCTTAGCAATCAAACAAAAGATGTTACGTTGTTTTAAAAGCATTAAATTGTCTCGCTGTAAATAAATAGAGTCGTCCCTAGACCTAGAAACCTCAGACTCTATCTTCTCTATCCACATCCTTCGTTCCTCACTCTTTGATGACACCCTGCTGATTTGATCGGTTATGTTAGAGTTTGTTAGGAGAGTTTGTTTTAAACTTTCACTTATACTAGAAAAGGTGAATTTTAAATCGTGTAACTCAGTTTCGTAATTAGATATAGGAACATTAAGTGATTCAAGAATGGAATGTACCTTATTAATCAACTGATCAGATTCGCTGATTTGTGCAAGAATTGGCTTTACAGTGAAGCAGCTATCATCCTTTCTCTTATTTGCTTCTTCTTGTTCTCCATCTGTTGCATACCCTCGTATTTGTGACACGTCATTTGTCACCATAAAACACCTTCCGCCCATATGCGAATCCTTTTCATTCGCCACAAAGCTCTTTCCATGAGTGGGTCTTCTAACTTCTTCATCCTCTAAATCAGTGGACCATACCTCCACTCCACCGGACTCATCATCATCATTATTACCCTGCACAATCAAAGCAGGCATGGATTTATCAACTTTCTTTTTCTGCTTGATTTCCTCAAGCTTGCGAAGATAGTAGGCCTCATCATCTTCTTCCTCTTTCTTCTCATTCAATCGCCTCAGCATGCATTCTTTAGCCAAATGATTCTTGCCATGATAATAGTTGCAGTCATAGCCTGAATCACCTGCAATCAATTTTTCTTTCTTTTCTTCTTCCTTCTGGAAGCTATTAACTTTCTCCTCCTTCGCTTTTTCTGAACTGTAGCTTCCCTGCCAGTTTCGGTTTTTGGAGGGAAACTTCTTTTTTGCGAATCTCCTGGGATTCGATACCATTAGAGATGACTCTTCATTTGAAAGCTCAGTATCAGAGAGATTAGTCTCACCTTCATCCTCAACAATTTGCTTCCCCTTTGGAACCAGAGCCAATGTACCCATTCTAGACACAACTTTCGCTTCTTTAGTCACTTCGCTTTCATGTGACTGCAGAATTCCTACCAGTTTTGCTAAGGTGTAATTTCGGAACTGCTCGTGAGCTTTCACCATTGATACCACCGCCATCCATTCAGTTCTTAACCCATTCATATATGTTAGCTTCTGCTCGATGATTTCACGTCCAATGCCAAGTTTTGTCATCCTACTCAAAAGATGATTGTAGCGATTAAATGTTTGACTAAGATTTTCTTCAGCCTTTTGCGCAAAAGCACCAAATTCAGAGAGCAATAGCGTTTGTGTAGAATTCTCTAGATCTTCATCTGTTGAGTTAAGCTCTTGAAGCCTATCCTATATGCCTTTGGCAGTGTCACAAGAACTAACAAGACGAAATGTATCGGCCTGCAATGCGAATCTGATGATTCTCATTGCTTTGATGTTGCTCTGCAATTTTTCTTTCTCATCATTAGGAACTTCCTTGACTTCAAGAAGAATTCGATTGAGATCAGATTGACTTTTAATCACCCTTTTTGTTTCAGAGTGAATGAAAGCTCCAATAGTGATAGCTTGCCAGATCAAATAACCATTGTCTTCTAACCCTAGAACATAGTCTTCAAAGTGAAGTGCCCAGACTTCATATTCGCTGGGAAAGAGGATGGGAACATAGAGATGACGTGCCCAGACTTCATATTCATCGTACGACATTTTGACAAGATCTTTGGAACCTGTTTAAGAATCAGACGTGTAAAAATATAGGTTAATATTGAGATCACAGCGTCAAGAACATAGAGATGACGACTAAGCAGGATCCAGTATTAATGGAAACCCTAGTGGCTTCTTTTAACAGAAGAGATGCGTATAGATTACACAGTCTCCTACTCTGATACCAATTGTTAGGATTAAATCCTTTAAGATCGACAAGATTCAAAAACAGAATGTAAATAAGAACACATTAATTATTCAAATGAGTTGAATGATTAAGCTTCACAGCCTCAGAAGAGCTCGACAAAGAACTTCTACTGTAGAGGCATGATTAGGGTTTACAAAAGATTACTTAAGATCAAAAGCGTTTTTGACCTACGGCGCATGCATGCACTATATATATACATAAACCCTAATAAATGAGACGGATGGACGGACCCAAAACCGTGTACATAATGGACTAAATATTTTAAGCCCAATGACGCAACACCTAATACCCAACAGTCAATATGGACTGTTGACATTGACTGTTGACTTTGACCATGACCAGGGGTTGACCAAGTGTGACTTCTGGGGGTATTTGGTAATTTGGGAATTTATGGATTTGGATCAATGATGGTTATAGGTGGTTGAGTTTAGAGCTGTGCTTCGGGAGTTGACCTTTCACTTCAGTATAGTTTGACATTGAGAGGTGAGTTCTTCTCACTATATCAACAGGGTCTAAGGCACCAAGGCCGACCCTTTTTGGATTGTTATCCTGGTTATAGGATTATGCTATGTTAGTGATTTGTTAGATCGGTATCCTGGTTATAGGATGATGTTATGTTAGTGATCTGATAGATCGGTATCCTGGTTATAGGATGATGCTATGAATAGTGATCTGTTAGATCTGTATGACTATCTGTACATGCTAGTTAGCGTATGATATTTATGTGCACATGATTGTTTGATTGGGGTTGGGTTGAGGTGGTCATGCTTTGTGATTTGTGCCAACATACCCAGGGCGACCCGGATAGACTATAGACCCGGTTAGGGCGTACTATTCAGGACGAAGGCCCGACGAGCGGTCCGGATAGGCTGAAGGCCCGCAAGGCGGTCCAAACGTGCCGATGGCTCGGAGAGCGGTCCAGATAGACTGATGGCCTACGAGGCAGTCCAGTCAGGCTGATGGATCATTATGCATGCTGTTTGTTATGATATGATTATGGTTTGTATGACGTTGGTATTTTGGCGGAACTCACTCAGCTTCAGGCTTACAGTTATTGATTTTGTTTCAGGTACTTCTGATGATCGCGGGAAGGAGAAGGCATGATCGTGCACCTCCTTATATTTTTGTGATTTAATTTTGGGATACTATGACATGAAACTATTTCGAAAACAAATTTGTAAAAATTATTGGTTTTAAATTTTTTAAAAAGTTTTAAATTGGCATTATTTTTTGAGGGTGTTACATGTTGGTATCAGAGCCTTGGTTTGAGTGAATTTGAGGAACACTCGTTTGAATCCAGTATCAAACTAAGGGAAAGATTTTCAAATGGTTTTCAAAATATTCAAGAAGGATGCAAAGTGTACGATCAGCCGGAGCCAGTAAGTAGACCCCAAAATACCTTACGGTTATTTGATATTGTGATATGCTAGAACAGCATGCTAATGATAGGCTCGGGATCTTCAGGAATTTCATGATAGAATTTCCTGATTATATGATGCCTCATAGCCTAGGGTTTTCCTTATATGAATTTGACATCATTACTGTAGGTGCTAAGTGTATTCATCACGGTCTTATATAACTAAGATCTTATAGCCTAAGCATGTTTGGTTTGGCCTTATTTCCTGTTCTTGTTTGATGAAGGGCTTAGGGTAGGATCAAGTATTCGAAAGTCTATAGGGTCCAACTTTATGTATGGCTAGCATACATGAGTGCTGCAGGGTTTGTGGAAGATTCATGGATGAGTTGTGCGGGGTCAGTCAGCCAGTTATGAGATATTTAGCTTTCGTCTAGGAGTGAGGATTGACCGCTCGCCTATGCTTATGTATATTGTTAGGGCGTTGTGATGATACTTGAGACAAATATGGGTAGGTGTGGAAGGTAGTGTGGGTCCGTACTACTGAAAGCACAGGACCCCTACGCGTAGCAAGGAAGTCACAACCCATAGGGCTTTGTTGGGAGTTGGTTCCCCATTGAGTATCTGATATCTTCCTGATATATTTTCAGTATGGTGGTTACGAGGCGATTTGTGACTAGATCTAGATCGGGATCCGGAGATGACAGTCAGGGCAGACCAACAGAGCCGGAGACTATCGGTCAGATGAGGCCAGATGAGTTGGACGCCAGGATTCGGGAGATCCTGCATGATGAGGTTGCTACGTTGTTCCGGGCTCTGTTGCCGAAGATGTTTGGGTTTATCAAGACCACTATGGTGGAGTACTTTGATGAGGGATATGCAACCATTGCTGAGACGGCTGCCGTTGTAGCTTCCACAGCCGTAGTAGCTGTAGGCAGTGGAGCCAGTCGGGCTTTCCAGTACCAGGAGTTCGATTACACGAAGCCCCCGACTTTTGACGGGATTTAGGACCCGATCGTAGCCATGAGGTGGCTATCTGACGTGGAGGGATGTTTCTTCACGTGTTCATGTCCTACTGACCAGAAGGTCAAGTGTGCTCTGAACCTGCTGAGGTCCGGAGCCAAGGACTGATGGAGGTTGATGACAGGGTCGTATACAAATGATCAGAGAGCTGCGGTTACTTGGGAGCATTTTAGGGATATGCTCCGCGCTCGCTACATACCACGGGTCGAGTGAGAGCGGCTAGCTCAGGACTTTCTGGATTTGAGACAGGCTGCAGAGTCGGTGAAAGAGATCATCCGTATGTTCACTGAGAGGGCGATGTTCTGCCCAGAGTTTGCTTCCGAGCAGGCTTAGATGACACGTTATCTGAGCATGCTCAATACTGACATCCGTCATGTTGGTGCCACCTAACGTTCTGATACACTGCTGGAGTTACAGGAGGCTGCTAGGCGGCGTGAGCTTGAGATCTAGTTACAGTTACGGGATCAGAGGCAGGCCCCGACGCAGTCACATTCGGCGCCAATGCGGTCTAAGACCGCTGATTCTCGGTCGGGAGTCTAACATGGCCGCACTTGTGGCAAGTGCGGGAAGGGTCACTCGGGGGTTTGTAGATCTGGTAGTGCGTGCCGCAAATGCGGCAAGGAGGGGCACTTTGCGAGGGATTGCTGCCAACCATCCCCGGTTCAGGATATGAGGATTTTCTACCACTGCAATCAGGTTGGTCACGTGAAGACCAACTGTCCAGTGCTCGCTGCCAGGCCGACACATGATCCAGCGCCGGCTACACCGAGGATTACCTGATAGGAGTTAGGGTAGAGTAGGGCCTCCGAGGGCTCAGGGACACGCCTTCCAGCTTACAGCCGAGGAGGCCAGGGTAGCACCAGATGTGGTTGCTGGTATGTTTCTATCCCTTATCTTGTTGATTATAATTGTTTTATGCTTATATGTGTTGTACCATGTTAGGTACATTCTTAGTGAACTCCTTACCTGCTTTGGTACTATTTGACTCCGGGGCGAGTCGGTCTTTTGTCTCTCGGTCGTTCAGTAGGGAGTTTGGTTTTCCTGTAGGAGCGCTAGAGTGTCCGTTGCGAGTCTCCATGGCTAATGAACACAAGATTTCTTCTTCTTTGGTCTATCGGGGCTGTGTTTTGTAGATCTTTGGGGTATCTTTCCCGTTAGACTTGATTCCGATTCCCATGGGGGAATTATGTGTGATAGTGGGTATGGACTGGTTGAGTCAATTCGGTGCCATGATCGATTGCGAAGGTCAGCGTGTGGTAGTTCAAGACCCAAGTGGGGGAGAACTGGTTATCTTCGGTGAGGGTACAAGAGTGGGATCAGGGTTTTGCTCAGCCGCCATGGCTCGTCAGTATATTCAGCACGGGTGTGTGGGTTATCTAACGTATGTGGTGGATACGCGTGGCGGGGATCAAACCTCGGTTTCAGAGGTTCCATTCGTCAGAGAGTTCGTTGATTTGTTTCCGAAGGAGTTACCCGGAGTGCCTCGGGAGAGGCAGGTCGAGTTAAGAATCGACCTTGTGCCAGGTACGACCCCTATCGCCAAGGCGTCGTACCGCTTGGCACCACCTGAGATGCAGGATCTGTCATCTCAGCTGTAGGAACTGCCAGGCAAGCAGTTCATTCGTCCGAGCAGTTCTCCGTGGGGAGCATCGATTCTCTTCGTGAAGAAGAAGGATGGTTCACACCGGATGTGCATTGACTATCGGGAGTTGAATAAGTTGATGGTGAAGAACCGTTATCCACTACCACGGATCGATGATCTCTTTGATCATCTACAGGGAGCATCTTGGTTCTCCAAGATTGATTTGAGGTCCGGATACAATCAGGTCAGGGTACGGGAGGAGGACGTGGAGAAGACCGTATTCCGGACTCATTTTGGACACTACGAGTTCGTGGTGATGCCGTTTGGGCTCACCAATGCACCAACTATATTTATGGACCTGATGAATCGGGTATGAAGACCGATGCTCGATCACTCAGTTATTGTGTTTATAGATGACATCTTGGTGTATTCCAAGACCAGAGAGAAACACAAGGAGCATCTTCGGGAGCTATTGGGAGTTTTGAGACGAGAACGACTTTATGCCAAGTTCTCGAAGTGTGAGTTTTGGTTACGAGAGGTTTAGTGCCTTGGACATCTCATTAACCAGGAGGGGATTTTGGTCGACCCGACCAAGATCGAGGTTGTTATGTAGTGGGAGGTTCCGAAATCTCCCTCGGATATCAGGAGCTTCTTGGGATTGGCAGGGTACTACCAGAGATTCATACAAGATTTCTCTAAGATTGTAGTACCCCTCACTCATCTGACGATGAAGGGGGTGGATTTTCGGTGGGGCCCTGAGTAGTAGAGGGCATTTGAGACCCTCAGACAACGACTTTGCGAGGCTCCAGTCTTGACTCTCCCGGAGGGAGTTGAGGATTTTGTGGTGTTCTATGATGCATCCATCACGGGACTAGGAGCGGTCCTTATGTAGAGAGGACGGGTGATAGCCTATGCGTCGTGGCAGTTGAAGCCGCATGAGAAGAGATACCCCACTCACGATTTGGAGTTGGGAGTGGTGGTATTCTCTCTCAAGATTTGGAGACATTATCTCTACGGGGTCCGCTGTACCATATACACGGATTACAAGAGTCTGAGATACATCATGGATCAGTCGAACCTGAATATGAGGCAACACAGGTGCCTGGACGTAGTCAAGGATGGACTGCGATATCCTTTACCATCCGGGTAAAGAGAACGTTGTGGCGGACTCCTTGAGCCGCAAGTCGGCTGGATCTTCTACTCCAGTGACATGTATGAGGATATCGCTGGATTCTCCACTTGTGAGCTTAATCAGGGAAGCTCAAGCTGAGGGTGTATAGTAGGAGAACTGGAAGCTTGAGCGGATTAGAGGCGAGGTCACCTGATTTGTGCAGGATAGTTGGGGGTTATTTACCCGTTGCGGTCGGGTCTGGGTTCTGATATCTGGAGTGGTCAGACAGATTGTACTGGAGGAGGCTTACAAGTCTCACTTCTCTATTCACCCGGGGGCCACCAAGATGTATCGGGATCTAAGTTTGAGTTACTGGTGGCCGTGCATGAAGCGAGACATCGCTTGGTACGTCGAGAGGTGCTTGACATGCACGATGGTCAAGGCCGAGCACCAGAGGCCGCATGGAAAGCTGCAGCCTCTAGAGATTCACATGTGGAAATGTGAGCAGATCACAATGGACATCATGACCAAATTGTCGAGAACGGAGAAGGGTTTCGACGCTATATGGGTCATCGTTGATCGATTGACCAAGAGTGCCCACTTTCTGCCCATTCGTGAGAGCTCATCGGCCGAAAAGCTGGCCGATGTATATATACGCGAGATTGTCGCTCGCCATGGGGTTCCGGTCTCTATTGTCTCAGACCGTGATGTTCGGTTCACCTCCTATTTCTAGCAGAAGTTCCACGAGGAACTGGGCACGCGGTTGCATTTAAGCACAACTTACCATCCGCAGACAGACGACTAGAGCGAGCAGACCATTCAGACTGAAATATCCCAAGAATAAAGACCAAAAATTTCGTTTTTAATTATTAATCAAACCATTGTTATCCAAAACACATGTCATAATATCGCAAACATCATATCGATGTATATCAAAATATCAGAGTATAAACATCCTAGGCTGAACAAATGGTGTGTGCACTGCAATCATCCCGAGCCCTTCCCCTTGCTATCGGAAGTACCTGAATCTAAAACTCAAAACTGTAAGCACGAAGCTTAGTGAGTCTCCCCAAACTACCACATACCATACACACAACATGCAACTAGGAGATACGGGCCCCGCCCACTCTCATGGAGATTCGGGCCCCACCCACACTCCGCTGTCTAGGAGATTCAGGCCCCGCCCACACTCCGTTGTCTAGGAGATTCGGGCCCCGCCCACACTCTGCTGTCTAGGAGATTCGGGCCCCGCCTACACTCCGCTATCTAGGAGATTCAGGCCTCGCCCACACTCCGCTGTCTAACATGCATACAAGCATCACACTGACAATAAGTATATATATTACTATCAAGCAGTCACATACTATATTCAAATAATACTACGAGATTCGGGCACCGCCCACACTCGGCTACTATGAGATTCGGGCCCCGCCCATACACAACTACTATCATATAACATATACGGGACGGCCTTGGTGCCGTAGACCCGTTCCTATTGAAGGAAACTCACCTCGCAAGGATGACTATTGAAATCTCGAGTGAGGAATCTCTGATGGCTGCTACGACGACTCCCCAACAATCAATTTCATAATAACACTTAATCAAAATATGATAATCCTTCTGTAAGTCCCGATCTATAGATCCAAATCAGTAATCAATGAATTGCAAACAATCAAACAGAGTGTAGAAGAAGTAGAAAGAGAATTAAGCCAAGCATGCACACATCTATTACGCATAAATGTCAGGTACACCTTGGGAAACACATACATACGTCACTATTCAACTGACACAGACTTAGACTATTTATACCACCTGAAGCCGCACACACGTGTGCAGCCGCACACACGTGTACGGCCGCTCACACTGTGTGCGGCCGCACACACATGTACGGCAGCACACACCCACTAACAAGTTACAATCACCACAACACTCTCTATCATCCTACCAAGACCTATACATTAGAATGCCTAGCCCAAACCACAAAATTATAGACTATCAATCTCCCCCTTGGTTTGCGGCTAGCATTGACTTGGTCTTCATTCTCCAGGTTTATCGAACAGCCTCAGGTCAGATTTTCCCATGGATCCCATCCAAAGCTTTCCATTTATGATAGTGGCGACCATTCCAGTGAATTCCTTGGCAGCAACCTCCATGACTTCTTTTCTACAAATGATTTGGTGACGAGCTAGGGTATGAATGTCTCTCTCCCTGAATCTCAGAAGATCCTTTGCGCAGACGAGCCTCAGAACGGTGTCGCTGTTTTTCATCATCAAAGGCCCAAAATTCCATCTCGTCAAGATATCCATCCTGAAAATGTTGTGGGATGGGAATCTCCTTGACTTGATTTGTAGCAGGGACAACATTATATTCATTGGTTGGTTAGTTTCAGGATCAATAATATCCTTATCCTTTCTAACCAACGCTTTTACCGTCTTCATTGAAGGGAAGTTATCCCTGACTTGTCTGTCCAGGAACTGCTTGAAATTTGTAGCGCTAGGATCGTTAGAGGGATTGTGGAATGGGGCTCTTGAGAGCTCAGAAAGATCGACCTTCGTCCATGAGTTAAAATCATGGGTGTTTTTGTAGTATTCTGAGTGACCAGAATTCCTCTTAACCACCCATAGATTTGATTCAGGATCATAACCCCACATTCTGATCCCGGAGCGATCTCCATACTCGTCACCAAACTTTCGTTTTTTAAGATCAGTCACTGTCAATTCAGGATCCTTTGACTTGCGATTTTCGTTTGAATTCTTCATAAAGAGTAATCCTTCATTTTTGTTTGCAGTGACGGTCCTTTTTCCATGCCTGATCGTGATCCGAGGTCTGGCATTGTCGGGTTCCTTTTCAAACCGATCAACGATGGTTGTTGTTCTTGGAGGAGGTGGATTAACAGGAAAGTCACTTTCTGAAGGTTGAGAGGAAGCAGTGGGAAGATCTTCAATACCATGAGGCTGTTGAAACAGAGATTTAAGCTTATCCCCAAAAGCGTCAAAAAGCTTGTTCTTCAAGTCAAAGTAAAAGGCAGTTACTGACCCAAGATTGGTTTGCAAGTCAGTAATCTGTTTTGACTTTGAGGCATTCTTTGCCTGAAGTTCAGCGATAAGGTTGCCATGTTGTTCCAGCAAGATGTCCTTTTCAATGTTTTGCTGCTTCAGAATGCCAATTTCTTCTTGAAGTTTGGACACTAAAGGATTATCATTCCCTAAGCGACCTTCCTCGAAAGATATTCCCTTTCCACGGGAGGAAGATTCTGGGCTATGTTGAGATAAAAGCTTAGCGATTCTGATTGAGGCCTCATCTAGCGACGATCTCGTTCGGGAATATTCTAGAACATTAGATGGTCCTCCTGTCTCAAGCATGGTACTTGGACCTTCATTGGATTAGAGGGGTGGTGTTGCAACAGTTGTGGTGATAACAGTGGCTGAAACAGGTGGTGACTGGCTTTAAGTGAACACTCCCTGCCTCAAATTTTGATGCCTTCCTTGTACAGGAGGCAGAGAGGTATGCGTCTGTGTCGAGATACTTGAAAAAGGAATTGATTTAGGAATAGCAGAATCTAGGGGAGGAATCCTTGAATCTGTACCCTGTTGACTTAAATTTTCTTCCATTTGGGTAGACGAAGGAGGCATAGTTTTAAGAGTCTTCTCTGCAGCCCTAGTCTCAGTTGCAGTTTGAGCAACTTCATCGACCTTTTCAAAGAACCTGTCGGAGAGATCCAGACCTGTGTCAAGTTCAACTTCATGTTCAAAATCGAAGTTGAGGGGAATGGCAACATTGTCAAGGCCTGAGAAGTCCATGTCATGTAGAAATTCGTCATTTCCTTCATGTTCTCCTCTATCTCTATCTACATCAAAATCACTCTCATCTTCCACAATCTGTGTCATTTCATGTTCTGATGCAACTCTGGCCACATGAGAGTTTAAACCTTCTTCAGTTTCATGTTCAGAAGAGTAGATGACTGCATCATCGGTCTCCGTAGGACAAGAAGACTCAATGGGTTCAGATTGGTCACTCTCCTAAGCAAAAATACCAAATCTGATTAGAGGATGTTTTCCTTCAAAGTTGAGCTTTCCTGATCTCTTTTGCTTCATTAAACCAAAAGCACTTGGGCCGACTGACTTGATATCCAGGGTCTCTCCTTTCCTTTCAATCTCAGGATGCATGATGTTAAGGATCAGTTGGATAAACCTTGGATACATCAGAAACTTGTCCCTTTTGTTTCCTTCAATATTCAAAATCATCTCATGCAAGATAAATTTTGAAAAATTAAAGTTTACTCCAAAGGCCAAAGCAGTGATGGCACCAATATTCACCAGGGATATCTCGTTAGCACCAGATCTGCGTCCTGAAATACAACTCACAAAAACATGAGCCAGATATTTCCAACAAGGTGGCAATAGCTTCTTGTGGGTAGGTGGAAAGGTTCCTTCATAGCCCATTTGTCCAAGAACTTCTTGAATCTGGTTAACATCAATTTCCCTTGGATATTCATGCTTATCACCAATTTATAGGGCTTCTCGAATGATCTCTTCCGAGACTAATACTTTCTTTCCTTGTGCATATGCCTCAAGATATTTCTCATCGCCATTGTTCCTTTTCACAGATGCGCTTCTCCAAAATTCTTAAATCAGATTTTGATAAATTGCTGGACTAAATGTGAAAGCAGAGACCAAGCAACATTTTCTTAGACCATCGACAATAAATTTGAGATCGTTGTGGGCCACTGGAGGATCTTCTAGAAAAATGGCCAAGTTGTGCACTTTTGCGAACCTAGAATCTCCCATGATTTTCTGAAAAAGGCAAGTATAAATTTAAAGCATTAGAAAAATTAAGAGATTTCCCATTAATTAAAATTTTAAATCAATTTTAGGTATGCAACCATACACCTAGATTCAGCCACACACACAAGGTGTGCGGCCGCACACGGTGTACTGTTACACAACGACTCCAACTGCACATAGTATTAACCGCACACGAGTCCAACCGCACACGGATGGTGCGGCCATACACGGGTCCCACCGTACACGAGTCTAACCGTACGCGGGGGTGCGACCGTACACAGGTCCAATCGCACACGAGTCAACCACACATGAGTCAACCGCACACGGGTCAACCGCACACGGGTCAACCGCACACGGGGCCAGCTGCACACGGGCCAGCCGCACACGCACAGCTGCTACCGATTCCTTCAATTGACCATCGATTCAATGTCGTTTTTGCTCAAAAACTGTATTATGGGAGTCGATTTCATGATACTTACGAATATTAAGCTTTAATTGCACGAAAGATGAGATGTGTTCTTGAAGTTTTTAGAGAGAGAGAAAATGGAAGAGTGTGCGGTCGAAGTAAAAGTGAAGAAGGAAATTTTGATCGCACATTCCCCCTTATATACATTCCAATAAGTCCGCTCCCCCCCCTTTTCCTTTTTACCTTTTGACAATAAAGACCCAAAACTCAAAAAAAATTTAAAAAGGGAACATTTTGAGGATTAATTTACAGGATAAAAATAAAAATGAAATTAAAATTAGAGAAGAAGTAAATTCTAAGATTTACCAATCCTAAAAATTAAAATAAAAAATAAAAATAATAAAAAAAATAAAATTAAAAATAAAATAAAACTTTATTCAACCTAAATTTAATCCTCTATATTGAAATTGATTAACCTTTTGTGATATGGGATCAAAGTTGTTAGACAATTATTACCCGTTTATAGGGTGTAAGTGAGCCGAGCTACTCGCGAGCTACTCGGGATCGACTCGTTAAAAGCTCGACTCGAGATCGAATTAAATGAGCCCGAGCCGAGCTCGAGCCTAAATATGAGGCTCGTTTATTAAACGAGCCCGAGCCGAGCTTCAGTTAATGGGCTCGCGAGCCTAAATGAGCCTAAACGAGCCTATGTGTATATATATATATATATATATATATATATATATATATATATATATATATATATATATATATATATATATATATATATATATATATATATATATATATATATACATACATATATTTATATATAGGCTCGTTTAAGCTCGTTTAGGCTCGCGAGCTCACTAAATTGTTCATGAGCCGAGCTCGAGCTTCATTTTAAGGCTCGAATCGAGCTCGAGCTCGAGCTTCTTCAAAATTAAACGAGCCGAGCTCGAGCTCGGCTAGGCTCGGGCTCGGCTCGACTCGTTTACACCCCTACCCGTTTATCAGTCCCTCTCCTTTCATGAATAGATCTGGTCGATCGCCAGTATTGTGGTCCACTTAAGCACGAAAAATTGTGACAAGATTTAGGAATTCTATCAGTGACAGGACAGATTGATCCTAAGTTACTAGATAAAAACACCTAAGGACCATTCATCTGACGACAACCAAGGATATTGTTGTCCACCTAAATTGAGCAGCGAGATCTACAGACAATCTAGAATTGTTCAATTTTAAGTGTACTAGAACATGTTTCCCGCTTCCTGACATACCCCAATAATCAAGAACTTCCGAGATACTCCTTACTTTAGGTGAGCAGACTATTATTCATAGAAAGGATAGATTTAGAATGCATATGCTGTACACTCAGGTCAGATCGTTCAATCACGCAGAGAGTGAAACATATGGCTGACTAGAATTTCAGAGGGATTGAGAATTAGAAGGTTGCATATGCTGTGTACCAGGTCGGATTGTTAGTCACGGAAAGGAGACAACATATGGCTAACAGATAGAAAGAATTGCATAGATAGAAGATGCAAAGGAATAGAGTTGCATATGCTGCAGTCCAGGTCGGATCTTTCGATCACACAAAGGAGGCAACATATGTCTAACAGTAGGAAAGAAAGAAAATAATTTCCTACAGACCTAATTTATCGGAATTCCCCAGTCGTACCATCAATACCGGAATTAAGGACAAAGTCCGTACATTGAGGAAGAGTTAAACAACAGTTCTAGATACGGGTTCTTTAATGTGACGGGAGGATTCTCATGTATATCTCCCTGCTCAACCTATTCAAGTGTCGTATTGTCAGGCTAAATGGAACTATCTAGGTCAGAATTTATCAAGTCTCTAGATTCCTTAAGTTCATCTGTACCTAGTCAAGTCCATTAAACTTTTCGTGCCTACCAGCGCATCGAACACAGAGCCTAGACAATTCAGCTTTTGTACTTTATACAGACTCAGATTGTCTGTTATCACTTGTTGATATCACTTCCCTGCACATCACTTCACAATAAAATTTTTGATTTTTCTGTTTTTCTAATGTTTTTGGATTTTTTGATTTTCTATTGTTTTTGGATTTTTAATTTTCTAATTTTTGTTTGGTTTTTGATTATTTCTCCCCCTAAATTTGTGCATGGGTGAGAATGAAATTAAAATGCGCAAATTTAAACTAACCTAAACAAAAATTAATCCTCAAAGCGAATCATTTTCAAAAAGTTTACCAGTACATCGAATCGAGCTTTGTTAAACGGCTTGGTGAACAGATCCGCCACATTATTAGCAGTGGGAACCTGTTCTAGCCGAATGAGCGAGCGCTCATAACAATCTCTGATAAAATGAACTTTGATGTCGATGTGCTTGGTTTTTGAGTGTTTAACCAGATTTTTAGCAATTTGGATCGCAGCCTCATTGTCACAAAAAATAGGGGTTTCTTGAAAATTCAAAACCGTAGTCCAACAGCTGATGTTGGATCCATATGACTTGAGAACAACAGGCAGATGTAGCAACGTATTCGGCTTCTGCTGTTGAGGTCGAGACAGTATGCTACTTCTTTCACTGCCAGGAGACCAGCCTATCTCCGAGAAATTGACATCCGCCTGAAGTCGATTTCCTGTCAAGTTCGCAGCCGCCATAATTGCTGTCTGCAAAAGCAAAAAGATCAAATTCTGAATTTTTCGGATACCAAAGACCCAATTTTGGGCTGCCTTTGAGATACCGAAAAATCCTTTTAACAGCAATAAGATGAGACAGTTTAGGATTAGCCTGGAAGCGTGCGCATTGACAGACTGCAAACATAACGTCTGGGCGACTTGCAGTCAGATACATCAGCGATCCGATCATCGATCGGTAGTATGTTTGATCTACGGATTCGCCTTCAAGATCAGGAGTCAGCAGTGGTCTCTCCGCCATGGGCGTCAAAGCAGGTTTGGCGTCTCTGAACCCGAACTTCTCGAGCATATCATCCACATATTTGGCTTGATGAATCAGGATTCCGGTTGAAGATTGTTTGACCTGAAGCCCCAAAAATGTGGTCATTTCCTCCAATGAACTCATCTCGAACCGCTTTTTCATGACGTCCTCGAACTCCGTGCATAGCTGAGGACTCGTCGACCCGAAAATGATGTCGTCCACATAGATTTGAATAAGAATTTGATCTGGACCGACACGCTTGATGAATAGGGTCTGATCAATAGTGCCGCGTGAGTAGCCATGATTGAGCAAGTGCTGTGCTAGGGTAGCATACCAGGCTCTAGGAGCTTGATGCAGCCCATACAAAGCCTTGTCTAAGTTGTAGACATGGTTGGGAAGTTTTGAGTTAACAAACCCAGGAGGTTGGTTAACATAAATCTCCTCCTTCACCTTGCCGTACAAGAAAGCCGTTTTGACATCCATTTGATAGACAGTAAAGTTCATGTAGGAAGCATAGGCGAGGAAGATACGAATAGCCTCCAAGCGTGCCACCGGAGCATAGACTTCTGTATAATCAAGACCTTCAATTTTCCCGAACCCACAGACTACCAATCTCGCCTTATTACGGACAATGACACCCGGATCGTCTTGCTTGTTCCGAAACACCCACCTGGTGTCGAGAGATTTCTTGCCTTTAGGCAGCTCCACCAACTTCCAAACCCTGAGCTTTTCGAACTGATTGAGCTCATCATGCATGGCATCCATCCAGCTAGGCTCATTCAAAGCCATTTCGACGTTCTTGGGCTCTATTTGAGAAATGAAGCAAGAATAGAGACATGTGTTGACATCTCCACTCTGGCTTCTCGTTTGAACTCCATCGCCCAGCTAGCCAATAACGTTCTCTATCGGATGATCGCGCTGTATCCGAGAGGGGATTTCGTGACTGATGTCATTGAGTGAAACGGGAAGAGTATGAATATTAACAGCTCCTTCATGTGCTGAAGAACCCACGGTAGATGTACCAGCTTCGTTTGGTGGATTTGCTACAAACTCATCAGCGATTTGATCGGGAAAGAGAAGGTCCATCAGATTCTGAGTGACAGCGGAAGCATCTTGGTTCATGAACTCTCTTTCGACCGGAGTTAGAGGAGTAGCATCAGCATCTGGAGTAGATTGTTGAGTTGAGGACTCAGGAGAAGCAATTGGAACAGTAGACTCCACCGGAGGATCAGTAGCAGAAACCAATGGTGGTCTGTAAACAACCTCTTCATCTTCATCTTCAATAATAGTCTTCGAGAAAGGGGTAGACCCAGCTTGGTTATTAGACGACACACTAAAAGATTTGAATAGCGATGTGTAGTCAAATAACCAATCCGGACCCACCCTAGCATCCGTTTCATTCTCTTCAAGCCAGCGAACATCGAAAGACTCCACGAATTGTTTCGTCTTCTTGTTGTATACCTGGTAAGCAGTACGAGCCGCGTAACCGACAAAGTAACAAGCATCGGCTTTTGCATTGAATTTTGGGTTGGATTCGAAGTGGAGAAGGGTGCAAGGGCAACCAAATACTCGGAAATGGCTGACCGATGGCTTGTGTCCATAAAGAATTTCATATGGTGTTTTCATCTGGGCTTTGTTGATCAGGACACGATTTTGAACGTAGCACGCAGTGTTGATCGCCTCTTCCCAAAAGAAAACTGGAAGTTTAGAATCACAGAGCATCGTCCATGCTGCGTCTTGTAGCGTCCGATTTCTCCGTTCAGCAACACCATTTTGTTGTGGTGTCCGAACAGAGCTATACTGACGCACAATACCCTTTTCAGCGCAAAAGTGATCAAGAACAGCGTTCTTGAACTCTGTTCCATTATATGTGCGTAGCGCTTTCACTTGGTGGTTGGTTTGATGCTCGATCATTACAATGAACTTTTTGATGAGGTTAGCGATCCCAGCTTTGTTGGACAGAAAGAAGACCCACGTGAAACGAGAGAAATCATCTATCACAACGAGACAATACGAATTTCTGTTGATGCTGAGAACGTTGACCGGACCAAACAAGTCCATGTTCAACAACTAGAGCACCTGACTGATGGAGTTGACTTGTTTTGGCAGATGTGGTTTCCGATGATGTTTGCCTTGAGCACAGGAAACACATTTTTCAAAAGTAATGAAATCTCTAACGGGCAAACCGCGAACCATTTCGTTCTTAGCAAGCCGGTTCAGTTTCTTTGTATTTGCATGGCCAAGTCGACGATGCCACAACATTGCGCTTTGTTCGGAGACTTTGGAAAAGAGACAGGTGACTTCATCGGGTACATTGCTATTCATGTCAATAATGTAGGCATTCCGATCCCGCTTAGATTTGACGAGAATCCACTCTTCCGGAATGACAATGCCTGGCTTTAAGATTAGACATTCTTTATCAGTGAAGTGTGTCGAGTAGCCCTTGTTACAGATTTGAGAAACACTCAGCAGACTGTGTTTCAGCTCAGGAGTGTAGTTGACATTCTCAAAACTAAGCACTCTGTTCGTCACCGTTCCTTTTTGCGTTATCTTTCCGCCTTCTCCGCCCGCGAAGGAGACATATCCCCCATTAAATGTCTGAATGTCGTGCAGTTGGGAGATATTTCCAGTCATGTGCCGGGAGCAGCCGCTGTCGACATACCATGGTCTGACGACATTCCTCCGCAACTGTCCCTGCACGATGAGCGGAAATATTTAGATTTGGGGACCCAGGTCATCACTGTCCTGGGTTTCCTTTTTGCTTTCTCTGATTTATCTTTAAATGTTTTCAAATTAGGATCCTCATTCCTAATCACTTCAGAGGATGATGATGATAGATTGGAAATTGATTTGGGCATCCAATGATATTTGGGTTTTACAACATTCTCAGGTGGTTTTGAAATAGGTTTCTTGTGAGTTTGCACTGAGCTTTTGGATGTTCTACCAGAAGTGGTTGAAGACCCAGAATTGCTTTTTGATGAAACCGATCTTGGCGGAGCCTTGTTCGGTTTTGGCAAACTGTTTGGAGCTTTGTTAGTAAAAACCTTTTTATTCTTTTGAAAAACAACCCTTTTTCTGCTTCGATCATCTTTCCAATCATCATTTCGAGAATGAGTTCTTGAGGATTTTCTAATTAAAGACCTTCCTCGAGATTCGTTCTCTCCTCTTGGTGACATATAGTTCACAAAGATCCTATTTTGATAATTCCTAGCTATATGAACACCAACACCACAATTAAAACAAATGTGTTTATTATTTGAACTTGTACTGTATTTCTCAGATTTATTTTCTTGACAGACACTCTTACTCTTCTGAGAAGAACATGCATGAGAAATAGGTTGTGAGATAAGTGAGGGTGCCTCAGAAGGTGTAACTTGTGGAATGGATGGATTTTCATGAGAATCACAAGCATCAGAATTACCAAACAATTCATCAAACATATCAAAGAAATTTAGTTCAACAGTAGCAGAAGTGGAAACATCACACGAAACATTATCAGTCTTAACATCAGAAACACAAACAATTTCATTTGAAACAAAAATATCAGAATTAGAAACAGAAACAGATTCTCCAACTTCACGCTTTGCCTGATCTAATGGATGATCTGCAGGGGAAGTAGAAATGTTAGTACTTTCAACATTAATAAATCCTCCTGAAACGAAACTAGATGGCTTGCCATAAACCATAAAGGATTCGTTGGCAATCTCATCCTTGGATAGGGGTTGATACTGATATGTATGATTATAAGGAGGAGGTACACTATCATATCCTAAACCCTTTTGTTGGTTTCGTTTGAACTGCATGCAGTGATCAATCATGTTGGCAACTACCTCGCTTGATCCATCAAATTTTCTAAAATCAAAATTTGCAGTTTCAAATTGTCTTTTTAATGTATCAAGCTCGGTAATTAACTCATCATTTTGTCTCTTAACATAATCATACAGTTCACATTTTTCACTATAATCTGTTTGAATTCTTTTAAAATCTTTTATTTTTGTTTCTAACTGGCCTTAAGGGGTTTCTGTCCTTTCCTAAGCTGATAGCCCTCATATCTAAGATCCTCTACTTCTCTACGTAATAACTGAATTTCATCATGAAGAAGTTTGACATATTCATTACATGCCTGAGAGCAAGAAGGTAGATTTACCTTACTCTTCCTGGGGTCGGAAGTAGAAGATACCATCAGAGCAAACTGCATCTCCATCATTTCAGCTTCAGGATCAGCTTCATCATTCTTCATGGGAACATCATCAATTTGAGCTAGGTGAGCATTTTCTGGCCCTGAAATATTCAAAGCCTGAATCTGGTCCTCCCAGTCAAAGGACTGAGCGACCATAGCAGTCTCACCATTAACCGCAACACCTGCATGGTTTTTTCCCACTGCAACCATTGTCCTGTTGTTGTTCGTCCTACGATCTGGTTTTGGACGCTCACGAGCAAAGTGACCCGGCTCGTTGCAGTTGAAACAACGTAGCTTGCCCTTGTTGAATCCCACCTTTTTGTCAGCATTCATGCCCCAGTTGTTCTTCCCCGTTTTGTTAGCAAATTGCTTGGCCCTGAAAACAGCCATAGCAATTTGCCATGTAATATCCATTTCTTCCACGTCTTCAGGATGAATCTGATCCAGGTCAGCAAATGACAACTGAGGTGGAAGCTCTCCAGCTACAAAAGCATTGTAGCAGTTAACAAGCCAGTGGCTAGAGCCAGATTTTCATCCGTGTCTTTAGTGTTTGAGGAAGAGGCTACAACTGGCACATTTGGAGAGGGAACAGCTTGTGGAGTGATAAATGGCTGGCTTTGAGAATGAGGAATGGATGATGCAGCAATGAAGGTCTGAATCTGAGGTTGTTGAGTAACAAAAGCTTGACCTGAGGAAGACATGAATGATGAGAGAGCATTGTTGGATGAGATTCCAAGATTTGCAGTAGAGTACGAGTTCACATGATTAATTTCTCTCTGTTTATCATCAATATCACAAGCTTTGATGATCGCCACGATTTCAGCAAGAGTGAGGCGATTTAGATCCTTGGTCTTCTTAATCACAACAACATTCATGTCCCATGATCTAGGAAGAGCATTCAGAAGCTTCTTGTTGATCTCTGACTTGGTCAAGAAAATCCCAGATATGTTCATGTCAGTGGTGAGAGTTGTGAATCGTTGCAGTTGTGCCTCAAGAGTCTCTCCGGGAACGTAGTTGAACAAATTGAACTTTTGTCGCAACATGTCCTGGTGACTCTCCTTCATATCTTCATTTCCTTCATATACCTCAATTAGTGCTTCCAACAAATCTTTAGCGGAAGTATACTCTCGGAAGCCTTGAGCAATATCAGGAGATAGTGCCATGGTTAGAGTGGCTAGGGCCCTATCCTGTTCTTCCACCTTTTCAAACTATTCATCTGTGTAGTTTTCAACCGCTTTGTCAATCACTTGTCCTCCAACTGTCATAGTGATTCTAACAGGGCCTCTAAGAATGCTTCTCCAGACTTTGAAATCCTTCATTTTAATGTACTTTTCAATTCTGTACTTCCACTCAGGAAAACTATCTGCATACATTAATCTTGGAATATGCGTAGTAGTACCCATGACAGTATCAAGTTCGTGGAAATGAGTTTGACTTTGAGATTCCATTTTGTCATTTTCTAGAGGGAACAACTCAACAGGAAGATCAAAATTAAAAGATTGTCAACCAAAAGAAAAATTCAGTTTCACACTTCAGCCGCACATGCTAACCGCACACGCTGACCGCACACGCTGACCGCACACACTAACCGTACACCTGACAGTACACTCAACCGTACACTTTAACAGCACAGACCAACCGCACACCCAAACGTATACTTGGCAGCACACTGGGCAGTACACCTAGCCTTTCACTTGGCAGCACTCGTTCAACCGTACTCCTTAACCGCACACCTAAAAATAGTAGATTTTTGAGTGAATTTTGGTTTCAAACTAGTAAAAACAAAGATTAGAAGCAGTTTCTCAATTAAAAAATATAAGTGCACTTCAAAAACCACAACTATCTTCAACCGCACACTCTTATGATTCTTCAAATTGACACTGATTAGGCTCTGATACCAATTGTAAGTCCCGATCTATAGATCCAAATCAGTAATCAATGAATTGCAAACAATCAAACAAAGTGTAGAAGAAGTAGAAAGAGAATTAAGCCAAGCATGCACACATCTATTACGCATAAATGTCAGGTACACCTTGGGAAACACATACATACGTCACTATTCAACTGACACAGACTTAGACTATTTATACCACCTGAAGCAGCACACAAGTGTGCAGCTGCACACACGTGTACGGCCACATACACTGTGTGCGGCCGCACACACATGTACGACAACACACACCCACTAACAAGTTACAATCACCACAACACTCTCTATAATCCTACCAAGACCTATACATTAGAATGCCTAGCCCAAACCACAAAATTATAGCCTATCACCTTCTTAGGGTAAAATAACCATTTTACCCCTGGTCAAAGTCAACGCTTGGGTCAAAGTCAACCTTCTGGTTGAACCAACTCATCGAGTTGCTCCATCAACTCGTCGAGTCCTAGAACCTGAAATCGCGATCTAACTCGTTGAGTCTCCCCCTGACTCGTCGAGTTCCCAGGCTACTCATAGTCGCGATATACCGATTTAACTCATCGAGTCCCTTCACCGACTCGTCGAGTTCTACCTTAAGCTAAAACGGGACAAACCAACTCAAATCATCGAGTCCCTCTATGGACTCGTCGAGTACCTCTGTCTGATTGAGCCATCTCAATAGATTAAGCTCCTATCCTTCAGATCCAAGCTCCATACTTCATCTACGCACTGGGAATACACTTTAAGGTTAAAGTTTCCAACTTTACCCGCTCTTAGTCCTTTTTAATGGGTTTAGCTCAAACCCTAACTGTTTAGAACATAGATCTTGGTCCACAAGCCATAATACCTTAAAGCAAAGCACATTATACTAGATCTAGGCTTTGAACATCAGTTGGCCACGTAAAGTTCCTAGCTTTCCTTCCAAGCATAGCCTCTTAGGAAAAAAGGCCATATTAACGCTTGTATGCTTGCATGGGGCTTCCATGGTCATAAAGTTTGCACCTTTATGCCATGGAACCCCTCATAGATCCCAGATCTGGAATATAACCAAAGACAAAGGTTCTTGCACCAAAACCCTTATAAAATGGAAGTAAATAGATCTAAGAAATGAATGATCAAGTTAGAGACTTGATTACCAGAAAATGTAGCAAATGGAGTGTAGTTCCTGGATCTACTCATTTCCTCTTGAGCCTTCTATCTTCTTCTTCTTCCACAAGCGTCAAAAGTGCACAAAGATCACTCAAAATGGCTCACACTCTCAAATAAAGCTCTAGGGTTTCGTGGATTAGGGTTTGGGACAAGGAGGTTGGAAATGAGACCAAGGGGTGCATACCAGGGTTTCACTCGGGCCGATCTACTCGCCGAGTCGAGGGCTCTTGACTCGCCGAGTAGATAGCTTAAACCCCACACGTATTTTGCCTTCTACTCGACGAGTTAGGGCCACCAACTCGCCGAGTTACCCTTTTAAAATAAATAAATAAATGAGTTAAATGCATACCAGGAACCAGACGTTACAATTCTCCCCCACTTGTCTTAGACTTCGTCCTCGAAGTCTATTGCATCTGAAAACAATTCCGGGTAGTGCTCCTTCATCTCCTCCTCTGGCTCCCATGTCCACTCTGAACCCTTGCGGTGTTGCCACTGCACCTTCACTAGCTGAACAACCTTGTTCCTCAAGGTTTTCGTCTTGCGATCCAAAATCGCCACCGGCCTCTCAATATAGTTCAGGCTATTGTCAACCTGGATATACTCTAAGGGCACAATCGCTGAATCATCCACTAAACACTTCCTCAACTGGGAAACATGGAAAGTGCTGTGGATCTGGCTTAGCTCTGCTGGAAGATCCAACCGATACACCATCTTGCCCACCCAGGCTATAATCCTGAAAGGACCAATGTATCTGGGGCCCAGATTGCCCCGCTTTCAGAATCAGATGACACCTCTCCAAGGTGATACCTTCAGGAGCACTATGTCGCCCACCTGAAACTCCAAGTCTGAACGCCGCTTGTCGGCGTAGCTCTTCTGCCGGCTCTGAGTAGTCTGAAGCTTGCTCCGGACCTGCTGGATCGGGTCTGTAGTCTTGAATACTACCTCAGTACTCCCCATAACTCTTTGACCGACCTCGCCCCAACAGATTGGGGTCCTACACTTCCTCCCGTAGAGCATCTCAAAGGGAGGTCGGTCTATGCTGGCGTGGTAACCGTTGTTATACAAAAATTCCGCTAACGGAAGATACGTATCCCAACTGCCACATAAATCCAAAACACATGCATGTAGCATGTCCTCGAGAGTCTATCTCGTCCTCTCGCTCTGTCCGTCTGTCTGAGGGTGGAAAGCGGTGCTGAAGTGGAGACGAGTACCCATCTCCTCGTGAAACGGCTTCCAAAATCTGGAAGTGAAACGGACATCTCGGACTGACACCACCGAGACAGGCACTCCATGTCGTGCCACTTTCTCACGCACGTATGTCTCGGCCAGCTTCTCAACCGATATGTTCTCCTGGATCGGGATAAAATGAGCGCTCTTGGTCAACCGATCCATGATGACCCATATCGAATCTACTCCATGTGCGAACCTGAGAAGCTTCGTAATGAAATCCATGGTGATATCCTCCCATTTCCACACGGGAATGTCTAGCGGCTGCATCTTGCCGTGTGGTCTCTGGTGCTCAGCCTTGACCTTCTTGCAGGTCAAGCACCGTTCAACGTACTAAGCAATGTCCCGCTTTATCTAGGTCCACCAGTAAACAGGGCGAAGATCTTGGTACATCTACGTCACCCCAGGATGGATGGAGAACCTCGACTTATGGGCCTTATCCATCAGAGCGTGCCGTACTCCGCCCTAGTACGGAACCCAGACCCTCCCATGCAGGGTCAACAACCCTCGGTTGTCATAATCAAACGAGGCCACCCGGCCTACAAGCCGCTCGCACTTCTGGCGCTCTTCCTTCAGGCCCTCAACTTGCGCCTCTATAATCTGCTCCAGTAATGGAGTAATCACTGTCATCCTCAAACATATGTCTCTAATCGGAGCCGTCGCCGCCTTGCGGCTCAGGGCGTCGGCCACCACATTGGTCTTGCCCGGGTAGTAAAGGATCTCACAGTCGTAATCCTTCACCACATCTAACCACCGACGCTACCTCATGTTCAGGTTCGGCTGATCCATGAGGTACCTCAAACTCTTGTGGTACGTGTAAATGGTACAACGGACTCCGTAGAGGTAATGTCGCCAAATATTGAGGGCAAAAACCACAGCCCCCATCTCTAAATCATGCGTCGGATAGTTAGCCTCGTGAGGCTTCAGCGACGTCGACGCGTAAGCTATCACATGACCCCGCTGCATCAAAACTGCACTCATGCCCATAATCGACGCATCACAAAAAACCACGAAGTCATCAAATCCCTTTGGCAAAGTCAAAATTGGTGCCTCGCATAACCGCTGTCTAAGTGTCTCGAAGGCTGCCTGCTGCTCAGGCCCCCAGCGGAATATCACCGACTTCTTGGTCAGTTGGGTCAAAGAAACAATGATCTTGGAGAAATCCTGGATGAATCTCCGGTAATAACCCGCTAGACCAAGAAAAATCTGAATCTCAGTTGGAGACCTCAGAACCTTCTGCTCCATCACGACCTCTATCTTGGCCGGATCGACCATAATACCCTTCTGGTTGACGAGATGCCCAAGAAACTGCACCTCGTGCAACCATAACTCACACTTGGAGAACTTTGCAAAAAGTCTCTCCCTCCTCAGTGTCTCCAACACCTCCCTCAGGTGTTCCTCATGCTGCTCCTAAGTCTTGTAATAAACGAAGATATCATCAATGAAAACGATCACATATCGATCCAACATCGGTCTGCACACTCGGTTCATGAGATCCATGAACGCGGCTGGAGCATTAGTGAGGCCAAACGGCATCACCACAAACTCATAATGACCATAGCGAGTCCTAAAAGCCGTCTTCTGCACATCCTCCTCTCTGACTCGTATCTGGTGATAACCCGATCGCAGATCAATCTTGGAGAACCAAGATGCACGCTGTAGCTGGTAAAACAAATCATCGATCCTCGGGAGGGGATAACGGTTCTTCACCGTTACCTAATTCAGCTACCGGTAGTCTATGCACATCCGATGCGACCCATCCTTCTACTTCACAAATAGGATCGGGGCTGCCCATGGTGAACTACTCGGTCTGATAAATCCTTTGTCTAGCAACTCCTACAACTACGTAGACAACTCCTGCATCTCGGGAGGAGCCAACCGATATGGTGCCTTGGCTATCGGAGCCACAATAGGGACCAAGTCAATCCTGAACTCAACCTGTCTCTCCTGAGGTATCCCAGGTAAATCCTCCGGGAATACGTCCGAGTACTCTCGCACTACCGGTACACTATCCACTGTCGCCTTAACCTTATCCCGGGTATCCATAACATAGGCGACATAACCCGCTCAACCCTGCTGAAGGTAGCGCCTCGCTCTCGCTGCAGAGCATAGAGTCAATCCACCCTGCGGCCTTTCTCCCTGAATCACTATCCCTCCCCCACTAGGAGTCCGAATCCTCACTAGCTGCTGCTCGCAGTCAATCACTACCCCATTGGGGCTCAACCACTCCATACCCACTATAACCTTATTCCCTTGCAGGGGAATAAGAACCAGATACACTAAAAACTGCTCATCGAATAACTATAGTGTACAACCTCTGTGAACCCTCACAACCCTAACGGTCCTGTCATCTGCTATCTCCACATCAAGTGGGCAATCTAGCTCCCTTGGAGATCCTACGAATCGCTTGCTGAGCGCGAGCGACACAAAAGATCGGGTGGCGCCCGAATCAAACAGTACCAAGGCTGATATACAGTTCACTAAGAACGATCCTATAACAAACACATAAACATAAGCAATAGTCAATACAAATAAAGAGATAAGGAGAAGATACATACCCGTAACGACATCAGGAGCTGCACGTGCCTCCTCTAATGTCAACTGGAAGGCTCTACTCTTCGCCACTGGTGCCTCTGCCCGGGCCTGACGGCCGTCTGTAATCCTCAATGTAGCAGGGGCGGGTGCCGCCACCTTCCCTGCTGCTACTAAACTCGGACACTGGGACCTCTTGTGACCCCTATGATTTCACTGGAAGCAAATATGATCAGATGATGTTGTCACACCCCCGAACCAGACGGCGGAAACGTCCGAGGGCTCGCGTGACTTAAATTGAAATATCTTCACAATGAATATACATGAAACATAACACATTCATCACCATACATTACATAGTACAACTGGCATTGTTTACATCAAGTAGAAGGTTTACATTACATGATTCCATAATATAAAGTGTTTGGTGATTAGCAACTACAAAATAAACTTTCAACACATTGGATGCTTCCTTGTCTAACGATTACCTGAGAATACAAGTTATTTTGAAAACGGTCAACATATATAATGTTGGTGAGTTCATAAGTGTGTTTGATGTAAAATAGTTTATGTCGTTCGTAAAACCCAGAAAATCCGATATTTTCTGTATTAAGACTTTTCTTGAAAATGTTGTGATGATCCTGTAAGTATATGCGTGAATGATTTCAAAACATGAATAAATGAGAAGTTTTGCATTATAGTTTTTGAAAGTACAAATGAGCTAGATTGGTTTCCCTAGAAAACCCGATGTTTTCCGATAAAAAGTTATGATGGTTTTACATTATTGTATCGTCACATCGAATGAATATGATTTCCCTTGATTACTTAAATGATATAGGATTTCTACGTGAGTCGTTATAACCATGCATGATAATGACTAGTTCGTCTGTCTTGGCATTCTAATGAACACCGAAATTTGATCTTAAGATTTTGTCACCCTAGACTGGCCGAGTCTAACTGTAGCGAACAGCTTAGGTGTGGGGGAGTCACCCCCATATAGATCTATACACAAACTCTCGCTCTTCCTCCAGGAGACTTTGATTACAACTACAGACTACGACTGAAACTTATTGGTGTCACCCGTTATTACTCACTTAATCCACATGAATTTGACTAACCTTGATTAATGATCTGATTTTAGTTTACTTGAAGAGAAGGTAAGCCTAACAGACGAGGAGAAGAGGACTACTAGGCCCTACTAACTTCGTATGTTATTTAAGGCCGTCGAGTGTACGAAAGGCGCGTTGGCCCATTCCGCATAATGTTTATTTGGACCTTACTAGTAATGCTAATGGGCCACTGAGGCCCAATAGCATGTAAAAACCATTGAGGGTCCCTTAAGCATGTAACTGGGTCACAGGAGGCCCAATAACATGTATTATTTATGTTGGGCCCAAAAGTCATGTTAATGAGTCACGAAGGCCCATTAAGCATGATTAGAATCTCTCAAGCCCAACCATTAAAATGTTTACTTGTTTTGTATAGTATTAATGTTGCGAGTTGTTTAATCGATATGTCGTAAAAATCATGATTTTGTTTTATAACGATTCATAGATTTATAAAAATAATTATTTTTCTATTTAAAACCCATAAGTTATAAAGTTGTGTACATTTTGACCCAATTATTTTATTATTAACATTATTGACCAAAAATATTAGTTTGACCTATTCAGCCCCTTATTTTGGTGAAGTTGGCAATTTTAGTCCTTTTTATAACAAAAATGACATATTAGGTCCTTGGACTATTTTTCTTGACAATTTTGACCCAAACACATATTTAAATATTGTTTTAAGCCCAAAAGTAAATTTTAGAAAGTTTCAACCCTTTAGTTAAAAGACTTGCATTTTAATCCACACTTTTCGCAATTTTTACACTTTTTACCCAAAATCCAAAATCTTTGCATTTTCAATCCTTTTTAGCAAATAAGGTCATTTTAACCCCAAAAATATATTTATTTACTTTTGTACCCACTGGTTTGAGAAATTTACCATTTCAGCCCCCTTAAAACCATATTTTTCGCAACTTTGGGCCTATGGGTCGAAAAGCCCAAAATTTTAGCCCAATAAGTTACAAATTTCATTTTTAGTCCTTTGAAAAAACATAATGTTCAAAGAAACTTCCATTTTAACTCTTTTGACATTTTGAGCCTTGTAAAAACCGTAAATGACAACTTTTTCCCAAACTTTTGTTTATTTGACAAAAATAGTCCAATAATGAGTTTTTATGTTGTAGTGTGTTATTTTAAAGCTTGTATAGTAGTTTATCTTGACATGTTAAGTGAAATATTACCTAGATCACATATTTTTTCTTCTTGAACTATAGATCTCGAAATATCTTTCATTTTTAGCACATATTTACCACAAAAACACAAGAAATCACACATAACATACAAATACACATAGATCTTCACATTTTACTTGTATTCTCCCCCATAAATCATATGAAAACCGAAAATAGAGGGGTATGAACTCACCTTTGCTTGTTGTTTTCGGTTTTAAAGAAAGAATAGAAGAGTTTGATGTTATTTTCGGCCCTAGAAAGCTTCTTGAGAGGACTTTGGCTTAGATAGGTTCTAAGAAGCATGATCATGAACTTTCATGAGTTAGAAGGAGATTTATAAAAGAATCAAGAAACTAAACCATGGATCTAAGTACAACTTACCAAGAAGTGATGATATTCTCTTGAAATCCTCTTGATACACAAGCAAAATTTCGAGATTTTGGAGTGGGAAGGAGGAGGATACTTGAGAGAGTTTAGAAGAAGTTTGATGTTGTGTGTGTGTGTTTTCCTTGTGCTCTCGGCCGAAGAAGAAAAAAGAGAGGGGAAGAGAGATATAATGAGTTGACATGCATGGAAGTATGAGAGATTATAGCATTGTTACATGTTGAATAATAGGGAGGTGGCATCAAAGTCAACCCTCCCTAATTACATCTCTTTTTTTTTCCTACTTGGGCCGAGAGAGAGAGAGAGAAAGGAAAGAAAAGATTTGGGCCTTAGTGTTTGAGTTTCGTAATGTGAAGCCGAAATTGATAGTTTTCGGCCCATTGGGCCTTTGGAGTGGATTACAGCCCAATCTTGCATGAAAGAATGGATTTGTGGCTCTTTAGGGCTTATTGGATTGTTATGGCCCAATAAGGCCCAATAAGGAAATACTAGTCCATGTTGGACTTAAACCAGGATTTCTTGGGTTTCCAACCTTTGGTTGACTATTTGAGTGTTTGTAAAGAGTGTTTGATGGAATTTTGTTGTCACCGAACTTTCACAATCGGAATGCGACTTTGCTTAGTACGCTTCACTTCCCTGTCCATGATTTCAACTGGTTCTTCCACGAACAGGAGATTCTCGTTGATTTCGATTTCTTCCAGTGGAATGACGAGAGTTTCGTCGGATAAGCACTTCTTCAAATTGGAAACATGGAACACGGGGTGTACATGTTGGGTTTTGAGCATTCTAATACTCCTATAGTGTACATGCAACCCGAAATACCTTCGATCTATGTTTTCTCTATTATACATGCAAATATCAATTTTCCAAGGTATTGTTCTAACTAGCATAATATAAAGTACACATAATATAAAATCTAGTACAATTACATACCTCTTGTTTGGTGCTTGATTCCATAGAGCTCAAGAGCCTAGTGCCCCAAGTGTGACACCTCAGATGGTTCACACAACACCATAAACATTTGGAATAACTTGAGAGAAAATGCACACTTCATGAAATCGGCTTGCCCTCTACATGCATACATGGTGGCTGATTTTTACAAGAATACGATCATTATATAGTTAGTCACAATTAGGGTAAACACTAATTGTCATGGCTTTCCATTTCCTTGGATCCATGGGTTCAAATACACCATGGAGCATCCATGGAGCATCCTATGGGTTTTAGCCCAACTTGATAATCCATGGAGCATTAGGCCACTATATAAGTATGGATGATTTACTCAATCAACTCATATATTTAATTAGTCTCTATTGATCACTTAATTAATTCTAGATTAATTCTTGATCAATACTAATTAAATAATCTTATTAATATATTAGAACTTATAATATATTAATAAACATGGAACACGGGGTGTACATGTTGGAAACATGGAACACGGGGTGTACATGTTGGGTTTTGAGCATTCTAACACTCCTATAGTGTACATGCAACCCTAAATACCTTGGATCTATGTTTTCTCTATTATACATGCAAATATCAATTTTCCAAGGTATTGTTCTAACTAGCATAATATAAAGTACACATAATATAAAATCTAGTACAATTACATACGTCTTGTTCGGTGCTTGATTCCATGGAGCTCAAGAGCCTAGTGCTCCAAGTGTGACACCTCAAATGGTTCACACAACACCATAAACATTTGGAATAACTTGAGAGAAAATGCACACTTCATGAAATCGACTTGCCCTCTACATGCATACATGGTGGCCGATTTTTACAAGAATAAGATCATTATATAGTTAGTCATAATTAGGGTAAACACTAATTGTCATGGCTTTCCATTTCCTTGGATCCATGGGTTCAAATACACCATGGAGCATCCATGGAGCATCCTATGGGTTTTAGCCCAACTTGATAATCCATGGAGCATTAGCCCACTATATAAGTATGGATGATTTACACAATCAACCCATATATTTAATTAGTCTCTATTGATCACTTAATTAATTCTAGATTAATTCTTGATCAATACTAATTAAATAATCTTATTAATATATTAGAACTTATAATATATTAATAAACCTTAAGTGTTATTTCTCTCATTTTAGTCTATCCAAATGCATGATGCCATGCAACCCAAATGGACCATGCCGGGTCGGGTCAAGTATATACCAATTATAGTTATGGACTTAGACACTAATCCAACAGTCTCCCACTTGGATAAGTCTAATAACTATTATTTCAAGTACGCCTTCATAACCTGACCAGCAATCGTAGCTCTTAAAAGCTGCTGCCGAACTCTGAACAAATTAATGACGCATCCATTAGATAAGTGATCATATATTCCTCCATTCTAGATATCATATGGACTGAGACATGGATTATAATCATTCTCTCTGTCCATTTGTTGTTTCCCGATTTCCGATTTATGACGACTGACTAATTGAACAAATCAAATCAGTCCAGGCCCAGCCGAGCACTTACATTTTGTCAGCACTAAATCATCGAGGGGCCCACAGATGTCGCTTTTATCCCTTTGAGGGTAAAAGGAATGGATAAACTTCGACTCATATGCTTGTACTGACTACTTGTTGAATTATACACAAAGGCACGTTTTATAACATCGAGTTACCAATGCGTTTTCGTGCAATCAATGTATAACCAACTCATAGTCAACAACTCATATCTCTAGGTTTGAAGAATATAAGATATTATCGTCTTATGATCACCCGTGATAAAATCCATGAAGTGATTCAAATGAGCGTGGGTTGAATCCAATACTCAGAACTTATGAGCACTCATGAATGTTGTAGCAACCACTGCTATGTCTAACGCACATTAGACAAATCATACAAGCCAAATTCATGACAATCTTGATTCATATCTACTTCCAACATATTACCGACTGTGGATGGTTTAAATAACTTAGTCATTCGGGAAGAATGACCTAGTTATTCTGGAAGTCAAAACATGCAAAGTGAAACACAAAAATAATACTAATCTTGTATGGCCTCAACACTTTTAGTGTAAATAAAAACCATTTTATCTAAGCACCATATTGATTACTCATTATTCATGTTTCAATTAATCAACTTAATACTTGAATTGAAACAATAGTCATGCCATGCACCAAGCATGCATACTATGTTTACTAATGGTCTTTTCTTTTGTGAAATAGATCAATTGAACACGACTTCAACGATGCTCATTTCACAATCCCAATCTCTTTTGTCAATGTAAGAATACCAAACTCCTGCCATTTACTGTAATCTGTTAGACTCTAAACTTATATGCACTGATCCTCTTGTAATGACTATACCCAAAAGTCACAAATACTTGGCAACAAACATTACAAAGAATTCCAATGGAGATCAATTCCATGGAAACGAAGTCTCAAATTCAAAGTACATTCCTTTGAACATCCTTCTTGCATTAAGTTCTCTAATCTTACACAGATTCAAAGAATAACTTCCACCTATGGAAAAATTCCACATTCCCATTTTGACCATCACTTTTGAACAAGAGTTACCTCTATGAAGAGGTATGCCGTAATCATAATCGAATTTTGAGAACGCAACATATATAGAATTTCCTTATGTTGAACCATTCCAACATAACATTCTTATATATCCTTGACTAAAGTTGATTAAAATGTCAATCTAAGCTTGTAGAATTGGAATGAAGTATAAAATCCTCTCCCTTAATTATAGGGAAACAACTTTTCAAAGCGAATTGAAACTTTTGTTTTTTATAATTAACATTGCTAACTTGCAACATAATCATCATGCTCCCACTAGCATAATGATTATTATCTTACTAGCATAACACATATGCTCCCACTAGCTTTGACATGTACTCAGAAATTAGCTGGACTTCTAGAAAAACAATACTTTATTGACTTTCTTACCAAAGTTCAGATTTCTGATACAAGATGCTTTGATAAGACTTTATCAAAATCATACACCTTTCCTTAGATAGCTCACATGTTTTTCTAAACAATTATGAAGAGGGATGTCGTAATCATAATGTTTAGACCTTTTGTCATTCTCACAATTGCTATCTACTTAAAATCTACTTAGTGAAAGAGTTTCCTCACCATCATTTTCATGAATCGGAGAGAAACCTTATGACACTTAGATTTTATGGTGGAAGTGTTCCTATCCATGTGAATTTGTCATAACCATAATCACAAGACTAGGTTAGTAGCAAATCCAAACTCTCATGAACTGAACTTGCTCAATCATAATTTCTTGCCACCCGACAGCACAAGGGCCTACCATTGCTTCCAGGTTGTTATGCAAACAATTGAGAACTCATAGAACTCACAAGCATAGTCAACTTTTAATTGGAATAGACACAGAAATAAGAATATGTCAACACGATGGGTTACAAACCTCAAGTCGTGGGTTACTGATTAACAAAACTCTTGATTAGTTCTTGAAACTATTTCAGGATCTTTTAAACTCCCACTGTCCTCTTAACATATAAGACTCACTTGCCCAATATTCAAGAGATAGTGCGGATTCTTTTACAAACACTTCACACAATTGGCCTTAGTTGGTCTTTGTTTTATCCAAAACATCACAACTTACCAATTTCAAATGTACAAGAGTAAGAAAACATTTTACTCTACATTTGACAAGTGTTTTAAACCTTTCTTAAGATTATGTCACTCAAGGCTCAATCTTAGAGTATGACTCTAAGATTTTATTTTTGGAATGAAGTATGATTTATCTTTTGATTTAACCATTTCCACAATTCACGATTGCTCTCCTTAGCCAACAAATGCACTAAGGTGTCCTTAGAGGATCAATTGTGATATGGTTCCATAATCACTAAGATAATCATAAAACAAGATACACAAGTACTCTCCCATCTCTTCAGATTGGAGAAACGTTTATCTTTCTGCCTTATTTGATTCTTCTTATTCATTCTGCCATATATTGAAACTTTTCCAATGTTTCAGCATTACACTTAAACTTGTAAGCATAATCATATTTACGAAACTTTTAGTAAATCATAATGAATAATCTTATCAACCTTTGTGGTGGACCTGACTAGTGCACAACCTAATGTACCCGATCCTTTAGTTCTTCGCTTGACTCACATGCGAATGTGAACAAGGAATTAGTCTTAATTTACCAAAGATGAAAAATCTCATTCATCACACAATACAACTTACATGATTCCAAGTTTCTATCCAACTGAAACTTGGGTGATGGAAATCTTTCCTTATTTGATAAATTATGACACTACCACAAACGAAAGAATCAAATTCATTTTCCAATATTGCTTATCAATGGAAACATATAAGCAACAATTTTTTCACAAATGCCTTTGTAAGGATACTTAAAATAAATAAAATCAAAACCTTTTCTTTTATTTTAAACTTGCGGAAAAACTTATCCTTACAATGCAAATTCATATGAAAACTTTGTTGTTATCTATTCCTAAGCAATATCTCATAACTCTTATGCAATGGCTCAAAATTCTGGTCATCGAACCGTGCGATCAGAATCAGCACACTTTTTTCTTTAAGCTTCCTTTGATACTTCAAAAACATCAAAATGTAATTAAATTACATCATGTATTAAGAATCTCCAAAAGAGACTTAATAGAGTTAGATAACGGACTTTACCTGAAGTAGAGTCAAACTTTTGACTTTACCATCCTTATGAGGTTTCAGGTAAATTCGGCAGCTTCGCAACCAATGCCCCTTTCCTTTGGCAATAGGCACATATGGACTCTCTGGGAATGGTACATGGGACTATCTTAGACTTAGCCTTTCTCTTTACCATTTGGTCAACCGAGTTGACTATGGTCGATCCCTTTCCATTGGGAAGAGAAAGGTTTTCTGGATTTCCAGTGTTACCATTGTCAATGTCCATGAAGTTTTGGGAAGTCGATCTTCTAATCAAATTTGCTTTACCAGTGTTCCAAATCATTGCTGATTCAGCAGCACCAAGCAAATAGATAAGATCATTAAAGGGTCATTTCATGATCTGTCATCAGGGAGTGACTGAAGAACCAAGTCAACAGCCAGCTACCTCGAGACTTCGACACCCAACTCTCCCGGCTTGTCAATATGTGACTTAATCTCCAATCCCACTAATGCACAACAAAGGGATTGATCTTTCACCTTGATTGCCATTTGGGATATCATCTTCATTAGGATAGCTTGTTCCTAAAGATTTGGGAAGACCATAGTTGTCTGAAGGAGACATCTATAAGGGAGAAATTCAAGTTAGTTGTTTTAAAGTCCTTAATATAACACCCAATATGAAATATTAAGCCTAGGATCCAACAACCTATTTATAACTGGAAGAGGGATGCCGTACTCCGAGTTATAAAATAGTTGAAGGTAGGTAAATGACGATTTACCAATTTCCACCATGAAAAACGAAATATAGTTAAGTTTTAATTGGATTTGAAACTCCTAGATATTTTGAGATACATTGAACTTTCAATGGCATGTTTGAATCTCAGTTGTGCCCTCTCAAGTTTGTGACTGGGATGCCGAGGATCACAAACAAGGTGTGAATAAACATGCAAATTGACTTGGTACCCTTAACTTTATCACCTAATCGATGTGCCGGTTAGCCACACAGCTCCACCGATCTATAATAAGGTCAAGTTAGCCTTTGCCACTCTTACTAGTCCTTATTAGCGTGCCGGTTAACCACACACGCTCCACTAATCGACTTGGTAAGGTACAAAGTGTAATTTCATGGGTTAGCACCTATTTCACATTTTCCTAAGTAACTAAGATTGGGAATTTATAAGTGTTTAGTTACTTAGTATTTTTCATTATACTTTTAATGAAGGGAGAAATATAGTCCTTTCCTACCCGTTCGGCTAACGACCCTCCACCAGTCAAGGAAGCGGTGGGTGAGAGTGGACACCCATTAAACTGCCATTTTATAGGCAGTAACCTTATACCCCCCTTATAGACCGGCTTCGTGAATGAGGCCTACTAATGGTAAGATTGACTTTATCTTATACATATCTATATAATTAAAATTATAATAATAGTATAAGGGTGTATTTTAAACATTTAAAATACTTGGTGGTTTAATCTATTAATTAAACTATACTCTTAATTTAATTAAACTTAAACCATGTCTTTATGGAATTATTAACTCTTTTAATTAAACACTTTAATTAATTTAATGAAGTCCATAAAGTTTGAATTTTAACTTTTAAAATTGTAGAGTTTGGAATTAAAGTATTAATGTGTGTGAGACTTTACAAATTGCAAAACTTGAGGGCAAGTTTTGAAACTATTCAAAACCTTTCATTTCATAACTTATAAGTTTAATGGTTCATTAAAAATGAAGACTCTTTATTTTATGTAACCTCTTATTCTTTAATAACACTTTTAAAGAAGTGACTCTTAAACATCCATAACTTGAAGACAAGTTATGGAGTCATAAAATAATTAAATGAAAAAGACTCTTCATTTTTTATGTAACCTATGGTACTTTTATGATTTTTAAGATTCATAAATGTGACCTTTTATGTGACTTGAAGACAAGTTACAAAAACACCTTTTATGAACTTCTCTAGATTAATTTGGATTGAAAACAACTAAAACACAATTTTTTTTTCATTAATCTAAACTAACTCATAAATCAAGGAAACATAAAACTCTTGGTAATCCATAATTTGAGGACAAGTTATGGACTCCATACAATTTCACTGAGATCAAGAATTATACTAACAAACAATTTGCATATAATTCCTATGATCTACCAAAACTCATAAGCATGAACATTCATAATCAACAATTTTCAAGAATTACATAAACATATATAAACTTGAAACTTCGATTATAGCATTGAAATTGGTTTAAAACAATCATTACCATATAAAAAACAGGTTTTATAAGTCTAAAACAGTCAAATGTAATGATTCTAGACCAATTCCAGCACCAAAACTCGAAGATATGCTGTTTGGGGGTCCAACTCGTCGAGTGCATGAACCAACTCGACGAGTTGGATGCATTTTGCCTTGGACTCGTCGAGTCCCCTGTCCTGACAGCACAAAACCTCGATTTTCAAGCAGTATAAGCAAGTATAACAAGAAAAGAAGCCTAGGCTCTGATACCACTGTTGGGTTTTGAGCATTCTAACACTCCTATGGTGTACATGCAACCCTAAATACCTTGGATCTATGTTTTATCTATTATACATGCAAATATCAATTTTCCAAGGTATTGTTCTAACTAGCATAATATAAAGTACACATAATATAAAATCTAGTAGAATTACATACCTCTTGTTTGGTGCTTGATTCCATGGAGCTCAAGAGCCTAGTGCCCCAAGTGTGACACCTCAAATGGTTCACACAACACCATGAACATTTGGAATAACTTGAGAGAAACTGCACACTTCATGAAATCGGCTTGCCCTCTACATGCATACATGGTGGCCGATTTTTACAAGAATAAGATCATTATATAGTTAGTCACAATTTGGGTAAACCCTAATTGTTATGGCTTTCCATTTCCTTGGATCCATGGGTTCAAATACACCATGGAGCATCCATGGAGCATCCTATGGGTTTTAGCCCAACTTGATAATCCATGGAGCATTAGCCCACTATATAAGTGTGGATGATTTACACAATCAACCCATATATTTAATTAGTCTTCTTTTGATCACTTAATTAATTCTAGATTAATTCTTGATCAATACTAATTAAATAATCTTATTAATATATTAGAACTTATAATATATTAATAAACCTTAAGTGTTATTTCTCTCATTTTAGTCTATCCAAATGCATGATGCCATGCAACCCAAATGGACCATGCCGGGTCGGGTCAAGTATATACCAATTATAGTTATGGACTTAGACACTAATCCAACAGTACACTGCTGAGCTCGGTAGGTAGCTGCAGTCTATAAGCCACTGGACCAATTCGGGCAAGGATCTCGAATGGTCCGATGTACCGTGGGCTTAGTTTTCCCCGTTTCCCGAAACAGCTCACCCCTTTCCAGGGAGAAACTTTTAACAACACCCGATCCCCGAATTGAAATTCCAAGGGCTTTCGACGTTTATCAGCGTAACTCTTCTGTCGGTCGCGTGATGCTTGAAGTCGAGCTTTGATTTGAACTATTTTCTTTGTCATTTCACGTATGATTTCTGGTCCTGTTAATGCATTGTTTGGTGTCTGCCCTCTTGCCAGTTGAGTGTTGCCTACCTCTGTCCAATTTAACGGTGATATACATTTACGACCATATAATGCTTCGAAAGGAGCAACTTTGATGCTTGTGTGATAACTGTTGTTGTACGAAAACTCAATTAAAGGTAAGTGGGTATCCCACGACCTTCCAAAGTCTATCACACACGCTCGAAGCATATCCTCAGGCGTTTGAATGGTTCGCATACTTTGACCATCCGTCTGTGGGTGGTAAGCAGTGCTCATGTCAAGTTGTGTCCCCATAACCTTCTGTAGCGATTGCCAAAAGCGTGAAGTGAACCTACTATCTCGATCTGAGATGATAGATATTGGTACTCCATGGAGTCTCACAATTTCCTTGATGTAGATTCTTGTTAGTCGCTCCATCTTGTATGTCTCCTTTATTGGCAGGAAATGAGCGGATTTTGTCAACCTGTCGACTATTACCCATATGGTATCCAATCCATCTGTTGTCTTGGGTAATTTGGTCACAAAGTCCATAGTAATCCTTTCCCATTTCCACTCGGGTATTACCGGCTGTTGTAATAGTCCCGAGGGCTTTTGATACTCTACCTTCACTTTAGCACAAGTAAGGCACTTGCTAACGTATGTGGCAATCTCTGCCTTCATGTTAGGCCACCAATAGTATTGCTTGACATCCAGGTACATTTTATATGACCTTGGGTGGATGGAGTATCGTGTCTTATGAGCTTCATTCACGACTACTTCTCTGAATCCCCCAAGTTTAGGGACCCAAATTCGGTTCATGAAATAATATGTTCCGTCCTCCTTGACTTCGAAGTTCTTTTCCATTCCACGTAACGCTTCGCTCGTTCTGTTTTCTGTCTTCATGGCGTCGAACTGGGTTGCTTTGATTTGTGAGGACAGATGGGATTGGATGGTTATTGAAAGAGTCTTCACACATCGATTTGAGTATTGTTTCCGACTCAAGGCATCAGCTACCACGTTAGCCTTGCCTGGGTGGTATTTGATTTCGCACTCATAATCGTTTAGCAGCTCAACCCATCTTCGCTGCCTCATGTTTAACTCCTTTTAATTTAAATCGTGCTGGAGACTCTTGTGGTCGGTGAAAATGGTGCACTTGGTACCATAAAGGTAGTGCCTCCAAATTTTCAAGGCGAAGACCACAACTCCCAATTCGAGATCATGGGTGGTATAATTCACCTCATGTGTCTTTAGTTGTCGGGATGCATAAGCTATCACCTTACCACGTTGCATGAGTACACAGCCTAAACCCTGATTCGAAGCATCGCAGTAAACTACGAAGTCCTCTGTTCCCTCTGGTAGTGATAGTACTGGTGCACTACAGAGGGCTCGCTTCAGAGTTCGGAAGGAAACCTCCTGCTTTTCTGTCCATTCAAATGGTACCCCCTTTTGTGTAAGCATGGTAAGTGGCTTGGCTGTTTTGGAGAAGTTCTGAATGAATCTCCTGTAATAGCCTGCGAGACCTAAAAATTGATGAATTTATGTGGGTGTCGTTGGGACTGCCCATCCTTCAATGGCTTTGATCTTAGAAGGGTCCACATGTATCCCTTCTTAACTGATAACATGACCCAAAAAGTTTACACTACAGAGCCAGAACTCACACTTAGAGAGTTTTGCGTATAACTTTTCGGTCCGTAGGGTTTCCAAGATTTGCCGGAGATGTCGGCCATGCTCCTCTTCACTTCGAGAATAGACCAGGATATCGTTGATGAAAACGATGACAAAGTTGTCGAGGAATGGTCGGCAGATTCGATTCATCAGGTCCATGAATGCGGCAGGGGAATTCGTTAGATCGAACGACATTACAACGAATTCATAATGTCCATAGTGGGTTCGGAAAGCGGTTTTGGGGATATCCTCTTCCCGGACTTTGAGTTGGTGGTATCCGGATCGCAGATCTATCTTAGAGAAGTAACTTGCTCCTTGGAGCTGGTCGAATAGATCGTCGATTCGTGGAAGTGGGTAGCGATTTTTGATAGTGAGCTTATTTAGTTCTCTGTAATCAATACACATCCTAAAGGATCCGTCCTTTTTCTTAACAAAGAGGACCGGAGCTCCCCAGGGTGAGAAGCTAGGTCGGATGAATCCTTTGCTCAAGAGTTCGTTAAGTTGGCTTGACAGTTCTTGCATCTCCGCAGGAGCCAACCTATAGGGTGATTTGGCAATGGGCGTAGCTCCCGGCACCAAGTCAATTCAGAACTCGACTTGTCTTTCTGGGGGTATCCCCAGAAGTGTGGGGTTTTGAGCATTCTAACACTTCCTAAGTGTACATGCAACCCTAATAAACCTTGGATCTATGTTTGTCTAAGGTACATGCAAAATATTAATTTCCAAGGTTTATAACCTATCTAGCATGGCATGGGGTACTTTTAAACATAAAAGGACTAGATGAATTACATACCTTTTGTTGATTGTTGATTCCTTGGAGTTTGAGAGCCAAGCACCAATAATGTGAATGCCTCAAATGGAAATCACAAATCACCACAAACTTGGAAAATGTATGAGAGAGTATACTAACACTTAGAAATCGGCCACCACTATTACACACACACTTGGGTGTTTTTCATGAAACATAAGCTTGTTTATATAGTGTGCACGGTTAGGGTGAAACCCTAATAACTCATGTCTTTTCCTCTTCCAAGGATCCATGGGTTAAAAGCTCCATGGATCATCCATGGACTTCCATATAAGCTTAGCCCATTAACAAATGAGCATTAGCCCACACCATATAAGCTTAGCCCATTAACAAATGAGCATTAGCCCACACCATACAAATGAGCATTATCCCATAGCATTAGCTCCTAGCATGTACACTTTGTTTTTCTAAACAATAGTTATGCCATACTCCAAGTATGCACACTATGTTTGTCTATGATCTTTACTTTGTGAAATAGATCAATTGAACATGATTCCAATGATGCTCATTTCACAATCCCAAATCCTTATTGTAAATGTAAGAATTCCTAATTCCTACCATTTACCAAAAAAAAAAAACTGTTAGATTTTAAACTTATATGCACTGATCCTCTCGTAATGGTTATGCACAAGGTCACCAAAACCTTGTCATCAGTCATTACAGAGGATTCCAAAGGAGATCAACTCTATGGAAACGAACTCTCATATTCAAAGTACATTGCTTTAAACATCCTTCTTGCATAAACGTTTCTAACTTTCTCATAGATTCTTAATATCCAACTCCCAATATGGAAAATTTCCATATTCCTATTTTGATTATCATATCTGAACAAGAGCTACCTCTTTTCAGAATATATATCCATATGGTCCTTCCAAAATTTAACACTATACTTCCAACTGTCCCTGAGCAACCAATCTTTGGTGAGCCTTAGATAGTCCTCGACAATTGCTTAATCATTTTAGTCTTATCCAATTCTATACTTTTCTCTTCTTAATGCTCTGAGCATTTGGAAAATTTAGAAAGGATGAATATTATAGCACATGTGACCGATCCTATACCCGAAGCATATGGGACACGATTCACGATGTCTCACATAAAGACCTGATACTGGATCAGTCTTTTGCTACAATATTTTTGTATTTTCCATGTTTTCAAAAATCGACTATGAAGAGGGATGTCGTGATCATAATCGAATTTGAGAACGCAATATATATAGAATTTCCTTATGTTGAACCATTACAACATAAAATTCATATATATGTCCTTGACTAAAGATGATTAAAACTCAATCTAAGCTTTTAGAATTGAAATGAAGTATAATTTCCTCTCCCTTAATTATAGCAAAACAACTTTTTCAACCCCTACAACTTTACGAATTGAAACTTTTGTTTTTCTATAATTAACATTGCTAACTTGCAACACTAAACATAATAATCATGCTCCCACCAACATGATGATTATCAGCATAACACTTATGCTCCCACTAGCTCTGACATATTTCCAGAAATCAGCTGGACTTCTGAAATTTAGATTCGTACACCCTTTCTTAGATAGCTCACATGTGTGTCTAAACAATTTCCAGAACTATGAAAAGGGATGTCGTAATCATAGTCTAAATTGTTTAGACCTTTGCCATTTCTCACAAGTCCATGTTAGTGTGCCGGTTAACCACACACGCTCCACTAACGACTTTGAGAATGCAAACATCACAATTGCTATCTACTTAAAATCTTCTTAGTGAAAGCATTTCCTCACCATCATTTTCATGAATCGGAGAGAAACCTTATGACACTTAGATTTTATGGTGTATGAGTTCCTATCCATGTGAATTTGTCAAAACCATAATCACAAGACAAGGTTAGTAACAAATTCAGCCTTACATGGATTGAACTTGTTCAATCTTAATTTCTTGTCATCTGGTAGCACAAGGCCCACCAATGCTTCCAAGATGTTATGCACACAGTTTAGAACTAACAGAACTTATATGCATAGTCAACTTAATAGGAACAGACACAGAAACAAGAATTATGTCAACTTAATAGGTTTCAAACCTTAAGTCGTGTGCTAGTGATAAAACTCAGGTTTTACTCTTGATTAAATCTTGAAATCCTTTCAGGATCTTTAAGACTCCCACTGTCCTCTTGACATATAAGTTTCCCTAGTCAAGGACCATTCCTTGACAAAACAAATATTCAAGGAATAGTGCGGACTCTTATCAAGATAAACACTTCACACAATTGGTCTTAGTTGGTCTTTGTCTTATCCAAGACATCACAACTTACCAATTTCAAATGTACAGGAGTAGAAAACATTTTACACTACATTTGATAAGTGTTTTAAACCTTACTTTATGTCACTCAATGTTACAATCTTGGAGTATGACTCTAAGAGTTGTTTTTGGAACGAAGTATGATCCATCTTCTTGATTTTAACCATTCTAACAATTCACTACCCCTCATCTTAGTCATAACAATACACTAAGATGTCCTTAGAGTATGAATTTGTGATATGGTTTCATAATCATTAAGATGATCATAAAACATGATACTAAAGTACTCTCCCATCTTTTCAGATTTGAGAAACTTTTTATCTCTCTGCCAAATTTGATTCTTCTCATCCGTTCTGCCATACATTGAAACTTTTCCAATGTTACAGAATTATACTTAACCTTATAAGTATAACCATATATACTAATCTGTAGTAAATCATGACGAATCGATCTTTGTGGTGGACCTTGACCAACACACACCCAGTGTGCCTATCTCCTTAGTCCTTCAATTGGCTATTACATATTTCCTAGCAATATGTACATGCAACCCTAATAAACCTTGGATCTATGTTTGTCTAAGGTACATGCAAAATATTAATTTCCAAGGTTTATAACCTATGTAGCATGGCATGGGGTACTTTTAAACATAAAAGGACTAGATGAATTACATACCTTTTGTTGATTGTTGATTCCTTGGAGTTTGAGAGCCAAGCACCAATAATGTGAATGCCTCAAATGGAAATCACAAATCACCACAAACTTGGAAAATGTATGAGAGAGTATACTAACACTTAGAAATCGGCCACCACTATTACACACACACTTGGGTGTTTTTCATGCAACATAAGCTTGTTTATATAGTGTGCATGGTTTGTGTGAAACCCTAATAACTCATGTCTTTTCCTCTTCCAAGGATCCATGGGTTAAAAGCTCCATGGATCATCCATGGACTTCCATATAAGCTTAGCCCATTAACAAATGAGCATTAGCCCACACCATATAAATACAATAGCCCATGATTTAATTAGTCTTCCTTTTAATCACTAAATCAATTCATAATTAATTCAAGATTAAAACTAATTAAATAACATGACTTTATATTAATATATTATAACTTATAATATATTAATAAATCGTACGTATACAATTCTCATAAAATTATCCATAAACAGTTTGGGTGAAGTGCAACCCAAATGGACCATGCCGGGTCGGGTCAAGTATATACCAAATAAGTTATGGACTTAGACACCTTATCCAACAGGAAGATCTTCAGGAAAGACATCCGGGAAGTCGCAAGCCACTGGGATGTCTCGAATATTGACCTCTTCCTTGGACTTATCCACTATGTGAGCCAGAAACGCCAAGTCCTTCTTTTGTAGATATTTTTGTGCCTTAATGCACGAGATAAGACGAAGGTTCGTTCTGGGTTTGTCCCCGTATATAATTTGGGTTTCGTGGTTAGGGAGATGAAGGCGAACGACCTTCTCACAACACATAATTTCGGCATGATGCGGGCTCAACCAGTCCATGCCGATAATCACATCAAAACTCCTAATAGTTACAGGCATCAAGTTTATTTGAAAGGCGTGATGATTTAAAGTTAGGGTAGATCCTACATAGATTTCCCCAGCTGATTCGGTTTTCCTATTAGCCATTTCCACCGTAAAGGTTTCATTAAGCTTTTGGGATTGTTGTTTTAGTAAGTGTTTAAATTTATTACTCACAAAGCTTCGCTCTGCCCCGGTATCAAACAGGATGCATGCATATGAGTGGTTAAGGAGAAACGTACCGGTGACGACAGCGGGATCCTGAACCGCTTCTCCTTGTCCCATAGTCAGCACTCTTTCTGCTACTCCTGTCGCCTGGGTGTTTGCAGTGGGACAATTCCGTCTGAAATGTCCGGTCTTCCCGCACCCATAACAGGTATAACTGGCTCCATCCTTTGTGTTGTTGTTGTTGTTGTTATTATTGTTGTTGTTGTTGTTGTTGTTGTTGGGCATCTGGTTTTGTGGAAACTGGGTCCTACAATATTTTGCTGTAGCCCTTCCGGTTGCATCTTGTGCACATCATCTCTCTGCATTCCCCGAGGTGATGGTAGTTACATTTGTTACACTTGGGAAGATTCCCTCTGTACTGCTCCTGAGTATTCGGCGTGGATGAGGCTGGAGCATGTGGTGATGTGGTAGCTTGGGTTGCTGCATGGACAGTCACTGTCTGTTGCTTCTTAGATGATTCTGAGTTCTGCTTACCTCTTCTCTTGTTGTTCTTCCCTTTCTTATTCTCTTCTTCCTTCTTAACCTCCGTTTCCACAATCTTAACACTCTTCTTGCTGCCATGATCATACAGTTTCTTGGCCAATCTTTTGGCGCTATCAAACGTCTCAGGGTTTGCCGCAATGACATTCCCTTGGATAGGTGCAGTTAATCCCCAGATGAACCTCTCAATGTTTTTCCCTTCTGAGGTGATCATACCCGGACACAGAAGGGATAGCTCACTAAACCTGGATATGTATGCTTCGATGTTGGAGTTCTGAACTGTCAAGTTCCACAATTCTTGTTCCATATTTTGTATTTCACCTCTAGGGCAGTACTCTGCCAACATCATTTCCTTCAGTTCTTCCCAGGGCATTGCGTTTGCCACTGGAAGGGTCATGGCTTCGATGTGACCGTTCCACCATGAAAGAGCTTGATCAACATAGGTATATGCTGCGAACTTGACCTTGCACCCATCTGGACACCCGCAAATTTCAAAGACGGATTCAATTTTCTCAATCCACCTCTTTAGGGCTATGACACCTCCCGTTCCATTAAAGGTTCGTGGTTTGGCGTTGGTAAAGTCTTTGTAAGAGCATGTCTTGGTAGGTCCTTGATTTATTCCGTTGTTTGAACTTCCAGCTCCCTGCCCGTTTCCTCCGCCATTGTTCCCTTGGTGGATTTGCGCCATGGCTGCTGTGACTGCAGCATATACAGTGGCTTGAAACGCAGCTGAGTTGACTTCCGGTGGTTGGTTATTTCCGCGGTTTGGTCTCTGAGGCATCTTGCTGTTACGGAACAGAAAGATGTTGAGTATGTGTTGTGTTTAAGTTGAGAATTTCGTGAATCGATTTTTTTTTTGTATCTAATTGTTCCCATATATTTACACCAAACAATAATAGTATAAAACACATAGCAGGTCACAACATCACCATAAAACACATAATATTTTTCACTAATAATATACGTACTTTGATACATGAAAATTTGCTAGAAAGAGCATACATAAAGTTCGGCAGCATAACGACTCTATGAGTAGTGTAATCACTTAAACATGGAGTCGGTAGTACATAATATAGCGAACATAAGAGAACATAGCACTAGTAGGGTAAAGCTGATCCTAACACACTAGGAAGCGCCCAACGGTGGCAGCGAGATCATATACCGAAGTTTTGTGCCAACAACTGGGCCATCTCAGTCATTTCTCCAATGACTTCACCTCTTTCTAGTTCAGCCTGCACCGCTCGTGCTTCCATGGCGAATAGCTGTTGTCGTAATGCGACAGCCTCAGCCTCCGGAAAACGATTCTCTCTCATGGGATTTCCTAGTGGGGCGGGGTGGTTCCGTGGTGTCTTGCCAGTAGGTGGTGTGACGGAGGCTTCGTCTGTGCCTCCTTCTTCCTCTATATCGTCATCGGTCCCATCAAACTCGTAGTCTGTGTCTTTGTACTCGTCAGGTCCAATGCTGTGTGCTCCCCCTTGCTCTTCCCCAAGGTCGTCCTCAATCATTCCATGAGCCACTAAGACCTGATGAAACTGAATGCCCTGATGCTCCTCTTCCATGGTGACTCTGAGGGGGAACACGTAAGGAGGTATATAAATAAACTATTATTAATCCTAAAATATTTTTAGTTGTTATAAAATTGGGTTGGTGCATTCTTCTTGTTTAACAATAGGGTATGCCTTGGGTTTACTGACCATCGCGATCGTTCCAGGGCATTTGATAGTTGTACCATGAAGAAATGTAGTTGATCAGGATACATTCATCCCTAATACAACTGTGAACAATCCTGGCTTAACCGAGATGTCAGGTTCTCCCAATCATCTTATTTGATTTGTTATTATGTTCATTTTTCTAAGTCGCAAAATAAGAGTGTTTATTAGCACATTTTATTTGTTTTGTTCAGAGTTATTTAGTCCCTTGCTGGGTTTATAGTTGCATATCAATGTGTGGTTAGATATGCCAGTTCACTATAAACAGAGCTCTGATACCAACCTGTCACACCCCCGAACCAGACGGCGGAAACGTCCGAGGGCTCGCGTGACTTAAATTGAAATATCATCACAATGAATATACATGAAACATAACACATTCATCACCATACATTACATAGTACAACTGGCATTGTTTACATCAAGTACAAGGTTTACATTACATGATTCCAAAATATAAAGTGTTTGGTGATTAGCAACTACAAAAGAAACTTTCAACACACTGGATGCTTCCTTGTCTAACGATTACCTGAGAATACAAGTTATTTTGAAAACGCTCAACATATATAATGTTGGTGAGTTCATCAGTGTGTTTGATGTAAAATAGTTTATGTCGTTCGTAAAACCCAGAAAATCCGATATTTTCTGTATTAAGACTTTTCTTGAAAATGTTGTGATGATCCTGTAAGTATATGCGTGAATGATTTCAAAACATGAATAAATGAGAAGTTTTGCATTATAGTTTTTGAAAGTACAAATAAGCAAGATTGGTTCCCCGGAAAACCCGATGTTTTCCGATAAAAAGTTATGATGGTTTTACATTATTGTATCGTCACATCGAATGAATATGATTTCCCTTGATTACTTAAATGATATCGGATTTCTACGTGAGTCGTTATAACCATGCATGATAATGACTAGTTCGTCTGTCTTGGCATTCTAATGAACACCGAAATTTGATCATAAGATTTTGTCACCCTAGACTGGCCGAGGCTAACTGTAGCGAACATATTAGGTGTGGGGGAGTCACCCCCGTATAGATCTATACACAAACTCTCGCTCTCCCTCCAGGAGACTTTGATTACAACTACAGACTACGACCGACTGAATTTGATTATTTTTCTAACGATTCATAGATTTATAAAAATAGTTATTTTTCTATTTAAAACCCATAAGTTATAAACTTTTGTACATTTTGACCCAATTATTTTATTATTAACATAATTGACCAAAAATATTAGTTTGACCTATTCAGCCTCTTATTTTGGTGAAGTTGGCAATTTTAGTCCTTTTTATAACAAAAATGACATATTAGGTCCTTGGACTATTTTTCTTGACATTTTTGACCAAAACACTTATTTAAATAATGTTTTAAGCCCAAAAGTAAATTTTAGAAAGTTTCAACCCTTTAGTTAAAAGACTTGCATTTTAATCCACACTTTTCGCAATTTTTACACTTTTTACCCAAAATCCAAAATCTTTGCATTTTCAATCCTTTTTAGCAAATAAGGTAATTTTAACCCCAAAAATAGATTTATTTACTTTTCTACCCACTGTTTTGAGAAATTTACCATTTCAGCCCCCTTAAAACCATATTTTTCGCAACTTTGGGCTTATGGGTCGAAAAGCCCAAAATTTTAGCCCAATAAGCTACAAATTTCATTTTTAGTCCTTTGAAAAACATAATGTTCAAAGAAACTTCCATTTTAACTGTTTTGACATTTTGAGCCTTGAAAAAACTGTAAAGGACAACTTTTTCCCAAACTTTTGTTTATTTGACAAAAATAGTCCAATAATAAGTTTTTATGTTGTAGTGTGTTATTTTAAAGCTTGTACAGTAGTTTATCTTGACATGTTAAGTGAAATATGACCTAGATCACATATTTTTCCTTCTTGAACTATAGATCTCGAAATATATTTCATTTTTAGCACATATTTACCACAAAAACACAAGAAATCACACATAACATACAAATACACATAGATCTTCACATTTTACTTGTATTCTCCCCCATAAATCATATGAAAACCGAAAATAGAGGGGTATGAACTCACCTTTGCTTGTTGTTTTCGGTTTTGAAGAAAGAATGGAAGAGTTTGATGTTATTTTCGGCCCTTGAAAGCTTCTTGAGAGGACTTTGGCTTAGATAGGTTCTAAGAAGCATGATCATGAACTTTCATGAGTTAGAAGGAGATTTATAAAAGAATCAAGAAACTAAACCATGGATCTAAGTACAACTTACCAAGAAGTGATGATATTCTCTTGAAATCCTCTTGATATACAAGCAAAATTTCGAGATTTTGGAGTGGGAAGGAGGAGGATACTTGAGAGAGTTTGGAAGAAGTTTGATGTTGTGTGTGTATGTTTTCCTTGTGCTCTCGGCCGAAGAAGAAAAAAGAGAGGGGAAGAGAGATATAATGAGTTGACATGCATGGAAGTATGAGAGATTATAGCATTGTTACATGTTGAATAATAGGGAGGTGGCATCAAAGTCAACCCTCCCTAATTACATCTCTTCTTTTTCCTACTTGGGCCGAGAGAGAGAGAGAAAGGAAAGAAAAGATTTGAGCCTTAGTGTTTGAGTTTCGTAATGTGAAGCCCAAATTGATAGTTTTCGGCCCATTGGGCCTTTGGAGTGGATTACGGCCCATTCTTGCATGAAAGAATGGATTTGTGGCTCTTTAGGGCTAATTGGATTGTTATGGCCCAATAAGGCCCAATAAGGAAATCCTAGTCCATGTTGGACTTAAACCGGGATTTCTTGGGTTTCCAACCTTTGGTTGACTATTTGAGTGTTTGTATAGAATGTTTGATGGAATTTTGTTGTCATAGAATAAGCATCATACATGCTTTCAAGTTTTAGTTACAATGTTATCCTTGTTTAATGTTTACAAATCATTAAAATTCCAAGTTGTGACAGATGTGATGGTGGTGGTAGCAGTACAATCCTTACTGACGTGCCCAGTTCTGCCGCACTTGAAGCAGCTCGAACTACCTGCCCTACACGGCCCATCCTGCCCTCTGCCACACTTACCGCAGCGGCCTCGATCCTGCTAGCCCTTCCCCCGAGAATCTACCTTGGGCTTTTTGCACGAGCCCTCTCCGCTAGAAACCGAATTTGGCTTCCTCTTCCTCTCCATCTCTAGATCAATCTCTCTCTCACGAGCCCTGGCAATCATATCCTCCAATGTCTTGCAGCTGGAGCGGCTCACAAACTGGTGGATATCACTATGAAACATCTCATGATATCGAGCCTTCTTCATCTCCTCGTCCGCCACATACTGCGGAACAAGAAGGGCCCTCTCCCTAACCGTGGCGGTGATCTCCACCACAGTCTCTGTTGTCTGCTCCAAATCACAGGTGCAAACTCAACCCTGAACATGGTCGAAAAATCACTCCAGGTCATCGCATCCAAAACTGCGTCATCTCCAATGGCTCTCCCAACCTCCTCCCACCAATCACGTACCTTGTCCTTCAGAAGATAGGACGCAAGTCTAACCTTGTCCTCCTTGGGACATCTACTGGTGTAGAATGCGTTGGCGACATCCGCCAACCATCTGGTGCTCACAATGGGGTCCCGAGCCCCATGGTAGTCGGGAGCTCCACAAGCCCAAAACTCCCGGAAAGTCAGTGTGTGCGACCCGATCATGGCCGCCACCTCGGTGCGGAAAGCACTCGACTTCTCATCCAGAAGCTCCAAAATACCCTCCTTGACCGAACCAAAGATTATAGGAGTCTGGTCTAGAATGGTACGTGTGATCTCAGACGAGATGAACTCCCTCGTCTGCTCGTGAAGCTGCCCGACTCTAGAGCCCAGACATGATCCCTCACCAATGCCTGAAGTGCCAACTGGCCTAGTGCGTAGCGTCACCATACTGAAAATACACCATAACAAACATCAGTATACTCATCATATCTCGAGGGATCTAACACACAACAAGTTTACTGGATTTATCTCGGCCTTCCTTGACTCGAGTACAGATCCTCTGCTTTCAGTAGTACGGGCCCATACTACCTTACACATCTATCTGTACTTTCCTCAAGAACTGCCTCGACTCTACCAAGTCCCTTCTACTACTACTGCTGATCTCATGCTAAACTCATTCTAGGCTTTCCCTAGGGTAATCACCAACCCACTCTCCACTATCAGCTGCATAAGAAATCCATGTTATCTTCCCCTAACTAGCCCGTGAAGAGTATTACATATCACTAAGACTAGATAGTTATTCGAATGAGAGATCCTACCCTACAACCGTTGGACTCAAACAAGAGCTGTGAAATAGAGCTAGACCTAACCTTCTAAAATTATTTACTCCTTGCAATGTGTAACTTAACATATTCATTTCTTAGTTAGTAAAAGATAACTAGAACTCCTAAAAGCACAAAGCAAGCAACATTCGAGCATCGAGTAAACATAATCAAGTATATCTCTCTTAGGCTATCCCTGACTAATCTATACTAACATGTGGTTCATAAAGCTGAGATACATATAACAGGCACCTAAGGTATCCTTCCTAGATCCTTAGTCCTAATCTAGCATGCAATTCTCATAAAGCTGATACACATATAATAGGCACATAAGGCATCCTTCCTAGAACCTTAGTCCTAACCTAGCATGCAGTTCTCATAAACATATCATAACATAAACTTGTATGGGTAATTTGAGAGTACTTACTTGAGCTCGGCTGATTGCATGCATCACACCCCTTTTCTCTTTCTCAAAGTTCTTTTCTCTTTTCAAAATTCTTTTCTTTTTCTCAAAGTTCTTTTTATAAAAATGATTTTATTTTGAAAATTTTCATACCAAATCCTCAATTTGAGTTCAGACACACCCGAGGTTGTGCCTGAATTCCTCAAAACAAGGCTCTGATACCAACTTGAAACATCCCAAAAATACAGACCAAAAATTTCGTTTTTAATTATTAATAAAACCATTGTTATCCAAAACATATGTCATAATCTCGCAAACATCATATCAATGTGTATCAAAATATCATAGTATAAACATCCCAGGCTAAACAAATTGTGTGTGCACTGTAATCATCCCGGGCCCTTCCCCTTGCTACCGGAAGTACCTGAAACCAAAACTGAAAACTGTAAGCACGAAGCTTAGTGAGTCTCCCCAAACTACCACATACCATACAGACAATGTACAACTAGGAGATACGAGCCCCACCCACTCTCATGGAGATTCGGGCCCCGCCCACACTTTGTTGTTAAGGAGATTCGAGCCTCGCCCACACTCCGCTGTCTAGGAGATTCAGGTTCCGCCCACACTCTGCGCTCTAGGAGATTTGGGCCCCGCCCACACTCTGCTATCTAGGAGATTTGGGCCCCGCCCACACTCCGCTGTCTAACATCCAAACAAGTATCACACAGACAACAAGTATATCTATTCCTATCAAGCAGTCACATACTATATTCAAATAATATTACGAGATTCAGGCCCCGCCCACACTTGGCTACAATGAGATTCGGGCCCCGCCCATACTCAGCTACTATCATATAGCATATACGGGCCGACCTTGGTGTCGTAGACCCGTTCCTACTAATGAAAACTCACCTCGCAAGGCTAACTGCTAAAATCTCGAGTGAGGAATCTCTGATGGCTGCTCCGACGACTCCCCGGCTATCAATTTCATAATAACAGTTAATAAAAATCTGATAATCCTTCTTAGGGTAAAATGACCATTTTACCCCTGGTCAAAGTCAACGCTTGGGTCAAAGTCAACCTTCTGGTTGAACCAACTCTTCGAGTTGCTCCATCAACTCGTCGAGTCCTAGAACCTGAAATCGCGATCTAACTCGTCGAGTCTCCCCCTGACTCGTCTAGTTCCCAGGCTACTCACAGTCGTGATCTACCGATTTTACTCATCGAGTCCCTGCACCGACTCGTCGAGTTCTACCGTAATCTAAAACGGGACAAACCAACTCAACTCGTCGAGTCCCTCAATGGACTCACCTAGTTCCTCTGTCTGATTGAGCCATCTCAATGGATTAAGCTCATATCCTTCATATCCAAGCTCCATACTTCATCTACGCACTGGGAATACAGTTTTAAGGGTAAAGTTTCAACTTTACCCGCTCGTAGACCTTCTTAATGGGTTTAGCTAAAATCCTAACTCTCTAGAACATAGATCTTGGTCCACAAGCCATAATACCCTAAACCGAAGCACACTATACTAGATATAGGCTTTGAACATCAGTTGGACACATAAAGTTCCTAGCTTTGCTTCCAAGCATGGTCTCTTAGGGCTAAAAAGTCCATATTAACACTTATAATCTTGCATAGGGCTTCCCTGGTCATAAAGTTTTCACCTTTATGCAATGGAACCCCTCCTAGATCCCAGATCTAGAAAATAAGTCACTTGGGACGTCCAAATCCCAAAGACCAAGGTTCTTGCACCAAAACCCTTATAAAATGGAAGTAAATAGATCTAAGAAATGAATGATCAAATTTGAGACTTGATTACCAGAAAATGTAGCAAATGGAGTGTAGTTCCTGGATCTACTCCTTCCCTCTTGAGCCTTCTATCTTCTTCTTCTTGCACAAGCTTCAAAAGTGCACAAAGATCACTCAAAATGGCTCACACTCTCAAATAAAGCTCTAGGGTTTCGTGGATTAGGGTTTGGGACATGGAGGCTGGAAATGAGGCCAAGGGGTGGGGGTTAAGGAGCTAAAATAGGGTGTAAAACCCCAAAATTAGGGTTTCACTCGGGCCGGTCTACTCGTCGAGTCTAGGGCTCTTGACTCGTCGAGTAGATAGCTTAAACCCCACGCGTATTCTGCCTTCTACTCGACGAGTTAGGGCCACCAACTTGCCGAGTTACCCTTTTAAAATAAATAAATAAATGAGTTAAATGCATACCAGGAACCAGGCGTTACACAGACCCTTGAGGATATGTTGTGGGCCTGCATCATTGACTTCGGTGGGAGCTGGGACTCCTACCTAACGCTTGTAGAGTTCTCCTACAACAACAGTTACCACTCCAGCATAGGTGCTTCACCTTATGAGTTGTTGTATGGATGGAGATATCCTACCCAAGTCTGTTGGGGCGAGGTTGGCACAGAGTGATGGGTCGGACCGAGGTAGTCCTGCAGACTACCGAGATGATTCAACAGATCAGACATCGTTTGCAGACTACTCAGAGTCGGCAGAAGAGCTATGCCGACCGATGCCGATATGAGTTAGAGTTTCAGGTTGATGACATGGGACTCCTGAAGGTCTCACCCTGGAAGGGTGTGATTCGCTTTAGGAAGAGGGGGAAGTTGGGTCCCCAATACATCAGGCCATTCAGGATTTTTGCCAGGGTTGGCAAGGTGGCGTATAGACTAGATCTCCCTGAGAAGCTTAGTCAGATTCATAATACTTTCCATGTTTCACAACTACGGGAGTGCATATTAGACGAGGAGGCAGTGGTGTCACTAGATCATATACAGGTCGATGAGCACCTGAATTACATGGAGAGGCCAGTGGTCGTTCTAGAGAGAAAAGTGAAGGTTCTACATAACAAGGAAGTATCTTTGGTAAAGGTACAATGGGAGCATCGGAGGGGATTCGAGTGGACTTGGGAGTCAGAGACTGAGACGCGGGAGCATTATCCACGGTTGTTCACCGCAGCAGACTTCGAGGAGGAAGTCTAGTCCAAGTGGGGGAGAATTGTAACACCCCGACTCCCAGGTATAAATTTTAGAACTTTATATTCATATTTAAAGGCTTACTCGATGAGTTGGATGCCCCAACTCGTCGTGTAGAAACGGTTGTGGCCGCATGACTTAAGGGACCTACTCGACGAGTTGGAGGACCCAACTGGACGAGTTGGAGCTGGAATGTGAAACCCTAATTTGTAGGGTTTTGCACCATATTTAAGGGCTTAGCCACCCTCTACCACTCTTATCTCCCCCTTGACCTCAGAAAACCCTAATCGTGTATCACTCCTTAGTGTGTGTGTGTGTAAAATCTCAGAAGGTGGTTTTAGTGAAAGAAACTTGAAGATTCAAGAGCTTGCATCAAGGAGAAGCTTGTAGATCTAGTACCTACTCCGTCGTGGCTTCCATTTGAAGGTAACAAGTTGTTTCCTTGATCATTCTAGTGTTAGATCTCCTCATTCAAGGGTTTTAGACCATTTATAGCATAATTGTGGGTCATTCCTGGTATTGAGCATGATCTGAAGTTGTAACTTCAGATTTGGACTCCTCTAAGCCCTCATAGTCATAAAGTTATCGAATTAACCAAGCTTTGGCCCTTCTCTTTGGCTTAAACCTCTTACTTAGCTTTGTTTTGGAATTTAAGGCCTTGCATGCACGTAAAGTTTGCAACTTTACGTGGTAACTATACCCTAGGAGGTAGATCTATAGTTTGGAGCTTTGGTTTCGCTTAAAAGCATTTGAATGAGAAATGGACTAAAGAAACTCGACGAGTTGGTTAGGGTTTACCCATCTTTTGGACACTACATGAACTCGACGAGTTGTTTGGAAACTCGGCGAGTTGGCTCGTGTTTTCGGACACTGAGTTCTAAAGGAACTCGACGAGTTGCTAGATGCACTCAACGAGTTTGATCAACATGTACTGTTGACCTTGACTATTGATTTTGACCTTGACCAGGGGTTGACCAAGTGTGACTTCTGGGGGTATTTTGTAATTTGGAAATTTATGGATTTGGATCAATGGTGGTTATAGGTGGTTGAGTTTGGAGTCGTGCTTCGGGAGTTGACCTTTCAGTTTAGTACAGTTCGACATTGAGAGGTGAGTTCTTCTCACTATATCAACAGGGTCTAACGCACCAAGTCCGACCCTATTTGGATTGTTATCCTGGTTATAAGATTATGTTATCTTAGTTATCTGTTAAATCGGTATCCTGGTTATAGGATGATGCTATGTTAGTGATCTGTTAGATCAGTATCCTGGTTATAGGATGATGCTATGAATAGTGATTTGTTATATTTGTATGACTATATGTACATGCTAGTTAGCGTATGATATTTATGTGCACATGATTGTTTGATTGGGGGTTGGGTTGAGGCGATCATGCTTTGTGCTTTGTGCCAACATACCCAGGGTGGCCCGGATAGACTACAAACACAGTTAGGGCGTACTAGTCAGCCCGAAGGCCCAACGAGTGGTCCGAATAGGCTGAAGGCCCGCGAGGCGGTCCAAACGTGCCGATGGATCAAGGAGCGGTCCAGATAGACTGATGGCCTGCGAGGCAGTCCAGTCAGGCTGATGGATCATTATGCATGCTATTTGTTATGATATGATTATAGTTTGTATGGTGTTGGTATTTTGGGGGAACTCACTAAGCTTCGGGCTTACAGTTGTTTATTTTGTTTCAGGTACTTCTGATGATTGTGGGAAGGCGAAGCGTGATCATGCACCTCCTTATATTTTTATGATATGATTCTGGGATACCCCGACATGAAACTATTTTGAAAACGAATTTGTAATAATGATTGGTTTTAAATGTTTTAAAAAGTTTTAAATTGCCATGATTTTTTTGAGGGTGTTACATGGAAACTGGTACCGAAGCCAAAAGGCCATACAATCGTCGGTAATATATGGGTATATAAAAACAAGCTTGATGAATCTGGTGCGGTGGTGAGAAACAAAGCCCGGCTAGTTGCTATGGGGTACAGTCAACTTGAAGGTGTTGACTACGATGAAACATATGCCCCCGTAGCTAGAATGGAAGCAATACGTATCTTCTTAGCGTATGCGGCACACAAGAACACCAAAGTGCATCAAATGGATGTAAAAAGTGCCTTTCTGAATGGAGAACTGAAGGAAGAAGTTTACCTGCAACAACCTCCAGGCTTTGAGAGTCTAGAATTTCCAAACCATTGCTACAAGCTAGAGAAAGCAATATACGGTCTGAAGCAAGCACCGAGGGCATGGTATGAGACTATCTTTGAGTTTCTTGTCATGTCTGGATACAAAAGAGGTGTGATTGATCCCAAATTATTTAGAAGGGTAAATGGTAATCACTTGATTCTCATCCAAATATATGTGGAAGATATCATTTTTAGATCACCAGATCAGGGTATGGTGAATGATTTTGCAAAGCTCATGACAAGTAAATTTCAAATGAGCATGAATAGAGAGATCTACTTCTTTATAGGAGTTCAAGTGAAACAAGTCCCTCAAGGGGTATTCATTCATCAAGAAAAATATACCACTGAGTTGCTGAAGAAATTCTCAATGGACAATTGTTCCACAGCCAAGGTCCCGATGGTCTTTGGATACAAGATTTCAGCTGATCCTACCGGAGATTCAGTTGACCACAAAACCTACCGAGGAATGATTGGGTCATTGATGTACCTTACCGCAAGTAGACTGAATATTGTTTTTTCAACAGGCTTATGTGATCGGTACCAAGCTGACCCTAAAGTGTCTCACTTGACCGCAGTCAAGAAAATCTTCAGATATCTAAAGGTAAGTAAAGGTTAGGCCTCTGGTACCCTATGGGAATGACTTCAGCCTTTAAGAGTTCACAGATGCGGATCATGCAAAATGTAGATTAGATCGTAAAAATACTTCAGGTGGATGCCAATTCTTAGGAGGAATACTAGTCAGTTGGTCTTCAAGGAAGCATAATTATGTGTCTTTGTCTACCGTAGAGGCGGAGTATGTGGCCGCAGCCAACTGTTGTTCCTATGTTCTCTGGATGAAGACTTAACTTATGGACTACGGTTACAGAATGTTGAGGGTGCCAATTTACTGTGATTCTGAGAGTGCTATAGCGATTTCTCATGATCCTATTTCATGGGTTTTGAGCATTCTAACACTCCTATGGTGTGCATGCAACCCTAGAAACCTTGGATCTATGTTTTCTCTATTATACATGAAAACTTTTTTTTCCAAGGTTTCATCCTAACTAACATGTGATTGGGGTACATGTAATATAAAAACTAGTAGGATGACATACCTTTTTCTTGTGGTTGATTACTTGGAGCTTTAAGAGCCTAGCACCAATAATGTGAATGCCTCAAGTGGAATCACAAATCACTAAAACAACTTGGAAGACTTTGAGAGAATAAGATGCACTCTTGAAATCGGCTCACCCTTGTTATCTCACACCCTAGTGCCAATTTCAAGTGCCAAAGACCTCTTTATATAGTATGGTGGATTAGGGTTACATCCATATAAACCCTAATACCCATGACCTTTCATTTCCATAGGATCCATGGGTTAAAAGCTCCATGGACTTCCATGCAAGCTTAGCCCATCATAAATGAACATTGGCCCATTCTATATATAAGAGTCCATATTTAATTAGTTTCTTTTTTATCACTAAATTAATTCCAAATTAATTATTGATCAATACTAATTAAATAATATGATTTCATATTAATATATTATAACTTATAATATATTAATAAATCAAAAATATACTATTCTCAAAAGACCATCCATACAAATTGTTCCGGTGAAGTGCAACCCAAATGGACCATGCCGGGTCGGGTCAAGTACATACCAAATATAGTTATGGACTTAGACACCTTATCCAACAGTCTACCACTTGGATAAGTCTGATAACTATAGTTGCAAGTATGAATTCAGGAATCGACCAACAATCGTAGCTCTTAAAACTCTGTCGAACCATGAAGTGCCATTTTAAATAAGTGATCATATAATCCTCTGTTCTCAAGGTATCAGCCAGATAAATACATGGAACAATGTCGTACTTATTGTGCAGCAGTTTGTTTCCCGATTTCCGATTTGTTTGACATCGAACTAAATTGAACACATCAATTAGGTTCTGACCGGGCCCGGTAAATAGGTCCAAAAAAAATCATCGAGGGGCCCAGATATCGCTTCTAATCCTCCCAGGAGTAAAAGGAATAAATAAACTTCGACTCATATTCTTGTACTAACTACTTGTTGAATCATACACAAAGGCACGTTTTATAACATCAAGTTACTGATGTGTTTTCGTACAATCAATGTACAACCAACTCATAGTCAACAACTCATATCTCTAGGTTTGAAGACTTATATGATATTACCGTCTCACGCTCACTCGAGATAAATTCCATGAAGTGATACAAGTGAGCGTGGGTTTAATCCAATACTCAGAACTTATGAGCACTCATGAATGTTGCAGCAACTTTTGCTATGTCTAAACACCTTAGACATCTACAAGCACAATTAATGACAGTCTTGATTCATACCTACTTCCAAAGTGTGATTGACTGTGGAGAGTGTGAATAAAGTAATTATTCTGGAAGTCAAAACATGCAAAGTTGAAACAATAATAAACGATTGACACAAGATAGTAACACTTTACTCATAAATACATAACAACTTTTATTTAATCATCAAATGTCAATTACATTTTACAAGTTTCAGAAATAGCTATCTAATCAGTAAAACTAATATCGTCCTTCAGCCCGATGCGCCTCGCATGCTGCAAATGCTTAACCCTAGTCAGTCGGTTTGTGAGGGGATCTGATGGGTTCTCTTCTGACGATACCATATTTGCCACGAGGAGTCCTTCTTCTATCTTGTGTCTTATGAAGGGATATTTTATGTCAATGTGTCTGGATCTGCCATGATCTCTCAGTTCCTTGGCTAAGGCAACCACATTATTGCTGTCACAGAAAATCTCCGTAGGCTCCTTTATAGCTGGTACAACTCCAAGGTCTCCAATGAAGTTCTTCAGCCATATCACCTCCTTCACTGCCTCCCTTGCTGCTATGTACTCTGATTCGCAAGTTGAATCAGCTACTGTCTCCTGCTTGGAACTTTTCCAAGTAATTTCTCCTCCATTTAGGGTAAAGACCCAACCCGACTGAGAGCGGAAATTATCCCTATCAGTCTGAAAGCTGGCATCGCTATACCCCACTACTCTCAAGTCATCACTCCCACCAAGATTAAGGATCCAATCTTTAGTCCTTCGCAGGTACTTGAGAATGTTCTTTACTACTGTCCAGTGAGCCTTTGGAGGGTTCCCCTGATATCTGCCGACCATGCTCAAAGCAAAGGCCACATCAGGGCGGGTACAAGTCATAACATACATGATCGAGCGAACAACGGAAGCATATGGTAATAGACTCATCTCAGCTATCTCAGCCTCTGTACTCGGACTCTGAGCCTTGCTCAGTTTGGCATTGCTTTGGATCGGTAAATCACCTTTCTTGGAATTCTACACGTTGAACCTTTTCAACACCTTGTCCAAGTAGGTACTCTGACTAAGTCCAATTAGTCTTTTACTCCTTTCTCTCAATATCCTTATCCCTAGGATATAGGCAGCTTCTCTAAGGTCCTTTAAATCAAAACACGTTCCAAGCTAGGACTTAATCTCCAGCAAAGTTGGGATGTCATTTCCTATGAGTAGTATGTCATCCACATACAGTACCAAAAAGCTAACTATACTCCCACTAGCTGCGAGATGCTTGTTTCAATCCATAAATGGATTTCTCAAGCTTACATACTTTATCAGGGTACTTTGCATTGACAAAAACCTCTGGCTGACTCATGTAAACATCCTCAGCCAACTTTCCATTAAGGAAAGCGGTTTTGACATCGATTTTCCATATTTCATAATCATGAAATGCATCAATGGCTAGCATAACCCTAATAGACTTAATTTTCGCTACTGGTGAGAAGGTTTCATCATAGTCAACTCCCTGAGTTTGGGTGAAGCCCTTCACAACCAGTCGTGCCTTATAAGTGTGCACTTTCCCATCCATGTCGGTCTTCTTCTTGAAGATCCATTTGCACCCGACTGTCTTAGGACCCGGTACATTGTCAACTAAGTTCCAAACGTGATTGTCATACATGGACTGAATCTCGCTGTCCGTAGCCTCCTTCCATTTGGCAGATTCAGGGCCTGCCATGGCTTCCTTAAAGTTCATAGGTTCATCCAAGTTTACCAGTGTACTATCACTGATAAATGTATCACCTTCCGCAGTAATATGGAAACCATAACAATGCTCAGGCAGATTTCTAACTCTAGTGGAACGCCTCAGAGGTACAGACTCGTCAGTTAGTTCAACAAGAGTTTCCTCCTCAGGTTGATTTCTAGGGTTTGAGGTTCTTATTGGATTAATGTCTAAGTCCATAACTATAATTGGTAAGACTTGACCCGACCCGGCATGGTCCATTTGGGTTGCATGGCATCAGGACAATTGGATAGACAAGATGAGGAAAAAGGATACTAGTGATTTATATTAATATATTATAAGTTCTAATATATTAATATATAATCATATTATTTAATTAGTATTGATCAAGAATTAATTTATAATTAATTAAGTGATCAAAAGGAACTAATTAAATATGGACTCTAAGATATATGTGTGTGATGGGCCAAGTTCATTTAGGTTGGGCTAAGCTTTCATGGATAGTCCATGGAGTGTTTAACCCATGGATCATATGAAATGAAAGGTCATGGGTATTAGGGTTTAACCCTAATCTCCACACTATATAAAGATGTCCTTGGTTGGTGAAATAGGCACTAGTGTGTGTACACAAAAGGGCAAGGCCGATTTCACTAGAGAGAACCAAAGTATCCTTATTCTCAAGGTTATTCCAAGTGTTCATGGTGTTGTGTGAACCATTTGAGGTGTCACACTTGGGGCACTAGGCACTCAAGCTTCATGAAGACAAGTTACATAAAAAAAAGTATGTATTCTATCTATTTTATTACCCAAGTATATGATATTTGTATGCTAGTATAGGGTAATATCTTGGAAACTTCATATTTGCATGTATAATAGAGATAACATAGATCCAAGGTATTTAGGGTTGTATGTGCACCATAGGATGTTGTAGTATACTAAAACCCAACAGTGGTATCAGAGCCAGGTTGTTTTTTGTTATATTCATGCAAATGTTTGATTTTCAAAGTTGAAAAAAAAGGAAAAAAAAACATGAAGTTTGTCAAATTTTAAGATAATTACTTGTTTTGTGAAAAACTAATTATTTGTAAAATTTGAATCATTTGCTATATGATTTGAATTAGGTCAAATTTAGTAAAAGATAAAATGATATGATTATTTTATTAGTTTTAAAAGTTTGATCTAAATGTTTTAAGGAGTTACAAATTTTGACATAAAATTTTGGAGCTCAAAAAAAAAGTTTTTTTTAAAAGTTGTGATCTTATGTGTTTTGAAACCTCCATAAGTTATGGATCTGAAAAGGTTTTAAAAAAAAATTGATTCAAAGTTTTTATGGAGTTACAAAATTTGGTGTTAAGGTTTTAAAGAATTCCATAACTTATTCTTAAGTTATGGAACATGAAAAGTTTCATCATAAAACAAGCATTTAACTCCATAAGTTATGGATTACCAAAAGTTCTATGTTTCCTTGATTTATGAGTTAGTTTAGATTAATGGGAAAAAAAATTGTGTTTTAGTTGTTTACAATCCTAATTAATCTAAAAGTTGTTCATAAAATGTGTTTTTTTTGTAACTTGTCCTCAAGTTATATGAAAAGTCACATTTATGAATCTTAAAAACTCATAAATATGCCTTAGGTTACAAAAAAAATGAAGAGTATTTTCTTATAAATAGTTTTTATGGCTCCATAACTTGTCCTCAAGTTATGGATGTCCAAGAGTCTCTTCATTAAAAGTTTTAAAGCTTTACTTAAAACTCATAAGTTATGAAAATCCAAGAGTTTTGAATAATTTCAAAACTTGCCCTCAAGTTTTGGAATTTGAAAAGTTTTCTCTAATGAATACTTTAATTCCAAGTTAAGCCCTTAGAATTTTAAAAGTTAAAATTCAACCCATATACTTTATAATATTATAAGTTAATAATATATATATGTGTATAAGAGCAAGTCAGTCTTACCATTAGTAGGCCTCATTCACGAAGCCGGTCTATAAGGGGGTATAAGGTTGTTGCCTACAAAATGGCAGCTTAATGGGTGTCCACTCTCACCCACCGCTTCCTTGACTGGTGGAGGGTCATTAGCCGAACAGGTAGGACAAGGACTATAATTCTCCCTTCATTAAAAGTATTAATGATAAATACTAAGTAACTAAACCTTTTATTAATTCCCAATCTTAGTTACTTAGGAAAATGTGAATAAGGTGCTAATCCATGAAATTACACTTTGCACTTTGTTTAAACCGTTAGTGGAGCGTGTGTGGTTAACCGGCATACTAACCTGGATTTAACAAAGTAGGCAAAGGGTAACTTAATATTTATCATAGTATCGGTGGAGCTCGTGTGGTTAACCGGCACATCGATTGAGGGGTAAATATTAAGGGTACTAAGTATATTTGCATGGTTACTTCACACCTTGTTTTGTGATCCTCGGCATCCCAGTCACAAAACCTGAAGGGCACACTCGAGATTGAAACATGCCATTGAAAAGTTCAATGAATCTCAAAAGATCTAGGAGTTTGAAATCCAAGTAAAAACCTAATTAAATTATTTCGTTTTTCATGGTGGAAATTGGTAAATCGTCATTTACCTACCTTCAACTATTTTATAACTCGGATGACGGCATCCCTCTTCCAGTTATAAATAGGTTGTTGGATCCTAGCCTTAATATTTCATATTGGGTGTTATATTAAGGACTTTAGATCAACTATCTTGAATATCTCCCAAAAGATGTCTAGTTCAGACATCTATGATCTTCCCAAATCTCTTGGAACTTTACTTCCTCCACCTCCTCCAATTATTCTCCCTAACCCACAAGTTCAAGGTCACTCAAGCCCTAATGGCAAGCAAGGTCTATGTATGATCACATCTTAGAGATGAAATCACATATTGACAAGCCGGGAGAGTTGGGTGTCAAAGTCTTGAGAAAGTTGGATGATCAATCACTTTCTAAGTCACAAAGTGAGTTCCTTTGGGACTACTATGAAACAGACTATGACATGAACCTTAATGATCATATCTAGTTGCTTGGTGTTGCTGAATCAGCAATGATTTGGAACGATAGTAAAGCAAATTTGATTAGAAGATCAACTTCCCAAAAACTTTATGGACAGTGACAATGGTGACACTGGAAATCCAGAAAAAGCAATTCTCTTCCCAATGGAAAGGGATTGGCCATAGTCAACCCGGTTGACCAAGTGGTAAATAGAAAGGCTAAGTCTGAGATAGGCCCATTACCAAAGGGTCCATATGTTTATTTTGCCAAAGGAAGGGGTGTTGATTGCAAAGCTGCCAAATTTACCTAAGGATGTTAAAGTCAATAAGTTTGACTCTACATCAGGTAGAGCCCATTATCTAACTCTGTTAAGTTCTATTCTGAGATCCTCATTACATGATGTGACTGGGTCACATGTTAATGTTTTAAGAATCAAAGAATAGAGAGAAATATTAAAGGAAGTATATGTTGATTCTGATCGCGAAGGTGGATTTCGATCGCATCAGAATTTTGAGCAGTTGCTTAAGAAGTTATGATATATTGCTAAGGAATAGATAACAACAATTTTCCATGTGGATTGTAAGGATAAGTTTTTCTGCAAAGTTTTAAAATAAAAGAAAATTGTTTAATTTTATTTATTTGAAGTATCCTTACAATGACATTTGTGGAAAATTTTTGCTTATATGATTCCACTGACAGCAATATTGGAAAATGGATTTGATTCTTTCATCTGTGGTAGTGTCTAAATTTACCAAATCATGAAAGTTCCTCATCGCCCAAGTTTTAATTGGACCGAAACTTGGAATCATGCAAGTTGAATAGTATGATGAATGAGAACTTTCAAGCATTGGAAAATCAAGACTAATTACTTGTTCACATGGATGTGTGAGTCAAGTGAAGGACTAAAGGGATCGAGTACACATTCTTGTGCACTGGTCATGTCCACCACAAAGCTCGTTAAGACTATTTGATTTACTAAAGTTTAGTAAATATGGTTATACTTACAAGTTTAAGTATAATTCTGAAACATTGGAAAAGTCTCAATGTATGGCAAAACGAATGAGAAGAATCAAATTAGGCAGAAAGATAAAAGTTTCTCAAATCTGAAAAGATGGTAGAGTATTTTAGTATCATGTTTGTGATCATCTTAATGATTTAGAAATCATATCACAATTAGTCCTCTAAAGGTCATCTTAGTGCATTCTTATGACTAAGAAGAGGAGTCATGAATTGTTGAAATGGTTAGATCAGGAAGATGAGTCACACTTCGTTCCAAAACAATTCTTAGAGTCATACTCCAAGATTGTAACTTGAGTGCAATATCTTAAAGAAAGGTTTAAAACACTTGTCAAATGTAAGAGTAAAAGTGTCCTACTCTTGTACATTTGAAATTGGTAAATTGTGATGTTTTGGATAAAACAAAGACCAACTAAGGCCAATCGTGTGAAGTGTTTGTCTTGATAAAGAATCTGCACTATCTCTTGCATATTTGGCAAGATAGTCTTATATGTCAAAAGAACAGTGGGAGTCTTAAAGATCCTAAAATGAATTTCAAGAACTAATCAAGAATAAAACCTGAGGTTCTTCACTAGCACACGACTTGAGGTTTATAACCTATTGGGTTGACATATTCTGTGCCCATTCCAGTTAAAGTTGGCTTTGCATAGGAGTTCTGAAAGTTCTCAATTGGTTGCATAACAACTTGGAAGCAATGGCAGGCCATGTACTGCCAGGTGGCAAGAAGTTAAGATTGCATAAGTTCAGTGCATATGAGTTTGGATTTGTCATTATCCTTTTCTTGTGACTATGGTTTTGACGATTCACATGGATAAGAACACATACACCATAAAATCTAAGGGTCATAAGGTTTCTCTCCGATTCATGAAAATGATGGTGAGGAAACACTTCCACCAAGTAGATTTGAAGCAGATGGCAAAAGGTCTAAACAATTGAGACTATGATTACAACATCCCTTTTCATAGTTCTGAAATTGTTTAGACACACATGCATTCTATCTAAGGAAAGGTGTATGATTTTGATAAAGTTTTATCAAAGCATCTCGTATCAGAAATCTGAACTTTCGTAAGAAAGTCAATAAAGTAATGATTTCTAGAAGTCCAGCTGATTTCTGAGTACATGTCAAAGCTAGTGGGAGCATAAGTGTTATGCTAATAATCATCATGTTAGTGGGAGCTGTTGGATATAGTGTCTAAGTCCATAACTTTATTTGGTATGTACTTGACCCGACCCGGCATGGTCCATTTGGGTTGCATGGCATTGCAATACTTGGATAGACTAAATGAGAGAATAAGTTCTAATATATTAATAATAGTATTATTTAATTAGTATTGATCAAGTATTAATCTAGTATTAATTTGGTGATCAAAGTGAGACTAATTAAATATATAGGGTTGATTATGACAATCATCAATTCTTTTATGGTGGATTAATGATCCATGGTTTATGGGTTTGGTTATAACCATATGGAGCTCCATGGATAGTCCATGGGAGTTACAAATCCATGGGTCATGGGAAATCAAGAGTCATGACAATTAAGGGCATTCATGTGTAAACCCTAATTGTGACAACACTATAAAAGGAACCCTATGGCTAGCAAAATCGTGACCTAGTGTTACTAGAGAGGGCATAACCGATTTTGAGGCTAAGTGACATTCTCTCAAGTTATTCCAAGTCTTGTGGTGTTGTGTGAAGCATTTGAGGCACAACATTTGGGGTGCTAGGCTCACAAAGTCTTGAAGGAATCCAAGCAACAACAAGGTATGTATTTCTACTAGTTTTTATGTTTTATGTAATCCCCATGCCATGCTAGTCAGGAAATAACCTTAAAGAAAGAAATTTGCAAGTATATAGAGAAAACATAGATTCAAGGTTATTAGGGTTACATGTACACTTAGGAAGTGTTAGAATGCTCAAAACCCATCAGTGGTATCAGAGCCTAGGATTGTTTTCTGTATACTTGATGCAAAACTGCTTAAAAATCGAAAATTTTGCACTCTGACGACTGGACTCGCCGAGTCCATGGGGAGGACTCGCCGAGTCCATGAACAAATTCATCCTACTCGGCAAGTAGAATAATGCACTCGGCGAGTAGGAGCGTGCTGGGCAGTTTTTTCGAGTTTTGTTGCTGGAAATGGATTAAGATCATTATCCCAATCTGTTTTGGACTTGTAAAATCTGCTTTTCAAAATGATAATGATTATGTTAACCCGTTTCACATGACTTTTATCAATTCTCAAGTATTGTATATGTTTATATGATTTCTTGAAATTGCTTGACATGAATTTGTGGTCTTATGAGTTTTAGAAGATCATAGGAATTATGTGTAACCTCCATGTGTGCTTAATTCATGATCTTAATGGCTATGATGGTGTCCATAACTTGTCCTCAAGTTATGGATAACCAAAAGTCACTTCTTTTAATTATGATTAAAGAACTAAAGAGGTTTCATAAAATGAAGAGTCTTCATTTTTATGAACCATTAAAACTCATAAGTTACAAATTGAAGAGACTTGGAATAGTTTCAAATCTTGCCCTCAAGTTTTGGAATTTGAAAAGTCTTACACTTTAATACTTTAATTCCAAATTAAACCTTAGATTTTTAAAAAGGTTTAAAAATCAACACTTATACTATTATTATAATTTTATTATATAGATATGTATAAGAATATGTCATTCTTACCGTTAGTAGGCCTCATTCACGAAGCCGGTCTATAAGGGGGGTATAAGGTTGTTGCCTATAAAATGGTGACTTAATGGGTGTCCACTCTCACCCACCGCTTCCTTGATCGGTGGAGGGTCGTTAGCCGAACGGGTAGGATACGACTTTAGATACTCGTTAAAAGTATAATGAATTATAAAGTAACTATACATTATAAATTCCCAATCTTAGTTACTTTAGGAAAATGTGAAATTGGTGCTAGCCCATAAAATTACACTTTGTACCTTACCAAGTCGTTAGTGGAGCGTGTGTGGTTAACCGGCACACTAACATGGACTAGTAAGAGTCGCAAAGGGTAACTTGACTTTATTATAGATCGGTGGAGCGTGTGTGGTTAACCGGCACATCGATTAGGTAATATTGTTGAGGGTACCAAGTCAATTTGTATGGTTATTCACACCTTGTTTGTGATCCTCGGCATCCCAGTCACAAACTTGAGAGGGCACAATCGAGATTCAAACATGCCATTGAAAAGTTCAATGTATCTCAAAAGATCTAGGAGTTTCAAAACCAATAAAACCTAATAATAAAATATTTCATTCTTATGGTGGAAATTGGTAAATCGTCATTTACCTACCTTCAAATATTTTATAGTATGGATTACGGCATCCCTCTTCCAACTATAAATAGTTTGTTGGATCCTAGCCTTAATATTTCATTTGGGTGAATTATTAAGGATTCCTAATCTAATGAAACTTGTCTTTCTTTCCTTTCAGATGTCTTCCAACAATGCTTCTGGCTCAAACCCAATAGGCTCCTTTTCCCTTATGAACTTGTGTGGTAAGGTCATCTTTGATGGATCCAATTTCAATGAGTGGATCAGAAACATCAGAATGATTACCCGCTATGAGGACAAAGAATATGTCCTCGATAGGGAGCTTAAGGTTGTGAATGAAGCCACTACTACTCCTGAAGAGTTTGCGGAGTTTGTTGCACATGAAAAGGATGCTACTAAAGTAGCATGCATCATGATGGCCACCATGACTCCTGAACTTCAAAAATCCTATGAAGATTTCTACCCCTATGAGATGCACCTGGATCTGATGGAAAGGTACCATTAGAGCGCGCGTTAGGAGAGGTATGAAATCATCTCCTCCATGATAACCGCAAGGATGAAGGATGGTGAACCCATCACCGGTCACTTGCAGAAGATGCAAAGGTTCGTTGACCGGTTGCTGAAGCTAAATGTTGACTTTCCTGAGGAAATGGCGATTGACATCATTCTCCATTCCTTACCTCCAAGTTATGATCAGTTTCGTATGACTTATCATATGAACAAGGAGGAAGCCACACTTAGCAAACTTCAAGGACTCTTAAGGACAGCTGAAAATGGCCTTAAGGGTAAAGCGGTTGCTACTTCTACTCCTTCAACAGCCCCTGTTCTGGCTATTGGGCAGGGAAAGGGTAAGAAGAGGAAAAACCCTTCGAAGGGTACCAAGGGTAAGACTCTTGATGGTTCCTCTTCAAATGGGACAAAGAAAGGTCCCATTACTCCTTCTTCAAACCCAAAGGAAGCACAGTGCTTCTATTGCCAGGATAAGGGACACTTCAAGCGAAGCTGCCCTAAATATCTGCAAGATGTAAAGGATGGGAAGGTTAAACCCACCCATGCAGGTATTTACACAATATTGTCTAATAACTCATCTAATGCTAATTCTTGGGTGCTTGATACAGGTTGTGGTATTCACATCTGTACTGATTTGCAGGCACTAAGAAGAAGTGAGCAAGTGGAGCACGGGAAGATAAACTTAGTCATGGGCAACAGGAAAACATCACCTGTTACCAAGATAGGAGTTTATTCTTTATTGCTTAATAATGGGTTAATGTTAGATTTGAATAAGTGTTGTTACTCGCCCGAAATGGCGAGAAATATTATTTCTTTTCATGGCTTGTACAAACAAGGTTTTTCATTTTCATTTGATAATAAAAATGGTGCTATTAATGTTTATTACAATGATGTATTTTACTTTAAAGCATTACCTTGTGATGGTGTATATGAAGCTGTGAATGTTGTAGACAATCTAGGAAATAATGTGTTATATATTGATTCTTCAAATAGCTTGGATAAAGCATCCTTGTGGCATTGTCGTCTTGGACATGTTAACAAGAAGCGCATAGGCCAACTCCAAAAGGCTGGAGTCTTGGAATCATTTGACCTCAAGTCAGATGATAGTTGCGAGTCTTGTTTACCTCCAAAAATGACAAAGTCACCCTTCACAGGTACTTGTGATAGGGGTGAAGGTTTGTTGGACCTTGTACACACGGATGTGTGTGGGCCCTTCAGAGTTGCTACAAGGGATGCTAATCGCTATTATGTGACTTTCACTGATGATTACAGTAGATATGGATATATTTACTTAATCAAGCATAAGTCAGAAACCTTTGAAAAGTTCAAAGAGTTTAAGCAGGAAGTGGAGAATCAATTGGGCAGGAACATCAAGATGCTCCGATCCGATCGGGGAGGAGAGTATCTTAGCATTGAGTTCCTTGACTATCTTAAGGAATGTGGGATTGTCTCACAATTGACACCTCCCAGGACACCACAGTTGAATGGTGTGGCTGAGAGGCGCAATCGAACCTTGTTGGATATGGTTCGTTCCATGATGAGTCGGGCTTCGTTACCAATCTCTTTCTGGGGGTATGCTTTAGAGACTGCCGCCCATATCCTTAATCTAGTCCATACTAAGAAGGTTGCCAAAACACCTCACGAGATGTGGACTGGGAAAGTTCCCAATTTGGACCACATCAAAATTTGGGGTTGTGAAGCTTTCGTGAGGCGTGAGACTCATGATAAGCTTGAACCTCGAAGTGAGAGGTGTATTTTCATCGGCTACCCACAAAGATACTTTGGTTACCTCTTCTACAGACCCAGTGATAATGTGGTCTTTTTAGCAAGAAGAGGAGTCTTTCGTGAGAGAGAATTCATAAGCCAAGGGGACAGTGGGAGGCAAATTGACCTTGAAGAGCTTCAAGAGTCAAGTGGTGAAGGAACCTCAAATACTATCGACCAACCTGAGGAGGAAACTCCTGTTGATCCGATAGATGAGTCTGTACCTCCAAGACGTTCCACTAGGGTGAGGAACACACCTGATTTTTATTATGGTTATCACATCACCACTGAAGGTGATACATTTATTAGTGATAGTACACTAATAGATTTAGATGAACCTAATAATTACAGGGAAGCCATGGCAGGCCCTAAGTCTGCTAAATGGAAGGAGGCTATGGACAGCAAGATTCAGTCCATGTATGACAATCAAGTTTGGAACTTGGTTGATGTCACACCCCGCTAAAGCGGAAACGCAAGGTATGACAGCGACAAAGGTTTCATTGCAAAAGATAAAGATACATCACCATAGCAATATTTAAAAGTTTACAACCCATAGCTTAAACAAAACAAAGTACAAGTTTTCCAAAATGACATTGTTCAAAATATAACTTCATAAAATAACCTCCACACGATGCAGCATGCTCTATGATGATGAATCTCTATATCCACTTACTAATTATTTCCTGAAAAAGCATGTAAAACGAGCGTCAACTATGAAAATAGTTGGTGAGTTCACAGGTTTATAAAATCAAGATTTGGTATAAGACTTTTCATAAATACAAGTACATTGCTTTAATGAGAACAAAGTTCATTGCTATAATGAGAAACAAAGTTGATTGCTAAAATTGATAAACGAGTTTATTGCAATAATAGATAACAAGTTTATTGCTATAATGTGTAACGAGTTTGTATGTGTATGAGCAAACAATGAGTCTCAACCAAACCTATGACTGAAGCCCTATCGAGATCTATGTTTATCGTTCCATAGATGAATATGGTATCATGCACTCCAGCGATTCGGGCGAGTGAGGAGTTGTCAATTCCTAATAGCGCTATCCATAATGACCATTGGCTCAAAGAGTTAATGGTTAGAGATAAGGGAAGGGCCTTAGTACGATAAGTTCTCATGTTCCGTGATGCATAGACATACATAGAGACACATAGCAATAAAATAGCAATCATGTTTGAAACAAATCAATTTAAATACAACATTCAAATAATAGTTTTTCGGGACATGTTTTTCCACCCCAAAACATAAAAACTGAAAATAGGGGAGTGCGTGAATACTCACAACGTTTCGAGTAGGTACAAGTGGTACTTCGGAATGCACCAACGTCTTACTACTGGGATCCTACGACATCAAACACACACTAGTGAGTTTCCATGTCGAAATCTAATGCTAATATACTAAATTCTACATATAGTGAAATGCCAATTTATGTTTTAGTATTTGATTTTATATTAGTTGGTTACACTTTTTCTGAAATAATGAAATTCTACAAATCGTGCGATTAATTACACCATTGGAATATAAATTTTTCAAATTTTTAAGTCCTTATTACATCATAAATTCACGGAAATAGCATTCAAAGGATAAAAATTATCAAACTTTTTATTTAACTGTTATTACACAATACTAAGCTGGGAAAATTATAAAAATGGATTTCCAAGCTGTTTAATTATATTTTATGATTTTTGAGCATTTATTCCAATAAAAATTGAAATAAATAGAAAACAGTTTCCAAAATTACCCAAACTTTTTATTTAACTGTTATTATACATAAATAGGCTGGGAAAAATATAAAAGATATTTTTCAATGGGTATTTCTATTTTTCCTTGTTTTATTCCTTTAAATAATCATTAATTGAAGAAATAATATTAAACAGTTAAAATAAATTACCAAGAATTTTTGTAACATCATTTACAGTATAAATAACCTGAGAAAAATGCCAAAAGTGGTTTTTATATTGTATAATCCGGTTTTGGGTATTTATGTGAATTTAAGTGTAATTAACTTTAGAAATTAAGAGAAAAATAGTTTACAGTGGAGAAAAATCCTTAAAATTTTTATGTAACCTCCTACTGTAAAACATGATGTTCTGGTAAATTTTCATGAATTTTGGATAACCAGAACTATTTTTCCTATTTTTAAACCATTATAATTACCAAAAATTGGGAAAAATAGCAAGGCATGATGAAAAATGTTGAAATTATTTTTCTGAGTCATCCATCACAGGTAAGGTATGCGAAAATTGTTAGATAAAATTTTCACACTCTCCAAAGTGGTTTTGTGATTTATTATATCCTAACAAAAAGAAAATTGGAAATCATACCAAACAGCAACAAAAATTGATGAAATTTAGTGAGGGGTCATTATCCATCATAAGGGTCATTCATGAATTTGTTCCGGATTTATTGACCTCTGGAAGTATTTTATGTGATTTATGCCCTTGGTTTCTAGCAATAATTTTAATAAATCAAAGAAATAATAAAAGCTTTTGGTATTTTACAGATTATCACATGCATGTGAGGGCTTTCAAAAGGAAAAATGTTCGAAATTTATTCAGAAGGGAAATAGGGGTATTGAACCCAAACAAGATAAGAAATGTTGCATATAATGGTGCATGAGATGTAAATGTGGCTGAAGTTCATGAATTTGAGTAGCCCATTCAGTGGGCTTTTAAGCCACGAAATTTCAGCCATCATTCACTGGATATGTTAAGTTTCTAAATTATTTTTCCCCAGATTTATGGTTGGGTTTAAGGCCATTGATCACGCAAAGCAAAAATGGTGATCACAGAAAAAGAGCTGTTTGCGCAACCATTTTGTAAAAATTGCCTAAAATCCGATATTTAATATTTTACAGTGAGACCAGTTGGGTTCGAAAGTTAACTCGTGGAACTATCCAATACAAAAAGAATATCAAGATTTGGTTAAGAAATGACCGAGTTATGGCCGTTCAAAGCTGAACAATGTAATCTGGCAGATTGCATGTTTGCTTTGAGTGCATTCTTAGGGCATTTTGACAAGAACAACATGGATGCTTCGGTTAAGGTCTGATTTCTAGCACATGCATGGAGTGAATGAGCATCCAAGATGTACTATAAATGGTTTAAATCCTTTTGGTCATGCAAGAACACAAAAGAAATGGAGAAGAAGATGTAATACTCGGTTTTGAAGTCACATGAACACATGTGCATCTTTTTCACTCCTTGCATGGGTTTGATCCCGGATTTTCACCATCTCAAAGACATACATTGTGTTATGGTGAGAATCTACAAACCACAAGGGAAAAGTAAGGATTTCTAGCCATGGAAGGGCATAGAATCCGAAGAGTAGAGAAAATCATGAAGAAGAGGAAGTAAAATCATGAAACCATGAGGGAGGATTGTGTTGTTTACCTTGGTTTTGATCTTGAGAGAAGCAATAACACTTCAAGGCCTCCTTAATCTCGAAATTATGGCAGAGAATGGAGGATTTTCGTGAGTTAGAGAGAGAGGAAGAGAGTTGGAAAGGTGGAGTGTGAGAGGAAATGAAGAGAGAAGTGGAAGAGTGAAGGTTTAAGTTTAATGATTGAGTTTTGGGAAGAGAGAGGACATAGGGAGGGGAGAGTGGCTGGATTTTTGAGGCATTAAGGCCTTCTCTCTCCTCAATTCAAATTTTATAAAAATCCCTCCTTAATTTTTATAAAAATCTAATTTTTATAAAAGTGATTCTTTAAGCAATTTTTTTTTTGATTTATTTAAAAATCTTGTTTTTAACTAATAAATTATGATTAATGCATGATAAATTATATTTCTATTTCATTGGTATAATCCATAATTTGATTAATAAAAATTTGATATTAGGAAGTTTATAGCCAAATTTTATAAAGTTTTTAAGCTTTAAGATTTATAAATTTGGATTTTGGGCTCTTTAGGGTTTTTGGAATATTGTTTGATATTCATCATCATAATGAAGTATAATTAGATTATTTTAATTTATTTTTAGGGTTTTATACCCTTTTTCAATTATAACAAAGCTTGAAAGTTTCATTCAAATTATAGCATTGACATTTCCTATTGTAGTTAAGCAACTTACTAGAATCGTAAGTGTCAAGTATATTAGTCCTAGATCTTAGTTGGGTCCTAGTTTATGCAAGATTTTGACCTAATTTATACTACTAGGCCATGGCATGATGTGCATGAATGGTTATTATAAAGATGCATGAGTCCGAGAATGACCTGAATTCACAGTTGTCACAGTATCCCCCACTTAAAAAGAATTTCGTCCCGAAATTCATTCTATGTCATCGCTTGTCATCGCATGGGAAAAGTTGTGGATACTTTTCCTTCATGAAGTCCTCACGCTCCCAGGTGTACTCCGGCCCGCGTTTTGAGTTCCAACGAACTTTCACAATCGGGATCTTACTCCGCTTAAGTTGTTTTACCTCCCTGCCAAGGATTTCTATCGGTTCCTCAACGAAGTTTAGCTTATCATTGATCTTAATTTCTTCCAGGGGTACTATCAATGTTTCGTCGGCTAGACATTTCTTAAGATTGGAGACGTGGAATGTGTCGTGAATGGCGCTTAACTCTTGGGGCAACTGGAGTTTATAAGCTACCGGACCAATCCTTTCAATGACTTCAAAGGGTCCAACATATCTCGGGCTTAGTTTTCCTTTCTTACCAAAACGCACAAGCCCTTTCCAAGGCGACACTTTTAAAAGTACCTTGTCTCCTACTTGGAATTCTAATGGTTTTCGACGATTATCCGCATAACTTTTCTGACGATCTCTAGCAGCTTTAAGCCTATCCTTGATGATAGCAATCTTGTCAGATGTTTCCTGGATAAGGTCGAGTCTAGTCAATTGTCTGTCTCCGATTTCTGTCCAACACAATAGAGAACGACACTTGCGTCCATACAATGCTTCGTATGGGGCACATTGGATACTCGTGTGGTAACTGTTATTGTAGGAAAACACAATTAGAGGCAAATGAGTAACCCAATTTCCTTTGAACTCAATGACACACGCTCGTAGCATGTCTTCCAATGTTTGTATTGTTCTCTCTGTTTGCCCATCTGTCTGAGGGTGGTAAGCTGTGCTCAAATCTATCTTGGTTCCTAGTGCCTTCTGTAACATCCACCAAAATCGTGATGTAAAACGACTATCTCTATCAGAAATGATGGATAGGGGTACACCATGCAGAGAAACAATTTTGTCGATGTAGATTTGGGCCAATTTTTCCATCTTGAAGTCTTCCCGAATGGGGAGAAAGTGAGCAGATTTCGTCAGTCGATCCACTATGACCCAAATTGAGTCGTGACCTTTAGAAGTTCTAGGAAGTTTGGTAACGAAATCCATGGATATCTGCTCCCATTTCCATTGGGGAATTTCGGGTTGTTGCAATAAGCCGGATGGTTTTTGATGTTCAGCTTTGACTATTGAGCAAGTTAAACACTTCCCAACATATAAGGCAATATCCCTTTTCATTCCAGGCCACCAATAGTATTCTTTAAGATCCTTGTACATCTTATCCGCTCCAGGGTGGATTGAGTATTTAGATCGATGAGACTCCTCTAGTACCATGTCTCACAGATCGTTAACCCTTGGAATCCAGACCCTGTCCTTAAAATAACGAACTCCATCAGGTTTGGTTTCAAATCTCACTTCCAAACCATGTAATGTTTCACCTGGAAGATTTTCCTTGAATAAAGCTTTCTCCTGGGCATCAATGATTTGAGATTTCAAGTTTGTCTGAATTACCATTCCCAAAGCTCTCACACGGGAAGGTTTCACCCTTTCTTTTCTACTAAGAGCGTCGGCTACTACGTTAGCCTTCCCTGGGTGATATCGTATCTCACAGTCATAATCACTAAACAACTCTACCCATCTCCTCTGCCGCATGTTTAACATTTTCTAATCTAGGATGTGCTGAAGGCTTTTGTGATCGGTATAAATGGTGCACTTGGTTCCGTACAAATAATGCCTCCATATTTTAAGAGCGAAAACTATTGCTCCTAGTTCTAGATCATGGGTGGTATAATTCTTCTCATGCGGTTTGAGTTGCCTAGAAGCATACGCAATGACCTTATCTTTTTGCATTAACACACATCCTAATCCTTGATGAGACGCATCACAATACACTACAAAGTTCTCTGATCCCTCTGGTAAAGCCAGAATTGGTGCATTACACAACTTGTTTTTCAGGATTTGAAACGCCTCTTCGTGTTTCTCTTCCCAGAGAAATTTTCTGTCTTTTTGGGTCAAAGATGTTAATGGTTGAGCAATACTAGAGAAATTCTCAATGAAGCGTCTGTAGTACCCAGCTAATCCTAGGAACTGTCGTATTTCTGTCGGGGTTTTGGGGGCTTCCCATTTCTTGATTGCCTCGATCTTAGCTGGATCTACATGAATTCCTCTTTCGCCGATCACATGACCAAGGAAATGTACTTCCCGAATCCAAAATTCACACTTAGTGAACTTGGCATACAATTTCTGCTCCTTCAACAGTTCCAACACTAGCTTCAGATGTCTCTCATGATCTTCTTTGGTTTGTGAGTAAACAAGTATGTCATCGATAAATACAATTACAAACTTGTCTAGGTATGGTCTACAGACCCTATTCATCAAATCCATGAAAACAACGGGTGCGTTCGTTAGTCCAAAAGGCATGACTAAGAACTCATAATGTCCATAACGGGTTCTAAATGTTGTTTTGTGAATGTCTCCTTCGTGAACTCTTAGTTGATGGTATCCTGATCGGAGGTCGATCTTTGAGAAGTATGAAGCGCCCTGTAATTGATCGAACAAGTCATCAATTCGAGGAAGAGGATATCGATTCTTGATTGTCAACTTGTTCAATTCTCTGTAATCAATACACATTCGGAATGACCCGTCTTTCTTTTTGGCGAATAACACGGGGGCTCCCCAAGGTGAAGAACTTGGTCGTATGAACCCTTTGTCTAGAAGTTCTTGAAGTTGTCAGGACAGTTCTTGCATCTCGGATGGCGCGAGGCGATATGGTGCTTTTGCTACCGGTGCCGCTCCGGGAATTAAGTCTATCCGAAATTCGACCTGTCTGTGAGGGGGTAGACCGGGTAATTCCTCCGGAAACACTTCGGGATAGTTTTGAACCACCGGGATCTCCTTGAGTTGCTTAGCTTCAGGTTCTCTTTCTATCACGTGGGCCATGAATGCAGTACAATCCTTTTTCAGGTACTTATGAATCTTTATGCTTGATACAATGTTTAAACTTCTTCCTGGCTTCTCACCGTGTATGATAAGGGTTTCTCCATTAGGGAGAGGTATCCTAATGACTTTCTCGTAACAACCAATGTCCTCTCTATTCTTGGATAACCAATCCATTCCTACTATTACATCAAAACTACCTAGCTCGATAGGAATTAGGTCAATGCTAAAGAGTTTATCAGCTAAATTCAGAGTACAACCAGGAATTATATCGTCAGCCCTAATTTCATACCCATCAGCAAGTTCAATAGCATAAGCATTCCTCATCTTTCTCGATTTCAAGCCAATTAACGGTCTAAATGCTAAAGAAACAAAACTCCTATCTGCTCCCGCATTGAATATTACTGATGCAAAATGGTTGTTCAGGAGAAACGTACCTGTTATCACTTCAGGGTTCTGACGAGCTTCTTCTGCACCAATCACAAAGGCTACACCTCTTGGCCGTCCAACTTGATTTCCTTGAAAGTTTTGCCTGGCTTGGCCTTGTCCATTGTTACCCGGTCCATTGTCCAGTTTGGGACATGCTCTACGGAGATGATCAGTACTCCCGCACTCGTAACATGTCCTTTTTCCCTCCTTATTCACCTTACAATACTTCGAGTAGTGGCCTGTTTGCTTACAGTTTTGGCACACTGGGCAAGCTCCCTTGTGATGGAAGTTACACTTATTGCACTTCGGAAGCGGCCCTGAGTACTGCTTTCGTTCCTGCACTTCCCGTTCTTTATGTTCCTGAGTTTTCACTGGTTCTTGCTCCTGGGCTCTTACCATAAAGTTTCTTGAGACCTTCTGCTTCCTCCCTGACTTGCCTCCATACTTCTTCTCTCCCTGATCTGCTGGCTTCCTCTTGCTACTAGAGCTTTCCTTTGTTGATGCTCCCATCCTTATCACATCATTGGTTAGTCGATTTGCTAGGCTTACTGCACTTTGAATAGTAGTTGGGTTTGCTGAGGTAACCATTCCCCGAATCTCTGGTGCCAGACCCCAGATGTAACGATCTATCCGTTTCTCCTCAGGAGTAACCATGTGAGGTGCCAGTTTTGCTAGTTCATGAAATCGGACTGTGTACTTCTCTATTTGTGTTCCAACCATAGAATGGTTCCAGAATTCAGATTCAAGCTTCTGAAGTTCATCCTTGGGACAATAATCCTCTATCAGCAGTTTCTTTAGGTCTTCCCAAGTTAGCTGGTATGCCGCTGTACGACCTCGGGTTTGCACTAGAGTATTCCACCAGGTTAATGCCCTATCTTGGAATAGGCAAGATGCATACTCAACTTTGTTGCGCTCGAGGCATTTGCTAATGTGAAGGACCGACTCCATGCTGTCAATCCATTTCAGCAACCCGACCGCACCTTCCTTTCCATGGAACTCCTTAGGTTTACAGGCCATAAAGGACTTGTAGTTGCATTCTCTTTCATTGTTTCCCCGATTTCCTCCACTACTTCCTTGGTTAGCATTAAGTCCCGCAGTTATTTGAGTGACAATGTTTGGGATTGCTGCCATGAGTTGTTGTGCTACCACTTGAGCAACATCGGGTGTTTCGTTCTGTGGGCGCCCGCGATTAGGCCTTCCTGACATGGTTCTAAGACACAAGAGAAGAAATACGTATGAATACATAAAATAATGTATAATTTTTAGTTCACTACTATTTTGAAAACCATAAGTGTTGTCAAATTAATGGTTTGCATTAATACTATGCACATAGATTTGAGAAAGGAAAGAAAAAAAAATCTTTTTATTCAACTATTGACTAAATAAATTCTAGGGTTTGACCTCATAGTAAAAGTTTTGAAACATAAAATAAACTTCTTCATTACCATTTGAAATAGTCTTAAAACCAAAACAATACATCAATCCCATAATAAAGTTTTAATGTCTTTCCCCAAAAGATACCCAACATGGGTTTTCATTTCATGACACAATAAAATACTAAAATCAGAACCAAGTACGAATCGCTATCCCAACAAGAAACATCAGCACCACAATCAGTAATAGCCCAATAAGCACATAATATGCGGTCATCGCACGACATGCCACTCGTCTAGCAGCACTAGCAGTGTAAGCAGCCTTCATCGAATGCTGAAATAGGATTTCCATCCTTGTCAAGACTTCATCCAAAACTTCCCGATGCCCAGCTATCACAGCGAGACTGTGACGTAGGCCCGCTGCCATCGACTGCAATCTCCGGGACTCCTCCGGGGTCATACCTGGCTGCCTGACAGGTATCCCTATGACTTGCTGTGGTGTGGGTGCTCTCGGTCCTGCAACGCTGGGTCCTACCCCGCTAGGTCCTGCCGTGCCAAGTCTTGCTGTGGTGGTGGCTATCCTTCCTGGAATAGGAACACTCTTCCTCGCCGTCCTCCGAATACGAAGCCCATAAAGTGGTGGCTGTGGCAACACCGATGAAGGCGATGCCTCGCGTCGTTGACTCGGGGCGTTGTCATTGCTGATCTCCACCGAGTTTCCTGTATCTTCCGTATCCTCCGATGGGTCTTCTTCTACCGAGGCGGGGGGGTTACGTCGAGGGATAATAGTGACGTAGCCGGACTCATCAGCTGAGGCGGTAGCGTGAGAAGATGACGATGTCGACATAGTGGACTGAGACATAGATTCAATGAGATATGAAATAAATGACAATGCATGGCTATAATATGCAATGCTTACACACACCAAAATTAACCTTTTTGAATTTTTGAAATAAAGTTTTCTCAAGAATTTTGTTGAACATATTCCCATTATAATTAGCTCAAGCTTTGTATAAATCTTTCCTTAATTAAACATAGGTGATCAGGCTATGTTTAATTGAGATCCAACGATACAATTCCCGACCTAATTATATTAGTAATATGTTTGATGTAAAAAGAATTTTTATAAGTTTTGGTTATAGGTTGTGTTTTCTTAAAGGAAAACTGATGTTCTCTATAACTTTTAGCTCTGATACCATTTCTGTCACACCCCGCTAAAGCGGAAACGCAAGGTATGACAGCGACAAAGGTTTCATTGCAAAAGATAAAGATACATCACCATAGCAATATTTAAAAGTTTACAACCCATAGCTTAAACAAAACAAAGTACAAGTTTTCCAAAATGACATTGTTCAAAATATAACTTCATAAAATAACTTCCACACGATGCAGCATGCTCTATGATGATGAATCTCTATATCCACTTACTAATTATTTCCTGAAAAAGCATGTAAAACGAGCGTCAACTATGAAAATAGTTGGTGAGTTCACAGGTTTATAAAATCAAGATTTGGTATAAGACTTTTCATAAATACAAGTACATTGCTTTAATGAGAACAAAGTTCATTGCTATAATGAGAAACAAAGTTGATTGCTAAAATTGATAAACGAGTTTATTGCCATAATAGATAACAAGTTTATTGCTATAATGTGTAACGAGTTTGTATGTGTATGAGCAAACAATGAGTCTCAACCAAACCTATGACTGAAGCCCTATTGAGATCTATGCTTATCGTTCCATAGATGAATATGGTATCATGCACTCCAGCGATTCGGGTGAGTGAGGAGTTGTCAATTCCTAATAGCGCTATCCATAATGACCATTGGCTCAAAGAGTTAATGGTTAGAGATAAGGGAAGGGCCTTAGTACGATAAGTTCTCATGTTCCGTGATGCATAGACATACATAGAGAGACATAGCAATAAAATAGCAATCATGTTTGATACAAATCAATTTAAATACAACATTCAAATAATAGTTTTTCGGGACATGCTTTTCCACCCCAAAACATAAAAACTGAAAATAGGGGAGTGCGTGAATACTCACAACGTTTCGAGTAGGTACAAGTGGTACTTCGGAATGCACCAACGTCTTACTACCGGGATCCTACGACATCAAACACACACTAGTGAGTTTCCATGTCGAAATCTAATGCTAATATACTAAATTCTACATATAGTGAAATGCCAATTTATGTTTTAGTATTTGATTTTATATTAATTGGTTACACTTTTTCTGAAATAATGAAATTCTACAAATCGTGCGATTAATTACACCATTGGAATATAAATTTTCCAAATTTTTAAGTCCTTATTACATCATAAATTCACGGAAATAGCATTCAAAGGATAAAAATTATCAAACTTTTTATTTAACGGTTATTACACAATACTAAGCTGGGAAAATTATAAAAATAGATTTCCAAGCTGTTTAATTATATTTTATGATTTTTGAGCATTTATTCCAATAAAAATTGAAATAAATAGAAAACAGTTTCCAAAATTACCCAAACTTTTTATTTAACTGTTATTATACATAAATAGGCTGGGAAAAATATAAAAGATATTTTTCAGTGGGTATTTCTATTTTTCCTTGTTTTATTCCTTTAAATAATCATTAATTGAAGAAATAATAACAGTTAAAATAAATTACCAAGAATTTTTGTAACATCATTTACAGTATAAATAACCTGAGAAAAATGCCAAAAGTGGTTTTTATATTGTATAATCCGGTTTTGGGTATTTATGTGAATTTAAGTGTAATTAACTTTAGAAATTAAGAGAAAAATCGTTTACAGTGGAGAAAAATCCTTAAAATTTTTATGTAACCTCCTACTGTAAAACATGATGTTCTGGTAAATTTTCATGAATTTTGGATAATCAGAACTATTTTTCCTATTTTTAAACCATTATAATTACCAAAAATTGGGAAAAATAGCAAGGCATGATGAAAAATGTTGAAATTATTTTTCTGAGTCATCCATCACAGGTAAGGTATGCAAAAATTGTTAGATAAAATTTTCACACTCTCCAAAGTGGTTTTGTGATTTATTATATCCTAACAAAAAGAAAATTGGAAATCATACCAAACAGCAACAAAAATTGATGAAATTTAGTGAGGGGTCATTATCCATCATAAGGGTCATTCATGAATTTGTTTCGGATTTATTGACCTCTGGAAGTATTTTATGTGATTTATGCCCTTGGTTTCTAGCAATAATTTTAATAAATCAAAGAAATAATAAAAGCTTTTGGTATTTTACAGATTATCACATGCATGTGAGGGCTTTCAAAAGGAAAAATGTTCGAAATATATTCAGAAGGGAAATAGGGGTATTGAACCCAAACAAGATAAGAAATGTTGCATATAATGGTGCATGAGATGTAAATGTGGCTGAAGTTCATGAATTTGAGTAGCCCATTCAGTGGGCTTTTAAGCCACGAAATTTCAGCCATCATTCATTGGATATGTTAAGTTTCTAAATTATTTTTCCCCAGATTTATGGTTGGGTTTAAGGCCATTGATCACGCAAAGCAAAAATGGTGATCACAGAAAAAGAGCTGTTTGCGCAACCATTTTGTAAAAATTGCCTAAAATCCGATATTTAATATTTTACAGTGAGACCAGTTGGGTTCGAAAGTTAACTCGTGGAACTATCCAATACAAAAAGAATATCAAGATTTGGTTAAGAAATGACCGAGTTATGGCCGTTCAAAGCTGAACAATGTAATCTGGCAGATTGCATGTTTGCTTTGAGTGCATTCTTAGGGCATTTTGACAAGAACAACATGCATGCTTCGGTTAAGGTCTAATTTCTAGCACATGCATGGAGTGAATGAGCATCCAAGATGTACTATAAATGGTTTAAATGCTTTTGGTCATGCAAGAACACAAAAGAAATGGAGAAGAAGATGTAATACTCGGTTTTGAAGTCACATGAACACATGTGCATCTTTTTCACTCCTTGCATGGGTTTGATCCCGGATTTTCACCATCTCAAACACATACATTGTGTTATGGTGATAATCTACAAACCACAAGGGAAAAGTAAGGATTTCTAGCCATGGAAGGGCATAGAATCCGAAGAGTAGAGAAAATCATGAAGAAGAGGAAGTAAAATCATGAAACCATGAGGGAGGATTGTGTTGTTTACCTTGGTTTTGATCTTGAGAGAAGCAAGAACACTTCAAGGCCTCCTTAATCTCGAAATTATGGCAGAGAATGGAGGATTTTCATGAGTTAGAGAGAGAGGAAGAGAGTTCTAAAGGTGGAGTGTGAGAGGAAATGAAGAGAGAAGTGGAAGAGTGAAGGTTTAAGTTTAATGATTGAGTTTTGGGAAGAGAGAGGACATAGGGAGGGGAGAGTGGCTGGATTTTTGAGGCATTAAGGCCTTCTCTCTCCTCAATTCAAATTTTATAAAAATCCCTCCTTAATTTTTATAAAAATCTAATTTTTATAAAAGTGATTCTTTAAGCAATTTTTTTTTTGATTTATTTAAAAATCTTGTTTTTAACTAATAAATTATGATTAATGCATGATAAATTATATTTCTATTTCATTGGTATAATCCATAATTTGATTAATAAAAATTTGATATTAGGAAGTTTATAGCCAAATTTTATAAAGTTTTTAAGCTTTAAGATTTATAAATTTGGATTTTGGGCTCTTTAGGGTTTTTGGAATATTATTTGATATTCATCATCATAATGAAGTATAATTAGAATATTTTAATTTATTTTTAGGGTTTTATACCCTTTTTCAATTATAACAAAGCTTGAAAGTTTCATTCAAATTATAGCATTGGCATTTCCTATTGTAGTTAAGCAACTTACTAGAATCGTAAGTGTCAAGTATATTAGTCCTAGATCTTAGTTGGGTACTAGTTTATGCAAGATTTTGACCTAATTTATACTACTAGGCCATGGCATGATGTGCATGAATGGTTATTATAAAGATGCATGAGTCCGAGAATGACCTGAATTCACAGTTGTCACAGTTGACAATGTACCAGGTCGTAAGACAATTGGGTGCAAATGGATCTTCAAGAAGAAGACCGACATGGATGGGAAGGTACATACTTACAAAGCGCGACTGGTTGCGAAGGGCTTTACTCAAACTCTGGGAGTTGACTATGATGAGACCTTCTCACCAATAGCTAAGATTAAGTCTATTAGAGTATTGTTAGCCATAGCTGCATTTCATGATTATGAAATATGGCAAATGGATGTCAAAACCGCTTTCCTTAATGGAAAGTTGGCTGAGGATGTTTACATGGCTCAACTAGAGGGTTTTGTCGATACAAGATACCCTAATAGAGTGTGTAAGCTTGATAAATCCATTTATGGATTGAAACAAGCATCTCGCAGATGGAATCTTTACTTTGATGAGAAAGTCAAAGAGTTTGGCTTTTCTAGGAGTGAGGATGAGTCTTGTGTGTATGTTAGGGCTAGTGGGAGCATAGTTAGCTTCTTGGTGTTGTATGTGGATGACATACTTCTCATAGGAAACGACGTCCCAACCTTGCAGGAGGTTAAGACCTGGCTTGGGAAGTGTTTCGCTATGAAGGACCTTGGGGAAGCTGCCTATATCCTAGGGATAAGGATATTGAGAGATAGGAGTAAGAGACTAATTGGACTTAGTCAAAGTACTTACTTGGATAAGGTGCTGAAGAGGTTCAACATGAAAGAATCCAAGAAAGGGGAATTACCCGTCCAGAGTAATGTCAAGCTGAGTGAGACTCAGAGTCCGAGTACAGAGGCTGAGATAGCTGAGATGAGTCATATACCATATGCTTCCGCTGTGGGCTCGCTCATGTATGCTATGACTTGTACTCGCCCTGATGTGGCCTTTGCTTTGAGCATGGTCAGTAGATATCAAGGGAACCCTGGAAAAGCACACTGGACAGCGGTAAAGAACATTCTCAAGTATCTGCGGAGGACTAAGGATTGGGTCCTTACCCTCGGAGGCAGTGATGACTTGAGAGTGGAAGGATATAGCGATGCTAGCTTCCAGAATGATAGGGATAATTTCCGCTCTCAGTCAGGCTGGGTCTTTATCCTAAATGGAGGGGCAATTACTTGGAAAAGTTCCAAGCAGGAGACAGTAGCTGATTCTACTTGTGAATCAGAGTACATAGCAGCAAGTGAAGCAGCTAAGGAGGCAATATGGCTAAAGAACTTCATCGGAGACCTTGGAGTTGTACCAGCTATAAAGGAGCCAATGGAAATTTTCTGTGACAATGAAAGTGCGGTTGCTTTGGCTAAGGAACCGAGAGATCACGGGAGATCTCGGCACAATGACAGAAAATACCATTTCATCAGACATCGAATAGAAGAAGGACTCCTCGTTGCTAAGAGGGTATCATCAGATGAGAACCCGGCAGATCCCCTCACGAAGGGACTGAGCAGGGTTAAGCATTTATAGCATGCGAGGCGCATTGGGCTGAAGGATGATATTAGTTTCAATAATTAGATTCCTGAAACTTGTAAAATGTAATTGACATTTGATGATAAATAAAAGTTGTTATTTATTTATGAGTAAGGTGTTACTATCTTGTGTTGATTGTTTACTATGTTTCAATTTTGCTTGTTTTTACTTCCAAAATAATTATGTTATTATTCAAACCATCCACAGTCAGTCAAACTTTGGAAGTAAGTATTGATTTAAGACTGTCATGAATTTGGCTTGTATGATTTGTCTAAAAGTGCTTTGGACAATGCAATGGTTGCTACAACATTCATGAGTACTCATAAGGGCTGAGTATTGGATCCAACCCACGCTCACTTGCATCACTTCATGGAATTTATCTCGAGTGATCGTGAGACGGTAATATCATATAAATCTTCAAACCTAGAGATATGAGTTGTTGACTATGAGTTGGTTATTCATTGATTGTACGAAAACGCATTGGTAACTCGATGTTATAAAACGTGCCTTTGTGAATAATTCAACAAGTAGTTAGTACAAGCATATCAGTCGAAGTTTATCTGTTCCTTCTAGAAATAGAAGCGATATCTGGGCCCCTCGATGATTTGGTTTTGACCTATGTACCAGGCCCGATCAGAACCTAATTGATGTGTTCAATTTAGTTCTATGTCGAAACAAATCAGAGATCGAGAAACAAATGCTGGACAATAAGTAAGACCATGTTCCATGTGTTTGTCCGGTTGATATCATGAGAACAGAGGATTATATGATCACTTATCTTAAATGGCGTATCATCATCATCTCAGTTCCGAGAGACTTTGAAAGAGCTACGATTCCTAGTCGGATTTTGAAGTCATATTTGCAAATATAGTTATTAGACTTATCCAAGTGGGAGACTGTTGGATATAGTGTCTAAGTCCATAACTTTATTTGGTATGTACTTGACCCGACCCGGCATGGTCCATTTGGGTTGCATGGCATTGCAATACTTGGATAGACTAAATGAGAGAATAAGGCACTTATGATTATTAATATATTATAAGTTCTAATATATTAATAATAGTATTATTTAATTAGTATTGATCAAGTATTAATCTAGTATTAATTTGGTGATCAAAGTGAGACTAATTAAATATATAGGGTTGATTATGACAATCATCAATTCTTTTATGGTGGATTAATGATCCATGGTTTATGGGTTTGGTTATAACCATATGGAGCTCCATGGATAGTCCATGGGAGTTACAAATCCATGGGTCATGGGAAATCAAGAGTCATGACAATTAACGGCATTCATGTGTAAACCCTAATTGTGACAACACTATAAAAGGAACCCTATGGCTAGCAAAATCGTGACCTAGTGTTACTAGAGAGGGCATAACCGATTTTGAGGCTAAGTGACATTCTCTCAAGTTATTCCAAGTCTTGTGGTGTTGTGTGAAGCATTTGAGGCACAACATTTGGGGTGCTAGGCTCACAAAGTCTTGAAGGAATCCAAGCAACAACAAGGTATGTATTTCTACTAGTTTTTATGTTTTATGTAATCCCCATGCCATGCTAGTCAGGAAATAACCTTAAAGAAAGAAATTTGCATGTATATAGAGAAAACATAGATTCAAGGTTATTAGGGTTGCATGTACACTTAGGAAGTGTTAGAATGCTCAAAACCCATCAGGAGCATGATAATTATTGTTAGTGTTGCAAGTTAGCAATGTTAATTAAAGAAAACAAAAGTTTCAATTCGTGAGGCTGCAGGGATTGAAAAAGTTGTTTTGCTATAATCAAGGTAGAGGATATACTTCATTTCAGTTCTAAAGGCTTAGATTGAGACCTTAATCATCTTTAGTCAATAATATATATATATATATATATATATATATATATATATATATATAATATATATATATATATATATATATATATATATATATATATATATATATATATATATATATATATATATATATATGTATATATATATATATGAATTTCATGTTGGATTGGTTCAACTTAAGGAAATTCTATATATTGCGTTCTCAAAATTCGATTATGATTACGGCATCCCTCTTCATAGTCAAATTTTGAAAACATGGCAAATAAAAATATTGTAGCAAAAGACTGGTCTAGAATCATGTCTTTATGTGAGACATCATGAATCGTGTACCATTTGCTTTGGGTACAGGATCGATTGCATGTGCTATAATATTTGTCATTTCTAAATTTTTCCAAATGCCCAGAGGCATTAAGAAGGGAAAAGGTCTAGAATTGGATATGACTAAAATGATTAAGCAATTGTCGAGGACAATCTGAGGTTTACCAAAGATTGGTTGCTCAGGGAGAGTTGGAAGTATAGTGCTAATTTTGGAAGGACCATATTGACATATTCTGAAAAGAAGCATCTCTTGTTTAGAAGTGATAGTGAAAATGAGAATATGGAGTTGTCTCCATAGGTGGAAGTTATATGTGTAAGATTAGAAAACTTAATGCAAGAAGCATGTCCAAAGCAATGTACTTTGAATATGAGACTTAGTTTCCATGGAGTTGGTCTCCACTGGAATACCTTATAATGATTGTTGACAAGTCTTTGTGACTTTGTACATATTCATTATAGGAGGGTCATTGCATATAACTTTAAAATCTAAACAGATTTCGATAAATGATAAGAATTTGAAATTCTCACATTTTTCGATAAGGATTTGGGAGTGTGAAATTAGAATCATTGAAATTATGTTCAAGTGGTTTATTTCACAAAGTAAGGATCATAGACAAACATAGAGTGCATACTTGGTGTATGGCAAAGCTATTGTTTAGAAAAACATTGTGTACATGCTTGGAGCATGGGACAACTAGTGTTTTTAATTCAGGTATAAAGTTGATAAAACCGAAACAATGAAATAATGAGTAATCAGTATGGTGATAAATAAAAGTGGTCTATTTATATTCATAGGGTTTGATACCATATTTGCTTCATTTATTCTTGTGTTTCATTTTGCATGTTTTGACTTCCAGAATAAACTAGGTCATTCTTCCTGAATGACTAAGTTATTCAAACTATCCACAGTCGGTCATATGTAGAGGTCTCAGATGTTGGACAAAGCGGTGCTACAACACTCATGAGTGCTCATAAGTTCTGAGTATTGGATTCAACCCACGCTCATTTGAATCACTTCATGGAATTTATCACGAGTGATCATGAGACGATAATATCTTATATTCTTAAAACCTAGAGATATGAGTTGTTACTATGAGTTGGTTATACATTGATTGCACGAAAACGCATTGGTAACTCGATGTTATAAAACGTGCCTTTGTGTATGATTCAACAAGTAGTAGAACAAGCCATATGAGTCGAAGTTTATCCATTCCTTTTACCTTCGGGATAAAAGCGATATTTGTAGGCCCCTCGATGATTTAGCGATGACACATGTGAGTGCTTGGCCAAGCCAGGACTGATTTGATTTGTTCAATCAATCAGTCATCATAAATCGGAAATCGGGAAACAACAAATGGATAGAGAGAATGATTGATAATCCATGTCTCAGTCCATATGATATCTACAATGGAGGAATATATGATCCCTTATCTAATGGACAAGTCATTGACAAAGGTCAGAGTTCATCGGCAAGGTCAGAGTTCGACAGAAGCTTTTGAGAGGTACGATTGATAGTAAGGGTTGAAGTCATACTCAATAATAGTTTTAGACTTATCCAAGTGGGAGACTGTTGGATTAATGTCTAAGTCCATAACTATAATTGGTAAGACTTGACCCGACCCGACATGGTCCATTTGGGTGGCATGGCATCGGGACAATTGGATAGACAAGATGAGGAAAAAGGACACTAGTAATTTATATTAATATATTATAAGTTCTAATATATTAATATATAATCATATTATTTAATTAGTATTGATCAAGAATTAATTTATAATTAATTAAGTGATCAAAAGGAACTAATTAAATATGGACTCTAAGATATATGTGTGTGATGGGCCAAGTTCATTTAGGTTGGGCTAAGCTTTCATGGATAGTCCATGGAGTGTTTAACCCATGAATCATATGAAATGAAAGGTCATGGGTATTAGGGTTTAACCCTAATCTCCACACTATATAAAGATGTCCTTGGTTGGTGAAATAGGCACTAGTGTGTGTACACAAAAGGGCAAGGCCGATTTCACTAGAGAGAACCAAAGTATCCTTATTCTCAAGGTTATTCCAAGTGTTCATGGTGTTGTGTGAACCATTTGAGGTGTCACACTTGGGGCACTAGGCACTCAAGCTTCATGAAGACAAGTTACATAAAAAAAAGGTATGTATTCTATCTATTTTATTACCCAAGTGTATGATATTTGTATGCTAGTATAGGGTAATATCTTGGAAACTTCATATTTGCATGTATAATAGAGAAAACATAGATCCAAGGTATTTAGGGTTGTATGTGCACCATAGGATGTTGTAGTATACTAAAACCCAACAGTTCCTTCACCACTTGAGTCTTGAAGCTCTTCAAGGTTCATTTGTCTCCCACTGTTTCCTTGGCTTATGAATTCTCTCTCACAAAAGACTCCTCTCCTTGCCACAAAGACCACATTTTCACTGGGTCTGTAGAAGAGGTAACCAAAGGATTTCTGTGGGTAGCCGATGAAAATACATCGCTCACTTCGAGGTTTGAGCTTGTCGTGAGTCTCGCGCCTCACGAAAGCCTCGCAACCCCAAACCTTGATGTGGTCTAATGTGGGCGCTTTCACAGTCAACATCTTGTGAGGTGTTTTGGTAACCTTTTTAGTTGGGACTAGATTAAGGATATGGGCGGCAGTCTCTAAGGCATACCCCCAAAATGAGATTGGTAACGAAGCTCGACTCATCATGGAACGAACCATGTCCAACAAGGTTCGATTGCACCTTTCAGCCACACCATTAAACTGCGGTGTCCTGGGAGATTTCAATTATGAAACAATTTCACATTCCTTAAGATAGTCAAGGAACTCTGTACTAAGATACTCTCCGCCTCGATCGGATCGAAGCATCATAATGTTCCTGCCCAGCTGATTCTCTACTTCTTGTTTAAACTCTTTGAACTTTTCAAAGGTTTCTGACTTATGCTTGATTAAGTAAATATAGCCATATCTATTATAATCATCAGTAAAAGTCACATAGAAGCGGCTAGCATTCCTTGTGGCGGTTTTGAAGGGTCCACACACATCTGTGTGTATGAGGTCTAACAAACATTCAACCCTAGCACAAGTACCAGTGAAGGGTGACTTTGTCATTTTACCAAGTAAACAAGACTCGCAACTATCATCTGACTTTAAGTCAAATGACTCCAAGACTCTAGCCTTCTGGAGTTGGCCTATGCGCTTCTTGTTGACATTTCCAAGACGACAATGCCACAAGGATGCCTTATCCAAACTAGTGGAAGAATTAATATGCAATAAATTATTTCCTAAGTTGTCTACAATCGACACAGTTTCATATACACCATTACAAGGTAATGCTTTAAAATAAAGAACACCATTATAAAAAGCATTAATACCACCACATTCATTATCAAATGAAAAAGTAAATCCTTGTTTGTACAAACCATGAAAAGAAATAATATTTCTCGCCATTTCAGACGAGTAACAATATTTATTCAAATATAATACTAATCCACTACTAAGCAATAAAGAATAAACTCCAGTCTTGGTGACAGGTGAAATTCTCTTATTCCCCATGATCAAGTTTATCTTCACGTGCTCCACATCCTCACTTCATCTTAGGCCCTGCAAATCAGAACAAATGTGAATTCCACACCATGTATCAAGGACCCAAGAATTAGTATGTGGTGAGTTATTAGACAATATAGTGTAAATACCTTCATGGGTGGGTTTCACTTTCCCATCCTTAAGATCCTGCAAGTACTTGGGGCAGCTTCGCTTCCAGTGCCCTTTTTCCTGACAGTAGAAGCATTGTGCATCCTTCGGGTTGGAAGAGGGAGTGGCAGAATCACCTTTGGTTCCACTAGAAGAGGAGCCATCAAGAGTCTTTCCCTTGGTACCCTTCGAAGGGGTATTCCTCTTTTTCCCTTTACCTTGCCCGATTGCCAGAACAAGGGGTGGTGGTAGGAGTAGGAGTGGTAACAACCGACTTACCTTTGAGACCACTTTCGGTGGTCTTCAAAAGTCCTTGAAGCTTGCTGAGTGTGACCTCCTCCTTGTTCATATGATAGGCCATTCGGAACTGATCATAACATGGATGTAAGGAGTGTAGTATGATGTCCATAGCCAGCTCCTCGAGGAAGTTCACATTTAACTTTAGCAAATGGTCCACAAACCTTTGCATTTTCTGTATGTGGCCCGTGATGGGTTCACCATCCTTCATTCGGGTTGTTATATTGGAAGAGATGATTTCATACCTCCCTTGACGAGCACTCTGATGGTATCTATCCATCGGGTCCATGTGCATCTCAAAGGGGTAAAAGTCTTCATAGGACTTTTGGAGTTCAACTGTCATTGTGGCCAACATGATACATGCCACCTTGGTGGCATCTCTCTCATGAGTCCTAAAGTTAGCGATCTCTTGTGGAGTAGCAGAAGACTCATCAATTTCTTTCAGCTCCTTGTCGAGGACATATTCCTTGTCCTCGTAACGAGTGACCATCGTGATGTTCCTGATCCAATCATTAAAGTTTGAACAATCAAAGATGACTCTCCCATAAAGATTCATGAGAGAGAAGGAGCCGGTATGGTTTGAGCCAGAAGCATTGTTGGAAGACATCTGAAAAGAAGAAAGACAAGTTTAGATTAGATAAAGAATCCTTAATAAGACACCTAAATGTAATATTAATGCCAGGACCCAACACAATATTTTATATCTTAGAAGAGGGATGCCATAATCCAAGCTAAAAAATAGTTGAAGGTAGGTGAATGACGATTCACCAATTTCCACCATGAAAAACGAAATAAATTATTAAGTTTTAATGAATTGAAATTCCTAGATTCTTTTGAGATTCATTGAACTTTTCAATGGCATGTTTAAATCTCGATTGTGCCCTTCAAGTTTGTGACTGGGATGTCGAGGATCACAAAACAAGGTGTGAATAAGCATGGAAATTAGCTTGGTACCCTTAATTTTATCACCTAATCGATGTGCCGATTAAACACACGCGCTCCACCAATCTATGATAAATATTAATCTTACCCTTTGCCACTCTTACTAGTCCATGTTAGTGTGCTGGTTAACCACACACGCTCCACTAACGACTTGGTAAGGTACAAAGTGTAATTTCATGGGTTAGCACCAAATTCACATTTTCCTAAAGTAACTAAGATTGGGAATTTATAAAAGGTTTAGTTACTTTATATTTATCATTATACTTTTAATGAGAATTATAGTCCTTTTCCTACCCGTTCGGCTAACGACCCTCCACCAGTCAAGGAAGCGGTGGGTGAGAGTAGACACCCATTAAGCTTCCATTTTATAGGCAACAACCTTATACCCCCCTTATAGACCAGCTTTGTGAATGAGGCCTACTAATGGTAAGACTGACTTGATCTTATATATATATATATATATATATATATATATATATATATATATATATATATATATATATATATATATATATATATATATATATATATATATATATATATATATATATATATATTATTAATTTATGATATTTTAAAGTATAATGGTTGAATTTTAAACTTTTAAAATTCTAGGGATTGGAATTTAAGTATTAATATGTGTGAGACTTTACAAATTCCAAAACTTAAGGGCAAGTTTTGAAACTATTCAAAACCTTTCATTTCTATAACTTATGAGTTTTAATGATTTTAATGGAAAATACTCTTGGAATTCCATAACTTGTGGACAAGTTATAGAGTCCATTGAAAGGCATTCTAGATCAATAATTAAACTTACATGCAATGTCAAATAATCTATGATCTATCAAAACTCATAAGCATGCATAATTCATATCAACAATTTTCAAGAATTGTGACAACCCGAAATTTTCATTTGTATAAACTCTATAGTCAAGCACTACAAATATTAGTCAAATTCATTTCAGTACATTTTTGGCCAGTTTTAAGTCCGTTTGGTTGTTTTTATTTTAAATTCGTCAAACGAATAAATAAACGGAAGTATCGTATAGAAGTGATGTGTAACAAATAAACAATTAACACCATAACAAGGTGTTTACGGCCAAACTTGGGGAGTTTGGACCGTAAACTCCTCTTTGACCAAGAACTCATGCATATAGCATGAGTTTACTCCTCGTTTTACCCACTTCTCAGTTCCTAGCTCAAGAACACCCAACTTTTTCTCTCAACTATCATAGGATCATCTTCCAAATCTTCCAAAAATGTAAGTGTTTCTTCACTTGTTTTGTTGTTATAATACCTTATCTAGTGTTTATACATCATTTCATCCACGAATTCTTCATTTCTACTTAGATCTTCAAGTGTTCTTCAAAACACCAAGAACACACACTAGTGTTCTTGGGCCCTAAACACTCTTACAAGCTTCCTATAAGTAAGTACACTCCTCCTAACTAGTTATTTGCTTAGTATACTTGTTAATCCATTAGAAAATATCAAAAAAAACCCCAAGAACACATGTGTTTACGGTCAAGGGATATCCTTGAATCGTAAACACCATCAAGTGGTGTTTAAGTGCCACTAACACCTTCTAGGGCTTGGATATTGGACTAGAACCTTGCATGCATGAGCTAGAAACCCCAAATCATGAAATGGTAGGAGTGACCATGAGTTTACGGCCGTAAACTCATGGGTTTACGACCGTAAACACATGGGTTTACGACCGTAAACTCCCAAGGAGTGGTCCAAGGACCGTAAACTCCAAAGATGAGCCATTTTGAGCCCTAATCCCTTCCTAAGCCTTTGATTAAAACCTATAACACTTCCTTAAGGGGCATAAGACCTTAAATCACACAATGGTACAATTTACCATGAGTTTACGGCCTTAAACTCATGGGGGAATGACCAAAAACCGTAAACACATGTAGGGTTACCAAATGAGAGGTAAACTCCAATGTGAGGCCATACTCTCTTTAGATACAACCCTTTAGTACTCCTAGCACTTAAAACAAAGTGTTATCCTTGTATTAGGGTGTCTTTACTTGATAAATTGGTTATTAAATGACTAATTGGATACATATATGTATCATTACATGTTAACTAGGATCCGTGTGTGTGTTCAAGTCCTCACTTGACACTTAGCATCCTAGCCGACACTTCCATGCAAACCACTCACTACAGGTGAGTTCATACCCCTTAATTAACCTTTTAAATGATTTTAAATGCTTTTATGGGGGGGGGGGGAATACAAGTTGAACATTTCTAGTTATTGCTTTAATCACATGTGATTAATAACTAGAACAAACAGAAAGATTTACTATTGTTTTCAAATTGCTATCAAACTTATGGATTTTCAAGTGTTACAAACCTTTTATTTAACTCTTTTAATGTTAAAACTGCTTTTAAACTCTTTTTAAAACTTTCATTATTTTCAAACTCATATCTACACCCATATATTTATATAAGTAAGACTTGAAGGACTTAGGACTGATACCTCACCTTATTTCCTGTTCCTTGTTTGGTTGTGGACTTAGGGTATCCTGTTATCTGTCCGAATGTCGTTGAATTCTTAGTTATATATCATATATATATATATATATATATATATATATATATATATATATATATATATATATATATATATATATATATATATGTGTGTTGGATATAAAAGCTTTCACTTCAGTTCAGTACCTTTGTGTAACAAAGGCATCCAAACAACCTTACTATTTAACTATAATAGGTATAGTTAAGGGATTACTACTCACTACTACTATTACAACGACCCATACAAGAGTCAGTACATTATGAGTCACTACATAAGTACTACATTGAGTATCAATACATGCTATACACTATATAACAGAACATACTATAACATACTATACACTATACGAGAGAATATACTATACACCATACAAACATTGAATACTATAACAGAATGTGACATACTACTTCTCGATACGACACTTCATCGTGGTATCACCTTGTAACCAGAGTCTCCTGGAGGGAGAGCGGGCGTTGTGTGTATAGATCTATACGGGACAGACACTCCCACATCCTGACTGCTAGCTACAGACCCAGCCGAAAGGCCAAGGGGTGACAGAATGCTACCTCACTATTTATGACCTGGAGGGTCATCCGTTATTCTGCCGTTGATCAGCATGGTTACATACGAGTTCACATTCAAACCTTAAATTAACTAAATAAGAATTTAAGGCAAAAATAGACTTTTCGAGGCGTATTAATCATTTAATAACACCTAGGGTCTACATTTTCATTACTTTAGACTCCCCGAGGTGTGCTGTACATCTAGTACTACCTGGAGTCCGTATTTTATTACTTTACGACCAGCAGTGTCACTGCTGAGGAAAAATATTAATTTCCCCTATTACGCTTATTTTGTAATCACCTTACAAGAGTGAAGTCTAAAACTATATTTTCCTACAGATAGTTTCACTGCGGAAAAACATTATATTTACACAAGAACATTTATACGAACAATCGGGTCTTGGTAGAAGACTACCTTTTTACTGGAAAACATAGGGCTTTCTAGGGAGTATACTATTTACAAAACATTTGAAATCAATTACTACACTACATTGTTACTAAAAGTTTTATACAAGCAATGACACTAAATACTTATGAACTCACCAGCTTTATGCTGATAAACTCTTTCAAAATAACTTGCATTATCAGGTCATCAGTAGACAGGTACAGATGAAGCTTTTGAGAAGATGGAGCACATACAAGACTCATCTTTTATTTTGATTATACTTTTGGTGTCTTACAAACTATACAGAACACGCTTGTAGTACAATTATTATATTAATGCAATGGATGTTGTTGCTTGTCTTTACTATTATGCATTGTTTGTGATACTGTACATGACGTCCTCCACCCCTGAATGTTTCCGTCGTTCAAGGTTTTGGGGTGTGACAGATTGGTATCAGAGCACTGTTTATAGTGAATCAAGTATATCAACCCATAAAAGATATACGAACTATAAACACGTCAGGATTAAAACACTCTGACCAAGAATATATACTTTTAAATAATAAAATATTTAACTAAGTATATATATATATATATATATATATATATATATATATATATATATATATATATATATATACATCTATTCGTACCAGGGTCAGTATCTACTAGAACAGAACACAAGTATTATGATTATTGAACATCACAATTAGGTTTAGAGACATATAGTCAAACCTAAGGGGATATAGCCTGATCAACTATATTTCTGAGGAGTGACTAGCATGTGCCTAAGAATGATTGTAATGTTGCAACAAGTCTAAAAACTTACCAACACTACCACAACGAGAACATAGAACAGAATACTATAGGAGTATTCTGCATTACTATAGATTACATATGTGAGAACTAAAAAGGTCGTTAATAGTAGGGCAATAGTTGCTAAGTGGATACTCTAAGGTTACATGCGACTAAGGCGCTATAGACTCAGAATCTGTGATCTTTGCTTTATTTCCTGTTCCTTGTTTGGTTGTGGATTTAGAGTTAGGGTCACTTATTCGAAGGTCTATCCTGTTTTGGTTGCATGTAATTGGTATGCACTATGCAAGTATTGAGTCAACTAATAACGATCATCTTATAAGTATCTTAGGTTAGTACGTCTATTAACTATTCTTTCTCCATTCTCGCGTAGATACCATGGCTGACTTAAGGGTTGGCCCAAAGGGTGCCCGTCGCCAGTAGAAGGTTATCTGCTCATCCTCTCTCTCTTCTTAAAAGAATAGCCTTTCTCTTCAGTATCTCCGTTTCACTTGTCTGTAAACATTCCTAACCTTGAAAGTACTCTAACCAGACTACTAGACTGCCAACATTTTCCCTTATGGTTTGATGTGAGACCTACTGTTAGGTCATTCTTCCTGAACTCATTTTACATCATTAATACCAGTAATATTGGCAGTTGTCTAACCTATGGGAAATTCTGTACTCTTATGTTTCCCTACCCTCTTGTTATGACTCTATTTGATAGTTGGACTATGGAGACTTAGTCCATGAAGCACTCTCGTTATACTTACAATCGATTCTTACTATTATCATCATCTCTATCAATTTTCAGTAAAAGATGCCGCCTCGTCCTCGTCCTCCCAGGGGCAGACCTGCAAATCAAACTCCACCACCACCACCTCCTCCGCAGCAGTTCGATGCAGTGATGTTTCAGGCAGCTGTGACCGCCGCCATGGCCCAAGTAAACTCTGGTGGCGTTAGTGGAACGGGGACTGGCACTAACTCTAGCCATGGTGAAATCCATCCACGTGCACAGGAGTGCACCTATAAAGATTTCATCAACTGCAAACCTACATACTTCAACGGAACCGGAGGGATCCTTGCACTGTCCCAATGGATCGAGAGAACAGAAGCGGTCTTCGAGATGTGCTCATGCCCTGAAGGAAGCAAGATAAAGTTTGCTGCTTGCACCTTCCTCGAAAGGGCCCTGACGTGGTGGAATGGCCATGTCAAATCCCTATCACTAGTAACAGCTAACGCCATGGGCTGGGATACACTGAAGGACCTTATGGCAAGGGAGTACTGCCCGAGGGGCGAGATTCAGAAACTCGAGGAGGAGCTATGGAACCTCAAAATGCAGGGTTCCGACATAGTGGCCTATACAGCCAGGTTCTACGACCTTGTGGCTCTATGTCCTAACATGGTCCCCACCGAAAACAAAAAGATCGAAAGATACATCTGGGGTCTGGTGCCCCCATATCGAGGGAACGTTCTAGCATCCAACCCTGCGACCTTTGATAGTGCCAAGGAATTGGCCCAAAGGCTCATCGACCATGAAGCTCCTTCTACTCAAACAACAACCACTACTACTGCCCCCGCACCAACCAACGCGGCTGACAACAAGAAGAGGCGTTGGGACCGAAAGAAGGGCAAATCAAATAAACACCCTTCCAAGAAACAACAAACTGTGGTTGTCCACGCTGCCACTACTCCTGCTGCCCCTGTACTAGCCAAAACATATGCAGGGAACCTACCCAAGTGCACTAAGTGCTCTTTCCATCATAACGGCCCCTGCCGTGAGATGCACTGCACTAATTGCGACCGGAAGGGCCATATCGCCCGGTTTTGCAGAACACAACCCAAACCCATCACCCAGGTTCCCAGTACCGGAGTGAGTCAAGCCTGCTACGGTTGCGGCGAGACAGGACACTTCGAAAGAAACTGCCCTATAGCTGGGAATGCGGGAGGAGCAGGAAGACTACTTGCTATTGGCCACAATGAGGCCGTGGCAGACCCCACGGTAGTCACGGGTACGTTCCTTCTCGATAACTCTTATGCTTGTATCCTATTCGATAGTGGGGCAGAAAGGAGCTTCGTAAACCAAAAATTTAAACACTTACTTAAACACTCACCGCAAACACTAAAAGAAACCTTCGTCGTAGAAATGGCCAACGGAAAAACAGAGAATTCTAACGAGATTTACATAGGTTGTACCCTCACACTAGATAATCATTCATTCCCAATCGACCTCATACCAGTAGCTATCCAGAGTTTCGACGTCATCATAGGCATGGACTGGTTGAGTCTTTATCGTGCCGACATTTTATGCTTCGAAAAAGCAGTCCGCCTGAATCTACCGAATAACGAAACATTGTTGATCTACGGAGACAAACCCAGTGCGAGCCTTCGTATCATCTCAAGTATTCAAGCTCAATAGTACTTGCGTAAGGAATATCGTGCATTCCTGGCGCACGTTGTCGATACGAGCCAGAAAACAAAAGACCTAAAAGACTTCCCCATAGTACGCGACTTCCCCGACGTCTTTCCGGAAGAACTCCCAGGATTACCCCCGCAACATCAACTCGAGTTCCGAATCGACCTAATTCCAGGAGCGACCTCCGTAGCCAAATCGCCCTATCGTCTAGCACCTGCTGAGATGCAAGAACTCTCCGGTCAACTTAACGAACTGCTCAGCAAGGGCTTCATAAGACCAAGCTTCTCACCCTGGGGAGCACCAGTCTTGTTCGTGAAGAAGAAAGACGAATCATTCCGTATGTACATCGATTACAGGGAACTCAACAAGCTTACAGTCAAGAATCGTTACCCTCTTCCTCGCATAGACGATTTATTTGACCAGCTGCAAGGGGCGAGCTACTTTTCCAAGATTGATCTGAGGTCCGGGTATCACCAGTTATGAGTGCTGGAGGAGGATGTCCCGAAGATAGCCTTCCAAACTCGTTACGGACACTACGAGTTCGTAGTGATGCCATTCGGATTGACCAATGCGCCTGCAGTATTCATGGACTTGATGAATAGAGTATGCCGTCCTTACTTGGATCAGTTCGTCATCGTCTTCATTGATGATATACTTATCTACTCTCGAAGTAAGGAGGAGCATAACGATCATTTACGACAAGTCTTAGGAACCTTACGCTCGGAGAAGCTATATGCGAAGTTCTCTAAATGCGAATTTTGGATCCGAAGAGTCGAATTCTTACGACACGTGGTTAGCGAAGAGGGAATCCACGTGGACCCTTCCAAAATTAAAGCCATCGAGAACTGGTCAGCACCGAAGACGCCTACAGAAATTCATCAATTTCTAGGCCTCGCTGGCTACTACGCAGGTTCATTCAAAACTTCTCTCGAATCGTGAAACCCCTTACGACATTGACCCAGAAAGGCGTGGCCTTTGACTGGGAAGAGAAGCAAGAGAAGGCATTCCAAACCCTGAAGCGAGCCTTATGCACCGCACCGATACTGTCCCTCCCTGAATGGATAGAAGACTTCGTGGTATACTGTGATGCATCCAACCAGGGGCTCGGCTGTGTTCTGATGCAACGAGGTAAGGTCATCGCCTACGCCTCAAGACAGCTGAAGACACACAAGGTCAACTACACCACACACGATCTCGAATTAGAGGCAGTTGTGTTTGCCCTAAAGATCTGGAGACATTACCTGTATGGTATGAAGAGCACTATCTTTACAGACCACAAAAGCCTACAACACATATTCAACCAGAAGGAGCTCAATATGAGACAACGACGGTGGGTCGAGCTACTCAATGACTACGAATGCGAAATTCGTTATCATCCAGGTAAAGCCAACGTGGTAGCAGACGCCCTAAGTGGGAAAGAATATTCTGGTCGAAGAGTCAAGTCATTAACGATGACTATCCATTCGCATCTACCCGCACAAATTAAGGAGGCTCAGCTCGAAGCCTTGAAACCTGAAAATGTAGCAGGAGAATCCCTACGAGGAATGGATAAGAACCTGGAAGTCAAGGGTGATGGAGCCTTATATCTCATGGACCGGATCTGGACTCCGAAACACGGTGGCTTCAGAGACCTGGTCATGAAGGAAGCACACAACACTCGATATTCCGTCCACCCAGGTTCAGATATGATGTATCTGGATCTCAAAAAGTCATACTAGTGGCCTAACATGAAAGCAGAGATTGCTACCTTCGTGAGTAAATGCCTTACTTGCGCCAGGGTCAAGGTCGAATACCAGAAACCGTCAGGTCTACTCCAACAACCGGAGATACCTGAATGGAAGTGGGAGCGGATCACTATGGACTTCATAACCAAGCTACCCAAGACAACGGGTAGGCTTGATACCATTTGGGTAATCGTCGACAGATTGACCAAGTCCGCACACTTCCTACCCATCAAAGAAACCGACAAGATGGAGAAGCTCACAAGAACATACATTAGGGAGATCCTACGATTGCATGGTGTTCCTATATCTATTATCTCCGACAGAGATAGTAGATTCACTTCGAGGTTCTGGCAGTCACTACAAAGCTCCTTAGGAACAAGGCTGGACATGAGCACAGCCTACCATCCACAGACCAACGGATAAAGTGAAAGAACTATCCAAACCTTGGAAAATATGCTGCGAGCCTGTGTGATCGACTTTAGGAAGACGTGGGATACCCACTTACCTCTCGTCGAATTTTCTTACAACAACAGTTATCACACGAGCATCAAGGCTGCTCCATTTGAAGCCCTCTACGGCCGGAAGTGCAGATCCCCTATGTGCTGGGCTGAGGTGGGTTACACTCAGTTAGCTAAAGGGCGAGTTCCTGACAGCACTCTCACGGGTCCGGAGATCATTCGGGAAACGACAGAGAAGATCGTTCAGATTCGTGAACGATTGAAAGCCTCTAGAGACCGACAGAAAAGCTACGCAGACAAACGAAGGAAACCTTTGGAGTTCCAGGTGGGAGACCGAGTCCTTTTGAAGGTCTCACCCTGGAAGGGCTTGATACGCTTCGGAAAGCGTGGAAAGCTAAATCCAAGATACATAGGGCCTTTTGAGATTCTCGCTAGAATCGGCCCCGTAGCTTACAAACTCAACCTTCCCCACGAGCTAAGTAAGGTACATCCTACCTTCCACGTCTCTAACTTGAAAAAATGCCTATCCGACGAGACTCTTGTAATCCCACTTGACAAGATCGAGATCAACGAGAGCCTCAACTTCGTGGAAGAACCTGTAGAGATCATGGACCGAGAGGTCAAACGAACGAAACAAAGCCGCATCCCAATTGTGAAGGTTTGCTGGAACGCCAAGAGAGGACCGGAATTCACATGGGAGCGCGAGGATCAAATGAAACTTAAATATCCTCATCTTTTTACTTAGTTATTTGTAATAACTTAGTTGCTTGAACTCTAATTTCGGGACGAAATTCCCTCTAACGGGGGGATGATGTGACAACCCGAAATTTTCATTTGTATAAACTCTACAGTCAAGCACTACAAATATTAGTCAAATTCATTTCAGTACATTTTTGGCCGGTTTTAAGTCCGTTTGGTTGTTTTTATTTTCAATTCGTCAAACGAATAAATAAATGGAAGTATCGTATAGAAGTGATGTGTAACAAATAAAAAATTAACACCATAACAAGGTGTTTACGGCCAAACTTGGGGAGTTTGGACCGTAAACTCCACTTTGACCAAGAACTCATGCATATAGCATGAGTTAGTCCTCGTTTTACCCACTTCTCACTTCCTAGCTCAAGAACACCCAACTTTTTCTCTCAACTATCATAGGATCATCTTCCAAATCTTCCAAAAATGTAAGTGTTTCTTCACTTGTTTTGGTTTTTTAACACCTTATCTAGTGTTTATACATCATTTCATCCATGAATTCTTCATTTCTACTTAGATCTTCAAGTGTTCTTCAAAACACCAAGAACACTAAGAACACACACTAGTGTTCTTGGGCCCTAAACACTCTTACAAGCTTCCTATAAGTAAGTACACTCCTCCTATCTAGTTATTTGCTTAGTATACTTGTTAATCCATTAGAAAACATAAAAAAAACCCCAATAACACATGTGTTTACGGTCAAGGGATATCCTTGAACCGTAAACACCATCAAGTGGTATTTAAGTGCCACTAACACCTTCTAGGGCTTGGATATTGGACTAGAACCTTACATGCATGAGCTAGAAACCCCAAATCACGAAATGGTAGGAGTGACCATGAGTTTATGGCCGTAAACTCATGGGTTTACGACCGTAAACACATGGGTTTACGACCGTAAACTCCCAAGGAGTGGTCCAAGGACCGTAAACTCCAAAGATGAGCCATTTTGAGCCCCAGTCCCTTCCTAAGCCTTTGATTCAAAACTAGAACACTTCCTTGAGGGGCATAAGACCTTAAATCACAAAATGGTACAATTTACCATGAGTTTACGGCCGTAAACTCATGGGGGAAATGACCAAAAACCGTAAACACATGTAGGGTTACCAAATGAGAGGTAAATTCCAATGTGCGGCCATACTCTCTTTAGATACAACTCTTTAGTACTCCTAGCACTTGAAACAAAGTGTTATCCTTGTATTAGGGTGTCTTTATTTGATAAATTGGTTATTAAATGACTAATTGGATACATATATGTATCATTACATGTTAACTAGGATCCGTGTGTGTGTTCAAGTCCTCACTTGACACTTAGCATCCTAGCCGGCACTTCCATCCAAACCACTCACTACAGGTGAGTTCATACCTCTTAATTAATCTTTTAAATGATTTTAAATGCTTTTATGGGGGGGGAATACAAGTTAAACATTTCTAGTTATTGCTTTAATCACATGTGATTAATAACTAGAACAAACAGAAAGATTTACTATTGTTTTCAAATTGCTATCAAACTTATGGATTTTCAAGTGTTGCAAACCTTTTATTTAACTCTTTAAATGTTAAAACTGCTTTTAAACTCTTTTTAAAACTTTCATTATTTTCAAACTCATATCTACACCCATATATTTATATAAGTAAGACTTGAAGGACTTAGGACTGATAGCTCACCTTATTTCCTGTTGCTTGTTTGGTTGTGGACTTAGGGTATCCTGTTATCTATCCGAATATCGTTGAATTCTTAGTTATATATCATATATATATATATATATATATATATATATATATATATATATATATATATATATATATATATATATATATATATATATATGTGTGTGTTGGATATAAAAGCTTTCACTTCAGTTCAGTACCTTTGTGTAACAAAGGCATCCAAACAACCTTACTATTTAACTATAATAGGTATAGTTAAGGGATTACTACTCACTACTACTATTACAACGACCCATACAAGAGTCAGTACATTATGAGTCACTACATAAGTACTACATTGAGTATCAATACATGCTATACACTATATAAGAGAACATACTATACACTATACGAGAGAATATACTATACACTATACAAACATTGAATACTATAACAGAATGTGACATACTACTTCTCGATACGACACTTCATCGTGGTATCACCTGGTAACTAGACTCTCCTGGAGGGAGAGCGGGCGTTGTGTGTATAGATCTATACGGGACAGACACTCCCACATCCTGACTGCTAGCTACAGTCCCAACCGAAAGGCCAAGGGGTGACAGAATTCTACCTCACTATTTATGACATGGAGGGTTATCCGTTATTCAGCCGTCGATCAGCATGGTTACATACGAGTTCACATTCAAACCTTAAATTAACTAAATAAGAATTTAAGGCAAAAATAGACTTTTCGAGGCGTATTATTCATTTAATACCACATGGGGTCTACATTTTCATTACTTTAGACTCCCCGAGGTGTGCTGTACATCTAGTACTACCCGGAGTCCGTATTTTATTACTTTACGACCAGCAGTGTCACTGCTGAGGAAAAATATTAATTTCCCCTATTACGCTTATTTTGTAATCACCTTACAAGAGTGAAGTCTAAAACTATATTTTCATACAGATAGTTTCACTGGGGAAAAACATTATATTTACACATGAACATTTATACGAACACTCGGGTCTTGGTAGAAGACTACCTTTTTACTGGAAAACATAGGGCTTTCTAGGGAGTATACTATTTACAAAACATTTGAAATCAATTACTACACTACATTGTTATTAACATTTTTATACAAGCAATGACACTAAATACTTATGAACTCACCAGCTTTATGCTGATAAACTCTTTCAAAATAACTTGTATTATCAGGTCATCAGTAGACAAGTACAGATGAAGCTTTTGAGAAGATGGAGCACATACAAGACTCATCTTTTATTTTGATTATACTTTTGGTGTCTTACAAACTATACAGAACACGCTTGTAGTACAATTATTATATTAATGCAATGGATGTTGTTGCTTGTCTTTACTATTATGCATTGTTTGTGATACTGTACATGACGTCCTCCACCCCATAACGTTTCCGTCGTTCATGGTTTTGGGGTATGACAAGAATCATATGAACTTAATATAAAACTTGAAACTTTGACAATTATCATTGAAATTGGATAAGCACAATCATTACCACATAAAAAACAGGTTTAACAATCTAAAAACAATTTAGGGTAATGATCCTAGTCTAGTTCCAGCAATAAAACTCGAAATTCTACACACAAGGCCTCCTACTCGCCGAGTGCAAGAACCTACTCCACGAGTAGGATGAGTTTTCACTTGGACTCATCGAGCCCCCCCATGGACTCGGCGAGTTCACTGAACAGTGAGCATAAAAGTCGATTTTTTTAACAATTTGCATCAAGTATAAATGAAAACAAGCCTAGGCTCTGATACCACTGATGGGTTTTGAGCATTCTAACACTCCTATGGTGTGCATGCAACCCTAGAAACCTTGGATCTATGTTTTCTCTATTGTACATGCAAACTTTCTTTTTCCAAGGTTTCATCCTAATTAACATGTGATTGGGGTACATGTAATATAAAAACTAGTAGGATGACATACCTTTTTCTTGTGGTTGATTACTTGGAGCTTTAAGAGCCTAGAACCAATAATGTGAATGCCTCAAGTGGAATCACAAATCACCAAAACAACTTGGAAGACTTTGAGACAATATGATGAACTCTTGAAATCGGCCCACCCTTGTTATCTCACACCCTAGTGCCAATTTCAAGTGCCAAATACCTCTTTATATAGTATAGTGGAATAGGGTTACATCCATATAAAACCTAATACACATGACCTTTCTTTCCCATAGGATCCATGGGTTAAAAGCTCCATGAAATATCCATGGACTTCCATGCAAGCTTAGCCCATCCTAAATGAACATTGGCCCATTCTATATATATAAGAGTCCATATTTGTCACACCCCAAAACCGAGAACGGCGGAAACGTTCGGGGGTGGAGGACGTCATGTACAGTATCACAACAATGCAAAGTAGTAAACAAGCAACAACATCATCCATTGCATTAATAATATAATTTCATACAAGTGTGTTCTGTCAAGTTCTATAGACACCAAAAATAATATACATCAAAATAAAGATGAGTCTTGAACGAGCTCCATCTTCTCAAAAACCTGGCTCCGGTACCTGTCTACTGGCGACCTGAGAATACAAGTTATTTTGAAAGAGTTTATCAGCTTTAAAGCTGGTGAGATCATAAGTATATTAGTGTCTGTAGTTGTATGTAAGTGTTTGTAAGTCTGTAATTGTATATGTTTGTAAAAGTTTGTATTTGTTTGAACTCTCCTAGAAAACCCAATGTTTCCTACTAAAAGTAGCCTTCTACCAAGGCATCGAGTGTCTGTGTGTGTGTCTCTTGTAAGTGTATGTATTTTCCCAAATTTGACTATCATTATCCAAAAATATAGTTTCTACATTATTGTTTATTGTGTGAATATCACAAAGTAAATGTAATGGGAAAATGATATAGTACTGTAGTGTTGTATTAAGTAACTACTGATGTACTAATTACTTTAACCCTATTGTTATTTAAAGTACCATGTGATCGGCCTGTATCCTGCTACCGACTCAATAGTAAAACGACAATGTAAGATGTCGTAAGAAATGACGTTTAGCACCCGTAGACATGCAAGTCCCACTGTAGCGAGCATCAAGGTGTAGGATAGTCAATCCAGTATAGATCTATACACAAACTCATACGCTCCCCAATTAAGGAGATTCTGGATACAAAAAAGGTCATGGCAGGTAGTGCCATGCCCCATTTAGTGGCTCACATAAATGTAATAATGTATATGTAATGAATGTGCTAGCTGTATTGTATGTTCTCCCTCTGTCTAGCCTGTATGTTCTCTCTGTATGGTATTGTTTGTTATCTCTTTCTCTGTATGGTATTGTTTCTTATCTACTCTGTATGGTATTGTTTGTTATCTACTCTGTATGGTATTGACTCATGTATGAACTGACTCTTTGTATGTTTCATTGTTCTAGTAATAGTATCTACCTAAACTATACCTATTATAGTTTACTAGTAATGTTGTTTGTGTATATGAACATGTTTGTATACCCTTGCTACCCAAAGGCATTGAACTGAATGAAAGAAGTAACCTTTTATATCTACATAGGTATACATGATATATAACTAGGGTTCAAACGACCTTCGGACAAATAACCTTGATACCCTAAGTCCACAACCAAACAAGGAACAAGAAGTAAGGTAGACTATCAGTACTAAGTCCTTTCAATCCTACTTATATAATTATATCCACATAGATAAACAGAATATAAGTTAAAAGAGTTTAATAAAAGTATTTGATATGAAAAAGAGTTTGTAAGACAATTTGAAGTAAAACAGTTTGGTAACACAGTTTGAAAAGTAAGAAATCCACTTGTTTGGTAGTTATTAATCACATGTGATTGATATAATAACTATAATTGTTCAACTTGTATCCCCCCCCATAAAAGCATTTAAAAACATTTAAAAGGTTAATTGAGGGGTATGAACTCACCTGTAGTGAGTGGTTCGGATGAACGGAAAGTATAGGATGCTAGGTGTCAAGTGAAGACTTGTACACACTAAATTATCCTATATAACATATATTAAAACATATATGTATTCAATTAGCCTTTAAACAACTAATTAACAAAGTTAAGACATCCTAGGACATGTAAAACACTTTATATAAGTGTTATAGGTGCTAATGATTGCATCTAAGTGTTGTAGGACATTGCTATTGAGTTTAGGGTTCAAGGGAACCCCTTACATGAGTTTACGGTTTTATGACCATAACTCATTAAGTTTACGGTCGTAAACCCATGAGTTTACGGCCGTAAACCCATGTTTCTTTGAAAAATTGATGTTTTGAAGCTCTACAAGTCCTTAGAAGCATTTCCACTTGAAGTATAAGCCTATGGAAGGGATTAGGGCACCATTTCACTCCTAAATGGAGTTTACGGTCCTTAGACCATTTGCCTTTGGGTTTACGGCCGTAAACCCAAATGGTTTATGGTCTTTTGATCTTTTCATGATCTTAACTCATTAAGGAAAGGATCCATGCTAGTTCCCAAGGCTTAGAAGGGTAAAGGGCACACTTTGGCACCCTTTTTAAGGTTTACGGTCCAAGAACATCTTGGACCGTAAACACCTTTGATCTTGCCTTTTCTTGGGTGATTTCTTGATATATGGAAGTGTAACAAGACTTAAGATACTCTAGGATAGAAGTACTTACAAGATAGAAGCTTGAAAAGGTGTAAAAAGTCCAAGAACACTAGTGTGTGTTCTTGGTGTTCTTGGTGAAACTTGAAGATCTAACCTTTTGGAATGATTTCACGGTTGGAAGTGTGTTAAAACACTAGATTAAGTAATATCTCAACTTAAAAGGGCTAGAAACACTTACAAGTTGGAGATCTTGAAGAAAAAAAGTCGAAGATACTTGAGAGAGAATTGAGTTTGGATCTTGAGTTTGTGAAAATGGCAAATAATGACTAAGTGTCATATATATACCCCCAAAATAGGGTTTACGGCCGTAAACACCCTTGTTTAGGTCGTAAACTCCAAACTCTTGGAGTTTTGGAAGAATATTGTTGCACAATATACCCTAGAGCATCCTCTCTCCTGATATCTCCTGAAGTGCTAATCCTAAAATTCTCAAACTTATTCCAAAAAGCTTGAAATTTAGCGGAAACTTTTCTGACTTCTATTGAATTGAAAGGTTGTACAGAATAGAAATTTCGGGTTGTCACATCATCCCCCCCTTAGAAGGAATTTCGTCCCGAAATTGGAGTTTAAGCAAATAAGTAGTTACAAATAACTAAGTAAAAAGACGAGGATATTTCAGTTTCATCTGATCCTCTCGCTCCCAAGTGAATTCAGGTCCTCGCTTGGCGTTCCAGCGAACCTTCACTATCGGGATGCGACTCTGTTTCGTTTTCTTGACCTCCCGGTCCATGATCTCTACTGGTTCTTCCACGATGTTGAGGCTCTCGTTGATCTCGATCTCGTCGAGTGGGATTACAAGAGTCTCGTCGGACAGACACTTTTTCAAGTTCGAGACGTGGAAGGTAGAATGTATGTTACTGAGTTCGCTCGGTAAGTTAAGTTTGTAAGCTACAGGGTCGATTCTTGTGAGAATCTCGAAAGGCCCTATGTACCTTGGATTTAGCTTTCCACGCTTTCCGAAGCGTATCAAGCCCTTCCAGGGTGAGACCTTCAATAGAACACGGTCGCCCACCTGGAATTCCAACGGTTTCCTTCGTTTATCAGCGTAGCTTTTCTGTCGTTCTCTAGAGGCTTTCAATCGTTCACGAATCTGAACGATCTTTTCTGTCATTTCCCGAATGATCTCCGGACCTATGAGAGTGCTTTTAGGAACTCGTCCTTTAGCTAACTGGGTAACACCCACCTCAACCCAGCACAGAGGGGATCTGCACTTTCGGCCATAGAGGGCCTCGAATGGAGCAGCCTTTATGCTCGTGTGATAACTATTGTTGTAGGAAAATTCGACAAGGGGTAAATGAGTATCCCATGCTTTCCCAAAGTCGATCACACAGGCTCGCAACATATCTTCCAAGGTTTGGATAGTCCTCTCACTTTGCCCGTCTGTCTGCGGATGGTAGGCTGTACTCATGTCCAGCCTAGTTCCTAGGGAACTTTGTAACGACTGCCAGAACCTCGAAATGAATCTATTATCTCTGTCCGAGATAATGGATATCGGAACACCATGCAGTCGTACAATCTCCCTAATGTAAGTTCTTGTAAGCTTCTCCATCTTGTCTGTCTCTTTGATAGGCAGGAAGTGTGCGGACTTGGTCAATCTGTCGACGATGACCCATATGGTATCAAGTCCACCCGTTGTCTTGGGCAACTTGGTTATGAAATCCATAGTGATCCGCTCCCACTTCCATTCCGGTATTCGACCTTGACCTTGGCGCAAGTAAGGCATTTACTTACGAAGGTAGCAATCTCTGCTTTCATGTTAGACCACCAGTATAGCTTTTTAAGATCCAGATACATCTTATCTGAACCCGGATGAACGGAATAACGAGTGCTGTGCGCCTCGTTCATGACCAAGTCTCTGAAACCTCCAAGTTTTGGGGTCCAGATCCGGTCCATGAGATAATAAGCTCCGCCACCCTTCACCTCCAAGTTCTTATCCATTCCCCTCAGGGATTCACCTGCCATATTTTCAGGTTTCAAAGCGTCGAGCTGAGCCTCCTTAATTTGTGTGGACAGGTGTGAATGGATAGTCATAGTCAATGATTTGACTCTACGACCAGAATATTCTTTCCGACTTAGGGCGTCTGCTACTACGTTGGCTTTACCCGGATGATAACGAATTTCGCATTCGTAGTCACTGAGTAGCTAGACCCACCGTCGTTGTCTCATGTTGAGCTCCTTCTGGTCGAATATATGTTGTAGGCTCTTGTGATCTGTAAAGATTGTGCTTTTTGTTCCGTACAGGTAGTGTCTCCAGATCTTCAGAGCAAACACAACTGCTCCTAGCTCAAGATCGCGTGTGGTGTAGTTGACCTCATGTGTCTTCAGCTCTCTCGAGGCGTAGGCGATGACCTTTCCTCGCTGCATCAGAACACATCTGAGCCCTTGGTTCGACGCATCGTAATAGACAATGAAGTCTTCTATCCCTTCGGGGAGGGATAGTATTGGTGCGGTACACAAGGCTCGTTTGAGCGTTTGGAACGCTCTCTCCTGCTTCTCTTCCCAGTCAAAGGATATGCCCTTCTGGGTCAGAGTTGTAAGAGGCTTCGCAATGCTGGAGAAGTTCTGAATGAACCTGCGATAGTAGCCAGCGAGGCCTAGAAATTGACGAATTTCTGTAGGCGTCTTCGGAGCTGACCAGTTCTCAATGGCTTTGATTTTGGATGGGTCCACGTGTATTCCCTCCTCGCTAACAACGTGCCCTAAGAATTCGACTCGTCGGATCCAAAATTCGCATTTCGAGAACTTCGCATAAAGCTTCTCCGAACGTAGTGTTTCTAAGACTAGTCGTAGATGTTGACTATGCTCCTCCTTACTACGAGAGTAGATAAGTATGTCATCGATGAAGACAATGACGAACTGATCCAAGTAAGGACGACACACCCTATTCATTAAGTCCATGAATACATCGGGCGCGTTTGTTAATCCGAACGGCATTACTACGAATTCGTAATGCCCATAACGAGTTCGGAAGGCTGTCTTCGAAACATCCTCCCCTAGTACTCGTAGTTGGTGATATCCGGATCTTAAGTCGATTTTTGAAAAGAAATTCGCCCCATGAAGTTGATCGAATAAGTCGTCTATCCGAGGCAAAGGATAACGATTTTTGACGGTCAGCTTGTTGAGCTCCCTGTAGTCGATGCACATACAAAACGATCAGTCTTTTTTCTTGACGAACAAGACTGGAGCTCCCCAGGGTGAGAAGCTTGGTCTTATAAAGCCCTTACTGAGCAGTTCGTTAAGTTGACAGGATAGTTCTTGCATCTCTGTAGGTGCTAGACGGTAAGGCAATTTGGCTACAGGAGTAGCCCCTGGAATTAAGTCGATTCTGAACTCGACTTGTCGTTGCGGAGGTAATCCGGGAAGTTCTTCTGGAAAGATGTCGGGAAAATCGCGTACTACTTGGATGTTTTGAATGTCTTTCGTTTCTTGGCTCACATCGACCACATGAGCAAGGAATGCGCGACATTCCTTTCGCAAGAATTTCTGAGCTTGAATGCTCGAGATGATACGAAGGTTCGTGCCAGGTTTGTCGCCATAAATTACTAGAGCTTCGCCAGACGGCAGATTAAGGCGAACAGCCTTTTCAAAACACATGATGTCGGCACGCTGAAGACTCAACCAATCCATGCCGATAATGATGTCGAAACTTTTAATTGAGACCGGCATGAGATCGATCGAAAATGAATGGCTATCTAAAGTTAGGGTACACCCTATGAATATACTGCTAGTGCTCTCCGTCTTTCCATTAGCCATTTCTACAGTGAACGGTTCTTTAAGTGCTCGTGATTTTTGCTTAAGTAATTGAGCAAATTTTTGATTCACGAAGCTCCTCTCCGCTCCACTATCAAATAGTATACATGCATATGAGTTATCGAGGAGAAACGTACCAGTGACCACTGTGGGGTCGGCAACCGCTTCCTCGTGGCCTATGGCCAGCACTCTTGCCACTCCACCGGCAAACCCTGCCTTCGGGCAGTTCCTTTTGAAGTGGCCTACCTCGCCACATCCGTAGCAAGTCTGGCCCACTCCTGTGCCGGGGACTTCGGTGATTGGCTCGCCAGAGCTTTGCAGAAACGGACAGTGTGCCCCTTCCTGTTGCAGTTTGAGCACTGCATTTCCCGGCAGGCTCCTGTGTGGTGGAAGTTGCATTTGTTGCACTTAGGCAAACTTCCAGAGTACTACTTGACCGGAGCAGCAGCGGCAGGTGCTATCGCATCATGAACTGCCATGACCTGCTGCTTTTTGGCAGCCTTCATCTTCTTCTTGTCACCCCAGAATTTCCGCTTGGACTCAGCGGTTCTAGCGAGTTCTGAGATGGCCAGGGTGGTTGTTGCGGCCGGGGTACGAACCCCATGGTCTATGAGCCGCTGTGCCAATCGTTTGGCACTATTAAATGTAGTGGGGTGTGAAGCCAAAACATTTCCCTGGTATGGTGGCATCATCCCCCATATGTATCTCTCGATCTTCTTTCCCTCCGTATGAACCATGTTAGGACAGAGGGCCACCAGTTCACAGAACCTGGCGGTATACGAGACTATGTCGGAGCCCTTCATGGTTAGGCTCCACAGTTCCTCCTCTAGCTTTTGGATCTCGCCCCTCGGGCAGTACTCCTCAATCATGAGGTCTTTCATAGTATCCCAGCCCATAGCATTAGCCGTCACAAGTGATAGTGACTTGACATGGCTATTCCACCATGTTAGGGCTTTTGATTCGAAGGTACAAGCGGCAAACTTGACCTTGCTTCCCTCCGGGCATGAGCAGATCTAAAAGACCGACTCTGTCTTCTCGAACCATTGCGAGAGGACAATGACTCCGCCAGTTCCCTTAAAGGACAATGGCTTGCAGTTTGTGAAGTCCTTATAGGAGCACTCTCTCGAGCGCACGAGAGCTTCACCCTGAATAGACTGTACAGGGGTTCCTCCTCCAATGGAACCAGAAGAGTGATATTGAGCCATGGATGTAGCCACAGCCGCAGCTACAACAACATTTAGTGCTGCCGTATCTATTTGAGGAGCAGGTGATGTCGGTGCGGGAGGATTGCATCTTGTTGATTTACGTGGAGACATCTTTGAACTATAAGTTTAGAAAGATGAAGACAATGATAAGAATTTAATAGGAAATGATGAGGATGAATCATGGACTAACTCTCCATAGCCCAACAACAAAACTGAATAGCAAGATTTAAGGATGATCTAGTACTAGCAGATGATAGCAATTGGATATAGATTTCCATAAGATTAGATATCTGTCAAAGATACTGGGATTACAGATGTAACAAGTTCGGGAAAAATGACCTAGAAGTAGGTCTTACATCAACCAAGATGGGAAAATTTTGACAGAACTACGACCTCATCAAGACCTAACAGGTGTAAAATTTACCAAGATAGGAAATTAGACTAGAGTTTTTACACAAACTAGGTTATATCCAAAAGAGGAATCGATGAGACTCTATCGGCGACGAGAACTACTAGAGTGAGTTCTTGAATCCGACAGAAGACGTTCTATGTCCCTCATTCGCCTATCAGATCTTGCTTGCTGAGCTCGAAGTTCTCTGACTTCAGCTTGGGTCTCAGCAAGTTCCCTTTGTAGAACTGCATTGCGGACCTGAGTCCTTTCATGAGCAGACTCTAGCTGGCGAATGCGGACAGTGTTAACGCCTGAGTTGGCGTCAACCTCCACTACTCGATCGATAGCTACTCGACCTTGCTCGGTGTTCCGAGCAATCCTACGAACCATGATGGGTAGGACCCTGTCAGCTGAACCTCCCTCAGTGAGGTTGTAGAAGCTTCTGTCTCCGTTGTAGGGAATGGGTTGACCCTGTTCCTGACTCCATCTGTTCAAGTTTGTGGCCCACATAGGAGTGGGTCCTTGAAATGCTAGACGAGGGTTCAGGTTTGGGTCTTGAGCAGCTAGGGGTAGGTTGTTGACTTCAGGCTTTGAGTCAGAACCATTAGAAAAGCCTTCAGCTTCATGATCATCCAAAGGGATTGGGTGATCATCTTCTCGTTCTTCTTCCAGCCATCCTGCGTTGCCGTGGTTGGGATAGTACGGGTCTCCGGGAAGATGGAATCCAGCCATTATATCTACGCGGGAAAAGGGATAAGGAAATAATCAATAGACGAACTAACTAGATAATTATAAGATGATCTTTATCAGTTACTCCAACATTTGTGTAGTGCATACCAGTCATAGGTAACCTAGACAGGATATATCTTCGAATAAGTGATCCTAACTCTAAGCCCACAACCAAACAAGGAACAGGAAGTAAAGCAAAGATCACAGATTCTAAGTCTATGATATCCTAGACACATATAACCTTAGCGTATCCACTCTGCAACTATTGACATACTTAATAAAGACCTTTAGTTCTCAGGTAAGTAATTAATAGTAACACAAAATACTCCTATAGTATTTTAAGTTTATGTTCTGTTCTACTGTTCTTGTTGTAGTAGTGTTGGTAAGTTCTTAGACTTGTTGCAACCTCATAACCACACTTAGGCACGTGCTAATCACTCCTCGGATAATGTAGTTGATCAGGCTACATCTTCCCAGGGTTGACCATATGTCTCTAAGTCTACTTGTGTTGCCCAACAATCGTAATACTTTTGTTCTGTCCTAGTGACACTGATTTTTGTATGAATGCAAGTATGTATACTTGGTTAAATATTTTATTATTTCAAAGTATAAACTCTTTATCAGAGTATTTTAATCCCGCTTGTGTTTATAGTTCGTATATCTTTTATGGGTTGATACACTCGATTCACTATAAACAATGCTCCGATACCAATCTGTCACACCCCAAAACCGAGAACGGCGGAAACGTTCGGGGGTGGAGGACGTGATGTACAGTATCACAACAATGCAAAGTAGTAAACAAGCAACAACATCATCCATTGCATTAATAATATAATTTCATACAAGTGTGTTCTGTCAAGTTCTATAGACACCAAAAATAATATACATCAAAATAAAGATGAGTCTTGAACGAGCTCCATCTTCTCAAAAACCTGGCTACGGTACCTGTCTACTGGCGACCTGAGAATACAAGTTATTTTGAAAGAGTTTATCAGCTTTAAAGCTGGTGAGATCATAAGTATATTAGTGTCTGTAGTTGTATGGAAGTGTTTGTAAGTCTGTAATTGTATATGTTTGTAAAAGTTTGTATTTGTTTGAACTCTCCTAGAAAACCCAATGTTTCCTACTAAAAGTAGCCTTCTACCAAGGCATCGAGTGTCTGTGTTTGTGTCTCTTGTAAGTGTATGTATTTTCCCAAATCTGACTATCATTATCCAAAAATATAGTTTCTACATTATTGTTTATTGTCTGAATATCACAAAGTAAATGTAATGGGAAAATGATATAGTACTGTAGTGTTGTATTAAGTAACTACTGCTGTACTAATTACTTTAAACCTATTGTTATTTAAAGTACCATGTGATCGGCCTGTATCCTGCTACCGACTCAATAGAAAACGACAATGTAAGATGTCGTAAGAAATGACGTTTGGCACCCGTAGACTTGCAAGTCCCATTGTAGCGAGCAGCAAGGTGTAGGATAGTCAATCCAGTATAGATCTATACGCAAACTCATACGCTCCCCAATTAAGGAGATTCAGGATACAAAAACGATCATGGCAGGTAGTGCCATGCCCCGTTTAGTGGCTCACATAAATGTAATAATGTATATGTAATGAATGTGCTAGCTGTATTGTATGTTCTCCCTCTGTCTAGCCTGTATGTTCTCTCTGTATGGTATTGTTTGTTATCTCTTTCTCTGTATGGTATTGTTTCTTATCTACTCTGTATGGTATTGACTCATGTATGAACTGACTCTTTGTATGTTTCATTGTTCTAGTAATAGTATCTTCCTAAACTATACCTATTATAGTTTACTAGTAATGTTGTTTGTGTATATGAACATGTTTGTATACCCTTGCTACCCAAAGGCATTGAACTGAATGAAAGAAGTAACCATTTATATCTACACAGGTATACATGATATATAACTAGGGTTCAAACGACCTTCGGACAAATAACCTTGATACCCTAAGTCCACAACCAAACAAGGAACAAGAAGTAAGGTAGACTATCAGTACTAAGTCCTTTCAATCCTACTTATATAATTATATCCACATAGATACACAGAATATAAGTTAAAAGAGTTTAATAAAAGTATTTGATATGAAAAAGAGTTTGTAAGACAATTTGAAGTAAAACAGTTTGGTAACACAGTTTGAAAAGTAAGAAATCCACTTGTTTTGTAGTTATTAATCACATGTGATTGATACAATAACTATAATTGTTCAACTTGTACCCCCCCCCCCATAAAAGCATTTAGAAACATTTAAAAGGTTAATTAAGGGGTATGAACTCACCTGTAGTGAGTGGTTTGGATGAACGGAAAGTATAAGATGCTAGGTGTCAAGTGAAGACTTGTACACACTCAATGATCCTATATAACATATATTAAGACATATATGTATTCAATTAGCCTTTAAACAACTAATTAGCAAAGTTAAGACATCCTAGGACATGTAAAATACTTTATAGAAGTGTTATAGGTGCTAATGATTGCATCTAACTGTTGTAGGACATTGCTATTGTGTTTAGGGTTCAAGGGAACCCCTTACATGAGTTTACGGTTTTATGACCATAACTCATTGAGTTTACGGTCGTAAACCCATGAGTTTACGGCCGTAAACTCATGCTTCTTTGACCAATTGATGTTTTGAAGCTCTACAAGTCCTTAAAAGCATTTCCACTTGAAGTATAAGCCTATGGAAGGGATTAGGGCACCATTTCACTCCTAAATGGAGTTTACCGTCCTTAGACCATTTGCGTTTGGGTTTACGGCCGTAAACCCAAATGGTTTATGGTATTTTGATGTTTTCATGATCTTAACTCATTAAGGAAAGGATCCATGCTAGTTCCCAAGGCTTAGAAGGGTAAAGGGCACACTTTGGCACCCTTTTTAGGGTTTACGGTCCAAGAACATCTTGGACAGTAAACACCTTTGATCTTGCCTTTTCTTGGGTGATTTCTTGATATATGGAAGTGTAACAAGCCTTAAGATACTCTAGGATAGAAGTACTTACAAGATAGAAGCTTGAAAAGGTGTAAAAAGTCCAAGAACACTAATGTGTGTTCTTGGTGTTCTTGGTGAAACTTGAAGATCTAACCTTTTGGAATGATTTCATGGTTGGAAGTGTGTTAAAACACTAGATTAAGTAATATCTCAACTTAAAAGGGCTAGAAACACTTACAAGTTGGAGATCTTGAAGAAAAAAAGTCGAAGATACTTGAGAGAGAATTGAGTTTGGATCTTGAGTTTGTGAAAAATGGCAAATAATGACTAAGTGTCATATATATACCCCCAAAATAGGGTTTACGGCCGTAAACACGCTTGTTTAGGCCGTAAACTCCAAACTCTTGGAGTTTTGGAATAATATTGTTGCACAATATACCCTAGGGCATCCTCTCTCCTGATATCTCCTGAAGTGCTAATCCTAAAATTCTCAAACTTATTCCAAAAAGCTTGAAATTTAGCGGAAACTTTTCTGACTTCTATTGAATTGAAAGTTGTACAGAATAGAAATTTCGGGTTGTCACAATATTTAATTAGTTTCTTTTTTATCACAAAATTAATTCCAAATTAATTCTTGATCAATACTAATTAAATAATATGATTTCATATGAATATATTATAACTTATAATATATTAATAAATCATAAATATACTATTCTCAAAAGACCATCCATACAAATTGTTCCGGTGTTTCAAGGAAGCAATCCAAAGCTTCTGGCTCTGTCCATCCTACTGGTTCTGAATCAATCATCAAGGATCAAACTCCTTTCATCGCTTCAAGCAACTTCAGAGCCATCTTCGAAGATCATCATTCTTATAATGACGCAATAAGATTGATGATTAAGTTTCTCCCAAAACATCAACTGGATGGCGCGTTTAATTCCTTCACAGAAGTAGTTCCTATGGCGACTCTGTTCAAGTGTGCTTTATCTGCCTTTCGACCAAGCCACAACTTACAAGAAGTTCATCTGAACCTAGTGGATGACTCACTGGTGGTTCTCACAAAAGACAAGTTTCTGGAAGCAATGAATCTTAGGGTTCTTCCTTCGACAAAATTGTACTCCCCAAGCCCTATAGGCGTGGTATCAACTCTGTACCAAATGGGTTACCATAAGAGACTCAAAGGAATTGGTGAGTTCAAGAAGAACCAACTTCCTTCAGTTTGCCAGTTTGGGTTCCATTTCGTCATCAGAAGTCTTTCAGGAAGAACGGGTGGAACTGATGTCACACCCGCGAACCGAGTAAACGGTGGGAACGTCCCGGGGTGGATGACATCATGTACAGTATCATAAAAATTGTATAATAGATATCAAAGCATTACAAAAATTGTATTGATAATTTAATATTTACATTGTATTTGAATCATTGTTTGACTCCAAAAGCATACAACAAAATATAAAACATAACAATACTACACTCCGTCTTCATTAAAACTTGTGTGAGCACCTGTCAAAAATTAAGTTGGTGAGTTCATAAGTATTTTTTATAAGAAATATATGTCTTTCTTCCTTTAAAATGATAGTGTGTTCTTCCAGAAAATCCAATATTTTCTTTATAAATGAATTGTACTCTTAAATATCCTAAGACTGAGATGTATAAGTATTAATGTACACTGAATTAGTATAGCGTAGTTTTATATCTTTATAAAACTATTTGAATACATGTTTTCAGAAATGTAAACTGTATTGTACTAATGAATAGTGCATTGTAGTTTGTATCTATGTAAAACATTTTGTATGTTTCTAGAAATGTAAACTATATTGTACTGGAAAATAATGTCACGTAATAATCTCAGTGTAGAACCCTTTAAAAGTATGTAACCAAACTACCAGTTTGTACTGTAGAATAGTGTAATGTAGTCTTATTTAAATAAAACCATTTGAAGATATGCTTGCCCCGTAAATCAAATATTTTATTAATACTTATTGTGAGTGCTTATTATAACCATGCTAACGACTAGTGACCTGTACGACGTTCTTCAGGCGTCGGAATGGTACGACATTTTTCACCCCAGACCTGCTGGTCCAACTGTAGATAACAATCTAGGTGCGGGATTTTCAGTCCCGTATAGATCTATAAACAAGTGTCACGCTCTCCCTACAAGAGACTCTGGTTATAATTCAGGACTTTAGTGGTACCCTGTAGGTATGATGAAGGTAGTGGGTCACAATCATGTATTAATCGTTTTACGTATAGTGTAATGAAATCTCTTGTTCTTGTAACTGTATGTATTACCCTTTCATAGTGTTTACATAGCGTAAAAATAATTATACTTTAAATAATTATTTTTCTTATTTTATCCCGACTTGGTAAAGTAGAGTGTATGTTCCATAAACTATACCTATTATAGTTTATATAAATGTTTCGTTTGAAATAGTGAATCTTTTGTATATTATTATAAGTTACCCTGATAATAAAATGAAATGAAATAATATTTATATATAATTATACCCTTTTTGCTCAGCCTGTTACACAAGGGTTAAAGTTTTATCGTAATCAAATTTGTACCCATAAGTATATTTATATTTTAAAAAAATATAAATGTAACGGTTTGTATATTAATACAAATTTTCTTGTGTTATACTTGTATTCCCCCATAAAACATATAAAAATCATGAAAACTGTACGGGTATGAACTCACGTCGAGTGTGCGTTCTTGGTTGAATACTAAGTGATAGCGATGAACCTCGGGTTAGAACACGTGTATATAGTCGTATCCTAATAGTATTTAACACATAATATATATATATATATATATATATATATATATATATATATATATATATATATATATATATATATATATTATATATATATATATATATGCAATTTAGATAAACTAACCATTTAAATGTTGTATAAACACTAGATTAGGTAAAAAGACTTACAAATCTTCCTAGAAATCAAGCTATATAAGTTAGCTTTCTGGAAAATCTCTTGAAGATTCAAAGGTGTTCTTGAGGATGGTTTGAAGTTTGGAAGGAGTTCTTATGAACTTTGATAGGATTGTAACTGATTGCGAAAATGAAATAAGAGAAATGGGAGTGATTTCGGCCTATGTAAATATATATGGGGTAAGAATTGATTTGACATGTGCATTGGGAGGTGTATCTTATCACTTAAAATTATGTGTCACCGCCTAGAAATGGTGTTCTCGGCTTATCCTCCAAACCGAGAACCCATGATTTCGGTCCAAGTGGTTCTCGGTTTCGCAATGGTTCTCGGTGGCGAGGGTTTTCAGTGGTGAGGGTTCTCGGTCAAAAGGTGGGTCCTCGGATAGGGTTCTCGGTCTAGGGAAGGATCTCAGTTTTGGTGGGTTTTTTATTCCAAAAACCGAACACTCTTTAAGTAATAGAATTTCCATGATTTAATTTTTAACTATTTATTTATATAAATTATGTTTGACTCGTTTGACTTTGTTTTAACTTGTTTGACTTTTATTGACCCGAAATAACCGGTTGTTACATTATCCCCCCCCCGGTTAGAGGGAACTTCATCCCGAAATTATTTCTAAAGTGGTACTCATGAACTAGGGAAAAGATGTGGATACTTTTGTTGCATCTGATCTTCCCGTTCCCAAGTGAATTCTGGTCCCCGCTTGGCATTCCAGCGGATCTTCACTATTGGTATACGACTTTGTTTCGTTCTCTTGATTTCCCTATCCATGATTTCCATAGGTTCCTCTATGAAGTGTAGGCTCTCGTTTATCTCGATTTCATCGAGTGGGATTACAAAAGTCTCGTCGAACAAACACTTCTTTAGATTGGATACGTGAAAAGTAGGGTGTATGTTGCTGAGTTCCTGCGGTAGTTGAAGTTTGTAAGCTATCGGGCCGATTCTAGCAAGAATCTCGAATGGCCCGATGTACCTTGGACTTAGTTTTCCATGTTTGCCGAAACGTATCATTCCTTTCTTGGGTGAGATCTTTAACAGGACGCGGTCACCAACCTGAAACTCCAAGAGTTTTCGTCGTTTACTCGCATAACTCTTTTGTCAGTCCCTAGATGCTTTTAGTCGTTCTCGAATTTTTTACGATTTTCTCTGTTGTCTACCTTATGATCTCCGGGCCGGTAAAAGTGCTGTCAGGAACTTGTTTCTTTGCTAGTTGTGTGTCACCCACTTCAGCCCAACACAGAGGGGATCTGCACTTATGGCCATAGAGGGCTTCGAATGGAGCAACTTTGATGCTAGTGTGGTAGCTGTTATTGTACGAGAATTCGACGAGTGGGAAATGGGTATCCCAAGCTTTACCAAAGTCTATCACACAAGCTCTCAACATGTCTTCCAGCGTCTGAATGGTTCTCTCTCTTTGCCCATCAGTCTGGGGATGATACGCTGTACTCATGTCGAGTTTGGTTCCCAAGGATTTTTGCAGTGATTTCCAAATCCACGAGGTAAATCTACTATCTCTTTCAGAGATAATGGATATTGGCACAACATGAAATCGTACTATCTCTTTAATGTACGTCCTAGTTAGCTTCTCCATCTTGTCAATTTCTTTTATTGGCAGAAAGTGTGCGGATTTGGTTAATATGTCGATGATTACCCATTTGGTGTCAAGACCACCCATTGTCTTGGGTAACTTGGTTATGAAATCCATGGTTATCCGCTCCCACTTCCATTCGCGTATGTTGTTGTAGTAAACCAGAAGGCTTCTGGTATTCTACCTTGACCTTGGCGCAAGTCAGGCATTTGCCCACATAGGTAGTGATTTTTGCCTTCATATTTGGCCACCAATAAAGTTTCTTGAGGTCCAGGTACATATTGTCTGAACCGGGATGAACAGAGTATCTAGTCTTGTGTGCTTCGTTCATGACAACGTCTCTGTACCCACCGAACTTCGGTGTCAAGATTCGATTCATGAGGTAACGAATTTCGTCACCCTTAACTTCCAGGTTCTTATCCATTCCTCTTAAGGCTTCACCTGCCACATTCTCGGGTTTCAAGGCTTCCAGCTGGGCCTGTTTAATTTGCGTGGACATATGAGAATGGATAGTCATGGTTAATGACTTTACTCGGCGGCCCGAGTACTCCTTTCGACTAAGGGCATCTGCTACTACGTTAGCTTTGCCTGGATGATAGCGAATCTCGCATTCGTAATCATTGAGTAGTACCACCCATCGTCGTTGTATCATGTTGAGTTCTTTCTGATCGAAGATGTGCAGGAGACTCTTATGGTCCGTAAAGATCGTGCACTTTGTACCGTAAGGGTAGTGCCTCCAGATCTTCAGAGAAAAAACTACTTCTCCCAGCTCAAGGTCATGCGTGGTATAGTTAACTTCGTGGTTCTTAAGTTTTCTCGATTCATAGGACATTACTTTTCCTCGTTGCATAAGTACACAACCTAGCCCTTGCTTGGACGCATAACAGTAAACTACGAAATCTTTCGTCCCTTATGGGAGGGACAAGATCGGAGCGCTGCATAGGGTTTGCTTTAGTGTTTGGAAAGCAGTTTCTTGCTTTTTCTCCCAGTTGAAGGTTACCCCCTTTCGATTCAGGGTGGTGAGTGGCTTTGCGATCTTGGAGAAGTTTTGTATGAACCTCCTGTAGTAGCCAGCGAGACCTAGAAATTGACAAATTTCTATTAGTGTTCTTAGGGTCGTCAAATTTTCGATTGCTTTGATTTTGGAGGGATCCACATGTATCCCTTCCTCGCTGACCATGTGGCCTAGGAAACCCACATTTCAAATGCATAATCCGCATTTCGAGAACTTTGCATAAAATTTCTCTGCTCTTAATGTTTCCAAGACTTTTCACAGGTGATGACTGTGTTCTTCCTTACTTCGTGAGTAGACTAGTATGTCATCAATGAATACTATCACGAACCTGTCTAAGTAAGGTCGGCATACCCGATTCATCAGGTCCATAAACACTGTGGGTGCATTTGTTAATCCGATGGGCATTACTACAAACTCGTAGTGACCGTAGCGAGTTCTGAATGCAGTCTTGGGAATATCTCCCTCATGTACTCGTAGTTAATGGTACCCAGATCTTAGGTCGATCTTTGAGAGGAAACTTGCTCCTTGAAAGTGGTCGAAGAGGTCGTCGATTCGAGGTAAAGGATATCAATTTTTGATGGTGAGTTTATTTAGTTCCCGATAGTCTATGCACATTTGGAACGATCCATCCTTCTTCTTCACGAATAAGATCGGTGCTCCCCAAGGAGAGAAGCTCGGTCTGATAAATCCTTTGTTTAGCAGTTAGTTCAGCTGACTGGATAGTTCCTACATTTCTGCCGATGCTAAATGGTATGGGGATTTGGCTACAGGGGTAGCTCCGAGAATCAAGTCAATTCTGAATTCAACTTGGCGTTCGGGTGGTACTCCTGGGAGATCTTCAGGGAATATTTCAGGGAAGTTACAGACTTCAGGGATATCTTTGATGTCTTTCACTTCTTGTTTCTTATCTACCACGTGGGCTAGAAAGGCATAGTATTCTTTGCGAAGATACTTTTGAGCCATCATGCAGGAAATGATTTGTAGGTTCATGTCGGGTTTGTCGCGATAAATGACAAGGGTTTCGTTACTTGGCAGATTAAGGCGAATGGCTTTTTCATAACACAGGATATCGGCATGGTGAGGAATTAACCAATCCATGCCAATGATGACGTTGAAACTTTTTATTGTGATCGGCATTAGGTCGATTTGGAAAGAGTAGCTGTTTAGAGTGAGGGGACATCCTATGTATATATCGTTAGTGCTATCTGCCTTTCCGTTTTCCATTTCTACCGTGAATGTGTCTTTTAGTGATTGGGAATTTTGCTTAAGTAAGTGTTTAAATGTATGGCTCACGAAACTTTTCTCCGCACCACTATCAAAAAGTATGCATGCATATGAATTGTTGAGGAGGAACGTACCGGTAACCACAGTAGGATCATTCATGGCCTCCCCGTGCCCTATTGTTAGAACCCTGCACACACCTCTGGCATTCCTTGCTTTTGGGCAGTCCCTCTTGAAATGCCCTGCTTCACCACATCCGTAGCAAGCCTGACTCACTCCGGCGTTAGTGGTTTGTTATGCTGGGGCCTTACAGAAACGGGCAGTGTGCCCCTTCCTGTTGCAATTATTGCAGTACATCTCTCTGCAGGCTCCGTAATGATGAAAGCTGCACTTGTTGCATTTTCAGAGAGTTCTAACATATGGTTTGGCAGGTGCTGGAGCGGCAGGAACAGTAGCAGCGTGAACTGCCACTGTTTGTTGCTTCTTTGTGGGCTCTTGTGACGACTGGCCCTTTCTTTTGTTCAGAAATTTCTTTTTGTTACCACTTTCTTTGGGTTGTTCGGGCATGACTGTCACAAAGCCCTGGGGGACTCCATGATCCACAAGTGTTTGTACCAGACGCTTGGCACTGTCAAAAGTAGACGGGTTGACTAATATCACATTTCCTTGAATCTGGGGGATAGTCCCCATATGTATTGATCCACCTTCTTACTCTCCAGGGTGACCATCCCGGGACATAGTACTGCTAGATCACTAAATCTGGCAGTGTAGACAGGGATGTCAGAGTCCTTCATAGTAAGGTTCCAGAGCTCATGCTCTAGTTTTTGCACCTCACCCCTCGGGCAATATTCTGCTAGAATCAGAATTTTTAAGTCTTCCCAGCTCATGGCGTTAGCCACTGGGAGAGTCAATGACTTGACATAACCGTTCCACCATGAGAGGGCTCTATACAGGAATATTCATGCTACGAATTTGACATTGCTTCCCTCTGGACATGCATAGATTTCGAACACTAATTCTGTCTTTTCGAAACAACGTGTTAGAGCAATGACACCTTCGATGCCATCGAAAGACTTTGGTTTGCCATTCGTGAAGTATTTGTAGGAATATTCCCTAGGGTGTCCCTGACTATCTCCCTGACTAGCGTTATTGGTACCGCCTCCCGACCCAATGGCGCCATCCATGCTGATTTGCGCCATGGCGGCTGCCACAGCTGCTGTTACTGCAACTTGGAAAACTGCAATGTCCATCTGCGGGGGTGGTGGCGGTGGTGGAGTTTGTGGTGTGTTGTTGACACGCCTGATCGATTTACGTGGCAGCATATTTCTCTATAAGGTTTAAAGATGTTTTCGAATTAGAACATCTTACTATAGGCATGTTTATGTCGATTGTATAAGAATAACAGTATGAAAGACACATAAATAGCCTAATTGTATAGTCTTATAGTATCATAAAATACTCCTATAGTACATTAAACTTTATGTTTGGTTCTAATGTTTTCTTGTATGGAGTGTTGGTATGTTTTAGACTTGTTGTTCACCACGACTATTCCCAAACACATGTTGGTCGTATCTTAAATAAATATTGTTGATCAGGCAATATTTATCCAAGATATGATTACATAACTATTTAGGCATAACCGCAGCGTACAACTTATCTAAATACTTTTATATAGTTCTTACTGTGATACTGTTTTTGGTATGTATGCATGTATATATACTTTTTATAAAATACTTATATTTTAAAAGTATAATTATAGTCAGAGCGCTTTAGCTCCATTGTGTTCATAGTTGTCTATCTTATATGGCTTGATATACTTAGTTCACTATAAACAATGCTCTGATACCAATCTGTCACACCTCCGAACCAAGTAAACGGCGGAAACGTCCGGGGGTGGATGACATCATGTACAGTATCATAACAATTGTATAATAGTGATCAAAGCAATACAAACATTATATTGAAAATTTAATATTGACATTGTATTTGAATCATTATTTGACTCTAAAAGCATACAACAAAATATAAGACGTAACAATACTACGCTCCGTCTTCATCAAAACCTGTGTGAGTACTTGTCTACTGATTTCCTGAGAATACAAGTGGTGTTGAAAAGAGTGTCAACAATTAAGTTGGTGAGTTCATAAGTATTTTGTATAAGAAATATATGTCTTTGTTCCTTGAAAATGATAGTGTGTTCTTCCAGAAAATCGAATATTTTCTTTATAAATGAATTCTAGTCTTAAATATCCTAATATTGAGATGTATAAGTATTGTTGTACACTGAATTAGTATAGCATGGTTTTATCTTTATAAAAAAATTTGAATACATGTTTTCAGAAATGTAAATTGTACTATACTAGTGAATAGTGCACTGTAGTTGTATCTGTGTAAAACATTTTGTATGTTTCTAGAAATTTAAACTATATTGTACTGGAAAATAGTGTCATGTAATAATATCTGTGTACAACCCTTTGAAAGTATGTATCTGAACTACCAGTTTGTACTGTAGAATAGTGTAATGTAGTCTGATTTAAATAAAAACATTTGAAGATATGCTTGCCCCGTAAATCAAATATTTTATTAATACTTATTGTGAGTGATTATTATAACCATGCTAACGACTGGTGGTCTGTACGACGTTCTTCAGGTGTCGGAATGGTACGACATTTGTCATCCCAGACCTGCCGGTCCAACTATAGCTAACAGTTTAGGTGTGGGATTGTCAGTCCCATATAGATCTATACACAGGTGTCAAGCTCTCCCTACAAGAGACTCTGGTTATAATTCAGGCCTTTAGTGGTACCCTGTAGGTACGATGAAGGTAGTGGCTCACAATCATGTATTAATCATTTTACGTATAGTGTAATGAAATCTCTTGTTCTTGCAACTGTATGTATTACCCTTTCGTAGTGCTTACATAGCGTAAAAATCATTATACTTTAAATAATTATTTTTCTTATTTTATCCCGACTTGGTAAAGTAGAGTGTATGTTCCATAAACTATACCTATTATAGTTTATATAAATGTTTCGTTTGAAATAGTGAATCTTTTGTATATTATTATAAGTTACCCTGATAACAAAATGAAATGAAATAATATTTATATATAATTATACCCTTTTTGCTCAGCCTGTTACACAAGGGTTAAAGTTTTATCGTAATCAAATTTGTACCCATAAGTATATTTATATTTTAAAAAAATATAAATGTAACGGTTTGTATATTAATACAAATTTTCTTGTGTTATACTTGTATTCCCCCATAAAACATATAAAAATCATGAAAACTGTATGGGTATGAACTCACGTCGAGTGTGCGTTCTTTGTTGAATACTAAGTGATAGCGATGAACCTTGGGTTAGAACACGTGTATATAGTCGTATCCTAATAGTATTTAACACATAATATATATATATATATATATATATATATATATATATATATATATATATATATATATATATATATATATATATGTATATATATATATATATATATATATATATATATATATGCAATTTAGATAAACTAACCATTTAAATGTTGTATAAACACTAGATTAGGTAAAAAGACTTACAAATCTTCCTAGAAATCAAGCTATATAAGTTAGCTTTCTGGAAAATCTCTTGAAGATTCAAAGGTGTTCTTGAGGATGGTTTGAAGTTTGGAAGGAGTTCTTATGAACTTTGATAGGATTGTAACTGATTGCGAAAATGAAATAAGAGAAATGGGAGTGATTTCGGCCTATGTAAATATATATGGGGTAAGAATTGATTTGACATGTGCATTGGGAGGTGTATCTTATCACTTAAAATTATGTGTTACCGCCTAGAAATGGTGTTCTCGGCTTATCCTCCAAACCGAGAACCCATGATTTCGGTCCAAGTGGTTCTCGGTTTCGCAATGGTTCTCGGTGGCGAGGGTTTTCAGTGGCGAGGGTTCTCGGTCAAAAGGTGGGTCCTCGGATAGGGTTCTTGGTCTAGGGAAGGATCTCAGTTTTGGTGGGTTTTTGATTCCAAAAACCGAACACTCTTTAAGTAATAGAATTTCCATGATTTAATTTTTAACTATTTATTTATATAAATTATGTTTGACTCGTTTGACTTTGTTTTAACTTGTTTGACTTTTATTGACCCGAAATAACCGGTTGTTACATTATCCCCCCCCCCCCCCGGTTAGAGGGAACTTCATCCCGAAATTATTTCTAAAGTGGTACTCATGAACTAGGGAAAAGATGTGGATACTTTTGTTGCATCTGATCTTCCCGTTCCCAAGTGAATTCTGGTCCCCGCTTGGCATTCCAGCGGATCTTCACTATTGGTATACGACTTTGTTTCGTTCTCTTGATTTCCCTATCCATGATCTCCATAGGTTCCTCTATGAAGTGTAGGCTCTCGTTTATCTCGATTTCATCGAGTGGGATTACAAGAGTCTCGTCGAACAAACACTTCTTTAGATTGGATACGTGAAAAGTAGGGTGTATGTTGCTGAGTTCCTGCGGTAGTTGAAGTTTGTAAGCTATCGGGCCGATTCTAGCAAGAATCTCGAATGGCCCGATGTACCTTGGACTTAGTTTTCCACGTTTGCCGAAACGTATCATTCCTTTCTTGGGTGAGATCTTTAACAGGACGCGGTCACCAACCTGAAACTCCAAGAGTTTTCGTCGTTTACTCGCATAACTCTTTTGTCAGTCCCTAGATGCTTTTAGTCGTTCTCGAATTTTTTACGATTTTCTCTGTTGTCTACCTTATGATCTCCGGGCCGGTAAAAGTGTTGTCAGGAACTTGTTTCTTTGCTAGTTGTGTGTCACCCACTTCAGCCCAACACAGAGGGGATCTGCACTTATGGCCATAGAGGGCTTCGAATGGAGCAACTTTGATGCTAGTGTGGTAGCTGTTATTGTACGAGAATTCGACGAGTGGGAAATGGGTATCCCAAGCTTTACCAAAGTCTATCACACAAGCTCTCAACATGTCTTCCAGCGTCTGAATGGTTCTCTCTCTTTGCCCATCAGTCTGGGGATGATACGCTGTACTCATGTCTAGTTTGGTTCCCAAGGATTTTTGCAGTGATTTCCAAATCCACGAGGTAAATCTACTATCTCTTTCAGAGATAATGGATATTGGCACAACATGAAATCGTACTATCTCTTTAATGTACGTCCTAGTTAGCTTCTCCATCTTGTCAATTTCTTTTATTGGCAGAAAGTTTGCGGAATTGGTTAATATGTCGATGATTACCCATTTGGTGTCAAGACCACCCATTGTCTTGGGTAACTTGGTTATGAAATCCATGGTTATCCGCTCCCACTTCCATTCGGGTATGTTGTTGTAGTAAACCAGAAGGCTTCTGGTATTCTACCTTGACCTTGGTGCAAGTCAGGCACTTGCCCACATAGGTAGTGATTTTTGCCTTCATATTTGGCCACCAATAAAGTTTCTTGAGGTCCAGGTACATATTGTCTGAACCGGGATGAACAGAGTATCTAGTCTTGTGTGCTTCGTTCATGACAACGTCTCTGTACCCACCGAACTTCGGTGTCAAGATTCGATTCATGAGGTAACGAATTCCGTCACCCTTAACTTCCAGGTTCTTATCCATTCCTCTTAAGGCTTCACCTGCCACATTCTCGGGTTTCAAGGCTTCCAGCTGGGGCTGTTTAATTTGCTTGGACATATGAGAATGGATAGTCATGGTTAATGACTTTACTCGGCGGCCCGAGTACTCCTTTCGACTAAGGGCATCTGCTACTACGTTAGCTTTGCCTGGATGATAGCGAATCTCGCATTCGTAATCATTGAGTAGTACCACCCATCGTCGTTGTATCATGTTGAGTTCTTTCTGATCGAAGATGTGCAGGAGACTCTTATGGTCCGTAAAGATCGTGCAGTTTGTACCGTAAGGGTAGTGCCTCCAGATCTTCAGAGAAAAAACTACTTCTCCCAGCTCAAGGTCATGCGTGGTATAGTTAACTTCGTGGTTCTTAAGTTTTCTCGATTCATAGGAAATAACTTTTCCTCGTTGCATAAGTACACAACCTAGCCCTTGCTTGGACGCATAACAGTAAACTACGAAATCTTTCGTCCCTTATTGGAGGGACAAGATCGGAGCGCTGCATAGGGTTTGCTTTAGTGTTTGGAAAGCAGTTTCTTGCTTTTTCTCCCAGTTGAAGGTTACCCCCTTTTGAGTCAGGGTGGTGAGTGGCTTTGCGATCTTGGAGAAGTTTTGTATGAACCTCCTGTAGTAGCCAGCGAGGCCTAGAAATTGACAAATTTCTATTAGTGTTCTTAGGGTCGTCCAATTTTCGATTGCTTTGATTTTGGAGGGATCCACATGTATCCCTTCCTCGCTGACCATGTGGCCTAGGAAACCCACATTTCAAATGCATAATCCGCATTTCGAGAACTTTGCATAAAATTTCTCTGCTCTTAATGTTTCCAAGACTTTTCGCAGGTGATGACTGTGTTCTTCCTTACTTCGTGAGTAGACTAGTATGTCATCAATGAATACTATCACGAACCTGTCTAAGTAAGGTGGGCATACCCGATTCATCAGGTCCATAAACACTGTGGGTGCATTTGTTAATCCGATGGGCATTACTACAAACTCGTAGTGACCGTAGCGAGTTCTGAATGCAGTCTTGGGAATATCTCCCTCATGTACTCGTAGTTAATGGTACCCAGATCTTAGGTCGATCTTTGAGAAGAAACTTGCTCCTTGAAAGTGGTAGAAGAGGTCGTCGATTCGAGGTAAAGGATATCAATTTTTGATGGTGAGTTTATTTAGTTCCCGATAGTCTATGCACATTTGGAACGATCCATCCTTCTTCTTCACGAATAAGATCGGTGCTCCCCAAGGAGAGAAGCTCGGTCTGATAAATCCTTTGTTTAGCAGTTCGTTCAGTTGACTGGATAGTTCATACATTTCTGCCGATGCTAAATGGTATGGGGATTTGGCTATAGGGGTAGCTCCGAGAATCAAGTCAATTCTGAATTCGACTTGGCGTTCGGGTGGTACTCCTGGGAGATCTTCAGGGAATATTTCAGGGAAGTTACAGACTTCAGGGATATCTTTGATGTCTTTCACTTCTTGTTTCTTATCTACCACGTGGGCTAGAAAGGCATAGTATTCTTTGCGAAGATACTTTTGAGCCATGATGCAGGAAATGATTTGTAGGTTCATGTCGGGTTTGTCGCGATAAATGACAAGGGTTTCGTTACTTGGCAGATTAAGGCGAATGGCTTTTTCATAACACAGGATATCGGCATGGTGAGGAATTAACCAATCCATGCCAATGATGACGTTGAAACTTTTTATTGTGATCGGCATTAGGTCGATTTGGAAAGAATAGCTGTTTAGAGTGAGGGGACATCCTATGTATATATCGTTAGTGCTATCTGCCTTTCCGTTTTCCATTTCTACCGTGAATGTGTCTTTTAGTGATTGGGAATTTTGCTTAAGTAAGTGTTTAAATTTATGGCTCACGAAACTTTTCTCCGCACCACTATCAAAAAGTATGCATGCATATGAATTGTTGAGGAGGAACGTACCGGTAACTACAGTAGGATCATTCATGGCCTCCCCGTGCCCTATTGTTAGAACCCTGCACACACCTCTGGCATTCCTTGCTTTTGGGCAGTCCCTCTTGAAATGCCCTGCTTCACCACATCCGTAGCAAGCCTGACTCACTCCAGCGTTAGTGGTTTGTTATGCTGGGGCCTTACAAAAACGGGCAGTGTGCCCCTTCCTGTTGCAATTATTGCAGTACATCTCTCTGCAGGCTCCGTAATGATGAAAGCTGCACTTGTTGCATTTTCAAAGAGTTCTAACATATGGTTTGGCAGGTGCTGGAGCGGCAGGAACAGTAGCAGCGTGAACTGCCACTGTTTGTTGCTTCTTTGTGGGCTCTTGTGACGACTGGCCCTTTCTTTTGTTCAGAAATTTCTTTTTGTTACCACTTTCTTTGGGTTGTTCGGGCATGACTGTCACAAAGCCCTGGGGGACTCCATGATCCACAAGTGTTTGTACCAGACGATTGGCACTGTCAAAAGTAGACGGGTTGACTGATATCACATTTCCTTGAATCTGGGGGATAGTCCCCATATGTATTGATGCACCTTCTTACTCTCCAGGGTGACCATCCCGGGACATAGTACTGCTAGATCACTAAATCTGGCAGTGTAGACAGGGATGTCAGAGTCCTTCATAGTAAGGTTCTAGAGCTCTTGCTCTAGTTTTTGCACCTCACCCCTCGGGCAATATTCTGCTAGAATCAGAATTTTTAAGTCTTCCCAGCTCATGGCGTTAGCCACTGGGAGAGTCAATGACTTGACATAACCGTTCCACCATGAGAGGGCTCTATACAGGAATATTCATGCTACGAATTTGACTTTGCTTCCCTCTGGGCATGCACAGATTTCGAACACTAATTCTGTCTTTTCGAAACAACGTGTTAGAGCAATGACACCTTCGATGCCATCGAAAGACTTTGGTTTGCCATTCGTGAAGTCTTTGTAGGAATATTCCCTCGGCTGTCCCTGACTATCTCCCTGACTAGCGTTATTGGTACCGCCTCCCGACCCAATGGCGCCATCCATGCAGATTTGCGCCATGGCGGCTGCCACAGCTGCTGTTACTGCAACTTGGAAAACTGCAATGTCCATCTGCGGGGGTGGTGGCGGTGGTGGAGTTTGTGGTGTGTTTTTGACACGCCTGATCGATTTACGTGGCAGCATATTTCTCTATAAGGTTTAAAGATGTTTTCGAATTAGAACATCTTAATATTGGCATGTTTATGTCGACTGTATAAGAATAACAGTACGAAAGACACATAAATAGCCTAATTGTATAGTCTTATAGTATCATAAAATACTCCTATAGTACTTTAAACTTTATGTTTGGTTCTAATGTTTTCTTGTATGGAGTGTTTGTATGTTTTAGACTTGTTGTTCACCACGACTATTCCCAAACACATGTTGGTCGTATCTTAAATAAATATTGTTGATCAGGCAATATTTATCCAAGATATGATTACATAACTATTTAGGCTTAACCGCAGCGTCCAACTTATCTAAATACTTTTATATAGTTCTTACTGTGATACTGTTTTTGGTATGTATGCATGTATATATACTTTTTATAAAATACTTATATTTTAAAAGTATAATTATAGTCAGAGCGCTTTAGCTCCATTGTGTTCATAGTTGTCTATCTTATATGGCTTGATATACTTAGTTCACTATAAACAATGCTCTGATACCAATCTGTCACACCTCCGAACCAAGTAAACGGCGGAAACGTCCGGGGGTGGATGACATCATGTACAGTATCATAACAATTGTATAATAGTGATCAAAGCAATACAAACATTATATTGATAATTTAATATTTACATTGTATTTGAATCATTATTTGACTCCAAAAGCATACAACAAAATATAAGATGTAACAATACTACGCTCCGTCTTCACCAAAACCTGTGTGAGTACCTGTCTACTGATTTCCTGAGAATATAAGTGGTGTTGAAAAGAGTGTCAACAATTAAGTTGGTGAGTTCATAAGTATTTTGTATAAGAAATATATGTCTTTGTTCCTTGAAAATGATAGTGTGTTCTTCCAGAAAATCGAATATTTTCTTTATAAATGAATTCTAGTCTTAAATATCCTAAGATTGAGATGTATAAGTATTGTTGTACACTGAATTAGTATAGCATGGTTTTATCTTTATAAAAAAATTTGAATACATGTTTTTAGAAATGTAAATTGTACTATACTAGTGAATAGTGCACTGTAGTTGTATCTGTGTAAAACATTTTGTATGTTTCTAGAAATTTAAACTATATTGTACTGGAAAATAGTGTCATGTAATAATATCTGTGTACAACCCTTTGAAAGTATGTATCTGAACTACCAGTTTGTACTGTAGAATAGTGTAATGTAGTCTGATTTAAATAAAAACATTTGAAGATATGCTTGCCCCGTAAATCAAATATTTTATTAATACTTATTGTGAGTGATTATTATAACCATGCTAACGACTGGTGGTCTGTACGACGTTCTTCAGGTGTCGGAATGGTACGACATTTGTCATCCCAGACCTGCCGGTCCAACTATAGCTAACAGTTTAGGTGTGGGATTGTCAGTCCCATATAGATCTATACACAGGTGTCAAGCTCTCCCTACAAGAGACTCTGGTTATAATTCAGGCCTTTAGTGGTACCCTGTAGGTACGATGAAGGTAGTGGCTCACAATCATGTATTAATCATTTTACGTATAGTGTAATGAAATCTCTTGTTCTTGCAACTGTATGTATTACCCTTTCGTAGTGCTTACATAGCGTAAAAATCATTATACTTTAAATAATTATTTTTCTTATTTTATCCCGACTTGGTAAAGTAGAGTATATGTTCCATAAACTATACCTATTATAGTTTATATGAATGTTTCGTTTGAAATAGTGAATCTTTTGTATATTATTATAAGTTACCCTGATAACAAAATGAAATGAAATAATATTTATATATAATTATACCCTTTTTGCTCAGCCTGTTACACAAGGGTTAAAGTTTTATCGTAATCAAATTTGTACCCATAAGTATATTTATATTTTAAAAAAATATAAATGTAACGGTTTGTATATTAATACAAATTTTCTTGTGTTATACTTGTATTCCCCCATAAAACATATAAAAATCATGAAAACTGTAAGGGTATGAACTCACGTCGAGTGTGCGTTCTTTGTTGAATACTAAGTGATAGCGATGAACCTTGGGTTAGAACACGTGTATATAGTCGTATCCTAATAGTATTTAACACATAATATATATATGTAATTTAGATAAACTAACCATTTAAATGTTGTATAAACACTAGATTAGGTAAAAAGACTTACAAATCTTCCTAGAAATCAAGCTATATAAGTTAGCTTTTTGGAAAATCTCTTGAAGATTCAAAGGTGTTCTTGAGGATGGTTTGAAGTGTGGAAGGAGTTCTTATGAACTTTGAGAGAATTGTAACTGATTGCGAAAATGAAATAAGAGAAATGGGAGTGATTTCGGCCTATGTAAATATATATGGGGTAAGAATTCATTTGACATGTGCATTGGGAGGTGTATTTTATCACCTTAAATTATGTGCCGCTGCCTAGAAATGGTGTTCTCGGCTTATCCTCCAAACCAAGAACCCATGATTTCGGTCCAAGTGGTTCTCGGTTTCGCAATGGTTCTCGGTGGCGAGGGTTTTTGGTGGTGAGGGTTCCGGTCAAAAGGTGGGTCCTTGGATAGGGTTCTCGGTCTAGGAGGGATCTCGGTTTTGGTGGGTTTTTTATTCAAAAAACCAAACACTATTTAAGTAATACAATTTCCATGATTTAATTTTTACCTATTTATTTATATAAATTATGTTTGACTCATTTGACTTTATTTTAACTTGTTTGACTTTTATTGACTCGAAATAACCAGTTGTTACAACTGATAACATGGGGATCAAGCTCCTCGAACTCGTCTGGAGTATCTACATCGGGAACGCCGTGAACTATGGTCAAATCTTAAGGGATGATTTTCTACAGTACATTTTGAAGGAAGCTCCAAGAGAAGATACGACTAAGCTTACTTTTGCTCGTTTCTGGTCGCTTTGCATCTTTGATTTGCACAAGGACACCAAGCTGAATATGGGCAACGACACAAACTTGTTTTCCACTCGCGATCTGAAAAGGTACACAACCTTTAAAGAGCATATTATTTTCGGACCCCTTAGACATTTTCCCATGTATATCTTGGAGTCCATTGGACTCACAACCCTTGAGGTAGCTGACCATATTGAGGCTACGAGTGGTATTGACACATACCACTCTTCCCAGCCAAGACCAAGTCAGTCTACCGCAGCCCCTACCGCAACATAAGTCCCTCCTACTACCGCAATCCATACCGCAACACATGTCCCTTCTTCTACCGCAGACCAATCTGCTCAGCCCAAAACCAAAAGTGTTAAGTCTATAGTTCTTTCTAGGAAGACCCCAATGAACGTTGTGAAAAAGGGAGTTACCCCCTCAAAGAAACGCATGTCCAAAACCGCAGAATCTTCTGTTGTGGTTCATCACTCTCCCTTTAAAACTCAAGATCCCCCAGTTAATGTTACATATGATTCTCCTCATGAGTCATTAAATTCAGGAGATGTCTTTAGAAGGAAGAAAGTCAAACTTACCCCCAGTCAAATCCATATGTGGACCACGACTCATACCGCTGTTTCTCAAAAGACTCTGGTTGTCATTGGAGCCACCACAGGCTCACCTACTCACACCCCATCTCACCACTCAGATACAATGAGTGTATATGTTTCATCCCATCATGGAAACACACCCCCAGTCGGATCCTAAGTGGATCCTATTGGTTCGAGTCGCCCTAAGGTCTCCAGGGAATCATCCTTGCACTTTTTTGAGCCTGAGGAGTTGAACTCCATATTGCTTCGTGTCACACAAACACTGTAAACACCTGTTTCACTGCAGGGGACTTCTTCAGCCCTAGCCAGAACTGAGCCCAGGCCAGACTTGACTTCAGGTCAAGGAGACCGAGGAAGCTCAGGAAATCCTATTCCATCACCATTACTTACAAGTGGTCTAGGCGTGGGGAGATCAATTTTGCAAGGAACCACGAACCCGAGGGACACCTCGGTACGACAAGTAATTGATGGATACGGTTCTGATGATTCCTAGACTCGATACCGTCCAAGTACTGAGTCCGGAATCAGAAAATTTAAAGCGTTTAAAAGAGAAGTAAAAGCAAGGAAAGCTCAGCAAGTTCAACAACAACAACAAAAAGAGAAATATCTTCAAACCGTAGCACAATATTGGGCAGACTCATTTAGCAACACGAAAATTGTTCAAGACATCATGAAAATTCAGCAATGGATGTCCCAGTTGGAAGCAATAGTTCAACAAGCGCAAGTCATGGAAGGTGGTGCTGGTCCATCAAATCTCCCTCCAAATGAAGAAACTCATGATTCCAACGATGATGGCACCGCAATAGAGATACGCTCAGGTCCAATGTTCGGATTTGATGACATTGATCTGGATCATGTTCAATAGCCTCCCCACTCAGAAGAATTCACGATGGTGTTTGAAGATAAAGAGTCAAGTGGATCCCAACACTCCACCTCAAAACCAAAATCTAAGAAAAAGAAGAAGATTGTGGTCTCAAGAAAGGAATTCCTCAGTCTACAATCCAAAGTCGACCAAATCTTGGTCACAGTCACCACCAATCAACCACAGAACATCGAGCTTGCTACATCGCAGTCACTCGTTGAACGAGTGGAAAGACATGAAACAAGAGAGTTCCTAGCCGCAGAGCGTATGATCATTAGGGTTGAAATGGGCATTAGAGCATTGGATAATGGTCGAACCGCAGATCACAAGGAGCTTCTGGCAACATCTGAAAAACTCGTGAAGGAGTTAAGTGCTTTAAAGGATGAAATCAAGAATACTCTTGAAAAGCAACCAACTCATTCCAAACAACTTGTAGAAGAAACTCACAACGCCTACGAATACAGTATTGCGGTCCTCCAATCGACCATCAATGGCTTAAGGCATTCACTCACTGCCAACTCAAGTGTTGATAAGATCCTGCGACTCACCAAGGAGATCTATCAATTACTTCTCAACAAAGACATTCCCAACAACCAACAGCTCTGCGAAGAAATTAAGTCCCAATTTCATGAAAAAATTTATAAAATTGATGGACTTAAGGAGTGGTTTAGGAGCAACAAGTGGTTGCTTCCTCAGAAGGGGGAAGTGAAAGTCCTCCTTTAATTCTTCAACATCAAGACCCATCATGGTCTAAGTCTCCTTCGGTTCATCAACAACATACTCCTCCAATTCAACCTACTCCTACCGCAGAAAACAGCAAACCTCCAACTCTACAACCATCTCCATAAAAACCTCCACCGCAACAAGATCCTCATCAATCTCCAAGGTAAACTCCCCTGTAATTCAGAAACTCGAAACCCATAATGTCCTCAGATCATTCAAAAGACTCACCGGCTACTCTTCAAAGAAAATGCGACTGGAGGGCCGCGAAGTTTGCTGAACAGATATGGAGGGAACATGGATTTGATACGACCATGGATGAGTCCTTAATTAATTCTTCGATAAATCCTACCCACAGGCTTCTAGATGATGATTATAGACCAATCCTAACTTACGCTGAACCTCCATCCGATGGATATTGGGACATTCCAATCTCTCCCAACTCCAAGTTCTTCCCTGTTTTTGAGCCTTTTGATCTAAGCCTTCTTGATGATCAAAGACTCCCCCTTGAATTTGAATGCTTAAATCAGTTTCATGCCAAGCATGGTACTGAATTTGAAAAGATCTGGTCCAACGACAGACCAAAAAGGGTTAAAAATTATAAGGTGAGGTAGTTCATGAAGACTAATTTTGTTCAGTATACCCTCACCAAGATAGGAGATGAATATATCAGAATGCAAGCTGATTTCCCCTGCATGAACCCCTAAGAGGTTTTTCTGATTACAAGGGTTTTTCAAGTCAAGGCCGAAAAACATCCAAAAATGAAGATTACGTGTGAGAAAGCTTGTGATTTTCTGAAGGCATTAGTATGTGATTTTGGGAAAATTGATGCCGAAATTCACCCTATCCTGGCCAAAAAGTTCAACTTTCCAGCTTTCGAGCCTGAACCAAGCTTTTCTGAAGGTTATCAAGACATGTCACTCAGAGCAACAAATTTTCCTGAGTTAGGAGTGATTTACAAGAAAGCCAACAATGATCTCAAGTACTTCATACCTATAACCGCAATGCATCGGTTGACAAAGAAGCAATTGGATACCACCTTCGCTCCGGTTCAAAGATCCAAGAATACAACTGAAGAAGTGAAGTTTGAAATCACTCGAACGATCCGGTGGCTATATGAAGTAAGGAAGTTCTGGTGGATCATTATCATTTTCCTAAAACTCAACAACTGAAGAAGAAAGTTGAAGAGGTCACTTTGGGGGAAATTGTTGATACAAAAAGTGACCCTCTTTAACTTAATGATCTCCAGTCTTGTCTGTCTACCGCAATCTGTTCTGATACTGTAATTGGAGATGCTACCACAACTGAAGTTTGTCTACCGGAGTTGAAGAAGTTGTTTTGTGAACTGTAGTGAACCGCAACCACTACCGCAGTGAAGTATGATGAAGACCTTTTGTTACGTTAACTGGCTTAGTGTGTTAGCTTAGCTTTATCCAGTGAACCTTGCATGGTCACTGAAAGTCAGTAGTTTATTATTGTTTATTCCAGATGTAACTTTTTAAGACTCTATAAATAGAGTCTTCGTCTTCATGTAATCCTACTACTTCTTAACGATCTTTCTAAACTTTCATTGAAATACAAAGATCATCCTTCTCAATCTTATTATATATGTGATCATCTTCACCTTAAACTGACCACACTTACTAACTTGTATTTGAATGCAAACCTCGTTATATATCAGTTGGGTGTATACTTGATATAACTTGTTTTCATTTATATTTCCTTTACATTTCCGCAACTAACTATCTAACATTCATAACTTATTATTGTTGAGCTAACTTGATCCTTGAGATTAACTTATTTCTGCAACTATTATCTTGTACTAACGTTTGTTCAAGTGTTTTTCACAAGTTTTTCTCTCAACACTTAATCTTGTTTACAATCGTTTTTAGTTGAGTGTCTAGTTTAAGCTAATCTGAACTTGCAAAATCAGATAAAACCCCCTCTTTACTTATTATTTTTTGGTTAATTTTTAGTAATTATTTTATTAGCTAAATTCGTTCCTGTGTTCGATACCCAACATACCTACTATTCTATAAATTTGACTAGCTACACTGCCTAAGTGAAATTTGTTAGTTAAGTAGGTTAGGGTTATAAATTTAAAACTACATAGTATATAAATTGCACATCAATAAACATGGTCTTATCAATAGCTCTTCGGTTGTATCCATTCTACAAAAGGTAAATGGCCAACATGTCTTACAAAGCCATGTGAGCTTGTTTTAGACCGTATACAACCTTGTACGACGAAACAGGTGATCTGGATATTCTACACTTTTAAAACCTGGTGGTTGTGTCGGAAACACTTCTTCTTGGAGATCCCCACGCAAAAAGGTTATATTCACATCCATTTGATAGACGTTAAAGTTCATGAAGGATGTAAATGCAAGAGATAATCATATTGCCTCAGGTCTTGTTACATGGGCAAATGTCTCATCATAGTCCAAGCCTTCCAACTGAAAAAAGAAACCTGAGTAACTAGTCTTTCCTTGTTTCCAGTGACAACCCCATTTTCATCCATATTGTTTCTGAAAACCCAACGATTACCAATGATGGTCTTCCCGTGAGGATGTGGAACCAACGTCCATAGGTTGTGTTGTTCAAACTCGTTCAACTTATCTTGCATTGCCTTGATCCATTCAACATCTTTTAACGCTTCAGCCACCTTCTTGGGTTCAATCGTTGACACAAAATTAACGAACATGAAAAAAATTGCTAGTGGCTCTGCTGCAAGTAAGAACCCCTGAGTCAACTTTTCCTATGATTTGAGATTCAGGGTGATCACGATGAAATCTATAGTTTGCATCATTATTGCTAATTGGTTCATTATCAGAGAAAGGTTCTCCATGATTAGAAGTTACACCAGGGTTTGGTTCTTCAGCATAACGAGATTAATCCTCAGCGTCAGGTTAATCTTCAACATCCTTAACATCATGTAGAGATTGAGATAAAGAACAACGACTGGAAAAATTGGCTCAGTGAGAGTGACTGACAGACTAAGAACCAACTCGTTAAGAATGTTAGCAGGGTGATCCGTTTGATTTTGAATGAATGCATGTTCATCAAATATGATATGAATAGATTCCTCAATGATTTGTCTTGAAAGATTGAAAAACTTTGAGGCTTTAGATTCACTTGAATATCCCAAGAAGAAGTCTTTGTCATCCTTTGCCTCAAATTTTGAACGTTGATCCATCTGATTCAAAATATAACAAACACACCCTAAAACATGGAAGTAGGAGAAATCAAGCTTTCTCTCTTTTAGAAGCTCATAGGCAGTTTTCCCATGACGCTTCACAATGATAGACCTGTTTTCTGTGTAACATGCAGTATTAGCTGCTTCATCCCAAAAAGATAGACGAAGGCCAACTTCAATAACCATAGTACGCCCAACTTTAATGACAGTCTGATTTCGTCTTTTAATGACACCATTTTGTTGCGGTGTCTGGACAACAGAGAAGTTTTGAGAAATACCTATAGCATCACAAAATTCCTACACACTGGAATTTCGGAACTCGGTTCCATGATCACATCAAAGTTACATGACTCTGCGATCATACAAAACTTCACACCACTTTACAAAGGAACTGATCTTCTCAGCGGCATGATTTTTCTTTCTAAAAAAGACAACCCATGTGAATCTTGAGTACTCATAAAAAATGACCAGTGTGAACTTCTTCCCAGATCTATACTTGATAGGAAAAGGGCCAAACAAGTCCTTATGAAGAAGGTGAATGGTTAGTGATAGAAGAAAGAGACTTAGGCTTGAATGAAGATTTTGTTTGCCTCACTTTTCACACGTTGAACACGACTTATCTTTTACAAAATTCATGTTATGAGTCTCTTGTGCCACAACAAATTTAGATGAGATTTTGAACGAGAGTAAAAGCAGCGTCTAAGAGACTTATCAGCGTAAAACATGTCCATGACATAGATGTAATTTTGATGATTTGAAGTGAGAGATGTTGCTTTCTTTTGATCAATCATATTTCCTTCCCTTTTATTGAAGTGAACTTATAGTCAACTTAACACAATTAACTGATTGAGATAAGATTATTTTGAAGACCTTTGACATATGATACATTCTTGAACTCGACTGATTTACACTTGATTGTACCATAACCTTTTGTAACTCCCTAGCTATTGTCTCCATATGTCACTGTAGGGCCATATTTCTTCATATAATCATTGAGGAGAGACTTGAATCCTTTCATATGCCTTGATCATCCACTGTGTAAGTACAAGATATGCTCTTGACCCTATAGTGCTAAAACACACGTTAGTACTCATTGACCCATTTTACAATGGGTATCTTAAGATATAAAATGTTATAGCATTAATTCATAGACAATTTAAAGAGTTTTTCTTGTTGATCCACTTATTATTTCATGTTATGATATTATCAGCGTGTTTAGTGTTCTCTTTTAAGATGCACTCACTGACTTTGAGTGTAGTGTCTCGACAGCGATAACATACCCTGATTCCGGTGTTTTCCTTTTATAACATTAATTTTGATTTCTTGTAAAATTTGGCTTCCAGTGAGTGAAATGTTGTTCATTTAACTTAAAAACCCTTTCTTTTGTTCTGGAACCTGATACATTGCATTGTGAGGAAACACTGTTACTATAGAATGATGAGTTAGAAGACTCATGTGTAGAGATCATTGAAGAACAGTAGTGTTAGCGTCACTAACAATGCATTGGGGAAAATCACTAAGAATTTCATTCACTAAGTGAAACTTACCATTTGAGATGGGAAATTTTAAAAAAATCTCAGTTATAGGTAACACTTATTCATTATTTGGAGGCTGTTTTGTTGGATCAAGAGCAGATAAATAAGATTTACACGTAGTGTGTCCACTTGAGTTAGTAGTGCACTGTTTGTTAATTAAGCTTTGATTTATGAAGGTGGTACTTCAAAATATTGTTTTAAAGTCCTTTTCAAGATCGCAAGCGTTGTAAAAAAAAATTCAGGTTCAAAATGTTTGAATATTTTACAGCGAATATTTCAACCAACTATTTTCTCACACTGATCAGGAATCTGAACATTTACAATTTTGTTTAATTTGAAATGTGAATTTGCCCAATTGGTAACAATGAGCTGTAACTTTTTGGCAACTTCATCAGCTTTTTCTTTTTCAGTGAAGAAGAATTTGTTAGATAAAGAAGGATTTGCATTTTCTTCATTCACAAGTGTGAGAGAGTTTTCAGTGGCAATCGACTTTTCTTTTAAAATCTTAATCTCTTATTTAAGTGTGAACTTTTCTAAGTTAGATTTTGCAAGATCAAAACACAAATAATCAAACATTTCGATTTTTTCATTAGAAGAGTAATTGACAAATGTTTTAACCTAGTACATGGAAGAAGATCCTAGTCTTGCATCTTTGAGTCTCTTGCAGCTTGAGAGAGATCAGCGTCGAATGTGTTGGAACTGTTGCTAGAATCTTTAGTGTGAATTCATCAATGCGAGCCATTAGACACTTCCCTTCAAGCTCCTTATCTTCAGAAGACTCTTCTTCATCTACCCGTTCCTACGATTTCTCCTGTTTGGCAATAAGTGCTCTTGGAAAAGGAATGTTTTCTTTCTTCATATGTGCCATCAGATTATTGTGCATAACTTCATAAATCTCTGTGTTTTGTGGAGCTTTCCTTATCTTGCACTCCCTGGAAAAGTGATTAGTGCTTCCATAGTTGAAACACTTCCCATCATCCTTTCTATCAATGACACTATTTTTCGCTGATGAGCTACTTCCTTTAGACTGAAACTTCTTACGATCACTCAACCTAATATCTTCAAAATAGTTAACAATAAGTGAAGCGCTAGAAACTAACTCATCCGAGTATTCTTCAAGAGTTTGATCCTGATCTAAAGCTTTAAAATCACTGACATACATATCCTTTCTTGAGAACAGAGCCAAAAAAATTTCCTAGCTGGAGTACTTCATCATGTCTTTACAAAAAGCCTTGGTTTCTTCATAGTTGCGCAAATTGCCAAATAAAGTGTTAAGATCTATGGTGTTGATCTTTTCCCTGTTCTTGAGAACATAATGGTCATGTTCCGAGTTTTTTTGCCTAAGGAATCCAAGAACATCAACACCAACTGAGATGAGTGTGTAGTGGTGCCGACCTACACATATCATTAACCAAACAGTTAAACATGTTAAAGGTTTGGGTCAGTGTCTCACCTTGCTGGGAAAAGAAATGCGCATATCTTCGGTTCAGGTTGTTGATAGTTGTTTCTTGAACTTCTATAGTGCCTTCATAATCCACTATTAGCGTTCCAACATTTCCTGTGTAGATTCACAGTTTTAGACCAAGTGATAAATATGGTAAGGAAGAGATTTTCCTATGGCAATCCTTGTTTTCACATCAAGAATTATGAGTCTTTTATCTTCTTCATTGTAGTTTTCCTTCGGCTTCTGCTTTTTTCCTCTCGAGGGAGCATTATCAATCATAGGTTGATACATAGGAACATGAGGACCATGATTGATGATATCGAGCATGTCATAGTCCATGGTTTCAAGAAAAACCATGGCTTTTGTTTTCCACACGGGAAAGTTGTTTTGATCGAACTGTGGAATTTTGTTCGCTACAAAGGATTTTGGATTGTATTAGGATGAAGACGACAGGGTATGGAATCATGAATTTGTCAAAAACTTGCTCTGATACCACTTGAAGGTTTGTAGATCCGATACAAACAAGTAAAAGATCAATAATAAAAACACAGAAGTATCACAAAGATGTTTTCACTAAGAAAAACTTTCTCACAAAGAGAAAGATGGACAAAGCAACGAAGAGGGGTTTTCAATGAGAACAACACGATTAAATGGATATATAGTATAGCTCGTAACAATAAATCCCAACATTAATGGGATTGATTCTAATCTAAATATATAAACTGATCCTAATCACTAATATTTAGGAATAGTTAGCTAACATCTAACATTACTATAATTACATTATACAAACAAAAACAACAAAAGGTAACAAGATGATGCTAGCTTCAAGGTACATGAGCTGATCGTGAGTGTAGAGCAAGTTTTCTTCAGGATTATGTCTTCACGGTCACATGTGTTGTCCTAACAACGGAAAGTTGTTGGGCAAGGAACTTATTGTGGTCAGTAGCGTAACACCCTATTCCGAATCGTTTCCTAATGAGGGGCAGTGACCCGAAGATCGGGTATCATCAGGCTTAGGACCTTTGAGCAAAAAAGATTTAGACCCATTTGGGTGTGGGTGATGTAATTTAGGTGATCTGGGTGTTCGGTTCGTGTTTTGGAGCCAAGGGGTATATCGGTAAAGTGTCGATTTGTGATTATTTGGAAATTGGATTTTAGTTCAGGAAGTTTTAAGGTAGGTATGACTTGATAGAAGAATAGAACTTCTCGTTACATTTTGGTGGATATAAGGATCGTCGGAAACAGACTCATAACGAAGAAGTTATGGCCTTCAGAATTTTGGTGAATTTAGGGTTTAACCTGGTATGCGGGGCGTACACAAGTGTACGCATGGGGTACTAGGGTGAACGCCAGTACACGGGGCGTATATTGGTGTACGTTGGGCGTTCTAAGCAAAGTATTCGCGAGTGTTCTTTGGAGTACGCATGGCGTACAGGAATTACACATGGCGTACTCCAGTGAGACCCAAACTCTGTTTTAAGGTCTTGGACCCTATTTAAGCTCCTTATCTTATAACTTAACCCTAATATCTCCAGCCTTCATCCTTCCAAACCCTAGAAACAAAACCCTAGCACCCATTTGAGTGGTTTTTGAGACTTTGGTGGTATTTCATGGTTTTTGGTGTTTATAGAAGAAGAAAGAACTTCTTGGAGAAGTTTGGGATTGCTTGAAGCTTTTGGATCTAGGATTGTAGCATCTTGATCTATATTTTGGAGGTATAAAGTTTCTATATTGATGATAATATATGTTAGATCTAGTCTATGGAGTATTTTGGAGCTTTTGAGTCTTTTAGTGCTAAACGTGAGCTTTTGATCTACTCATGAAGCAATGGATGCTAGATCTTAGCTCCATTCAGTCCCAAGTTCATAAAAATGTCTACCATATGGAGTATTTAGACCCATGCATGTATTAAGACCTTTGTTAAGCTCTTTTTGAGCTATTGAGTCCCAATAAGCCATGCATGTGTGTAGAGTTGCCAACTTTACGTGATTAGTGGTCTTATAGAATCACATCTGAGAGTTTAGCATACTATCTTAACCGATTAAGTGCTTATTTGAGTGAAAAGGTGGCCTGAGGAGAACGTTGGGCGTACGTAAGTATACGCTCAGCGTAATGCTGATTTTGTGCATAAAGGACTTGTACTCTGTGCTTCGAGGCCGTGTACGCGGGGCGTATATCTCGACTATGTACGGCGTACTCCCCAATTCAGCATTATTGGGAATTTTTGAGTTTGAGCCTTGTTGGACCATTGGGCTTCCGTTTTTAGGCCATGATTAGGCTGTGGACTTTCTTGGTATTTGTCCTATGAGATTTTTTAGGCCCAATTAGGAAGTTGGGCCATATTGGGCTTGGGTTTCCATCTTGGGCTTTTTGTGCAATTTGGGTTAGACCTTGGTTTTGGGCCAAGTAAGAAAAGGGTAAAATGGTCTTTTATCCTTTAGGAAGTTGGTTTATGGAATTGGCCTCAGGATTTTGGGTTGTCAGGTTAATTTTTATTAAGATTGTATTTGTTGTTAGCTGACGCAAGGATTACCCAGTTCAGCGGTCCGAGCAGTGATTTAATTATCAGCGGTTTGAGCTGAGTTTCCTCACTATGTTAATGGGTCGAAGGCACCAATGTCGGCCCATGGTTTATTATGTTTAGAATGCTAGTTGTCTATATGACTATGCATGTATGATATATGATGCCAGGTGGGGCCCGATGCCAGGCGGGGCCTTATGAGTACATTGTATGTTATTTATCAATATGTGTTTTTATGATTTTTGGGTACGACCCGATGTCGGGCGGGGCCCAATGACTAGTCAGTATGCTATTTATCTTTGTGATTATGGCATGTGATGTGTGTTTATATGTTTATATGTATACCGGGCAGGGTCCGATGACTGACAGATATGTATACCGAGCGGGGCTCGATGCCAGGTGGGGTCTGATGCCCGTCGGGGTCCAAACTCGGGCGGGACCCCGTATATGTTGATATGTATGGTATGTAGTATTTTGGGGAACTCACTAAGCTTTGTTCTTACGGATATATTATGGTTATGGTTTCAGGTACTTCTGGTTCGAAAAGGAATGGTCCGACTTGATCACAGCGCATCTACCCATATTTCCGCATTATGATGATTTTGGGGTTGTACTCCGATAACTGTTTTCTTATAAAGCACTTTTGAATATTTAGAAAAAGGGTATTGAATGTTGACTTAAACATATATAATGTTTTGGTTGAATTAAAAATGAAATTTTTACCTCATAATATTCGGAGGTTAAAAGTAGTTTGTTTCGGAAGCACCTATGATCTTGATAGAGGAGCGTTCAAGCTGCTCAGGTTGTGTACCGGATATAGAAAGCATGGTTAGCTTTTAGTATGGGTTGATTATCTTTGGTTAATATGGACAAAACTTGATATGTTGATCAACTTCAGGGTTTAGTATTTGTATTTTTGTATGGATTCCTTCAGCAGTATATGAGATCTTTGGGTTTAGTTTGTTGGTTTACTTCCGATCGATTGGTCATTTGTTTCCTCGTCAACATCTGGAGGTCATTCGAGGGTTTCGAGCGGTAAAATTTAAAGGTGTAATTGGTGCGTCAACCCATTATCAAACTTTTTTCAGTCGTATATCTACATTTATGAGTATCTTCCATTGGTTGTCTGGTTGTGGGACTTTGTTTTAGCAAGATCAAGAATGGCGGTAGTGTTTGGATAGTGAACGTTTGGATGTTGCAATGACGTTGTTTGATTTTTCAGGTGCGATCGGGATTCTATACAGAGTCCAGTTTTGGTTTTTCGCGTCGCCATGGTTGGTATATGGGTTGATCCGATTAAGGTTATGATAGCATTTTGGGTGATTTTGGAGTTTTCCTCTAGATTGGGAGTTTTATTGGGATAGTTGCGCGTTAATGGAATTTGCTCATCTCTAACTAAGGATTGAGGATCGTGTTTCGGATGCTTAAGAGAAGGTTTCTCTTACCAGTTAAGGTACATCAATTAATTGGATATGACTATATTTCATCGTTTGGGTAAGGCTGTGATGAAGAAGTAACACAGTCGACTTAAGGCACAATGTATGTTCCCCTATGGAATGTTAAATCTTGATAATTCATCAAATATTGTTGTCAAAGGTGTACGTGGACTAAGTAAGATATCCTGAGAACACTTGGTCTAACTTTATGGAATGGTTCTTTTTTGATGTATTGATTTTGATTTGGAACAAACGTTCCACTGTCTATCTTATGTTGGATCGGTGGTACCTTGGACTGTAGAAGGTTTGAGTGTTATAGAATTATATGGTTTGTGTTGTGCTTAGTAAGTGATGAGTGGGATGATTGTTGTGTACCTATAGGCACACTGAAGTGTTGGTCGTGCTTCTCCGTGCCCATTACTGGATGATGGCAAGAACAGTGTAAAACGGTAAGCATATCATTCTAATGATTCGATGGTGTCTCGATGGTAAGCATATTGAGTGGATGAGATCTTTGGGTCTTGGTCCGTTAGTCTAGTGGTGGATTAGTGTTGACTTGTCAGGAAGTTAATATGTATTCGAATTCTTTTGGGCATAATTTCAGGATTCGGGATTGGTTGAAATTCACGATCAAGATGTTTTTGGTGTGAATTCTGCATTATTTGGTGGTGTTCCTAGTCACAGACTAGAGATAGGTACGAAAAGGTTGATCATCAGTCCTCAGGTATGGTTTCTAGAGTTTAGACTGATGGGTTCCTAGTCTTGTGAAGTTTATTGATGGATTTGGTTTAGATACAGTTAGTTTCCCAGTTTGAGTGGTTTTCGCTAGGAATTGGGTCTCCTAGTTGGGGAAAGAGAGAGGTAGTTGTTGCAGTTGAGTATTTTCAAGTGATTGGGTTGTTTGTTGGCATCAGTTGGGTTCTGAATTATCACTTGAATTTCCTTTATATATGCTTTAATTATATGAAATGGTTGGAGGATGTCTCTATTTTGGGATAGCGTACCATAACTTGATCAAGTGAAGGTCTTGGGCTTTAAGGGAATAAAATTTATACATTATTAGATGTTGGTAATGTTGGTGAAATGACTTCAGCCCTTTGAAATTTGCCTCAAAGCCAAAAGGGTAAAATGGGAAAATGATATTTTGGACTTGTTGCATGCATTAATAAATTCAGTTCGGTATGCTTTAAAGAAAAAGTAATTTCATAGAATTATGGGGCTTGTCAATCTTCACATGTATATAAATATCACTAAAATCGGCTTCATAACGAAGAAATTATGATTATTTGAAGTTGAAGTTGAAAACCGAAAATTCATGAATATATCTGAAGAGCGTGTCGCGCTGTTTATGAGCGCGGGGCGCCGCCGACCCAATGGGCTGCATGTTTTTTAGGGTTTTGGGGGTATATAAAGTCTATAAACCCTAAGGGTTCGGCGTGTTCATCCTCTACCTCATTTAGAACATCTCTAATGAAATCTAGCCTCCATTATAGTGTCTGGAGCTCATCCTCTCTCCTAAATCCATTTTGGTACACTCTTAATGACCATTTAGTGCTCTTTTGTTGGTGGCATTGTGTTCCAGAAGGATGAAGAACATGAAATATTGGTCTTTGAAGCTATGTATTTGAAGTATTCAACCTCTATTCACCTAGAGACCTTTATAAGTCTCAAAGTTCCGATATTTATTGTGTTTTATCTTTAGATATATGAATATATGGATTTTTGTTCCATTTTAATGAGTTTTAGTCCCTTGGTGGCTTGTTACATAGACTTTGAAGAGCTCTAAAGCTTTTGATTGATGTTTGTGATGATATATGGTCATTTGGTGGAGTAGAGAACACGATATCATCAAACTGGTGCTGAATGATTAACTCTCACACCTCAGAAGAACTCGATGAAGAATTACTTCTGTCGAGGCGTGTATTAGGGTTACAAAGATAATTCTGAGAAGTTACCAAACATACGTAGCATGCATGCACCTTATATAATATAACCCTAGCATTAAACACGAGTGGATAGGCCCAACTCGTTTATACATAATGGACAAAATAACATAGGCCCAATGACGCAACACTAATATCTTCAACAATCTCCCCCTTTGCGTCAATTGAAACCATAGCCATGTTAATTCGTGATTCGCTTCTGCACTTCGTAGACTTTGGGAATGAAATTCAACAGCAGCTTGTGAACATCAATGTACCAAGTGATCACATCAGTGAAACACTTCACATCATCTTTGTTGTTGCCCTTAAACTTCACAACAAGCTCCAAAATAAACTCCAGACAAGAAGTAGTAAACAAGTGCTTGTCTTCAAGATGAAAGAATAACTTGCGTCGATCTGCTCCTGGACGATCTCTAGTCGTGTATACCACAAACCATCCTTCTTTGTAAATCTTTCCTGGCTTGAGCTTCTGGAAGTCTTTCGGAGCTTCTTTTTGAACAACAGTTGGTTTTTGCCTCAAAACAGTGGCAATTTCCACATCCATCAACCCAACTTCCTGAATGTAAGACTTGATCATGATTTGAAGATGAGCAAACACAGGTTCGTACTTCTCCTTCTCTCGCAACAAAATATTGAATATCACCATCCAGTCATGGGGGTTCAAACAAGGCAGATTTGCGAGAGTGAAATCGCAAGCTGGACATACAGATCCTCTCGCAACTTTAAACTTCTCATTAGGGAAGCTTTCAGTCTCAATTGGCCCAGTAACCTTCACAGCTACAATTTTGCTCGCACTCCAGGTCTCGAACTTGGGTTTCATATGCTTCAAGTAGAAGGAAAATAGCAGTTGATCCCCAGTTCTGTCTGAGAAACGAACATTAGCAACTTTTATAAAGGCACGAAACCTGAATGCCTTTGGAGTGATAGGAAGGTCTAACTACGAATCCTGTGAATTTTGGACATCAAAGGAAGCAATAGGATCCAACCAATACTGAGCATTTTCATCCAACTCTGCTTCACAAGCATTTTCATCCAACTCAGCACTTTCTTTTTCCTCAGCCTCCTTGAAGATACGAGCATTTTCATCCAACTCTGCTTCACGAGCCTTCCGCCTTTTAAGTTCAGCTTCATCAGGCTCTTCGTCTTCGTCATTGTCAATAATGGGTTCATTGCTGAATAACGTTTCCTTATCTTTTGGATCTTGCTTGATGACATGAGGTTTAATTGAAACTTTGGGGTTGACATCATCCATTTGAACTGTTGGATATAGTGTCTAAGTCCATAACTTTATTTGGTATGTACTTGACCCGACCCGGCATGGTCCATTTGGGTTGCATGGCATTGCAATACTTGGATAGACTAGATGAGAGAATAAGGCACTTATGATTATTAATATATTATAAGTTCTGATATATTAATAATAGTATTATTTAATTAGTATTGATCAAGTATTAATCTAGTATTAATTTGGTGATCAAAGTGAGACTAATTAAATATATAGGGTTGATTATGACAATCATCAATTCTTTTATGGTGGATTAATGATCCATGGTTTATGGGTTTGGTTATAACCATATGGAGCTCCATGGATAGTCCATGGGAGTTACAAACCCATGGGTCATGAGAAATCAAGAGTCATGACAATTAAGGGCATTCATATGTAAACCCTAATTGTGACAACAATATAAAAGGAACCCTATGGCTAGCAAAATGGTGACCTAGTTTTTCTAGTGAGGGCATAACCGATTTTCAAGTGTAAGAAGTATTCTCTCAAGTTATTCCAAGTCTTGTGGTGTTGTGTGAAGCATTTGAGGCATAACATTTGGGGTGCTAGGCTCACAAAGTCTTGAAGGAATCCAAGCAACAACAAGGTATGTATTTCTACTAGTTGTATGTTCTATGTAATCCCCATGCCATGCTAGTTAGGAAATAACCTTGAAAAGAAATTTGCATGTATATAGAGAAAACATAGATTCAAGGTTATTAGGGTTGCATGTACACTTAGGAAGTGTTAGAATGCTCAAAACCCATCAGTGGTATCAGAGCCTAGGATTGTTTTCTGTATACTTGATGCAAAACTGCTTAAAAATCGAAAATTCTGCACTCTGACGACTGGACTCGCCGAGTCCATGAAAAAATTCATCCTACTCGACGAGTAGAATAATGCACTCGACGAGTAGGAGCGTGCTGGGCAGTTTTTTTCGAGTTTTGTTGCTGGAAATGGATTAAAATCATTATCCCAATCTGTTTTGGACTTGTAAAATCTGTTTTTCAAAAGGATAATGATTATGTTAACCCATTTTACATGACTTTTATCAATTTTCAAGTATTGTATATGTTTGTATGATTTCTTGAAATTGCCTGACATGAATTTGTGTTCTTATGAGTTTTAGAAGATCATAGGAATTATGTGTAACCTCCATGTGTGTTTAATTCATGATCTTAATGGCAATGATGGTGTCCATAACTTGTCCTCAAGTTATGGATAACCAAAAGTCACTTCTTTAAATTGTGATTAAAGAACTAAAGAGGTTTCATAAAATGAAGAGTCTTCATTTTATGAACCATTAAAAACTCATAAGTTACAAATTGAAGAGACTTGGAATAGTTTCAAATCTTGCCCTCAAGTTTTGGAATTTGAAAAGTCTTACACTTTAATACTTTAATTCCAAATTGAACCTTAGGTTTTTTAAAAAGTTTAAAAATCAACACTTATACTATTATTATAATTTTATTATATAGATATGTATAAGAATATGTCATTCTTACCGTTAGTAGGCCTCATTCACGAAGCTGGTCTATAAGGGGGGTGGAAGGTTGTTGCCTATAAAATGGTGACTTAATGGGTGTCCACTCTCACCCACCGCTTCCTTGATCGGTGGAGGGTCGTTAGCCGAACGGGTAGGATACGACTTTAAATACTCATTAAAAGTATAATGAATTATAAAGTAACTATACATTATAAATTCTCAATCTTAGTTACTTTAGGAAAATGTGAAATTGGTGCTAGCCCATAAAATTACACTTTGTACCTTACCAAGTCGTTAGTGGAGCGTGTGTGGTTAACCGGCACACTAACATGGACTAGTAAGTGTGGCAAAGGGTAACTTGACTTTATTATAGATCGGTGGAGCGTGTGTGGTTAACCGGCACATCGATTAGGTAATATTGTTGAGGGTACCAAGTCAATTTGTATGGTTATTCACACCTTGTTTGTGATCCTCGGCATCCCAGTCACAAACTTGAGAGGGCACAATCGAGATTCAAAAATGCCATTGAAAGTTCAATGTATCTCAAAAGATCTAGGAGTTTCAAATCCAATTAAAAACTTAATTATATTTCGTTTTTATGGTGGAAATTGGTAAATCGTCATTTACCTACCTTCAACTATTTTATAATTTGGATTACGGCATCCCTCTTCCAGTTATAAATAGGTTGTTGGGTCCTAGCCTTAATATTTCATATTGGGTGTTATATTAAGGACTTTAAATCAACTAACTTGAATTTCTCCCATTATAGATGTCTAGTTTAGACAGCTATGGTCTTCCCAAATCTTTAGGAACAAGCTTCCTAATGAAGATGATATCCCAAATGGCAACCAAGGTGAAAGATCAATCCCTTTGTTGTGCATTAGTGGGACTGGAAATCATACTTCACTTCCTCCACCTCCTCCAATAAATCTCCTTATCCCACAAGTTTCAAGACCTGATAAGTTCTAAGCCACTCAATCCTTATTGGCAAACAAAGTCTATATGTGCTTAGGTCTTGGAGATTAAGTCCCATATTGACAAGCCGGGAGAGCCGGGTGTCGAAGTATCGAGGTAGCTGGCTGTTGACTTGGTTCTTCAGTCACTCCCTGATAACAGATCACGACATGACCCTTAATGATCTTACCTATTTTCTTGATGATGCTGAATCAGCAATGATTTGGAGCATTGGTAAAGCAAAATTTAATTGGAAGATCAACTTCCCAAACTTCCGTGGACATTGACAATGGTAACATCGGAGGTCCAGAAAAATTTTTTCTTCCCAATTGAAAGGGATTGGCCATAGTCAACTCGGTTGACCAAATGGTAAAGAGAAAGGGTAAGTCTGTGTACCGTTTCCAAAGAGTCCATATGTTTCTGTTGCCAAAGGAAGGGCATTGGTTGCGAAGCTGCCAAATTTACCTAAAAGTCCATAAGGATAGTAAAGTCAAATGTTTGACTCTGCTTTAGGTAAAGTCCATTATCTAACTTTATTAAGTTTCTATTCTGAGATTCTTATTGCATGATGTGACTGGGTCACATATTGATGTTTTAAGAATCAAAGAAGAGTGAAGAAACTTAAAGGAAGTATATGCTGATTCTGATGGTGAAGATGGATTTCGATCGCATGGTTCGGTGATCAGAATTTTGAGTTGTTACTTAAAAGTTATGATATATTTCTTAGGAATAGATAACAACAAGTTTTTCATATGGATTGTAAGGATAAGTTTTCCGCAAAGTTTTAAAAATAAAAGAAAATGGTTTTGATTTTATTTTAAGTATCCTTACAATGGCATTTGTTAAAAAGGTTGTTGCTTATATGTTTCCATTGATAAGAAATATGGGTAAATGGATTTGATTCTTTCATTAGTGGTAGTGTCATAATTTACCAAATAAGGAAAGATTCTCATCACCCAAGTTTCAATTGGATAGAAACTTGGAATCATGCAAGTTGTATTGTGTGATGAATGAGAATTTTCATCTTTGGTAAATTAAGACTAATTCCTTGTTCACTTTCGCATGTGAGTCAAGCGAAGGACTAAAGGATCGGGTACATTAAGTTGTGCACCAGTCAGGTCCACCACAAAGGTAGATAAGATTATTCGTTATGATTTACTAAAGTTTAGTAAATATGGTTATGCTTACGAGTTTAAGTGTAATTCTGAAACATTGGAAAAGTTTCAATGTATGGCAGAATGAATAAGAAGAATCAAATAAGGCAGAAAGATAAAAGTTTCTCCAATCTGAAAGAGATGGGAGAGTACTTGTGTATTTTGTTTTATGATTATCTTAGTGATTATGGAACCATATCACAATTGATCCTCTAAGGACACCTTAGTATGTTTGTTGCCTGAGGAGAGGAATCGTGAATTGTTGAAATGGTTAAATCAAAAGATAATTCATACTTCGTTCCAAAAACAAATCCTGGAGTAATACTCCAAGATTGTAACTTGAGTGACATAGTCTTTAGAAGGTTCATAACACTTGTCAAATGTAGAGTAAGATGTTTCCTATTCTTGTACATTTGAGATTGGTAAGTTGTGATGTTTTGGATAAAACAAAGACCAGCTAAGACCAATAGTGAGAAGTGTTGAACTTGATAAGAATCCGCACTAGCTTTTGAATATTTGTATTGTCAAGAAATGGTTCTTGACAAAGAAAAGTCTTATATGTCAAGAGGACAGTGGGAGTCTAAAAGATTATGAAATAGTTTCAAAAACTAATCAAGAGTTTTGTTAATCCCTATCCCACGACTTGAGGTTTGTAACCTATCGTGTTGACATATTCTTATTTCTGTGTCTATTCCAGTTAAAAGTTGATTATGCTTGTGAGTTCTATGAGTTCTCAATTGTTTGCATAACAACCCGGAAGCAATGGTGGGCATTGTGCTACCAGGTGGCAAGAAATTAAGATTGAACAAGTTCAGTCTATATGAGTTTGGATTTGTCACTAACCTTGTCTTGTGATTATGGTTATGAAAAATTCACATGGATAGGAACACATACACCATAAAAATCTAAGTGTCATAAGGTTTCTCTTCGATTCATGAAAATGATGGTAAGGAAACTCTTTCACTAAGTAGATTTTGAGTAGATAGCAATTGTGAGAATGACAAAAGGTCTAAACATTATGATTACGGCATCCCTCTTCATAATTGTTTAGACACACAAGTGAGCTATCTAAGGAAAGGTGTATGGTTTTGATAAAGTCTTATCAAAGAAATTGCATATCAGAAATCTGAACTTTGGTAGAAAAGTCAATAAAGTGTTGGTTTCTAAAAGTCCAGCTGATCTCTGGATACATGTCAAAGCTAGTGGGAGCATAAGTGTTATGCTAGTAAGATAATAATCATTATGCTAGTGGGAGGATGATGTTAATTATAGAAAACAAAAGTTTCAATTCGCCTTGAAAAAGTTGTTTTGCTATAATTAAGGGAGAGGATTTTGTACTTCACTCCAATTCTACAAGCTTAGATTGAGAATTTAATCTACTTTAGTCAAGAATATATATGAATGTTATGCTGGATTGGTTCAACATAAGGAAATTCTATATATGTTGCGTTCTCAAAATTCGATTATGATTACGGCATCCCTCTTCATAGTTCGAATTATGAAAACATGGCAAATAAAAAAAAATTATAGCATAAATCATGTCCCATATGCTTTGGGTATAGGTTTGATTACATGTGCTATAATATTCATCCATTCTAAATTTTCCAAATGCCTAGGGCATTAAGATGGAAAAAGGAATAGAACTGGAAATGACTAAAATGATTAAGCAAAGTTGTCGAGGACAATCTGAGGTTTACCAAAGATTGGTTGCTCATGGACAATTAGAAGTATAGAGTAAGGACCATATTGACATATTTTGAAAAGAGGCAACTCTTGTTCATAAGTGATGGTCAAAATGGTAATATGGAATTGTCTCCATAGGTGGAAGTTATTCTTTGAATCTGTGTAAGATTAAAGAACTTAATGCTAAGAAGGATGTTCAAAGGAATGTACTTTGAATTTGAGACTTCATTTCCATGGAATTGTTTTCCATTGGAATACTTTGTAATGTCTGTTGCCAAGTCTTTGTGACTTCTGTGTATAGTCATTACAAGGGGATCATTGCATATAAGTTTAGAATCTAACAGATTACAGTAAATGGCAAGAGTTTGGTATTCTTGCATTTACAACGAGGATTGGAATTGTGAAATGAGCATCATTGGAATATTGTCAATTGATCTATATGTAAACATAGTATGCATACTTGGAGTATGGCATAATTGTTGTTCGGAAAAACATAGTGTACATGCTTGGAGCATGGGACAACAAATGTTTTAATTCAAGCATAAAGTTGATTAATCGAAACATAAATAATGAGTAATCAATATGGTGCTTAAATAAAAGGTTTTTTTATTTACACTCAAAGTGTTGGGGCCATATAAGATTAGTATTATTCGTGTGTTTCACTTTGCATGTTTTGACTTCCAGAATAATTATGTTATGGTATATATCATATTATTCAAACCATCCACAGTCAGTCATATGTTGGAAGTAGATATGAATCAAGACTGTCATGAATTTGGCTTGTATGATTTGTCTAAAGTGCTTTAGACAATGCAATGGTTGATACAACATTCATGAGTACTCATAAGGGCTGAGTATTGGATTCAACCCACGCTCACTTGCATCACTTCATGGAATTTATCTCGAGTGATCGTGAGACAGTAATATCATATAAATCTTCAAACCTAGAGATATGAGTTGTTGACTATGAGTTGGTTATTCATTGATTGTACGAAAACGCATTGGTAACTCGATGTTATAAAACGTGCCTTTGTGAATAATTCAACAAGTAGTTAGTACAAGCATATCAGTCGAAGTTTATCTGTTCCTTCTAGAAATACAAGCGATATCTGGGCCCCTCGATGATTTGGTTTTGACTTATGTACCGGGCCCGGTCAGAACCTAATTGATGTGTTCAATTTAGTTCTATGTCGAAACAAATCAGAGATCGAGAAACAAATGCTGGACAATAAGTAAGACCATGTTCCATGTGTTTGTCCGGCTGATATCATGAGAACAGGGGATTATATGATCACTTATCTTAAATGGCGTATCATCATCATCTCAGTTCCGAGAGACTTTGAAAGAGCTACGATTGCTAGTCGGATTTTGAAGTCATATTTGCAAATATAGTTATTAGACTTATCCAAGTGGGAGACTGTTGGATATAGTGTCTAAGTCCATAACTTTATTTGGTATGTACTTGACCCGACCCGGCATGGTCCATTTAGGTTGCATGGCATTGCAATACTTGGATAGACTAGATGAGAGAATAAGGCACTTATGATTATTAATATATTATAAGTTCTGATATATTAATAATAGTATTATTTAATTAGTATTGATCAAGTATTAATCTAGTATTAATTTGGTGATCAAAGTGAGACTAATTAAATATATAGGGTTGATTATGACAATCATCAATTCTTTTATGGTGGATTAATGATTCATGGTTTATGGGTTTGGTTATATCCATGGTTTATGGGTCATGAGAAATCAAGAGTCATGACAATTAAGGGCATTCATATGTAAACCCTAATTGTGACAACACTATAAAAGGAACCCTATGGCTAGCAAAATGGTGACCTAGTTTTTCTAGTGAGGGCATAACCGATTTTCAAGTGTAAGAAGTATTCTCTCAAGTTATTCCAAGTCTTGTGGTGTTGTGTGAAGCATTTGAGGCACAACATTTGGGGTGCTAGGCTCACAAAGTCTTGAAGGAATCCAAGCAACAACAAGGTATGTATTTCTACTAGTTTTATGTTCTATGTAATCCCCATGTCATGCTGGTTAGGAAATAACCTTGAAAAGAAATTTGCATGTATATAGAGAAAACATAGATTCAAGGTTATTAGGGTTGCATGTACACTTAGGAAGTGTTAGAATGCTCAAAACTCATCATGAACTTTAGAACTACCTTCTCCCCCTTGTTTCGGAAAAGACATCGGCGTCGAAACACCCTCCAAACGGTGCAACATTGCGAACACCGGTCTTATCTTTTCAGCCAGATGCTTTCGCACTGTGATGGAAATCATGGGATCACGGGTCTCAATGATATCAGAAAGCAGTCCAGTAACATCAGAGATACAACTTCTCGTGACTGCCTTCTCTGCAAGCAAATCATCGACCTTCTTTTCAGTGAAGTGAAGCTTGGTTTCCAACACCTTACATTTTTCCTCTTTGACTGCGAGAGCATCTATAATCTTGTTCTCCATCGCCAAGTCTGCTTGAAGCTTTGTGAGTTTCGCATCGATAGAAGTCTGGAATGCTTCATCGGATTTGAACACGGTGCGAAATTCAGCAAAGTTCGTCTTTTCTGCTTGAAACATGGCACCAACATTCTGGATAGCCCTTTCTGCTTCAAACATGGCACCAACATTCTGCTTAAAATAAAATATATATGTGAGTTTTTATTATACGAGATTTTATGGCCGCACGTTGGGACGCAAGTTTAACCACCGATTTTTATGATATAATATGTTAGGTTAAAGTTTAATTTTGACATTGTTTGATAGTTTTTATTTTAGATTTATGGTGAAAAGTCCATAAAACTATGTATTTTTGGTATGCTAACTTTATTGACGAGTCAAGTAAAAAGATATAACACTTATATTATAAACAAAAGAAAATTAATAAATTTACATAAGCAAATTTACATAGTTGTAAGAGATAGTTAGAATGGACATTGATATTCTAAATATTTTTAACTAAGGGAAAAAGTAGCGGTTCAAAATTTTCCACAAAATATAGTAAGGAGTATAGCCCATGATGTAACAAAGTATGCTAAAAACAATGGTTATCAAGCCTTGCACCGTTTAACAATAAGGATTACATACTTGTGAGTATCTTATGGTTATCAAGCCTTTGACCTATATGACCATATGCATGGAAATTGAAGTAGTACGCATGATAGCCATCATATCCTATTTGTTCTAATTTTGCTGCCCTGCCTAACTTGATTTTGGTTTTGTGCGTTACAGTAATGAAGAATATATTTCCATTGTCACACACGTACTTGCTTAGAGAGTAACAACCATATATCTTGATTATCGAATCAAATTAGCCTTTATCTCCCATGCAACCACATGCTTCTATTACATCTCCTTACCAAGAATTAAAGTTTTATATGCATATGTATAAGTATCCAACATTGAGTTTATTATAACTCATAACTATGGTGAATGCACTCACACTTTTGTTAAGGAAAATGTAGCAACATTCAACTTTTCTCCCATACATAACCATTTCCTAATGACTTTTATTTATATTAACTTGTCTCCCACTGCAAGGAAAACGATCATTAGCGGCGACAAAAGTCGCCAGTAATAAGTCAAATTGTCGCCGGTAATAGTAATAGCGGCGACGCGTCGCCGGTAATAAGTCGCCGCTACTACTTCGTCGCTATTGATGAACTTGTCGCCGCTAATGATAGATGTCGCCGCTAATGATCGTGTCGCCGCTAATGATAGGTGTCGCCGCTAATGACCATGTCGCCGGTCATAACTCTGTCGCCGGTAATAGTGTCGCCGGTAATTACGATTTTCATTTTTATTAATTTTTTTGTAATTAACGATTTTGGTTGCCGGTAATAATGTACTCGGTAATTACATAACAACATTCGATTAAATATCAAAAATAATAGTGTCGATGCTAATTACAAAACAAACATCTGATTATAATTAATTAAATATCAAAACTCATAATATCCGATTAAATATAAAAAGTAATAATGTCGTCCGGTATTAGTGTCGCCGACAATTACAAAAAACAACCAAAGTTTTACAATCTACCAAGTAGCAAAGCGTGACAACATATGCAAATAAAACTCATCCTGGCCTATATACCATCATCTTCATTCCCATCGTTTCCTCGATTATTTTGGGATTGAAAAAACGAATACAGCTCATCCCTACATGCAGGGTCATTCAGCATCGCACGGAGATTTTCCAACTACATAATTAATAACAACATATATAAACTTATAAGTTAAATTATCAAACATAAACAAAAACTATTAAAATACATAATTATTTTTAAACTAAGACAAAAAACCAAAGTACGTTGTTATTTTTTGCATTTGGGACAAAAACCTAATTACCAAACTTTTTAGCAAATAATCACCACAAAACCAAAATTACCAAATCAACATGCATTTTACGATGCTAAAGTAGATTGCTATTTTTAAACTAAGAAAAAAAACCAAAGTACGTTGTTATTTTTTGCACTTGGGACAAAAACCTAATTACCAAACTTTTTAGCAAATAATCACCACAAAACCAAAATTACCAAATCAACATGCATTTTACGATGCTAAAGTAGATTGTTATTTTTAAACTAAAACAAAAAACCAAAGTACGTTGTTATTTTTTGCACTTGGGACAAAAACCTAATTACCAAACTTTTTAGCAAATAATCACCACAAAACCAAAGTAGATTGTTTTACCTGTGATGGTTGTGATGGTTGTGGTGATGGTTGCGAAGGCTGTGGAATCGGCGGGAGAGCAGAAGGTTTACGACCAATGCCTCTAATATGGCCACGTCGCTCTCCTAATACTTTCTCAAACGCAGTTCTTTCTTGAGCGGGTGATGACTGACTTTCACCTTGAGTTTGTTCTAACAGCTCTTCAACTAACCGATTCTGTAACTCCCAAAAGTGAGTAACAATTAAGTATAAATAAACATTTAATTATATGATAAAATTATAATTAAATACTTACATATTGTTGTTCCGCCTCAGCAGTAACATATACATCATTCTTATCGGTATGAGCTTTGCGAAACGTTTCCACTCTCTTAAGGTTCTGTTTAACTTTAAAAATTAGATTATATTTTTAATTATAATTACATGTATCGTACGTTACCTTCTTATAGCAAGTACTGCTATACGAGCTCGACCCCCCCACGATTCATATTTGTTTGCATTTCACGGATTTTTTTGTTCCTTTCTGAAGCAATTTTGTGTTCATCTGTTTGGTAATACTCAACTGCTTTCTTCCAGTTATCAACTTCCATACCCTCTGGAGGGTTGGCTAATGCTCCCGGGATATCTTCATACCCTCCGACTAACATAAAATATTCTTTTGCATCAGCTTTACGTTCTCGATAACCCTTTAACAAAGCTGCTTGAAAACTCTCTGTCAACATATTAGCTTGTACATCCCGGTACATCTGATCTAAATCAAACTTTGTCTATTTTAATTTGATGAACCTAGCAATTATAAAGTAATATGTATTATGTATTCGTTAGATCAATGAAACAAATTTGTTTAATTTATATTACCTTTTCACGAAACCAATTACGAAATTCTCTCTTTTCATCACTTTGGGTATGTTCAGATTTGAATTTCCTATGTTGATGACCAAAGGATATAGATTTAAAAAGATTAAAAAAAAATTAAGGATGAAAGTTAGAGATAAGATTAGTTACTTGATATACTGTGTGACTTCTTCACAGCTATTCAAATCAAACCATTCCATGTGTACACATTTCCGTTAAATTAAGAGTTTTGATTTGAGTTGTGCTGGTCGGTCGACATTTAGACTCAAACATCCAAAACTTTGTTTTTTCAATGACAACATCTTCATTTCTTTCCGGACGATTCTTTACATCTCGAAGGTACATCGAACAAAATGATAAAGCTTCTTCAGCAACATAACCCTCAGCTACAGAACCTTCCGGCCTTGCCTTGTTTCTGACATAGTTTTTTAGTTTTTTCATATACCTTTCGAAGGGATACATCCATCTCATACATACCGGGCCTCCGACAATCTCTTCATCAGGTAAATGCAAAAGTAAATGAACCATAATGTCAAAAAACGTTGGAGGATAAATCAATTCTAACTTGCACAAGATTGCAATAATGTCTACTTTTGCTTTCCTTATATCCTCCACCTTCAATGTTCTGGAACAAAGTTGCTTGAAAAACGTACAAAGGTCTACAATAAGTGTATAAGTGTCTTTGTCTAACAACCCTCTTACTCCAATCGGTATCAGACGTTGCATAAGAATGTGGTGGTCATGCGATTTCAACCCAATAATGTTAGTATTGGTATCGTTCACTTTCTTACTGATGTTAGAACCAAACCCATCCGGCAGTTTAACATCTTTTATAAATTGACAAAAGAGTTGTCGACTAGATTTCGTGAAAGAGTATCTTGCATGGGGTCTATGAAATTTGTCACCATTTTTTTGCAACCATTCATTTCTCCGAATGTTTAGAATTCTCAAGTCCTCTCGTGCATTTGATGTGTCTTTTCTTTTATCGTTCGTTAGAAGAGTACCTAACAAACTCTCGTCCACATTTTTCTCGACATGCATGAAATCTATGTTGTGTTTCAACTGTAGAGAAGACCAACACTCGAGTTCGAAGAAAATGCTTCGTTTCGACCAGTTCAACTCGTAATCTTGCCGCTTTGGCTCCCCGCCTCCATGCTTAGGATGTTTACCCGGTTTACGAGTTAGTAGACGACCTAGTTGCTCATCTATATAGTCATTACTAAAGTGTCTCGGAGCGGGTCTTGTCTCTTCCATCCCGTTAAAGTCCAACCTCTTTCTTAACGGATCATTAGCATCTAGGAAACGACGATCACTGATATATACGACTTTGTTTGTTGCACGGTACGAAGGAGTGTCTTCATTGCAAGTATCACATGCTCTATACCCTTGCCCACTCCAACCTCATAGACTACAACGAGCTGGCCAATCGTTTATTTTCCACAACAACATAGCTCTCATCGTGAAGAATGTGTTTGTCGCCGCATCTTTAATACGTACGCCTGAGTGCCACAAATCTTTAAGCTCTTCCACCAACGGCCTAAGGAAAACATCCATATCCTTACCAGGAGCTTTCAGGCCGGGAATCAACAAAGTCAACATGAATGATGACTCTTTCATACAAAGCCAGGGTGGTAGATTGTATGTGGTGAGTATGACCGGCCATGTGCTATGTGGATTACATATGTTTCCAAATGGATTGAAACCGTCAGCTGAAAGACCTAGGCGTACGTTACGGGGTTCACTCAAGAAGTCGGGGTATTTTTTATCAAAATCTTGCCAATGTTCCCCATCAACAGGATGAAGCATCACACCATCTTCTAAACGTCCGGTACTATGCCAAATCATATTTTTGGCAGTGTGCCTCGAACAATATAAACGTCGTAGTCTAGGGGTCACAGGAAAGTACCGTAACACCTTATGAGGTACTTTCTTACCCTTGGTGTTTTTATCGATCCATCGGCTCTCTTTACAAACAGGACAAACTTGCAATGAATCGTGTTCTTTCCAAAAGAGACAACAATCGTTTTTGCACACATGTATCGACTCGTACCCCAGACCAATAGACTTCAGTTTCTTTTTGGCTAAATAATGTGAAAGGGGAACCTTGTTGCCTTTGGGAAACGCTAATTGCAACAACTCAAGGAGTTGATCAAATGAACTATTAGTCCATTTGTTGTTCACCTTGATATGCATTAACTTTGCTAGAAACTCAAGGGAAGAAAAGATGCAACCAGGATACAATTTAGTTTCCACTTCTTCCAACAACTGTGCAAAATCATCATCCACACCGCTAACCCTTGTATTCGAGGTTCCTTCATCAAGGTTGGTATCATTTTCTCTCGACTCCCACATCACATCGTCGATTAAATCGGTCATTTCGTTACTTGGCAAGACGACTTAAGGAATAAAAGATTCACCATGATAGATCCAAATTTTGTATGACTTACTGAAACCATTTATAAATATATGGCGTTCAACTGCAGTCGGGTACTTGAAGTAACGGTTATCACATTTTTCACACGCACATCTGATTTTACCATTACTATCAAGATGTGACTTGGACTTCTCGATAAAAGCTTTGAGTCCTGCTTGGAACCCGGGATGGTTTCGATATGGATTAGTAGTCCAGCTTTTATCAATAGACATGATGTTGCTAAAACATAATTTTGGGTTTAGAGTTTAGTATATAGAATTAGCATTGTTTTTTTTCAAATCCACATTTTTTTTACAATTAAAAGAATAAAAAAATTAAAAATTAAAAAATTAAAAAAATTAAATTAAAAAATTTAGCAATTAGTATATCCATAAAAAACATTTTTTACTATTGTATCTTTTTATATTTTTTTATTTATAACATTTTTTTCAATTATAACATTGTACTTTAAACAATTATATTATGTTGTTGTGTTGTTCATTTCTACCGTCAAGATTAAAAAAAATATTTTTTTTATTTACAACATTGTATAAATATGTTGCAAGATTATAACTTATAAGTTAAGTTGAAGATTATAAGTTAAGTATAGAACTTATTGGTTAACTTGGGGTTAGTTTGGGAACAAACTAAAAACTTTCTAGTATTCATATATAAGGTTTTAAACAATTTTATAACATTTTTTGTGTTTTTTTCAAACTATAACAATGATTTATTTTTATATGTTTAGCAATTAGTTTTTAATGAATAAAATATTAAATAAAGAAAAATTAATAATTTGGTATATCCATAAAAAAACATTTCTTACTATTGTATCTTTTTATATTTTTTTTTATTTATAACATTTTTTTTCAATTATAGCATTGTACTTTAAACAATTATATTATGTTGTTGTGTTGTTCATTTTTACCGTCGATATTAAATTTTTTTTTTTTATTTATAACATTGTATAAATATGTTGCAAGATTATAAGTTAAGTTGAAGATTATTAGTTAAATATAGAACTTATTGGTTAACTTGGGGTTAGTTTGGGAACAAACTAAAAACTTTCTAGTATTCGTATATAAGTTTTTAAACAATTTTATAACATTTTTTTGTGTTTTTTTTTCCAATTATAACAATAATTATTTTTATTTTTTTTTCAATTATAGCATCCTACTTATACCAAAACCACATACTTTTTCACATAATACACAAGAGCATGAAAATTCACATACTTTCACATACATATACCACATATACACCAAATACAAATACATTCACATACACACAAAATAACATCCTACTTAAACCAAATACACATACTTTCACATATATAGATAATAACATCTTATTTATACCAAATACAAAAATTTCACAATCATATACCACATTTACAACAAACATACATACATTCACATACACACAATAACATCCTACTTATAACAAATACATATAATTTCACATATATATAGATAATAACATCATATATATACTTCTACCAAATACTCATATACCACATATACATCAAACACACATACATTGGCATATATACACCAAATTCACATATATTCATACAAATACCAAATATACAATCTAATTTTCACATATGACAATTTTCAAATAATTTTCACATACAAATACCAAATTCACAAAAAAATGAAATAATAGAACCTGTAGTGGCGGAAATCAACGGATATGTAGCCGGAAAAATTGGTCTTCACCCGAAAATGCCCTCACCGGTAAACCCAAAGACAACACCACCAAAAACACTGAAATTGAACAATTTATTGCAATTTAATCATCAAATTCAGCTCTTAATAATCACCAAATGTCCCTAAAGGCTAAACTACAAGTGGAAGCAATACAACAATCAAATTCATTTTTTTTTCTAATCCAAAGACAACATCACCAAAAACAAGAAATTGAACAATTTATTGCCATTTAATCATCAAATGCAGCTACAAATCGAAATTAACACACAAATTAAAAAGGAAACAACAAAATCAACTAACCTTTCTTCAAGAAATGAAGCTAGAAATCGGTCCCAAAAGCCCTAACCACCCCTTGATCCTTAATCTGACACAATGTGGGGAGATATGTAGTTGGAACAACCTAATTGAAGACAAACTCGGGATGTGGTTGAAAGAGCGACTGGGAAGAAATGAAGACAAACAGAAAGCAGAATGGAGAAATGAAGAAACTGCGTGCATTTTTTTTAATCTGTGAGAGCCTTTAGCGGCGACACTTTTAGCGGCGACAATCAGAGCTTTGCCGGCGACAATGGTCCATAGCGGCGACAATCTGGAGGGAAGGGTACCGCGTCATTTTTCAACTAACTATTAGCGGCGACATTTTTACCTTTTAGCGGCGACACATATGTCGCCGGTATTAGGTTAGTACGGATAAGCGTACCCCAACCGTTGGATTGGATATTTGATCGAACGGCTTAGATGTAATGGAGGGGGAAAACGCGGATTCGGGTGATAACCCTTTAGCGGCGACACTATTACCGGCGACGTATACTTTTAGCGGCGACTCTAGCTAGAGTCGCCGCTGAAAGTACACGTCGCCGGTAATAGTGTCGCCGCTAAAGGGTGATATTCTTCTAGTGTCCGTCACCAAGGTTCAAGTTTTCCATAATAGCAGTAGTTGTTTTTGTAGAATCTGCAAAGTTCAAATTACAATAAAAGCATCAACAATTTTTTTTCCATAAAAGATTTTAATTTTTTTCTATGACAGGACCCTTTCTGTAAGGGCATCTCCAACCCACCCCCAAACTCCATTTCTTCCCCCATTTCTTCCCCATTCTTCTCCAACCCTACCCCATTTTCACCTCCATTTTTGGAGATATGAATAGTATTCCCCCATATATGGGGGAATACTATTCATATCTCCAAAAATGGAGGTGAACTTTTGTTGCCAATTTTAGTCCCTCTCATTTTTATTTTATACATTTCTAGTTTATTTTATCTACTAATTATAATTTAAATGCAATATTTAATATTTATAATATCATGTTATATACTAATTTATATTAATTAATCATAAATATAGAGTTTAATTAGTAGAGGGGTGTATTTGACAATATATATAAGTTATAAAAATGGAGTATTTTAGGAATATACTTTTTGGGATAAAAATAGGGTAGAAAATGAAGTAGGGTTGGAGATGAAATACTATTTACTCCATTTTTTACTCTATTTATGGGGAAAAAATGGAGATGTGTTGGAGATGATCTAAGCACATGTTCCCTTTTATATCTAAGAATTTTATATCTAAGAATTGGGGTATAGAAAATATTTGGAAATTCTGAAAATTGTGGTTTTTACTTTCAGATTAAAGTATTTGGGTGGTACTCCCTATTTAATTAATGTAAGTTTCCTTTTAATTTCTAAGTTTCTAAATTTAATGTAACAAAATAGAACGCATATTTAATGATTGTTTCAAGCTTTAAGGCTAATAAATATTTGTTTACTAAAGGGAAAATATATTATGGTAGTAAGGTAACAAGCCACATTGTTAATTATTTTTCCTGCAGTCTACCCATAAATATCAAAAAGCAAACGAAAATACATTATGGTAGTAAAGTTTTATGTATGTGAATGGAGCTAATCTTGAATGGTGAATTGCGTGATTAATGCCCTATTTTGTTAGGGTAAATGTCACTGCAGCCCAACCATGTTATATGTTATGGTTTAAAAGGTCCTTATTGTTTTTGTTTTTGTTTTTTTTGTTTTTTTTTTCTTTTGTTTTTTGTTTTTTTTTTTTTTTTTTTTTGCATTTTAGGGAAACAAATTGTTAATTTACCGGCTTAATTGGTTCGTTTAAACCATATGGACCTTTTAAACCATAACATATAATATGGTTGGGTTACATTAACATTTCCCTATTTTGTAAAGCCTTAATCCTAATTATATATCCTACATTTTTGCTTTTTTTTCAAAACTTTTTATCATTCCAGATTTAAGTTTTTTCATTGAATTTCATTTTATCATTCTAGATTTAAGTTTTTTCATTTAGCAATATTTTTTGCACCCTAATATAAAGGTATTCAAAGATTGGAATCAATGTATGCAATATTAAGAGTTTTATAAATAAAAAAATTATAAAAATCTAACACTTATAGTATAATTTTAAGGTATGCAGTTGCATACCTATTGTATCATATATTACATACCCTTCTTAACATATAGGTCCGCCCCTAGATAATAACCCCCAACAGATTCACTTTTTTTTTACTAAGAAGCACAACATGTAAATAAGAAAAGTGATGAAAATCCAAGAGAAACACATTGATCACATGCCAAAAAAAGGAGAATGAAAAGGTTTAAAACGTACTCAATTGTACCTCATCAGGCTTCTTGCGATACTTAGTTTTCTAGATGAAGTCGAGTTCTTTTTCCAGCTCATCAGGCTCCAACTCTAGTACATGCCCAATTTCGTCACTCTCAGATCACTTACCACATGAAATTTTAAAAATGATCAGAACCTTAATCAATTGTGCCTCATGCTTTAAAAGTTGTAGATGTGCTAACATGGCCCAATAATTTTCATGCTTCTTCTTCTAACACATACCCTTTAGTGATATAATCTGTTCAATCCATTCAAGCTGTTGGTTAACCATCTCAGATCCCATAGGTCAACATTTATCTGTAAATTGGATTTTAGATATACGGGGAGAAGACGAAGAAATGTGTTACCGGATGTTTAAACCAATAACTTGGGATCATTAAAGTTGTTATTTTTTTTATCGAATCTGTTTATTGTCAGACTTCTTTTACTTAAGACCTAATTTATAGAATCAGTAGAATATTATGGAAATTTATCACTAATTTATGCCATTGGATTTTTTCCTGCTATACCAACATAAAATTATGTGATGGGAAAATACAAGGTAACACAGAGTAGCACATCTAAAGAACGATGGCACTAGCTGTGAGAGTGGTGGCATTGGTGGGTTGTGCGATGTAGCAGATATGGATGTGTCCCTTAGGTGAGAGCTTCGTATGTAATGAGTATGGAGGTAAGTGGTTTGAAGTCGTGGAATGTATGAGAATGAAGCATCGGTTCACTTTAAAGCACAATGTTATTACATTGTAGATTGATGTGCTCTTATCTAGAGTATAATAACATTTCATAAATGTTAGAGTTTATAATTCTTGAAATATGAAGTAATTTTGTGTCTGGAAAAAGTAATTTCACAAATTTATGACATTTACTTTTTAAGACTGTTGTTATCTTGTAATAATAATTAAAAATATGATTATATATATATATATATATATATATATATATATATATATAATATGATAATTTTAACTAATTCATTGTTAATATTTTATTGGTCTATGTGTTTGTTTATGTTTTTGGTTCTAGTCCAGAGATTTTTAAAATTATAGGTCTTTTGGCCTATTTTTATTGTCGATTTAGTCCTTGGAGATAACCGCTCTTAACAAACCTCGTGCATCTTTCATGTGAAGGTAAAATTTTCTTTTTGGTTTGCCTTTCAGATCCATGTACCCTTATATAATTTGAACGACTAAATTGATTTCACGTTATATTTTTTTATTGTCCTTCTTCTATATGCTTAAGGTCCGATGAAAACCAAGCAAAAAGGCTCTATGCTTTTGTGGAGGAATCACGATCGTGAAAATGTCATAGACAATGCTTAAAGTTGGTATTTGTTTTGTATTAATGTCCTAAATTTGTAAGTCAAATTCAATTTCATTGGGAGATGTGTTTCTTACACAAAAGAATCGATAACACGATTTTATTCACAACACTGTAACAGTTGTTATTTATGAAATTATAGGAGTCAAGGTACGAATTTCATGGATGGATTGACCTAGTCATGTGTCTAAGGTCATTGACGAGTATCCTTGGTTTTATTAGGACATTAATAGACTGGAAGCATCCATCTAATCATTGAATTGTAAAATAAAAAAATTGAAGATGTATTTGTTATGTAGTAAGGGTTTTGTATTTTGTTAGTGTAATTGGGTATATCTAGTTGGGAGAGATAAGTTGGAGGGGTTGGTTGTTTTGGGGAAATGATTAACTTTGGTTTTATGAATATGACCTATTTATAGGATCTGTGAATATAACCTATTTACACTTGTTTATTGGTAATATCGAGATTTACCCATCTTAATCTTACTAGTTTATGTACGTGATCAATCTTGTTATCGGATCGTTCAATTATTTGTTCCCCGACCCAACTAGAAATTTATGTAGGGACATGTTTGGCAGTTCAACAAGAATTCTTAGGGTTCTGATATGCTGAGTTAGATAGAGGTTAGATGGCTGATCCGATATATACCTCATTAGTTCACACCTTCTAATGAACTTTTTATGAACCTTCATCACATTACAAATTCTCTTTATCAAGTATTGTCTAAAGAACTCTAAACAACTTATGATATACATGTCTTTGTTTTATTAGTTTGTTATATAACACTTCAGATGCCCGTCAATGAATGATTGATAATGTAAGTATGATACTAATATATAATATAATAGCATATAAATATATGGAACCTATTATGTGAGTCCTAGCCTAGTGTTGGGAGGGAACATGCTTAAGCTAGTTATAAGTTTTCCTATCATAATAGTTAAACTCTCTCATGAAATGTTTAAATTTTAGGACAATGGTTGCTGTGGCACGCTTCCAGATCCGATCCTTGTTTTAATTTCCATATGTTATTTATATTTTCATGAATGTGTCTAGGGAAAAATATATGCTTAGCACAAGGAAACATTTGTGTTATTTCTGGAACAAGACCCTAAACACGTTAGCATACTAGTTAGTTAATATTTAAGGAAAACTATATAAGTAATTATAAATAAATTGTACTAACCTTTTGTTTATCATATAAATAGTTGAAATTGGATTGTGTATTCAAGTCCAAGCGCTTACCAATACTTTTAAAGAACCACTTCTATGAGAACATGTTTTTGAAGGGTTTTAAGCATTCTAACACTCCTAAGGTGTACATTCAACCCTAGAAACCTTGGATCTATGTTTTACTAAAATACATGCAAATTTGATTTTCTAAGGTTCTTAACCTAACTAGCATGACATGGGGAACTTTGAAACATAAAAGCTAGTAGGAGAACATACCTTTCTTGTTGCTTGGATTCCTTGAGAACCTTGTGAGCCTAACACCTCAAGTGTGATGCCTCAAATGTTTCACACAACACCACAACACTTGGAATAACTTTGAGAGAAGTCCTACACTCACTCAAAATTGGCTAGCCCTCTTGTTCTACACATAGTGCCGATTTTGGTAGCCCATGGGGTCCTTTTATAGTTGTGTCACAAGTAGGGTTACACCATGTAAACCCTAATTGACATGGCTTTTCATATTCCATGATCCATGGGTTTAGAACCTCCATGGACTATCCATGGAGCACCTTATGGGTTTTAGCCCAACTTAATAAACCATGGATCATTAGCCCACTATAAAAGAATGGATGATTTACACAATCAACCCCATATATTTAATTAGTCTCAATTTTGATAACCAAATTAATTCCGAATTAATTCTTGATCAATACTAATTAAATAATATTATTAATATATTAGAACTTATAATATATTAATAAACCATAAGTGTCCTTTCTCTCATTTAGTCTATCCAAGTGTTGCAATGCCATGCAACCCAAATGGATCATGCCAATCGGGTCAAGTACATTCCAGAAATAGTTATAAACTTAGAAACCTAATCCAACAGTCTCCCACTTGGATAAATCAAATGACTATAACTGCAAGAATGACTTCAGGAACCGAGCAACAATCGTAGCTCTTTCAAAGTCTCGCGGAACTGAGATGATGATGATACGCCATTTAAGATAAGTGATCATATAATCCTATGTTCTAGATATTAGTTGGAAAAATACATGGAACAATGTCTTACTTATTGTCCAGTTGTTTGTTTCCCAATTTCCGATTTGTTTGATATAGAACTTAATTGAACACATCAATTTAGTTCTGACCGGTCCCGGTACATAGGTCACAAAAAAATCATCGAGGGGCCCAGATATCGCTTCTAATCCAAGAAGGAAGATATAAACTTCGACTCATATGCTTGTTCTACTACTTGTTGAATTATACATAAAGGCACGTTTTATAACATCAAGTAACCAATGCGTTTTCGTACAATCAATGTATAACCAACTCATAGTCAACAACTCATATCTCTAGGTTTGAAGACTTGTATGATATTACCGTCTCACGATCACTCGCGATAAATTCCATGAAGTGATACAAGTGAGCGTGGGTTGAATCCAATACTCAGAACTTATGAGCACTCATGAATGTTGTAGCAACCCTTGCTATGTCCAACACTTTAGACATCTACAAGCCAGCTTCATGACAGTATTGATTCATATCTACTTCCAACATATGACCGACTGTGGAGAATTTGAATAATATGATATACCATAACATAATTATTCTGGAAGTCAAAACATGCAAAATGAAATGATAGTAAACGATTGATAGAAGATAGCAACACTTTACTTATAAATAAACAACAACTTTTATTTATCATCAAATGTCAATTACACTTTACAAATTTCAAAGCTATCTAATTTTTAAAACTAATATCATCCTTTAGCCCTATGTGCCTCGCATGCTGAAGATGCTTAACCCTAACCAGTCCCTTCGTGAGGGGATTTGTTGGGTTCTCATCCGATGATACCCTCTTTGCCACGGGGAGTCCTTCTTCTATTCGATGTCTGATGAAATGGTATTTTCTGTCGATGTGTCTGGATCTTCCGTGATCCCTTGGTTCCTTGGATAAGGCCACTACACTTTCACTATCACAGAAAATTTCCATAGGCTCCTTTATAGCTGGTACAACTCCAAGGTCTCCAATGAAGTTCTTTAGCCATATAGCCTCCTTTGCTGCCTCGCTTGCTGCTATATACTCTGATTCGCAAGTTGAATCAGCCACTGTCTCCTGCTTGGAACTTTTCCAAGTAATTGCACCTCCGTATAAGGTAAAGACCCAACCTGACTGAGAGCGGAAATTATCCCTATCAGTCTGGAAGCTAGCATCACTATACCTCACTACTCTCAAGTCATCACTCCCACCGAGGGTAAGGACCCAATCCTTAGTCCTCCGCTGGTACTTGAGAATGTTCTTTACCGCAGTTCAGTGAGCCTTGCCAGGGTTCCCCTGATATTTGATGTCCATGCTCAACACAAAGGCCACATCAGGACGAGTACAAGTCATAGCATACATGATCGAGCCTACAGCGGAAGCATACGGTACTCGACTCATCTCAGCTATCTCAACATTTGTACTCGGGCTCTGAGTCTTTCTCAATCTGGCGTTACTCTGGATCGGTAACTCTCCTTTCTTGGAATTCTGCATGCTGAACCTATTCAGCACCTTATCCAAGTAGGTACTCTGACTAAGTCCAATTAGTCTCTTACTCCCGTCTCTCAAAATCCTTATCCTTAGGATATAGGCAGCTTTACCAAGGTCATTCATAGCGAAATACTTCCCAAGCCAGGACTTCACTTCCTGCAGAGTTGGGCTGTCATTTCCTATGAGTGGTATGTCATCCACATACAATACCAAAAAGCTAACTCTACTCCTACTAGCCTTGACATATACACAAGATTCATCTTCGCTCCTCGAAAAACTAAACTCTTTGACTTTCTCATCGAAACAAAGATTCCATCTGCGAGGTGCTTGTTTCAATCCATAGATGGATTTCTCAAGCTTACACACTTTATTAGGGTACTCTGTACTGACAAAACCCTCTGGCTGACTCATGTAAAAATCCTCAGCCAACTTTCCATTAAGGAAAGCTGTTTTGACATCCATTTGCCATATTTCATAATCATGAAATGCAGCAATGGCTAACATAACCCTAATAGACTTAATCTTTGCTACTGGTGAAAAGGTCTCATCATAATCAACTCCCGGAGTTTGAGAAAAGGCCTTTGCAACTAGTCGCGCCTTATAAGTGTGTACATTACCATCCATGTCGGTCTTCTTCTTGAAGATCCATTTGCACTCGACTGTCTTATGACCTGGTACATTGTCAACCATGTTCTAAACTTGATTGGCATACATGGACTGTATCTCGCTGTCCATAGCCTCTTTCCATTTAGCAGCCCCAGGGCCTACCATGGCTTCCGTGTAGCTATTAGCTTCATCCAGACTTACCAGTGTGTTATCATTGATAAGTGTATCACCTTCCGCAGTAATATGGAAACCATAGTAATGCTCAGGTGCAATCCTAACTCTCATGGAACGCCTCAGAGGTACAAACTCGTCAGTCGGATCAACAGGAGTTTCCTCCTCAGGTTGATTGCTAGGGATTGAGGTTCCTTCACCACTTGACTCTTGAATTTCTTCAAGGTCAACTTGCCTCCCTCTGTTTCGTTGGCTTATGAACTCTCTCTCTCGAAAGACTCCTCTCCTTGCTACAAAGACCACATTATCACTGGGTCTGTAGAAGAGATAACCAAAGGATTTCTGTGGGTAGCCGATGAAAATACACCACTCGCTTCGAGGTTCGAGCTTATCGTGAGTCTCGCGCCTCACGAAAGCCTCGTAACCCCAAATATTGATGTGATCTAGATTGGGAACTTTTCCAGTCCACATCTCGTGAGGTGTTTTGGCAACCTTCTTTGTAGGGACTAGATTAAGGATATGGGCGGCAGTCTCTAAGGCATACCCCCAAAATGAGAAGGGTAGCGAAGCTCGACTCATCATGGAACGAACCATGTCTAACAAAGTCCGATTACGCCTCTCAGCCACACCATTCAACTGCGGTGTCCTGGGAGGTGTCAATTGTGAGACAATCCCACATTCCTTAAGATAGTCAAGGAACTCTGTACTAAGATACTCACCACCTCGATCGGATCGAAGCATCTTAATGTTCCTGCCCAGCTGATTCTCCACTTCCTGTTTAAACTCTTTGAACTTTTCCAAGGTTTCTGACTTATGCTTGATTAAGTAGACATATCCATATCTACTATAATCATCAGTAAAAGTCACATAGAAGCGGTTAGCATCCCTTGTGGCGGCTATGAAGGGTCCACACACATCAGTATGTATGAGATCCAACAAACCCTCACCCCTAGCACAAGTACCAGTGAAGGGTGACTTTGTCATTTTCCCAAGCAAACAATATTCACGACTATCATCCGACTTTAGGTCTGAGTTTGCCTAGTGGAAGAATCAATACACAACACAATATTTCCTAGGTTATCTACAACCGACACAGTTTCATATACACCATCACAAGGTAATGCTTTAAAATAAAGAACATTATTAAAGAAAGCATTAATACCACCACATTCATTATCAAACGAAAAGGTAAAACCTTGTTTGTACAAACCATGAAAGGAAATAATATTTCTCACCACTTCAGACGAGTAACAACATTTATTCAAATCTAAAGTTAACCCACTACTTAGGAACAAAGAATAAACTTAAATCTTGGTGACAGGTGTAACTTTCTTATTCCCCATGATCAAGTTTATCTTCCCATGCTCCACATTCTCACTTCTTCTTAGTCCCTGCAAATAAGAACATATGTGAATACCACAACCTGTATCAAGGATCCAAGAATTAGAATAGGGTGAGTTATTAGACAATATAGTTTAATATCTGCATGGTTGGATTTTACTTTCCCATCCTTAACATCTTGCAGATACTTTGGGCAGTTTCGCTTCCAGTGCGACTTTTCATTGCAATAGAAGCATTCAGCCTCTTTAGGGTTGGCAGAAGGAGTGACAGAACCTCTTTTGGTTCCACTCGAAGAGGAGCCATCAAGGGACTTTCCCTTGGTACCCTTCGAAGGGCTCTTCCTCTTCTTCCCTTTACCTTGACCGATTGCCAAGACAGGGGCCGCAGTAGGTGCAGGAGTAGTAACAACCGACTTACCTTTAAGACCACTTTCTGCGGTCTTCAAAAGTCCTTGAAGTTTGCTGAGTATAACTTCCTCCTTGTTCATGTGATATGTCATCCGAAATTGATCATAGCACGAAGGTAAGGAGTGAAAAATGATGTCAATTTCCAACTCCTCGGGGAAGTTCACATTCAATTTCAGCAAACGGTCCACATACCTTTGCATTTTCTGCATGTGGCCCGTGATGGGTTCACCATCCTTCATCCGAGTTGTTATCATGGAGGAGATGATGTCATACCTCTCTTGACGAGCACTTTGATGGTAGCGGTCCATCAAGTCCTGGTGCATCTCAAAAGGGTAATAGTCCTCATAGGACTTTTGGAGCTCGGCTGTCATCGTGGCCAACATGATACATGCCACTTTGGTGGCATCTCTCTCATGTCCGGTATTCAACGATCTCCTCAGGAGTAGCAGACGACTCATTAAGTTCCTTAAGCTCATTGTCGAGGACATATTCCTTGTCCTCGTAACGAGTGACCATCCTGATGTTCCGAATCCAATCCATAAAGTTTGAACCATCGAAGATGACTCTCCCACAAAGGTTCATGAGAGAGAAGGAGCCGGTAGGGTTTGAGCCAGAAGCAACATTGTTGGAAGACATCTGAAAAGAAAGAAGAACAAGTTTAGATTAGATATAAAGATAGTCCTTAATAAGACAGCCAAATGTAATATTAAGGCTAGGATCCAACACAATATTTTATAAATTAGAAGAGGGATGCCGTAATCCAAGCTATAAATATTTGAAGGTAGGTGAATGACGATTCACCAATTTCCACCATAAGAAAACGAAATAAATTATTAGGCTGTTAATTGGTTTTTGAAACTCCTAGATTCTTTTGAGATTCATTGAACTTTTCAATGGCATGTTTCAATCTCGAATGTGCCCTTCAGGTTTTGTGACTGGGATGTCGAGGATCACAGAACAAGGTGTGAATTAACCATGCAAATTACTTGGTACTCTTAATGTTTATCACCTAACTGATGTGTCGGTTAACGACACGCGCTCCACCGATCTATGATAAACCTTAAGCCACCCTTTTCCTACCTTGTTAAGTCCAGGTTTATGTGCCGGCTAACCACACACGCTCCACTAACGACTTAAGCAAAGTGCAAAGTGTAATTTCATGGGTTAGCACCATATTCACATTTTTCCTAAAGTAACTAAGATTGGGAATTTATAAAAACATTTAGTTACTTTATAGCCATCATACTTTTAATGAGGATTTAAAGTCATTGTCCTACCCGTTTGGCTAACGACCCTCCACCAGTCAAGGAAGCGGTGGGTGAGAGTGAACACCCATTAAGCTGCCATTTTATAGGCAACAACCTTATACCCCCCTTATAGATCGGCTTCGTGAATGAGGCCTACTAATGGTAAAACGACTTGATCTTATATATATATATATATATATATATATATATATATATATATATTATTAACTTATAATATTATAAAGTATAAGTGTTGAATTTTAACTTTTAAAATTCTAGGGGTTGGAACTAAAGTTTTCTAAAGTGACTTTACAAGTTTTGGAACTTTCAAAACTTTTCATCTTTCATAACTTATGAGTTAATGGTTTATTTGAGAGGCTCTTCATTTTATGTAACCTATGTGTTCATTAATGGACTTTAAAAGGAAGACTTTTGGTAATCCATAACTTGAGGACAAATTATAGATTCCATTAAAACACATCAAGATCAAGAATTAAACTAACAAACTATTTGCAAATAATTCCTATGATCTTCTAAACTCATAAGTGTATGAACATTCATATCAATAATTTCAAGAATCATAAATAACACATACAAAACTTGAAATTTTGATAATAGCCATTGTAAATGGATTAGCATAACCATTACACCATCTAAAATAAGTTTTATAAGACCAAAATAGTTTAGGGTAATGTTTCTAGTCCATTTCCAGCAGCAAAACTCGAAAATCTGCATTCAGGGCCTTCTAATCGTCGAGTGCACGAACCTACTCGACGAGTAGCATGAACTAACACATGGACTCGTCGAGTCCCCCCATGGAATCGACGAGTTCACTCAGCTATATTCAGAAATCTTGAGTTTTTTCAACAATTTGCATCTAGTATCAAGAAAACAAACCTGGCTTTGATACCACTGAAGGGTTTTGAGCATTCTAACACTCCTAAGGTGTACATGCAACCCTAGAAACCTTGGATCAATGTTTTACTAAAATACATGCAAATTTGATTTTCCAAGGTTCTTAACCTAACTAGCATGGCATGGGGAACTTTGAAACATAAAAGCTAGTAGGAGAACATACCTTTCTTGTTACTTGGATTCCTTGAGAACCTTGTGAGCCTAGCACCTCAAGTGTGATGCCTCAAATGCTTCACATAACACCACAACACTTGGAATAACTTTGAGAGAAGTCCTACACTCACTCAAAATCGGCTAGCCCTCTTGTTCTACACATAGTGCGGATTTTGGTAGCCCATGGGGTCCTTTTATAGTTGTGTCACAAGTAGGGTTACACCATGTAAACCCTAATTGACATGGCTTTTCATATTCCATGATTCATGGGTTTATAACCTCCATGGACTATCCATGGAGCACCTTATGGGTTTTAGCCCAACTTAATAAACCATGGATCATTAGCCCACTATAAAAGAATGGATGATTTACACAATCAACCCCATATATTTAATTTGTCTCAATTTTGATCACCAAATTAATTTCGAATTAATTCTTGATTAATACTAATTAAATAATATTATTAATATATTAGAACTTATAATATATTAATAAACCATAAGTGTCCTTTCTCTCATTTAGTCTATCCAAGTGTTGCAATGCCATGCAACCCAAATGGACCATGCCAATCGGGTCAAGTACATTCCAGAAATAGTTATGAACTTAACATCTAATCCAACAGTTTTTAGATTTACTAATATCATATAAAAGGGTGTATTTGACTATTGTTTAAGTCTATACTAACTGTTGTAAGAATTTAACCATGAAATGGACCTTTCATAAAGGCACCATTCAAACCTAACAAATCTCTTATTCTTACCTTAAATCCTTCCTTTAATGGACCCAAACAAACATATATTATATTTAATTTTCTAGTAGGAGATGTTGGATTGATAGCACTAAAAACATCCATATTAACAATGTAGCTTCATTTGTGGATTTCAATTCTAAAATATATTCTCTTAACAACTCGTAAAGTTGTGTATAATCACCGACCACAATATTTGTTGAATATACCTTCCCCTAAATCCTTGTGCTACAAAATCCATATCTAGTACATCTTTTTAATATGATATTGAATTACGCAAAGTGGAACACTAGGATTTGCCTCTACTTGATCCTTTTATTTGCTTCAAAATGAAAGTTTCAATATAAGTCTCACATTTATAGTATGCATACATCAGTGGTGTTGTTAAATGTCTTCACATAAGATTCATTTTATTCATTAACCTAGAAACATATAACACCCAAGTACATTTCATTTTTTCTCATACTCATCCTCCTCGTCCTCCGTACCCTCGTCACTGTCGTCATCAGTATCCCTGGGATGTATGCCTGAAGTGCTAGCACCATCATGACCTGGATGAGCTGGTGGTAGGACAACAGGACCTGCCTAAGGAAATGGTGGATGGTCCATCCCCAAACACTACATGAACCCAGTAAGTGAAGCCATGATACAGTGACGCTCCTTCTGTGAAACATCCAGACGCCGCATCACGCAACATAAAGTAGGATCCGGCTGATTAGGCTCTGCGTGCCTAGGTCTCCGACGCCTCACGGAGGCAGACACAAGGATTTCCTCCGACTCCACCTGCTAGATCGGCTCCACGATATCATCATACGGAATCCTCCATTGCTGACCCACTCCTCGAACCAACACCCGCATCTTCCCTAGAACGTTAGTACCCATCTCTCGGATAGCCATATGAACGATCGCACTAGTTTCAACCTCGTAAGATAGGGCCAACCGAGTAACCCAGTGACCTCCGTCAATCCTACTCGAAGGTGTAGAACCTAGACATGTGCCAGAAAAATATAAAGTTGGGGAAAAGGAAAGATGGAGGCAAACCTTAGTTAGAGTAAGGCACGACATATAAAAGAGATCGTCAGAAGGAACCTTGTCACACTCCAGGCGGTGACAAATGGTATAAGCGACCAATCGATGGATCAACCGATAAATAGGAGAACAGAAGGCGCTCTATTTGGCCGTACTAAAAACATAAGTCCACCTAGAGTGACCCCAGACCTGCATGTAGTTGTACTCCTATGGTGGAGAAGTAATATAACTGTCAAGATAGGCATAAAAATGGGGACTCAGAGTCTCCTTAGCCGTATAAATCCCTAGACGCCTCTCTAGATTGATCAGGCTGCAGGAGTAGGATACACCTCCCAGGAAAAAATAAAGACTGATCTATCAGCCCATCTCGTTGACTCCTTGTCGAAGCGGACTATCGAAAAGAACTTCCAACAGAGCTCTTTGTAGATCACCTCCCGAACCTTAACAAACCGCTGCGATCCGTGGCAGACAAAAAGCTCAAAACCACTATCATCCCGCAATACAAGGGTAAGGAACTGCCCCAGTCGAGCTGTCAACCCAGACTCGTTTGCCACTCTCCAGCAAAGAGCCTGGGGAATACTGATCTTCTTGGACAGAAGAGCAGTCAGGCGAGACACAAAAGAACTCCGATCAGGAAGATCATCGGGGAACTGTAGGAAAGGATGTGAAATCCATTTAGGAGGTAACTGACACACAACTTATCGACCTCATCTCGCCATATCTATAGAAAAATAGACAAAAGACAGTTCGGAATAAAGCTAGAATTGTTAAATGCTGCTTAGATGTGGAATCAGACGTGTAAGGTGTGTGTTGTGTGCGAGTGCACACGACGCAGATTCATCAGCGCGACGTGCTCGAAGAACATGAAGAACAACAGGCATGGCAACCTGCTGTTTAGTCTAATTTTCAGCACAAAACCATATAGGGATGTTCGACTAGACTTCTATAACACAAATAAGTAACCCATTTCTTCTAAAAGATCACCAATTTATATATTTAGCTAAAGATTTATAAAAATTTTCAAATTTCAAAAATGCAAAATGTCACACCCCTAAACCGGAACGGCGGAAACGTTCGGGGGCGGAGGACGTCATGCTTAGTATCATAACACATGCATCATAGTAATCAAAGTAACAAACAACCATTGCATTAATATTAAAGTATTTACAATGTATTAGATTCACAAAAGATTGACTCCAAAAGTAAATAACAAAACAAAGACATGAAGCTACTATGCTCCATCTTCTGAATCCTGGTGCATGTACTTGTCTACTAGTTTTCTGAGAATACAAGTTATTTTGAAAGAGTAGATCAGCATTTAAGCTGGTGAGTTCATAAGTATTTTAGTTATAAGAAGTATACTATAAGTTCTTTTAGAAAAGTTTGCCTGTTCCTCCAGAAAATCCTATATTTTCTGATATGATAACATGATAAGTAAAAATGACTCTACAATTCCTTCCATGAGTACTAAATGGATACAAGTTATATACAATTTAGAGTATACAGACAATCGATTGTGTGAATCTGCCCTAAGCCCACAACCAAACAAGGAACATGAAATGAGGCGGAAGTCATACATCTCGTTGTTTGTTAGATCTTCAATGTATATAACCCTGGCGTATTCATTTGGTACTTACGGACTTAACTGTAATAGTTCTATTATATTTGATGAAAACATTCCTTAAGAAAATCATATATTTCCTTTAGTAAAATGGTAACCACAATAGTTCCTTCTATAATCACTTAGTTTATATTACTTATATATAATCTAATATCGAACGGACAGTTAAATGTATGAATCTTCCCTAAGTCCACAACCAAACAAGGAACAGGAAGTAAGGCTGAAAACACACATTCAACTGCCTATCGGATATTAATTATATATAACCCTGATGTATAAACTAAGGTATTATAGAACTAACCATTTAAGGTCCTTTAAGTTATACTGGTTTAATAATGCGTATCAAAACTTTTATAGATAAGGTTCTTGTTTCACCTACTTACTGTTCTATCCGAAAAGTATGTTTTTGTACTAGAAAGTAGTATGCTGCATTGGTATGTTATGACCTGACCCATACCTGTTACTCCCTATGATTACTTGGTGTATAAGGGTTATATATATATATATATATATATATATATATATATATATATATATATATGTAACAGTTGGTTCTTGGTACGTATTTCTTTCTAAGTATTTTGCATTTTTGGCCTTGGACTCGGCGAGTTGAAGGACCAACTCGCCGAGTAGAAGCATGACGGGACGCGAAATTTAAGTGATGTACTCGACGAGTCGGGTCCCGGACTCGGCGAGTAGACACTGTCTGGACAAAAACCCTAATCCAAGGGTTTGCACCCTATTTAAACGACCTTATGCAGCCTCCATCGCCCCTTTATGCTCCCAAACACCTCTCATTGAAACCCTAGCCGTTATTGAAGCAATCTAAGGCATTTGGAGTGATTTTGGTGCTTTTGTGACCCAAGGAAGGAAGGAAAAGCTTGAAGGATCAAGAGGAGGCTAGAAGGATCCGATTTTGAGCATCATTTGCAGTCTACAGAAGGTATAAAGTTTATACCTTGTTTGTTCTTTTGATAGATCCCATTTTGTGGAGTTCTAGGGCTTTTCTAAGCCATTTTGGTCACCAACCATGATTGCAAGCATGGTTTGGGGTTGATGTTTCGGATCTAGGTCCTTAGAGGGGTTACAAGGCAGAAAGGAGTGGCTTTTGCACTCAAAGAAGGACCCATGCATTGTAAGAGCTTGTTTTAGGACCTTTTGAGCTCAAAGTCCCATGCAAGCACGTAACGGTTGTAACTTTACGTGCTAGATCGATTGTAGAAGCATAGATCTATCTTTTGATCAAGGGTTGTACATCAGAAATCGAAGATTTAGTGAGAGGATGTGACCAACTCGACGAGTCCTAGGGTTCTGTCCCATATCAGTTGAGGGTCAAAAGGACCTAGTTGAGTGTGGAAAGGTTTTAGGGAGTCCCGGGGAGTGACCCAACGTTCTGGACTAAGCTATGGTTCTGGAATTCATGGGACTCGGCGAGTGCATGAACGAACTCGGCGAGTCCAAGGCAATCTTCTTAAGGATGAAGATAACTCGACGAGTTGTTCATCAACTCGGCGAGTCGAGGACAGAACTTGTTCATCAGATGAAGGTGAACTCGACGAGTTGTTCATCAACTCGGCGAGTCGGATGAGTTTTCATGTGATGTTCATATGAGAGAAGAACTCGTCGAGTTGACGGCCCAACTCGACGAGTAGGGTCATGGATGAGGACGAGTAAAGGGTGAGGGACTCGGCGAGTTGACGGCCCAACTCGGCGAGTCGGGTCAACTGGAGGTTGACTTTGACTTGGACTTGGTTGGGGGTAAGATGGTCATTTTACCCTAAGAATAGATATCAGTTTCTAACTGAGTGTTTGTGGGGATTGTAGCCGGAGGATTTCCGGAGCAGCAGCGGACGGAGGTTTCCCGCACAGATTATCAGCAGCTTCTTGTACGAGGTGAGTTACCTTCCAGTAGGGGTGGGTATAAGGCCACAATTCCGGCCCACCAATGAGAAGTATTTAGAAGATGATTATCGTTGTGATAATTATCTTGGTCTGGTTATGTGTTTGGTTATGAGTTATATCTGTATGATATGTTACGTGCATGATAGGGATAGCTTCCCTGACAGTGGTCCTTAGGACCAAAGGGTAGGTCAGTACCCGGATATGCCTGACTGTATGCTTTTATCTTGTTATTGTATGCTAGTGGTAGGGAGTGGAATAGTCCCCAGTTACCGGTTGAAAGATACCGATGATGGTTACCGGTTGAAAGATACCGATGACGATTACCGGTTGAAAGATACCGATGATGATTACCGGTTGAAAGATACCGACGAAGATTACCGGTTGAAAGATACCGATGATATTGTATGGTATGTGGTATGATGGGGGAACTCACTAAGCTTTGTGCTTACGGTTTCAGTTTTGGTTTCAGGTACCTCTTCGTCTAAGGGGAAGGAGCCGGCGGCGTAGCATCGCATCACACACACACATGATTTTCCGCATAGAAGTTTTCTGGGACTGTACTCTGATATGTTATTAGTTTATGACTTGGGTTTCAGACATGATACATTGTTTTATGAGACGACGTGTTTTCACAGTACTTTCTAATGGATGTTTTTATGAGTTATTTAAATAAAAATGAAATTTTTGGGCGTGAATTTTGGGCTGTTACAATATATATATATATATATATATATATATATATATATATATATATATATATATATATATATATATATATATATATATATATATATATATATATATATATATATATATATATATATATATAACTAAGATCGAATAGATAGTAGAGTGTGTGAATCTTCTCTAAGCCCACAACCAAACAAGGAACAGGAAATGAAGCGGAAAGCACACATCCTACTGCCTGTCGGATCTGATTAATATATAACCCTAATGTATCCACCGAGGAATCATAAAGATAGCATTATAGGCCCCTTTCAACTGTATGTTCATGTTACTAGGAAAGTTATGTGGTGCTGTTTTATTGTTTAGGAAGACTACTAGAAGTTATGAAATCCTGTACTCTAAACGCCTTAGTCGATACTGTTGTGAGTTTTATATATTGCTATGTTTTATTTATTATTGTCCGGTACTTTGTAGATGTACCCCATATATATATATATATATATATATATATATATATATATATGTATATATATATATATATATATATATATATATATATATATATATAACCATATACTTTGTGTATTATCATATTTTGTTTTTAACAAATGAATTAATGATACGTTCCTTTCCTAGTTTACTGGGAGTGTAAAGTATATGTACGAGAATCATGTATTGTTCCTCTATTCTAGAATATAGTATGTACTGAATCCCTAAACTATACCTATTATAGTTTACTAGTATGTTTGCTTGAACTACTCCCGATGTGTAGAAAAGACTCAATTATCTATTGAGTTAAGCATATACTTTAAAAATGGGATTTTAATAACTTATAAAAAAACATAAGAATATCTTTAATGTGATGGTTATCACAGGTAAATATTTACACAATTTGATTGTGTTTAACTTGTATTACCCCCTTAAAAGCATTGAAAACCATTTAAAAGATAGATTATAGGGGTATGAACTCACATTATGTGGGTGATTCAATTGAAGATTCGAATAAGGATGATAAGTTCCACAAATGAAGTCCCAAGACAAAAATGAGTCCTATTTCGCATATTATTACATATATATGTATATAGTTAGTGAAGATAACTACAAAGGTGCTTAGGAAACAACTAAGGATGCAAGGATAACTCACCAAAAGAGTGCTAGAAGCAAGTTAGGAGGCTGAAGTGGTGTTCACGGCCCTAAGGAGGGTTCACGGCCCAAGAACACATGAGTGTTCACGGCCCATGTTGAAGGGTTCACGGCCCTAAGAGTGGTTTACGGCCCAAAGATGTGAAGAACACTTGGATATCTTGTGGATTGGTGAGTGTTTGAAGGCTCTTTTGTGGTATACCAAAGAGATATAAAAGAAAAGGGGTGTTTAAGCGATGAAAAGGATGTTCTTGCATATGATACTTGAGAGAGAATTGGAAGGATTCACGGCCAGAAGATGAATAATGAAAGAAAATGAAGTGAACTTATATATATATATATATATATATATATATATATATATATATATATATATATATATATATATATATATATATATATATATATATATATATATATATATATATATATATATATATATGGGAGTGTTTGCGGCCGAGGAGTTCACGACCGTGAACCGAGGATTCACGGTCCGAAGGTTCACAGTCTGAGTTCACGGCTGCGAGGTTCACTGCTCGGTGTTCACGACTTCGGAGGCTCATTGTTGCGAGGGTTTTGTGGTCCATGCGAGGGTTCTCGATTCCTAAAGCTTTTCCCTTCTAAACTATAACACACTAGTTACAAGGCTTCAAAACTTCTAAACCAATAATCCATCTAATTTAAGATAATGGAAGGAATAAGTTTGACCAAAGTTGAGCTTATAAGAATAAAATTTTTGGGTTGTGACATCATCCCCCCGTTAGATGGAATTTCGTCCCGAAATTAGCTTTCTCAGCAGTACTCTTGGGGCCGTGCTCCTCTGAGTGGTAGAATACCCACTCGTAGACCTGGGCAACTTTGCCCTAAAGTTCATGATAGGATTCATACCTGGTACATCTATCAGTACCTTGTGTATACAAGTTGTATATAATTAAGATTAGTAAGACGGTCGGATGTGCGACTTTGCCCCAGGTCCACAACCAAACAAGGAATAGGAGATAGGGCGGAAACACACATACTAAATCCACATAATCATAATTATATACCACTCTCGCGTATACACTGAATAGTGATGGGTGTGCCGTATTCGCCCTTAGCCTCTGTGCTTGAACTTGATCTGTTGGACGAGTGGTAGTTCTAGAAGATCTGCTGGGTGTACGGCGGCAAGGTTTCAGAGGGCAAGGTACTCCTCGCATGAGTACTTCGGGGTTTAGAAGACAAGAGACAATTTCTGAGGTCTGGGTCGGGTGGTTGTTACGAGTGACGAGCATTTTGTTAGTCAGTCGGTTACGGTGAAAAGTTTTTAGAGCACATGAAATTGGTATGGTGAGGACCACGCCAATCCATGACGAATGACGACGACAGACTCTTCATAGAAACAAATGTTAGGCCGATTTGAAAGAAACATTTTTTATACGATGGTGTATCCCTAGTGTGCTCGACAATGTATTCTGTGTAGGCTTTCTAGCGCTTTCAGTTTTCTACTTGATATTACAACTGCCACATATCGTACCACGATAAGCGAGTACTAACAGTAAAAGTGCTTTGATAAGTAGTGACGATACTTTATATTACGATCCATCTCGGTACCACTATGATCGTTTGACATATACAAGTTGTGTATAACTAAGATGAATAAGACGGTCGACTGAGTGACTCTGCCCTAAATCCACAACCAGACAAGGAACAGGAAATGAGGCGGAATCACTCACTCTAAGCCTGCAAAATATTAGTTATGCACAACCCTGATGTACATAATAAGCCATTATAGCTCACCCGTACGGATCTTTAGTGTTCTTATAAATGTTGTGACTTGTGCAGCCGAGTGAGTTATTATAATTACTTTTTAATTTCCCCAATTTTTAATCTTAATATAAAATATAAATTAATTTTTTTAAAAGTAAATTTATTTAGAAGACATACCAAAAATCTCAAAAGAGGGGTTCCTCGTTGCTCCCTTATGTCTTGTCGCTAAACTCCTCCTTTTTCTCCATCATTTCTCTCTGTTGGACAGTCTCTCTTGAAATCTCCCATTTCACCACATGCATGGCATGCTTGAATTATACTAGCATCGGTGTTTGAAGTGATGTGTTGAGTCGGAGTTCTACAGAAGCGAGCTCCTTCGTCATTTCTCTCTGTTGGACAATCCCTCTTGAAGTGTCCAGATTCGCCGCACTTAAAACAAACCCGGTTTACTTGGGAGATTGGTCGTGCTGGCGCCCTGCAGAAACGGGCAGTGTGCCCCTTCCTGCGGCAATTTGTGCACGGCATCTCCCGACAAGCTCCGGTGTGATGGTAGTTTCATTTTTCACACTTTGGAAGATTTCCAACATATCGGTTGACGAGAGTTGTTATGGCAGATGTAGTGCCAGATGTGGCGACTGCTGTTGCGATTGGTGTTGTAACCGCAGGGGTAGTCACAGGTTGTTGTCTCTTGGTAGGACCTTGAGCCGACTTTTTCCCCTTTTTGTCCCAGAATTTTCGTTTCTTGTTCTTAGGTTTGTGGCCTGGGGTGTCCTTGTCAGCAGATACTCGCTAGTTCCCTTGATTGTTACTGCGATTAGCATAACCAGCACTGTTTCCACTTCCGCTGGCGTTATTAGCATTGAACTGTGCCATGACGGCTGTCACAACAGCTGTGACCGCAACCTGAAAAGTAGCGGAGTCTATCTGCAGAATTGGTGCCTCGCCCGTTGGTTGGTTTCCTCCTTGTTAAGACATGATTCTGTTGCATGGCGAGAAATGATCCTGTGAGTAATGATGGTCATTGCTACTTGTATTACACCAATTTAAATATACTTATCAAATTCACGCATAGCTAGACTATTCTCAGTGTTTCTGTCAACATTTCTGAGATATGTCCATGGTAGTGAGTAGAAGTAGGTATTTGTACGAGTGTTTTAAACTAAGTTATCCCCGTTCTGAGTGTATCCGATTCTGACTTTCATAGGGTTCTGAAAAACAATTCATAAAGGGAGTCTATATAAAATAAACTTTATGAATCAGGAGTGGCTATCCTCGAATGAATTTCTGTGAATTGAATAAATGTTACCATCTGTACGAAGAAGAAATAATCCTAACACATAGTGTGAGTAGTGTATTCACTAGCTCACTAAGTCATTTTAGGTTATTATTTATTAGTGTGACGCATAGGACGTTTGGTTTCTTTGGCTGATCCCTCCTTGGAAAACTCCTCATGAATTTCTTTTTGTTCCTCATTGACTTCTCTGCTGACTGCTTATGATGGAGTGGTTACATCTATCTAGGTTTTTCGTGCGAGAATGGGAGTGTCTAAAGAATCTACGAGATTAAGTGAAACATTATGGGGTGATCCTTTCCGGGTCCTCCTTTAATTGCGCGGTGTATACAAGTTGTATATAATTTAAGATTAAATAAACCTTCGAATAAGTGATCCTACTCCAAAACCACAACCAAACAAGGAACAGGAAGTAGAGCATAGATCACAAATTCTAAGTCTATAAAATCTCAATTATATAAAACCTTGGGAGTATACACTCCGGAATTATAGACCTACCAGAATGGTCTTTTAAATTTTCACATAAGTTATTTATAGTGCCTAAAATACTCCTATAGTATTTGAATAGTATGAACTTGGTATATTCTAAACTTGTTGTTATCTTATAGTATCATAAAATACTCCTATAGTATTTTAACTTTATGTTATGTTCTAGAAATCCCCTTGCATTAAGAGTTTGGTAAGTTTTAAGTCTGTTGCAACACCACAACACTCCCAAACACATGTTGGTCATATCTCAAATAAATATAGTTGATCAGGCTATATTGATCCCATATATGATTACATAACTGTCCAGGTTTGACCGCAGTGTCCAACCTTTAAATACTTCTATTTTGTTGATCTTATGATACTTGTTCTAGTATGTATATATGTATACTGGTATGTATACTTTTATAAAATTATTATTATATTTTAAAAGTATACTTTTAGTCAGAGCACTTCGGCCCCAATGTATTTATAGTTGTATATATTTTACAGGTTGATATACATAGTTCACTATAAACAATGCTCTGATACCAATGTGTCACACCCCCAAACCAGAATGGCGGAAACGTTCGGGGGCGGAGGACGTAATGCTTAGTATCACAACACATGCATCATGGTAATCAAAGTAACAAACAACCATTGCATTAATATTAAAGTGTTTACAA